>NC_068916.1:69087058-69712058 GCF_023091745.1 Budorcas taxicolor | reverse complement strand
TCAGACCTATAAGAAGAACTTGATGAGACAGAAAGCACAGTTTCTTGATCATTTGAGAGGCAAGTTTAAAATGCCAGGGGACTTCTCCAATAGGTTTGTGCCTGGTGACAGAGTGAGCTTTAAAAAGTCAGGCCAAGTGCGTGTTCACCTGTAAAAGTCAGGAGTCCGGCACAAGGATTCCTCCTAGTGCTTCATTTCTGTTGCACAGATATTTAGTTTTTTAAAAAGGTGCCATTTAATTGATTTGGTAGCTGGACTTGTCAATATGCTGCTAATTGAGATCTATCAATATTAAAATAGTCATCTTGGCCTAGTAAGTAGAGCACTGAGGCTTTTGTTCTGATTCCTGCAGCCAGCTCTTCCTGTGCCTCAGTTTCTCACCTTCAAATTGGGAGTAATAAATTTGAACATTTATGTCAAGGGCATATTAAAGGAATCAATGAGATAAGGTCTATAAAGTGCTAGGATATTACTGGGAAAAGGGTCTTATATGACCTCGGGGTATGTTTGAAATGACACTTCTCCAAGGAATCATTGTGATCTTTAACATCTATTAAAAATATTCAGAGGTCCTTATAACTTAGAGAATAATTGAGTTCAGGAATGAACTAATCTTAAAAATTAGTTTTCTTTTGCAGATGCCTTCAAAAGTAACCCATCGACATGTAAATTGGTATATATTTTATGCGGATTGTTAGGAAATATATGAATCAAAAGTCTTGAAATGTATATATTCTTTTATCCAAGAATTTCTCGTGAATGTTGTTCATTACAACACGTAAGCAGTGAAAATTTGGGGAAAAAAATGCATCCCCACTAACAGGGGATTTATTGCATAAGTTTTATGGACATCCATATAATATAATATGCTATAACCATTAAAAAGAATGAGATGGATATGAATATGTATATAATCTATATTTATATAAACCAATATTGTAAGAATGCGTGAAAGCCTACACACTAATAAATAGCAACTCACTCCAGTATTCTTGCCTAGAGAATTCCATGGACAGGGGAGCCTGGCAGGCTACAGTCCATGGATTTGCAGAGTTGGACATGACTGAGCGACTCTCACTCACTCACTCAAAAGTATATCTATTATGTGGGCTTTCCCCCACTGTTTTGCATTTCTTTTGTATTTTTTATACAATAAGAATATATTCCTTTTAGGAAAACAGTAAAGCTTTTTCCATGTTGGAAAACAAAAACAAGTTGCTCTTAATTCTTGCTTCCTGCTCTTGATTGCTTTCACTTCTGGAGGAGTTATTAATTTCCAAATATATACAATCCTTTTAAAAGCATTCCAAGTCACAGTCCTCAGGGTCCTCCACCTCTCTCTCCCAGAGCCCATGCATTTCTTCATACTGGGCTCTGATCCACTTTGTGGCTCCCATTCTCCCTCCAGTCTTTACCTCGCAGGCTCTGGCTCCAGTCTCTGTAAAGAGAATGCAGCCACACAAGCCAGCTGTACCTCTGATGGGACCTACAGTAGAGAGAGGTATTACTTCCTTTGCTTTACTTTTGAGTCTCAGTGTTGTTGCTCCACATCAAGGGGTTTGAAGACTACAAATAAGAAATCAGAGCATGTTCAGAGCAGTTTGGACGTTTTTCTTTGGCTCCTCTATTGGTAAATTCTGCCCATATTGGCTTCATCCTGACACCCTTCTGGTTTAGTGACAGCTTTCTGCAGTTCAGTGAGCCTCTTCCTAAAGCTCCTCTGAGCCTCCCTGGCTCCTGGGGCAGGGCGCCAGGCTGTGAAAGCATTTCACACCGAAAGCGGGGGCTCTGCTTGCAAGGGGTTTGGTGTTAGGTTTCTTAGAGAGTATATCCCTTCCGGGAAGAGGCAACCCGGAATGCCTGTGTGCCCTGCATATCTAGGCGAGGGATGAAACATCCAAGCGGCTGGAAATGCAACACATTTCTTCATTAAGCATATTTCTGGCTCTTGTTTAGGTTTCTGGTTGATTTTGAGGTTTATATCTTTTCAAGTCAGTCTTAAAGATCGGTTCCTGAAGATAACTTGCTGTTTTATTGTTCACCTCTGGTTGTTAATTTAGTGACTGAGGGAAAAATAGGGCCATTATGGAACAAAAAGACTCTGCCTAACACATATGTAATAACTCTTATGCCCAGAATGGATCTGCCTTGAAGGGAAATGCTCTGCTGCTATTCCTTTAGTTCAAATATAGAGTAGTCACCAGGGAAGTGTGGAGACCCAGGTGCTGGTTTTATCATTGCCTCTGCTATGAGGCCTTATTTATTACTTGGCATTGAGTCTAGATATTTGTTTGGACATTAAATGGCAATAGAATATAAATATTACCTTTCTAATATCTGCATTTCTTTTTATTTCCAGTCAAAATGACATCATGCCACACAACCATTAAGAAAAGGAAATTAAAACCCCAGAAAATAATTTAGAGCACTGCAGTGAGTCGCCGAGCCATAAAAGCAAGGGGACTCTGAGCTCTCATGTTGGAATGGCACCCAAAGCGCTGTTCCCTTGATGTTGGGGAACACAACTCTCTTGCCTTTCATTCCCGTTGTTTCCAGGGGTACCAGAACTTGTTTCCAGAAGTTAAGGAGGGCCAAGGAGTATTTTCTCAAACAGGCAACCTGACAAAGAGAAAACTCAGTCCTCATAGCTGAGAATGCATTTGTCTTGATTACACGATTTTAATTTGCAAATAAGTCCTCTTAAAGAGATTTTTCTTTATTTGATGTGTTTTTGAAGTGGATTAAAGAAATGACAACTAAAGGCATGAAAAGGCCACAATCCACATATATATTTGGTTAGGATTGACTCATTACCAGATGTTTTGATTGAGTTTTGTAATCTTGTCATTGTGAGTAGTATATTAAATCTGGTTGTATTATTCTAAGTTTTCTTTCCATGTAGCCACGTGGACATTTGAACCCTGTAAATAGCTTTGTATAACCAGAGCTTTTCTGCCTTGACCAGATCTTTGGTTGAAGCCCCAAGGGGAACGGCTCTGTGTAGACTGGTTCTGCATGGAAAGTTGCTGGTTTCCTTTAGGGGAGTTGGAGATTGTGAGGTTGGGAGGGAACCCAGAGCCATTTATAAGCTGACCCTACATAAGGCGACATGTAGTGCTTTGGTGTTTTCTAAACTATTATTTAACTTTTCCTTTTTGAAAAGTAATGACTCCAGTGTTACTGAGCGTCCATGCATGGATCCTATGCTTCCTCCCAATACCCATTCCCCGGTATCCTGTCATAGCTGAGAGAGGACCGTGCTGAAATGTCAGCTGATACATCTGCCCTGCAACCTTGCTCTGTTATGTAGAGTCATTTAATCTCAACTTCTGTGCATTGATAGGGAAGTTTCAGACTTCCTGTAGTGTATGTATGTACATAGCTCCATGAGGTCTTATTTTCTCGGCTAATATGTGTCTACCTCTAAGAGTGATTAGGGCAGGAAATCTTGAATGCAAATGTTTGTGGCTCCGCAGTAGTCCGGCCGGTCTTTCAATCCACATGGCCCTGTGGAGTGGAGTGTGATGCTAGTGTCAGAGAGAAGAGCAGAGGGGTGACCCACCATCTGACCATCAGGGTGGCAAGAGGATGCATTGCTGAGCCAGAAGAAAGCCTGGCCAAGGGAGCTGGAGCTGGGCTGCTGCTGCTGCTGCTGCTGCTGCTGCTGCTGAGTCGCTTCAGTCGTGTCCAACTCTGTGCAACCCCATAGATGGCACCCACCAGGCTCCCCCGTCCCTGGGATTCTCCAGGCAAGAACACTGGAGTGGGTCGCCATTTCCTTCTCCAATGCATGACAGTGAAAAGTGAAAGTGAAGTCGCTCAGTCATGTCCGACTCTTCGCGACCCCATGGACTGCAGTCTACCAGGCTCCTTTGTCCATGGGATTTTCCAGGCAAGCTGGGTTACAACTCTACAATCAGAGCAGTTCATCTCTCTTTAGGGCGAGATTATGTACACCTCTCAGACAGTTTATTTTTAATTTATGTATTTTTAATTGAAGGATAATTGATTTACAGTGTTGTATCGATTTCTGTCATACATCAACATGAATCAGTCATAGGTGCACACATGTCCCCACCCTCTTGAAACTTTCTTCCTCCTCCACCCTATCCACCCCTCTAGGTTGTCACAGGGAACAGGGTTGAGCTTCCTTGCATCATACAGTGAATTCTCACTGGCTGTCTACGTTACATACAGTAATATATGTTTCACTGCCACTCTCTCAGTTTGTCCTACCCTTTCCTTTCCCCCACTGTGTCCACAAGTCTGTTCCCTATGTCCGTGTGTCTGCTGCTGCCCTACAAATAGGTTCATCATTACCATTTTTTCTAGAGTCCTTATATATGTGTTTATACAAGGTACTTGTTTTTCTGACTTACTTTACTCTGTATAACAGGCTCTAGGTTCATCCACCTCACTAGAACTGACTCAGATTTGTTCCTTTTTATCGCTGAGTAATATTCCATTGTGTGTATCTATCACAACTTCTTTATCCATTCATCTGTCAGTGGACATCTAGGTTTCTTCCATGTTCTGGCTATTGTAAACAGTACTGCAGTGAACATTGGGTATGTGTGTCTTTTATTTTTAAGGGCTACAGTTCAGTTCAGTCACTCAGTTGTGTTTGACTCTTTGTGACCCCATAGACTGCAGCATGCCAGGCTTCCCTGTCCATCACCAATTCCTAGGGCTTGCTCAAACTCATGTCTATCAAGTTGTGATGTCACTGACATCATTTAAGGGCTTATGTGACATAAAAGAGTTAATTCCTATCATCATCTGAACACATGGGAGGTACTAAAAATGATTATAGAATCAATGGACAATTAATTATATTGTGGAATTTTTTCCTCTTATTTTTCTTTTCCCCTGTTCCATGTGGCATGTGGCATCTTAGTTCCTTGACCAGGTATTTAATGCATGCCCCCTGTACTGGGAGCACTGTCTTAACCACTGAACCACCAGGGTAGTCTTATCTTATGGAATTTTTAAAGTACCCTCATTGGTCCCATTTTATTATTCTGATTTAAAAATGGATGCTTTTCATCTTTGGGATTATGGACTTTTCTAAACCTCTGAGCCTCTCTTTTTCTGTTACCATCTCTAGCTGGTTTGGGATAACAGCCTCTCAAACCCTATTCAGAGTGTGGACTAGGTGTTTGAAAATGGGGTGACGTGAGGGGCCCTCATCATTGCAATCCTTTTGCAGTTGACAATTTGTTTTTTCTTTTTCTTTTTCTTGTTTTTTCTTTTTACAACCTAAGATACTTATACTTTGTGACTAATCATGTCTGATTAAGTTTTATTCTTTCTCTGCAGAATTCTCAGAATTGTCTCAAATTTTGAGGGGAAAAACCTGACTAGTTACATTTCTTCTGGCGCCCCCTGAGCCCTGTGCTTGAATATAATGAAGTCACTTTGTTGAAGGATTAACTTTATATTACATTCTTGCAGAGTAGATGTATGTCCCTAAGGTACGACTACCCCCACTGATGAAAATAAATATACCATTCTTTATGATTCCTCCCCGTTACCTTCTCTGTTGATTTTCAGAGAGTTTATGAATAGTCACATATTTATACAACTGGCCGAGAGTATACTACTTATTTTTCTTATGGTCTGTAATAACCTAGGCAAGGTTATTAAAGGGTATACAGACCCCTTTTAAGGCAAAGTTTCTTATGTCATTACTTTATACAAGCAGGTCAGATTCCATCTTGGGAACAATCTCTAGCTCTTAACCTTTTTCTCTGATTATAAAAGTAATATATGTTCATTGTGGAAAATGTATACAATGCACAGCACAAAGAGAAGGAAGAAAAGCACTCTAAGACTCACTTCTTAGAACTACTGTTAAGCAGTTTATACACAGAAACCTTTTCTTTCTTCTCTGTATATGTTCATTAAAAAGAAGTAGCCATACAGCAAAATGCTTCTGTGATCTGCTTCTTGGCACAGCAATATATTTTATGCCACTAAATTTTTTTTCTATTTTTTCCCCAAAGCATTGCTTTTGAGGACTCCATCATATTCCTATGGGTGTGCCATAATTTAGCCATCCCCCTCCCTTGACTGTTAATCAGTTTTCAGGGTTTTATTGTTTATAAGTAACAATCTTTATCAGATGGCCCTTCTCACTCGGTAATTGGTTTAATACTTTTCTTTAGACTAGTGCAGTCAGAGAAATCATCAGGCAACTTTGAATTAAGACAATGAGCTTTGCTTACATATCTTTAGTGTTATCTTTGTTTACAGCACTGGACAATGCCATCGAAATATTCAGTACCTAAACTGAGGGCAGGTTAATAGAAAATATGAGTGTAGAGCAAATCATAAAGACATGGGAAATAAATTAAAAGTCTTTGTCCCTCTACCTAAAATATTTCCCCTCACATAGCATACTTCCATAGACTAGATGCTTATTTTTCTTTGAATAATGAGTTTAATATATCTAATTCAATTACTGTTTATGGCAGCAGAATGACTTCTCAGCTCTTTAGCTATTAGTTCCATATGATATTTGAATCAGTTGTTTTAATTGTGGATACTAAATGTCAGTCATTCTGCTGTGAGTTGGTCCTGTAGTCAGAGAAACACATCCTCCTCCTAATACATCAGACAGTCATTCAGTTAACAGCTATGAGTTTCTTGACACAGTAGGAATTAATTCATTATGCAAACAACTGAAGGGGTAGGTCGACAAGTCAAGTTTTATTGGTGGCTTACACTGAAAAGTAAAACCAAGAATTAGACTTTTCAGCATGCTGAACTATATCTTTAGATATTAAAATGATACGTTTAATTGCCTAAAGCTGTTTTTATGGTTAAACATCTTTGTTGGCAATTAGCATTATGGGTGGGAGATATGTGATATACGAGTTAACCTAGGTGCTCATTCCTGTTACTCTTGTGCATTTCTTGATTAAATACTGGGGATTTTATGAGTCACAGCTCTCCTGCATAAAGAATTCCATGGCTTTTTCTCTACAAGTCTAATTTGAAAAAAGAATTCTTCTCAAGGGTTTAGAAAGTAATTCATAAAATGGGAGGAATAATAAATATTATGCCTTAACTCATATACTAGTATAGAGAGGTTTGGTTCACTTGGGTGTAATTTTAGTTAATTTCCACAAGAGACAGATTGAAAGTTTACCATTTGGAATTGGTAGTAGGGAGGAGGAGAACGTGGGAGAAATGGCTAAATCTCATATTTGCAAAAATGATTACATTATCTTAAATGAAAATGCTGCTCTATTAACAACTTCAACAAGCACTGCATTTGGGTAAAAGAAATCTTAATAAAAAGTTACCTGAAGTTCACTCCAACTTAAAATACACAAGTGAGGAAAAAGTACTTACTCTGATTTATATGTCTTTTGGAGGTGTAATTATTGGCTTTTTACTCACCTATGTAAAACAATGTACTTTTGTAAATGGATTTCTGGCCACTTTATGCAGCCTTTTTTCCCTTCTTTTTTTTTTTTTTTTTCTTACATAAAAAGTAAGCACTGTCAATCAAGGAATTTTAAGGTTTATTTCCTCTTTAGAAATGATTGATAGCCTTTTAGATTTACAAGTTGACAAGTTAAAGGGTTCTATTGGTATAATTATGTACTAAATTCACAGTCTTTCAATTTAAATATCCTTTTAAAACCACAAGATTATCATACCTGTATTTTGAAAAGTGGGCCAGTCAGTTTGGGTTGGTATACAAATTGCTTCCATTAGCCTTGGGACCTATTTGAATTTAATACAGTTTTTTAAAGTTAGCAGTAGTATGAATCTTAGTTTTAAAATTTAGGTTAATGGAAGTACATTTTAAGTAAAGCATGCGGCACCTTGTTTTCTAATGTATAGCAAAATGTCAGAACTGCAGAGACTGTCTTTTTATTCAGTAAGGGAGAAACTATGTGTTTGAATACTTTGGTTACACTAAAAATAAAAGAACAAACCCCCACACCCATCCATTACTTAGAGGAGATGAGGGATGAGGTAGAGGATGGAGCCGCCATCTTTTTCTGGTCAGGCAAGGAAGGCTGGAGATATTTCATATCCTGGGGAGGGACTTTGAAAACGATATACCAGAGTCCACTTTGTGGCTTGTTGAATTTAAGGATGCTTTGAAGAAAGTGTAGTCAATTAGGGTACAGAAAGGCCCACTATCTCCAAATACTATGCTCTTCTTTTACTCTTTTTAAAAATTCATCCTGGGGACCGAGCTGTTCTAAGCTGGTTGCTCCACAGGGGTTAGCCTTTCCCTGAAATAATATTGATGTTGGTGCATCAGTCTGTCATCTTAGATGTGAGGGTGTCATACCAAGGGCATTTTCAATACCTGTCTCATTTCAGAGTCTTCCAAGGGTAGTGTAGGCTTTGCATACTGAGAAGATCCAGACTCCTGTGCCCATCACCACACTCTTGCTTAATTGCCACCGCTGGCATCGAGCTCCTCTATCAACTGAGGGCCACTCAATATTTTGTACCTAAGCAGATTCTTATGCTGTTTATGACTGTAAACACCCTTGGACAAGCCTTCCAGTGTTTTAACCCAACCTTCTGACTAAAGGAAATCCTATAACCTCATATCCAATTCCATTTTACTCTCTACCATCAACAATGTAAGAAATATAGAATTTGGCCAGAAGAGCAGAGTTTAGGACCTGCTTCTCATGTTCTTTAGAGTGAGTCAGTCCCCACCATGGTGAAAAGCAGGAATTAGATGGTGGACGTGTTCAACAAAAGGGATCATCTGTCCATCATTTTATGATCTAATTCAGAAGTATCAGTGAAACCTTGGACTTCCTAGTTATTTCCACACCACAAGTGCTGCAAATCATATGCTGCTTTATTTCCTGAAATTGTTCTAATTGTATGACTTCTTCATTGTAGCGCTCAACGAACCTACCATTGATTATGGTTTCCAGAGGTTACAGAAGGTTATTCCCCGGCACCCTGGTGACCCTGAGCGTTTGCCAAAGGTAGGATACCTTCTCTTTGGTTTATAGTCTCTGGAGGTGTGGGCTTGGATGATTGGCAGAAAACTTTGCTACTGATAAATTTTCATAAAGAAGCAACTCAGTATTTCTGTGCTTTGTGTATTTAGTACAATAAGGTAAGCAGTAATCAAAGTAATAAGCACTCATGTGCCAGGTAATGTTGTATTTATTTGTATTTGGGTCATTGTACATACATGCTAAGTTGCTTCAGTCATGTCTGACTCTTTGTAACCCCAAGAATGATAGCCCACCAGAGGTCCATGGTTCTCCAAACAAGAATACTGGAGTGGGTTGCCAGGCCTTCCTCTAGGAGATCTTCCTGACTCAGGGATCAAACCTGCATCTCTTAGGTCTCCTATGTTGTCAGGTGGGTTCTTTACCACTAGCACCACCTGGGAAGCCCACTTGTGTCATTTCTTCTTCTCAAAAACCCTTGGAGATTGGTACCATTACCACCTCTATTTTTAGGGAAGAAAGTAACTAGAGAGAAGTTAAATCAATTGCCCAAGGTCATACAACATGTAAACCACTGAACTGAGATTCCGATCTACAAAGCCTGCTTCCAAAGTCCAGATTATTAATCATCCTATCATATCATGTCTCAAGAAGAAACAGAATATTGCTTTCTGCCCCCATGACTATTCCTGGTGAGGGGAGAACAGCTAGAGCTCAAAGGAAAGCATACTGACAGATCTTGCATTTGGGTCACTGAGACATGAGCCTCTTCCCTCCAGAAACATCCCACCTAAGACACAATTGGGAGAAACTAAACAGAAATTCCACTCAGAGCAATATATGTCATACAGTGATCTGTCATTAACTGCCAGTGCAGAAAAAAGGAAATGCACGTCTATTGGTTTCTCTTCTGTACTGTTGTCAGCGTTGAGATTCCCATCTCTGTACCCAAGGAAGTCAGGCCATGTGTAGGAGATATAGCCATATACAACACCATGCATAACAGAAAACAATAGCCACATTTAACAAAAGGACAACCAATGTTGTGTGAGGACTCAGAGGAGAGAATGCCTAATGCTAAAGAATGTCAAAGGGCAGGACGATGCACAGTGAAATTTCATTGACTACACAAGCCACAGTAAGTCTAGAGATATGTCGTCTCCAGGTCCGTTTCCCCGCGTAAAGCACTTACAAAAATGAAATTGGCATCCTTCCTAGCTCAGCAAACTTCTGTAGGTGATCA
This sequence comes from Budorcas taxicolor, assembly GCF_023091745.1. Lineage (NCBI taxonomy): Eukaryota > Metazoa > Chordata > Mammalia > Artiodactyla > Bovidae > Budorcas > Budorcas taxicolor. The sequence continues at coordinate 69,701,864 of NC_068916.1, read as the reverse complement.
GTTCATCATCACATCTTACCTGTGGGGTCAGCTGCATGGGAGCAGGGCGGGCAGGGCCACCTGTCAGAATGGGCCTTGTCCAGGAGAAAGCTATCCCACCCCTGAAACTGATGCACAGATATGAGGGGCTGGCAGGGTGGTGAGGGGCCCTGCCTGCCGGAAGAGAGGAAGAACTGTGACAAGCAAAGTCTGTCCTCTCCTAAGCCTGGGAAGAACTACAGAGCCTTCAGCCTCAGCCCTGAGTTCCCATTATAGTTTCACCTCCGCTAGGTGCTACTCACCTTAGAAAAACTTCTTGAGAGCATTTTACCTGAGGAAGAAACTCTATGATGTGTCAGTCTGTTCAGATCCTTGTCTTTGCAAGGGGCCTCCACCTGACACCTCCTTCCCTTTCACCCTGACTTATTCTTGGTGAGCAGTTAGAGAATCTAAGAGTAATAGTGACTGATCCTCTGCTTCTGCAGCATAGGAGTGCCATGGAGAGAATTATCTTTAGTTTCCTTTGTCTGGCAAGAACCTAGCTCCCATGCATTTCCTATGGGAAAATAATTGATAATTTCATAGCACAAGGATGTAAATAATATGTGTCCACCCAGTGGTCAGTCCCTAAGGTTTCTGAGTGGTAGAAAGAAGTCATGAGTGCATAGCAGATTCTTCCCATTGTTTCCATTCGGGAACCATTTTCACTTTCATTTGGCATCTCTCTCGAGTCTACTGAAGGGACTGGAGAGTCAGATTGGGTGAGGTGGAACTCAGAACCATGCCACCTCCAGCTCTGTCATCTGGGTCAAAACTCCTTTTTGCCCCAAAATTCTTTACCGCTCTGTATCTCAATTTCCTTCTCTGTCAAATGGAGATAGTAAAATTTCCTTCTTTGAGGGGTTGCCTTCATCACTTATATGTCACTCAACAAAAAGGTAGCTGTGATTATTTGCCAGATGTGAGAATGAGACTCTGACTTTGGAGAGCTCTCCTAACCAATCTCTGCCACTCAGGAAATCCCAATCTGGGTCAACAGTGGACTGTATGCTTTATTTTCTGTGCCTCAGTTTTTTCATCTATAAAATGGGGGTAAAATACTTCCCTGGAGCTCAGATGGTAAAGCATCTGTCTACAATGCAGGAGACCTGGGTTCGATCCCTGGGTTGGGAAGATTCCCTGGAGAAGGAAACAGCAACCCACTCCAGTACTCTTGCCTAGAAAATCCTATGGATGGAGGAGCTTGGTGCAGGCTACTGTCCATGGGGTCACAAAGAGTTGGGCACGACTGAGCGACTTCACTTCAAAATAACCATGCAGACATTACCAGGATCACATCAGGATAAAAAGAAGTAATCCTGTGTGTTACATGGTATAGTTTCTGGCCCATCGCTGCCACTCTATAAATATTTACTGAAAAAACAGGAGACAAATTTGGTTTAATGGTTGAGGTCTCTAGCTCCCAAGCAGCACTTATTCATAAAGAAAGGAGAGAAACAGGAATATATGGTTGAGTGTTGTGTATTTGCTTTTAAAAACATCTTCACGGTTGCACATCACGTTCAGAATCGTTGAACAAATAGCCCAGGCACGTGTCACTTCGTCCCTGGTGGCCCGATGGTGAAATTCCCAGCCCTGCTTTCCTGGGTTTGGGAAGAGTAATCAAGGACACAATGGGTTTGTGTGTTAAGGAAACACTCCATAGCTTGCATCCAGCCACTGCGCCGTGCGAGAGCTTTGGCCAGAGCCCACCCCAGGAAGCTCTCTCTGTGACTCAGATCAGAGTGGTGTCCTCTTGGCTCTGAATGTGAAGGTGGAGTGAGAGTTCAAGAGCAGGGTCAGGAAGTGGCGGATGGAGCCAGCACGAGGTATTCCTGTGGACCTGGGAGATTTATAGTCCCGCTGTCCATTGTTTGAGGGACGAAAACGGGCTCCGCCTTTCTTAGAATCGTGGTCAGTGTTTGTCAAACAGGAGTGTTTCAGTGCGCCGTGGACCACACACCTTAAAAAACAAACTCCACTTTATTAAACCCATGTGTTTGTGAATAGACAAAGCTAGATTCATACAACCACCCACATATTCTGTCAAATGAAACTGCTCCAAAGACCAAGCAGACAGCTTTCCATAATAATATGCCTTTGTATACTGGCTTGCGCTTTTTCAAAGAACTTGTACATGCTTTGTTTTATGGGGGCCCCTCTTGTGAGAGAAGGGAGAGCAGACCTCATTCCCATTTACCAAATGAGAAAATGGGAATCCTTCTCTGCAGATGATTTTTGTCCCCAAAAGCTACCATCAGGGGTAGTTGCCATACACACCGATTTACAATACTGTCTTTATGCAAAGCCCAGGTGTGATTTGGTTTCCTTTCTGTTGAGCATGTGGAGAAGGGCAGGCCGAGGGTTCCCAGCTGCAGCATTCTCTTCTGTCATACAGATGTGCCTTCCTTTCTGGATCCTGGCAGGAGGGAGAGGAACTTTTGACCAACTTTGGGGTGAAAGTGGACCTTTCTTATCAGGTGGAGGTGAGGGGGATGGCGACTGTGGTCACTTAGAAGCGCTGAGATGCTGAGATGCAGGAGGCCATCCAGAAGTACTGAGCGAGGAGCCAGCTGTCTCTGTTTGAAGGCCAGAGGTGTCCCTGTCCCCTTCAGTTTGCCGGCTGTCTTCCTGAGTGATCCGTGAGCATTAGTACAGAGGCATCGCGCTTGGCCGGCATTCATGAGTTTGCGGTGAGGCCCAGGGAATAGGTAACATGTCGTGCCCACAATGTGCCTGGCATGGCTTTATCAAGGTTTCTGAAAAGCACAGCGGTCAGGAGGGGAGACTCAGGTTAGGTGGACGTTGATTTTGAAAACCGCCTGCGCTGTCTGCGCACAGACTCACCCTTCCCAGACTCCGATTGCTCCTTCGGAAAGCAGCTGCCCCATGGTGCGGCTGTTGGGTGTTAATAAGATAATTTATGCAACAGGGTCTCTCGGGCTGATAGTGAGACTTTAGTATATGCGGGCTATTACTCCTGGCAAGATGGGTACACCCCACATCACAGGGTCAGAGTTTCCAGAGGGCTGGCGGCGTGCCACTCACAGCAAGCACATGGAAAATTAGGGTTCGCACGCAGGGCCTCGGGCCTCACTGCATCAAGTTCCCATTTCCCTCCAATTCTGGAAACCCAAGCAATTCTGCCTTGAGGCCACAGGCTTCTCTCTCCTGTCCCTCACCTAACCTCAGCCCCATCCTACTTAAACATGCACCAGCTTTCTCTCTTTTCCCCGCCCAGAGGGGTTGGCATGGGGACCTGCACAGGGCAAATGTGTCTCTTCTCCAAGAGCCAGTCCCTCTTTTAGAGAAAATAAAGCAGTTTGAGAAAAGTAACAAAGGCGGCATTTGTGTATTTTGCTTTATGGAGCTGAAAATATCTGGTAAATTGATCCAGTGGGAGTAATAAATACACATTACTTTATCTTGTTCTTCATGTCCTATACCCTTGAGCCTCGATAGAACAACACCACTTAATAGACTTAAAAAAGAGTAATTACACTCATTGGTTGTGTGATTTTTCAGCCCTCCCAGCCCTGCCTGACCTTCTAATTTAGCTCACCGTGTCTAACTAATGCATTTATATTCATCTTTTATGAAGCATGTATAGTACAGAATTGACTTTAGAGCCTCTCTCAAGCTGTCCTCCCCACTTTCCAATCTGGTGAGCAGTGAGGAGAGTGGGGTATCTCCATACCTCTGTACCTATGGATAACATATGCACATGGGGCACAGCATTTCTTTTGTTATCCTGTATGAAACATAATAAAAAGTATTTATTCCATTTTTTACTTTAAAGCTTTTATGCATTCTAGCATTATTTACAGCTAAACACCCAGGCAAAAGATGCAAGTGTTTTTAAAATGATTACTGTTAATGTTTCTGCTTGTCAGAAGTGCTTAAATTTTCTTGCACTTTGTCTAAAAACTTAGTACTGTTGCCTTTTAAGCACAACACATTTAAAAGATCTTGCAAGTCAGATTTGCAAACACTGCTGACAGTTTGTGATGAATGATATTGCAAAATTTGCAAGATGTTTGTCATTTCACGCAGCCGACATATTAAGGAACAGATTAAGAAACACGAAACCCCTACGGAACACAACCATCCCAAACGCAAACCCAAACAAACCTCAACCAAACCTTGAACCCAAAGAGCGCACACACCGGAATCTCTCACCCGGGTTTTCTCTCCCTACTTCCCACTCAGCCAGTGGAACCCAATTGTTCTCACTGCATTTTCTCTCACCATATGGTCTCCTCATTACCATACACTATGAGTCCATATGGGAAACTTGTGAAATGAACTGTATTCATTTTAACTGCCAGATGAGCAGCCTTTTGCTTTGCAAGCTTAGCTTAAGTCATCTGCTGTCTTCGTGTTGTTATGGCAACAGGGCACCAATAAAAAATTCTAATCTACTGTAAGTGATCACAGTATTTTAAGTGCTTGCCTATAACTGCCCTCCAAGGGGAGGAAGGCGGAGGGGGTTATCTTTGTCCAGGGAGCAAGGGTTGTTCTTCATTCCAGCAGTGTCAGTAAAGGTGCTGGTGAGATGGAGAGTGAGGTCCTGGGTTGGCTGTGGAGTCAGTGCAGTAGATGCCGATGGTAAGGAAGGTGGGCTGCTGAAGCATAGATGGTACTGAGGAGGGGGCTGTGGACCTTTTGGGTGGGTACAGAGAAAACGCTGAATGTTAGAAACCATAGTTCTCCCAGAAGAAATAAGACTCTGCTGGCATGGTGCAGCCCGCCATGAATAAAACTCAAGGTTCTGAACCACAACATAGGCAGCAGATCCTTGGGGTAGCTTCTCATTCACTGGTGTGCAAAAAAAAATAACAATCCCAGCCTCTTCTTCCTGTACACGGGAATTAGTCATTTCCAACACCATGCTAATTAAGAGTACCTTAAAGTAATGGAAGTAGGCAGCAACATCCTTAAATATAAATCACTTTCACCTCCACAGGCCACATGATATGTTTCATCTCTGTTGCTCTGTCTGTATTGAAAGTGAATGTTTATAGTCTCAGTTCATCAGTTCGCATTAGCCTCATGCTGAATATTTAAACACAGAACAATCTGAACACGCCATGCAGGAAGACAGTGACTGCACTTTCATTTGGAACAGCAAGGGCTCATCTAATAACAATTTAGTAAATCAGCCATTTAGTGGCTCAGTTGTGCACTGCATTGTGCCAAATATTATTCAGTTCCACTGTACACTTGCAGAATGGAAATTCAGACGCTAGTCACAGGCCCTGGTTTTGCTCAATGCAGAGACGAGACCCCAAATCACCCGCCCTAAAGATCGGTCGTGTTTAGTGATTTATCATAAATACAGAGCTGGGGCAAAATAAAACTGGAGTCGGCTGTATACCATGTATTCTAATTATGTTTTTATTGTTTTAGTCTTTATGCAAAGACTATCCGTAATTCAAAACCTGCAGTTGCATCAGTGAAAATACAAATAAGAAATCTTTGCATAACCACATTGCCTGTTAGCAGAAAAGGGGATGACTGAGGGTTTCAGAAGAGGAGAAGGAAAAACCCTATGTCTTTATCTTCCACACTGTGACACCGGCCCTGCTCTCTAATCCTAATCATTTATTTGTTTTGTTTTTAATTTTAAGAAACTCTATTAACATTATATCTGGGAACCAAAATGACTCAAACCAAAAAAAAAAAAAACAGTAACAAAAGCAAATCATATGGTATATTCACCTCTTAGGAAAAGCATGCTTGGGTTTGTTTCCAAAAACCATTTTGTCTCTGCCTTTTCTTGTCAAAAACACAAACCGTGGAATGCAGTTCTTTTTTACCCCTCTCTCCTCTGTCTCTGCCAGAAAACTCACAGGCAAATTCCACTTCCCCATTTTGATAATATGCCCAGTTCAGGGGCTTGGTGTCCCCTCCTGCTTATGCTTCTTTTATCGGGGGAGTTTAACCTAGTTTTGTGTGCCTTTGAAATTGTATACACAAGTATGTGTGTGAGATGAGTATGCACACACCTGCCTGCACACATTGTTTTTCTGGGGACGGAGATTGTAGCTTCATTAAAAAGGCCATGACTCCCACAGAAGTTTTAATTCTCACTGTGTTACTTTATTTATGTTTTCTTAAACTAACCAACTCTGCAGTAAGGCATTCGGTCACTATTGAATCATGCCCAATTTAGAGATGAGGAAACTGAGGCTCAGGACAGCTCATGCAGCTGCCAATAGAGACTTTCCATGTCCAGATTTCCTCCCCATTAGTCTGTTCAGAGCCTTTCACAGGGTTTTGCAGGCACATAATCCACATTGGCTCTAAGAATGCACGTGGTTTGCCCAAATTCTCTGGAAAATAAGTAAGGGTTATCACTGCCTCCTGGTCCGTAAGCCTGTCTGCTGAGCTCGAAGCTGGTCTGAGTCCACTGATGAGGAAACAGAGGAAACCAAGGGCTGCATTTACAATGCTGCAAGTGGCCAAGCAGGTTTTGAGCCAATGCTTTTGGATTCCAGAGCCCGAATCTCTAAGGCACTGCCTCCTAGAATTAAGAAATGGGAATTGTAAGAAAAAAGGCAGTTTTATAAACCAGATTTTTAGAATTCCACAAGTTCAGCTAGGGGGAGGAGGAAGGTGGCAGCAGGGTCTGAGGGTAGCTCACAGATGGCTGAGTCAGGGGAAAGAGGCAGCAGGAATTAAAAATACATATACAATACCAGGAGATAATTCTCTTTCTCTTTAGCCCCCGAGTCATCGCGGTAGGGACTTGTAATAACAGTTACTCCAATAGCTGTATTCTTGAGCCTCCTTCAAGTCCTTTTTTAGCATGGAGCTCTTGATGGGTGGGTGCGCGTGTGTGTGGGGGTAACTTTAACCTTCATATCACACCCTGTGTACAGAGGCTTTGAATATAATTACTCATTAGTTCAAGGAGAAGTCACAGGAGGAGGCACAAGGGGCTCATTTCTACCCCCTAACCACCCAACACCCTCCTCTTAAAGACCAAAGAAACAGACACTAGGATGTCTCTGGCCATGCTTACTATTTTCAGCCTTGAGTAACACTTCAATTAAACACTGGAGTAAACAGAGCCCCAGCAGTCTTGAGGCAGTGAATTTTAATTGCAGTTATAGTCAGGACCATCTGTAAAGCTTTGGGAATCATCATTTACAGATACCATTCGTCTGGAGGTACATGTAATAACCAGTGATGTTCAACAATTTAAGAAGCCAAAACCAACTCTATTTTTGCCTCCCTTAGATAGCCTTAAAGTCCAGCGTAGTTCCAGCCTGCATGTATCTCTTACTCAAGTTTAACTACACGTACTTGTCCAAAAATATAAATATACACATACATTTGTATACACACACGCCAGACACACATACACAGACATACGCCGACATACATAAAATAAATCTCTTTGTTTACTCAATGGTCCTCTTACTTTCAAACTAGATATTTATTGTCTCTCACCCTAGGGAAAGGGAAGCCACAGCCAAAAGACAAAGAGAAACACAAGTAGTTAATTTCTGCCTTTTGTGTTTCTAAGAGCCCAGGCCTTGGCAACTTAAAAGAGTTTCAAGGGTAATTTTGACTCTAGGCAGTTTTTGTTTCATGTGCTGACTTTACAACCTAGCCCTGAAAAAGGCACCTCTGTCCACAGCCTTCTCTTTAAGCAGAGACTTTCATCCTGATCAGAAAGTCGATTTCCAAGGCCACTCAGCAGGACCTAACCCAGAGCGTTGGTCTTAAACCAGTACAATGAATCGGAATAAGAAGAGCCAGCCAGAGGTTACCAAGTTCAGCTCTGTACCTCCAAGCAGGTCATATCCACAAGGGTGCAGACAGCATTTTTCACTGTATTGGTGGCGGGAAGCACCCCAGGCTCCCATTCACCAATTACCATGGCACCATTTAGAAGAGAATGCCACAAGACCAAAAGGAGGGGGGAGCCATTGTCATCAGTCTTCTCAGGAATACCTGGTTTCACAATTTACACTTGACTGCTGCCACTTGAAAAGTCGAACATTTTGGTAAAATGAATCAAGCTGTAATGTTTCTTTTATGAGATCCCCTTGCAGGAAAGGGAGGTTTGGCACCTCGTGGAGACCAAGCTTAGTTATCCATCATAGTAAAGTCAGCTGTCCTAGCCGGCTTCTCAGAGGTCACGCGATCGAACCAGCAGCTCTTACAACTATATTATTGCTTACGGAACAGTAATTGAGGCACGAGATAAAAATTACCTGGTCTAATAGGCAGCGAACAATTTTCACTCAATAAAATTATAAGCCAAATCATTCATTTCATAACACTCTGGCTAATTTATTTGTTGACCTTTTAATATCCATAGCTCTTCAGTGGTATTAACTGCAACTCAGACAAAATCTCTTGTTCATTTCACTTTCATTGATTTTTTTTTCCATTGAGGCAATAACAGCTGCCTGAAAACAGCCTTTTTCTTTCCACTGTAAAAGTCAATCATGTAAGTTAGTATGTCTTACGTTGATATAGCTGCATTAGCTTACAACTGCCTTAATTTCATGTGATTCAGAACTCTTCTATACCATGCTTCTAACAGATGCAAAGCTTTCTGGTGCACCTTCAGCCACGTGGCACAATGATAACATACGTTTGAGAAGAGGAGTATCATCTAATCTGAACACGAAATCTGCCTTAAAATAAGAGGAGGTTTGGGAGCACCCCTCCCCTTCAAACCTCTGCAGTGTCTTTAGAATACTTTTAAAGCCTCTTGTGCGAATAGCAGTAGACCCTTTCAAAATACTTAAATCCTTTGTTTTGAAATTTTCTGCAGATTTTGATTATGGTTTGAATTTTATTTTTCTTTAAAGGCTATGGGCAATGAGTGTGTGCTGGAATGCTCCTTAAGCTTCAACTGGGGCTTCTTATATAATAAAATGCTCTGAAGTCTTTAGAATGCAGGGTTGTAAAATATAATTGTTACACATTTGGCATTTTATGCCTCCCTAGAAATAACCGCTTGCTACCTACACCTCATCTATGTTCCTCCTTTCCATTTCAATTTAGTCTAAAGTGGTCCTTAGCCATAATGAGAATGCCCCTTTCAACAGAAACATGTTTAATTATATCCATGCTAAATGTAAGCGACACTTCTCAGTCATAGGGCCTCTGAGTAAAGAGTGTTTAAAGTGTGACACTAAAGGCTTCTAATGATCTGCAGTAAGCTCCATTTTGAGAAGTTCATAATACCAGAAAAAATGAAAAATTTAAGGAATGTCTCAGAGGATTGGAAACTAAACAGTGCTCAAGTATTATTTTGGTTTGTTTTATTCTTTCCCTCACTGCCCTCATTATATGATTTTTTTTTTTAAGGACGCAGAGTCTACCATTGTGGAATTTTCCATTTGGCTGAATAAACATAAAGGAAGTTGGGATAGAAAACTACCCTCCACAGAAATACCTTTCAGTACAACTAGTATTTATTGTGCTGTACATACAGCTCTGTGGGAAATGGGCTGCCAGAAACTTCCAATCAGTTTTTCAGCTCTTAGAGTTTCCAATCAGTGTCACCCACACTTTGAGAAGCAAGTGGGGAAAGAGCTGAAACTTAAAGGCTAATAAGCTGAATTACACTGTTCAAAACGTGAACCCAGTGTAAACTCTAGAGTGAGGAGGTGCGTGGAGTCAGTGCTGGTTTCATTGATAGGTGCTTATCAACTTTAAATCAGGAGTGATTTTGCCATTCCACTCCATATTTTGCTGATATTTGGACCCACTGTATCTTGACTCCCCTGATAAGGAAAGTAGATTGGTGATAAATGGGTGTCAGGGAAATGTGTAGTGACAGGAAGGTATTGTACTTCTTTCATAGGAATCACCCAAGTCAACTTGACTTTGATAATTGATGCTTATCGTTTAGATTCTGTTTTCTGCATCCCTCAAAACATTATTTTCTACTTGAGGGAGCATAAAGCCAAGCACAGATTGTCTTCTGAAATTACTGAAGCATCCCTGGGCTTTAATTTTATGAGGGAGTTTCCAGAGTCTCAAAATCTGATTCTGATATTTGAAATTAATGTTGTGTTGGTAAATGGGTGCCCATCTGGCTTTATGAGTTGGTCTGTATGTGTTCTGAATGGAAGGGAGTTCAGGCCATCTCCCCTGCTCATCTGGGTTTGAATTACTTAAAACATTGAACTGGATTTATAAATGGGCTCAGTATCGCATGGTTAGACATCCTTCCCACTCTCCCTGGGAGGCTGGGTGGGCACAGTGAACATGGACTTATTATTAAGAGCAACACATTTGGGATCAGATGCTGACGATTCACATGGAGGGTGAATAATCCTCAGAGATTTTACTGTCATAAAACAGAAGGAAAGATGAGTTAGCCATGTCTGCATATCAGATATGATATTTCTTGTTCCAGAGAGTATGCAAAAACCTAAGTATTTCCAAGAGTCTAGGAGTACAGTTAATAAAAGGCTAATGTACATCAAGACCAGCCTCATGTTGATAGCAGCCTATAACTTGAGATAATGTCTGTACCCGAGATGATTCATTATATTAGTCAAAAAATTAAAGTGTAAGTACAAGTCAGCAGGAGTGAAGGAGCAAATTCACTTAAAAAATGGTATTAAAAAACCTCCCCAGACATGACCTTTGGGAATTTATATATTGGATTAAAAAGTCTAGAGCCAAATGGGGCATCAAATTTAAGTCTTCTGCTTTTATAAACTATGCCAAATATATGACTTGGTCATTTCCTCATATAAATTAAGCACATACTTTTAAAAATCAGTACCTATTTTAGAATAAACTCTTCAGTATGAATTTCTCAAGGGCTGTGGTTTGCTAAACACAGTGCTAGGGGCTTGGAGAAGGAGATTAAGACATAGCCATGACCTCAAAGTACCTACAGTCTAGTTGTTGGAGGTTGAAGACTCGCACACTTAAGAGAAGAACAAAATGACCCTACAGAATCTACTTCTGTGTGGCTCTGGGTGGGGCAGTCAGCACTCTTTTTCAGAGGAATGAGAGAGGTTCGAAGCTGGAGTCTCAGTGAAGGTGGAATTAGTTCTGATAGGATAGTGTAAGTATGAAGAGTTCAGGCTCTGATGTGTAACAGGACTGAGATTGAATCCCTGCTCAGACATTCATTAGCTGTGTGACCTCAGGGCAAATTGGTGGACCTCTCTGAGTCTCAGTCTCCTTATCTGCCAAACGGTGATACAGAGACACACCATGAGGACTGAATGAGTTAAAGTCTCCCTTTCCAAACACAATAGTTCTCTTTTCCATTACTCTACCACCACCACCAGTACCACATTCATTACCAGACTCTACAGGATTGGGAAGGCATTGCAAATGGACACAGACCTAAGCCAGTGTTCCAGATGAAGTAAGAGCAAATGAATGATGGTTTGGAGATAGGAGGGGGCCCAGCATGTTCCTTCTAGACTGAGGAGGTCAAGCTAGCCCAGAATAGAGTTCTTCAGATGTACAGGGAGAGGAGGTTGAATAAAGAGGGGTGGAGATCTTTTGCAACCTCCCAGGAACCCTGTACCTTAATTCTGGGAAGATAGGGTGCCTTGAAACGTGCCGGAGAGGAATGTTGGTGTGCAACTACTTGGGCAACAGGAAGTTTAAAAATTATTTGCTAACTGACTGGGTTGCAACATGGGAAGTAAAGCCGTATCTTCTCACTGTATTGGTAGCTCATTTGGCATTTTTATCATTAAGGTTCCAAAACATAGCAAAACTTATGACAATTATACTTGACTGTTCCTTGAATCTCTCCAGTGTTTCTACTAACTCTAAACAGATTTAGTATAGCTTATCCATTTTTTCTCTCCAGAATCCCATTCACATAATCATCAATCAATGGTCATAGCAAGGCAGGTAATGACCAGTTTTTATTGTGAAAGGAAATAGGGCAGTAAAAAGTTGTTGTTTTTAAAGAGTAAACATTTTCTGTGTCTTTAAGAGAGAATAAGTCCAAACTTATGAAAAGAAAAATAGTCTGACTCAGGATATAGGTTGGAGAATAAGCATTACCTCTATAAGGAGACTCTGGGGCTTTTCAATATTTAGGGTACTAGTATTTGTCTTTTTAATTGCCCAATGGGATATGTATTTTTTTTAATCCAAGGATAGGATTAATTATCTTGGAAGAGTCTAATCTCTACCCTCATGTTTTAAACTGCAAGCAGGGAGTCGTTTTAAACATTAAGAAGAGAAGAGAAAATCTCTCCTGACAAATAAATGCTTTGAAAAATTAGATATTAGTACTAGTCAAATGCTCTTTCTTTTCAGAAATATTAAAATTGCATATTAGAATGGAAGGATCCTTATACAATGTCACAAAAAATAAGACTTTAGGAACAATTTCAGAGACAAAAGATTATATGAAACATCCAGCTCTTCCCCTTATGGGAAATTTCTCTCTCTCTCTTTTTTAACATCCTAGGCTCAATCATTTCCTAATGTGAAATTACAGAATTTTCAAATTACCATATAAAACTGCAAAAAAATTACACTTGTGACCACCAAAGAGATAGCATATACTATCAATTTGATTTTAAAAGGCATACATCTTTTATACTACCTGTCATTTTTATAATGCCTTTTACAAATTTAATCAATACATTTTAACATTCTATATACTTTAAGTGCAATATACAATAAATATTCAAGTTTCATCTTAAACATGCTTTAGCCTTTAAATTGTTAAAACTGCAGTGCCCTTTCAATCTACTTACATAATGTCATAAAATATACATTTCAAGGTAAATGAAGTCAGCTACTTCAATTTAGTCCCTCAAACTGGTAGTAAATGAGAGGTTAACACTATGGTGCCAAACCCATTATTGAGTAAATTTAGCACCTTGGACAGCTCTGTAAAATCTTTATTGCTTTCCTGACCTGCTCGTCATGTTCTGTCTGTGTGTTCAGTGGTTCTCAGCTCTGATTGAAAGGCAATATATTAGATCCCCAACACAAACACGCTTGGGGGCTAGTTCACTGGGAGCCTAATGACATGGAGGTGAGAGCAATTTTCTGGTCACCGAAATCCAAGCACCTTGCAGGTTTGCTGCACTAACTCATAGAGGACCCAGACATTTCCTTTCTCCTTCCCATTTGCAGAAATAACTAATAGAAGCTGAATCACATTGGCCAAGCTGAGCCAAAAGCCGTCTCCCCCTTAAGTCCCAAAGTTGATACCACGATGAAGGACACTATAAAATAGGCAAGATACCATTTAAGAGAGTCACTTTCAGGACATGACATTGAGTTCACTGTCCTCAAGACTGCTGGTCTGAAGCAATGCTGGGCTGCTGACCCAACTACAGCAATGTGCCTAGTGGAAAGCGTGTCCTGGCTCCATGGATTGAAGGAGGAGGCAGCTCTAGGAAGTGAAGTTCACATGTTTCACTTTCAGGGGTTGAATGCTGATGAGAGCTCTGTGCATTGAGTAAGCAGAAAAAGAAACAAGTGGATTATGTCATCAAAACCTGTTATCACTAAAAATATCAGTTTAAAATATATAGCCTACCCTGATAATTGGAATTTTTCAGGTACAAGAACTTCAAAGATACTGGAGTTTATTGGAATTTGCCTCCTCCCTGGTCCTGTGAAATTAAAATAAGCACTGCTTTAAATCCTCAATGATACTGTTCCAAGATTGAAGTTCACAAATGCAGGTTCTAACTGCATACCTCATCTTCCTTTTGACAAGCAAAAGTCTTGTATTTTTTTTCCTAAAATGAGAAGAAAGAAAAATATCTTCTTTGCCAAGCCCAAACACTGACATAAATATCCATTTGAAGAAAGAAATGAATATAGACCCAGAGAAGTCAACTTTTAGTATATAAACTAACTTGATCCTGTTTTGTTTTAATCTTTTCTAAGACCCAGATAAAGCCGTGAGGTTTTAATGAAAGCAGTACAGGCTGAATTTGATCTGGGGATAGGGTTTACTGTGCCCATACCATAGTAAATTATTAACTGCTATGGTCAGACAGCACTGCAAACAAAAATGGGGTAGGTTATCTTGTAGCTTGCATTAAAAAAAATAAAGAAATTATTTCAGATGGATTGATTCAAACCCCATTGATTATATAATGTTTTCCACTCCTTATCTGAAAAATAACAGAACTGTTTTGTAAATGGGGTATAGCAGCAGCTTAAAGCATGCATAAATGTTTATTGAGAACTGAAAACCCCTCTACCTCATTTTTGAATTTAGGACATTATATATGTCATAAGTAGTTACTGCAGTATGACAACTATTTTATCTTATATTATAGAGAATTTAAAATTGAAAAATGCTAATATGTATCTAAAAGCTTGTCATTTCAAGAGTTGTTCAAGAATTTTTGAAGAGGCTATGGTGACAGCAAAATGAATGCAATTATATCCCTATTTTGTGATCAGTGTCTGCAGTATGTGAAAATTCAACAGCACTGCTTCTCCATGCAGAAATCTATTGTGTAAAATGTTTAAAGTTAAACTTCTTTTTGAAACTTTACCCACAGCAAAAAAAAAAAAAAGTAAACATATCTTCTTGCAAATCACCTCTGATAATCATACTATGCCTTCATGTTTGGTTCTCTGATAAGCCTCCATTTTACATGTATCAAGCTTAGCTTTTCTTTTCACATTGCAGTATAAATGAATCTTCAGAAAATTGGGGCTGAATAAAGGAACAATTTCTTGTGGTTAGAATGAAAAAAATTATCACCACACATATTTTTGTAGAGTGCCCTATATTATTAGAAACAGGCATGCTAGCTAAATATGGAAGTCCACCTAAATGAAAGGAGACATTTTTTCTTCAACTGGAGTGAACAGCAGAGCATAACACCTAGGAGGAGGATGAATGAGCAATTGGGGAAAATGACAAACAATACTGAAATAGCAAAGAATTGCTATAAAAGAAGCAGACTCTGCCAGTCATGAAAATTGGTGCAGAGGGAGCTTCTGGGGGCAGGAGAATTCTTTTGTAAGAACCTCTGACAAAACAGCACATCACCCCCTGATCTCACGACTCTGCCACACAAGGGAGATATACAAGAGGAGTCTAATGCCACATGCTTCTTACTAGCTGAAGACTGATTGGAAATCTCTTGAAAATGACCTGTCTGATAAGGTCATGGTTCCTGGAATAAGCAATTAAGTGCAAAATAAACACATCTTAGGGATTCATAACATGCACCAACTGACATCGATCGTAGTAATCTGGTAAATGACCTTGCAATTGTATTCAGCAATAAACATATGAGTGCTTTATCGTGCTCATGGCAGACTACTGAGTGATGTATTTTATCTTGCGGTACCAATGATGCTCACCTTTTGACTTGATTAAGTGTGTATATGAACAGGGATAAATTGGTGATTTAACACCATTCTGGGGTTCCCCAAACCCACTGCCTTTAAAGTGGTGTGTTGGCAAAGGATGGTGAGAGGGAAAATAGAACATGATCATGTGAAAAGATAATGACGTCCTGCCTTCACTCAGAGGACTGTATCTGCTTTTCTCCCTGACAGGAAGTGATACTCAAAAGGGCTGCAGATCTGGTAGAAGCACTCTATGGGATGCCCCACAACAACCAGGTGAGTGTGCTGGGTCTCGAACCTTCCACATTCAGCTGAAGCTCCCAGAGTCCTTGTTAGAATGAAAAAGCATGAAAATTATAAAAGCTCTTTCATGAGTTCAGAGTAAAAAGTCATTCAGGCCTAACATGTTGCAAAGCCATTCAGTTCTTCTCTCTTCTTTTGTAAATCTTTTATTGCCTTTTCTAGGGAATAATTTTTCTTACGAGAAAAGGTACTTTATTTAAAAGGAATCTCCTGTGGGAATATAGTTCATCATTGAAGAAGAGAGTTACTGGTGCTCAATTTTATTCCTTTCAGGTTTTCGAGAAAATTTAGGAGGAAAAGGGGGGCTCAATTTCTTCTCCTAAGAAGTGTAACAAGGCCTGAACATTGTCTGCTTCTGTTTCATAGAGCACCTCCATGTTTCTGATTCAACTTGCTCAGGAAACTACAAGCCTGAGATAATCCTTCCTTTTTTGTGTCACTTGAATTGGTCGGTGTCCAAGGGACACAGGCCTACTAATACTTAAGGACACAGGTTGTCATGTAAACCTTCCCTTAACTTCATCCAGGGAGATGAATTTCAGGGCACGTGTACACGTGTGTGAGAGAGAGTGACCCCAGAGTTTTCTGTGTTACTGGTGGGGAAGGGAAGCCCCAGGTTGCTGTCCCGTACTGCAAGGTAGTATGGAGGACTGGCTGAGTTAATGGGCTGTCAAAAGTCACACAGAGTTATGCAGCCCAGTTCCGTCCTTAAGGAGGTAAGTGTCCTTAAATGAGGTCTTCGCCTCTCTAAGCCTCAGTTGGCCCGTCTGAGGTATGGGCTTGATGAGGATGAGACTGAACACACAGGTTTGTTGGAAAGGTTGCAGAAGTTAGTGCAGTTAATCATGGAAAGCCCTGAGTGCAGTCTGCAGTAACACCTGGGGTGTGGTCTCCCAGGAATGTGACTGGGGCAGTTACACGGGATGCTCCTGTTGCTTTTCAGGAGATTATTCTGAAGAGAGCGGCTGACATCGCAGAGGCTCTGTACAGTGTTCCTCGCAACCACAGCCAGCTCCCGGCCCTCACGAACACCTCGGTCCATGCGGGAATGATGGGCGTGAATTCCTTCAGTGGACAACTGGCCGTGAATGTCTCCGAGGCGTCGCAGGCCACCAATCAGGGTCAGGAGCCCTCCCTTGTCCCCACCCCCACCCCGGCTGATTTCCTTGTCCCTTCCCAACCTCAAGCTACCCCTCCCCATTTATTTGACACAAAAGTGTTTATTTTTTAAAATTATTCCCCCCCCCCCAAAAAGGGAGATTCCTGGGTCTGTGTGTATCAGATATTATTGTAGATTTTTGGTTCTAGCCATCATGTCAGATAATCTGGTGGCGGGTGGCTAGACAGGATCCATTAATTTAGCCGTCTCTGCATTTGACTTTTCACTGTAAACCATGACTGACAGGTCCCAAAGAGGGCTGGAATTGAAGTTCTGGAGGGGCCAGAGCCTATCACCCTCATCCAGGGAGTAGGAACCTGTTACTTCCAGGGTACATCTCTCAGATTGGGATTTATTTCTGTTCCAAAATGATAATTTATAGGTCCTGCATTGCCACTTCTCACAGGCCCGCTAAGTATTTATGATCTCCTGAGAAATGCGTCTTTCGCTCGCTTCCCATTTTAATCACAGAGCTAGCACCACCAACCCACCCATGAATCACTCGGCCCCTTCCCTTTGGGATGTGGTGAGGGGGCAAGAGCCAGAGGCCTCCTTTCCCCCAGCCTCCCAGGCCCACCACCCACCTGAATGCCACCCTCATCCTTGCTTTCGCCCCCGCCTCTCAGGTTTCACCCGCAACTCAAGCAGCGTGTCACCACATGGGTATGTGCCGAGCACCACCCCCCAGCAGACCAACTATAACTCGGTCACCACGAGTATGAATGGGTACGGCACTGCTGCCATGTCCAATTTGGGTGGCTCCCCTACCTTCCTCAACGGCTCAGCTGCCAACTCACCCTATGCCAGTAAGTAAAGATGTGTGTCCTGTGTTTCTGCACATTTTTTGCTTCAAAACCTGGGCGTTGTGCTGTGTTGGCTCATTGTGCAGGCCCCGCCCTGCCAGGTGTGGACCCAGGTGATGGGACCCAAGGCAGCACTGTCTCCAGCAGGAATCTCTGTCCTCCTTGCTCATCATTCTCCCCTGTTTCTCTAGCAGAGCTTGCCTGTGACCAGAGTAGCAATGTGAGGTCATTGTGAGAACCCAAGGTTCCAGTCAGATGGAGCTGGGTCTGATTCTTCTACCAGTCACTGACTGGTGGCCCTGAGCAGGTTCATCTCCTCTCTCAACCTCAGTGTTCTTATCTGTAAAATGGGGAAGGAACCCACTCTCCCTCCCACACAGTTGTTGTGATACTTGGTTAAAAGAATGCATGTAATAAGCTTGTCCTAATGCTCAGCCCATGGGTGATGCAGTCAGTAAATCTCGGTAATAATCATAATGATAGAATGATAATGTTAAGTGCTAGTAGTAGTTTAGCATGATAATGAGTATCTAAACCTTAAAATCTTTTATTTTTAAAGATATTTACCTAATTGGCTGCACTGCGTGTTAGTTGTGGCATGTAGGATCTAGTTTCCCGACCAGAGATCGAACGTGGGAGGTTCCTGCATTGGAAGCATATAGTCTTAGCCACTAGGCCACCAGGGAAGTCCCTCTCCTTTATTCTTTTAATGTTTAGATTTTTTTTTCCTTTTGTGTTTTATATGTACAAAGAAAAAAAACCAAACATTCAAACCAAAAAACACACTTTATTTTTCCCCAAAATTTGGCATGATGAAAAAACATATACAAGAAATTGTTCTTTTGTGCCTTGTCCCTGTCTTAAAGAAGCTGAGGTTAAAGGTTGGTTTTTTTTTTTTTTTTTTTGGTGCAGTGTTTCAATTGCATCTAAAGAACCTCAGGGAACTGGCGTCTTTACATACAAAATGTCACGAGCTGTGTCTCCACAGTCTCTTGATTGCCCTCTGAGGATTTTTACATAGAAAACCAAGTTCATCTTGGACAGTGTGGGTGGCTCTTCTGATGTATAATAACTCTAAGCTCTTAGCATTTTGTGAGCTGATAGAAACTGTGTTGTTACATGAAATAATGGTATGATTTTTTAAAAAATGAGAGTCTCAGCTAAAAATACTGAAAAAGATGGTTTCTCCGACAGTGGAAATGCAGGGTGTGCTAGGCTGTTGAAAGAGGAAAGATCATTCTTGGCCTTTGCAAGAAGTTAACTTCTGAAAGTAATACTTATCGCCGTTTACCTTCCGGCTGAATTTGTAGCTCAGTGTGAGCTAAACCTCTGTATTTCTTTATTTCTACTTGATCTGTTTGGAATCAGCAGCTTGTTGTACATTTAAAATTCTCCATAATAATCTGCATATATTACACCTGTCTGCTGAAGCATCAGTGTTTGGGGCCAGTTTCACATTAGATTTTGATTCATCAAAAGATTGTTTCTCACAAATCTATCATTTCAGTGTTCTCGTTTCTACTCAATCAGAAAAGGTTTCAATCATGACCTGAAAATTAAAAGGTGGCATTCTTAATTAAATCAATAACCTAATTGCTATATGGTAGCAATTCAATTTAGGGCCTTGGATTGCTCTGTCTTCCTAAGCCTGTGCAGACACCCAGCGACCTGAGCCTGAGATTGCATCTGTCAGACTGTGAAACTTCCAACATTTAATTTCCATTAATTGATTTCCTCAGTGCTCACAAATATAGTATTAAATTCTCAAATAGGCTCTCAGATGGGATGGTTTTATCTGCATAAATGCAAATAAAACAATAAACAAAAAGCCCAGCTGATTTGAATTTTTGCCTCCACAATATTTAATTATTCATAAACCACTCATGTTGAAAAATTCCAAACAGAATAAAAAATAAAATAAGACATTTCCACTGGTGAACACCCTTCCTGGTGTGGTGGCTGATAACTAATAATGTTATAACAAATGGAACTGCTTGACTATATTTCACCCCTTCCTCTGTTAAGGCCCCCCTCAAACTCCCCACCTCTAAATACACATAATGATCGCATTTGCCAACGAGATTAATTGCCTTCCTCAGTGAACCAGCAGGATTTCAAGTCTACGAATATTTAAAAATCAAACCTCCAGTGCAGGAGTTTTGCAATTTAAATGGGTGTTATTATTGAGCGCATTTTCACATTTACAAATCCTAAGAGATGTATAAAAATGCTGGTCTCATTAAAAGAAAAGTACAGTTTAGAAAATGTTTGTGAAAATCCTGAGGTTGGCAGCTCCCTGTTCTGCTCCATAAAACATCCAGTACGTTTGGGTTGTGTAGTGCTGAGGGCTGATTAGAAGAGGTCATTTCCCCCTGATGGCAACTGCTGTCTGTGACTGACTTGATAAGCTCTTCCCTAAGTTTCTAAAGCCCGGAGGTTGAGGGGGAGGCCACTTACTCAGGGATTTGGGCTGTGGTGTGCTCCTGGGAAGGGGCCTGTCCCCTGGTGATCTGTTTCCTCTGCAGGGTAGCCTCGTAGACAGATCCCTGCACTGGGGTGTGGTTCCAGAACTCACCTTTCAGTTCACTCACTGGGGCAAGTCACTGGACTGTTTTCTGAGTCTCAACTTGCTGGGTTTGATCAGGTGTAAAAAGGATGTAATAGGTCCCAACCTAAGCTTGCTTGGCTACTGACATAGATGGAAAAGATGTGAAGACTCCTGCAGGTGACAAAGCCATATAAAATGTTTATTACATAATGTGGAAAATAATACAGTGAGGAGGAAGTACCTAGAATTTGAATTAAGTGCCTGAAAATCATCGCACAGGACTCATACTTTTCCCTGGGGTACAGAGGAAATGGAAGGTGGGTGTGTGATGGCCCTAAGTCCTGAGTGTAGAGGGCTTTCGTGGGTACAATATCTATTTCCTAAAGTGACCTGAGATGACTAGCAACTAGCGAAAGATGAAAGGCCAGGTGGAGAGGACCTGCATCACTCACACTCTTTCATATCCCGCAAGCAGCTAGATTGTCTCTCTCTCTGAATCACCAGAGATCTCCTGTCATTGATAATCCACGTCCCCACCACTCCCAGACTGTGAGTATTTACATAAAGCCCCAATCTTGCTGCTTATTAGCTCACACGCATGCATCTCTGTACAGTTCTGCAGGAGGCAGAAAGGATTTGGAACTTTGACTTGCAGTCCCTCATTAGTCACTCAGAAAGCACGTGGTGGATTATTCATCCATCTGGCCTCCCACCTACTTCTATCTGTGTTGTGGAACATGGCGATACAGTCATATCCTTCAAGAGGGCTTCCCAGGTGGCTCAGTGGTAAAGACTCCACCTGCCAATGCAGGAGACTCAAGATTCCAGTTCAGTCCCTGCGTGGGGAAGATCCCCTGGAGGAGGAAATGGCCTATTCTCGCCTGGGAAATCCCCATGGGCAGAGGAGCCTGGTAGGCTACAGACCATGGGGTCCTGAAGAGTCAGACATGACTGGCACACATACACGTACACTTCGGGAAGCTGTAGTAGCTTCATGGGGAGACATCAGACACACACACCGCCATCCATTCATCAGTGCCTTAAATTAGAATCCTGGCATTGCCTTCACCTCACTCTTCCTCCTCATACCTCTCCTTCCACTAGTGACCACACCCTCTCAGTCTGGCCCTCTCTCTGCAGGGTAGCCTCGTAGACAGATCCCTGCACTGGAGTGTGGTTCCAGAACTCACCTTTCAGTTCACTCACTGGGGCAAGTATCCCAGACCCTTTGTATCCCCAGACCCTTTGCTAGAACCTCAGTATAGGTCCTACCTGAAATACTTCCTTTGACACCTCCTCCATGAAACCTTCTTTGGTTTCCCTTCCCCGACTCCCCAGAGTGGGCCATACTTACTGTTGAAGCTATTATGTGATACTATTCTCTTTGTAAGAACACTCTTACCTCCTGGCCTGAGACGCTCTAGCATACTGCCTGGCACATAGTCGGCCTACAATAAACACAAGAGATCACAGTCACCACCAACAAAAGGAAACACATGCCAGGTACCAAATGATGAAAGCTGACAAGACCTTGAGAGTTCAGTGAAGGCTCGTGCTAGAAGGGTGGCCTGAGCGGGGTGGGCATCAGGGTGAGAGCTGAGAGGCTGTGTGTCAGGATGCCAGGAGAAGCGCTGATTTTTCTTTTTCCCCTTGCCCCTTAGTCGTGCCATCCAGCCCCACCATGGCCTCCTCCACAAGCCTCCCCTCCAATTGCAGCAGCTCCTCCGGCATCTTCTCCTTCTCACCAGCCAACATGGTCTCAGCCGTGAAACAGAAGAGTGCTTTTGCGCCTGTCGTCAGACCCCAGACCTCCCCACCTCCCACCTGCACCAGCACCAACGGGAACAGTCTGCAAGGTAAGCCCCAGGCCCCACCTGGGGCCAACCAGATGCCCTGACTCACCTTCCCAGGGCCTGCCGCAGACTGCTCAGGGCTCGCTCGGCCTTGGGCTTGCCTGCCCCGTGGGCCCTCAGCTCTTCTGTTCCTGTGTGTTCGCCCTTGTTGGACCTGGCCCCAGGTCCCCCACTTCCCTCCTCTGCTGGAGTTGCCTGAGCAGTTCTTCCAACTCCAGCAGTTCTGCTCAGGCCCTAGATTTCCTTGAGAAACACCGTCGCCACTTACTAATGTCGTCGTTTCTCTTTCCTCTCTCATTCCCTGTGGTCGCCATAATCAGATCAGTCTTTTGTGGACTCTAGCAAGTTCTCCACGGCAGGGTCCCTCCCAGGACTGGCCTTCTCCTGAAGTAGGTTCCCTTCCTGTTGCCTGTGTCAGCATGAACACGTGTGGGGCTGATCATGGGGAGGCGGTGTGACGGCCCAGTCAGGGCCCTGAGGTTACAACATCTTAGACCAAACACCCAAGGCTTACTGCTGCTGGGAACCAGAAAGCTCAAAGTGCCACTGGAGGACCCTGGTTCATATTAAAACTGTTCGACTTCCTCCCCCTCATGGAATTTGGAAAATAAGTCACAAAGATTTTAGGGGACCTTTCTATTCATTGAGAAAAAAAGAACCTTTTAAAACGGGTCTACCGTTTCTTACCTTCTCCTTAAGTGCTGCCACTGAGTTGGGGTACTGAGCTGCACGGCCTCTTTCGCTTCCCACAGTGGGACTGTGGGATCAGTACTCAGATTTTATAGATGAGAAAGCAAAAGACTAGTGAGGTTAGGGAATGGCTTGATTTGGAGACGATGGTATGTGGCAGAGGCTGGCTTCAAACTCAGGCTCAAAAGCTCTATCTCCTGCTCTATCTTCCAAGCACTATACTACTCAGAGTGGGTAAACAGGATGCATCCAGGATTCCTAAGGCAGCTGGCAGGGAAGTAAGATCAATAAAATCATCAGTTGCCATTCTTTGAGCAATGACCGGTGTTAAGCACTGTGCCTGCTTTATCTTATTTAATCCTCACAACTTCCTGATGAAACACAAGGACAGTTATGGTCTCCATTGTACAGAGGGTAAAACTCAGGCATCAGGAGAGTAAACACCTGCTCAGAGGCATAGGCAGAAACAGAGGGGATGAAAATAAACCCTCAGAATCTGTGCCCCAACCCAGTGCCCCACAGAACCTTCCTTTCAGTGGCCGGCTTGCCCATCTTCACTGACAGAGCTCAGCCGTGGAGGCTGAGAGCAGTCAAGAAGGCAGTCTTGTTTCTTATTGTCTATTTATACGTCCATACATGTACTTTGTACTGATGTAAACTTACATGCATTCTCTCGAAGATTCCATAAGGGCAGTACTGTTCCTGTTATACAGATGGGAAAACGAAGGCCCAGTTTGCTCAGGGTCATGTATCTAGTAATGATGGAGCCAAAACCGAACCCCCTGTGTGACTTCTGAACCTGAGCTCCCCCTGCCTGCACCTTTCTGACTCCAGAAGGTCTCTGCCGAGCACTGCTCAGAGACCTGCTGGCCAGTCTGTCCAGCACAGGCGAGGTGAGTGCCCATCCCTGAAAACATCCCCCAGCAAAGCCATCTTCTTAGAGGGAAGAGGAAGACAGACTCTGGAATGACATTTCAGGTAATATTGTTTGTGATAGAAAATGCCCACCCCACAAAAAAAGGGGAGCCGCCCATTCATGCAAGTATCTTTTTCAGCTAAAAATAATGCTCTGTCACCCTGACTACACCTCCAGCTGGCAAACTGAGGATGTAATGCCTAAGTGAACATAGCTTATAATGGGTTTAAATAAGGATAAAAACGTATGGAAATCAGAAATTTACCATTCCCGAGCTGCCGATCATAGCCCTTGCTAAACGTAGACTTGACATCAGGAAGGAGGTGTAATGGGGTTTGTAATCAGCCATGGAGGGGGTGGCATGTGAGAAGATGAGGCCCATGGCTCTTGGAGGGTCCCTGACTGAAGTGGGCAGCCCTTCAGTGAGGCCAAAGGTCTTTTCATGCTGTGTGGATCAAGGAGGGAACAGGAAGAGTCTGAAAGGAGAAACTCAGCCCGAATTTTAGAGCCTCCTGGATTAAGGGAACTTCCGGTGGTGTAGTGTGTGTGTATACTTAAGTAATGATGAGATGGCCTCAAGACAGGGCCACATAAAAGGTGTGTGCATTTGTTACCCCTAGAGCGTTTCTAACCCACTCTGCACAGATCCCCAAACTACAGAGCCTGCCTCCCCCTTCTGACCTGCAGCCCTCTCCACCTCTCCAACCCTGCCTAGGGCACAGTGGGAGGCTCTGGGGCATATAACTCCAGGCACGCTTGTGCTCGACTTGCTGTTGTGGATGACAATGCCCTTCCCTTCTAGTTGAGCGTGGGTCCTGGTGGTTTTTGTGTTACCAATTCTGTTAGGCACCAAAGGTCCTTAGTTTCGAGGTGATGGCAGCAGAGGAGGTATGAGAAGAGGAATTAAAGTCACAGTAACTGACACCAACTTCCGGGAAGCTCTCCTCCGCCCCGCCCACTCTGCTCCCGCCGTCCACTCACCAGGCAGGGCCCACCCACTCACCAGGCAGGGCCCACCCACCCGCGCTGCGGTCTGTACTGTTTTCAGGGGTCTCTGTCCGGGGGGCCTTGGCTTCTGGGAAAACCCGAAACCTAAGACTGACCTCATCTTCAGCTTTTTTAAATTCCACTTCTATTAAAAATTTTAAAGAGACATGTAGGCTAGAGAATTGAGAATCTCGGAAGTTGTGGTATTCTCCTCCTCGTTGTCATTGTTACAGTAACAGCTGTTTCATTTGGACCCACCTTGTTTAGAATTGTGAGCATTAAGACAGGGCAAGTGACGGAGGAAGAGTTGGTTAAGCAAATTGACCATATAAGCAAGATTAGAGGTGACACAGTTAGGCTGTTTAAGTGTTTTAAAGGTCTATTTACCTCCAACTACCACTCTGCTAATTGTCCATCATTCTTTTTTTTTTAACCAACAACTCCTTAGAGATCTGTTTCCGTAGCAGCCCTTTCTCAGCCCCCGCTCCTGACAGCACACATTTATTCCTCAACAGATACACACTGTGGTCTCGTGATGGTGATGACAATGGTCAGAGGCACCAATGTGGGAGGGCTTCTTCCCAGCCTGTCTTCTTCACTGTCTCATGTGTTCCTTCCAACCAGCCTTAGATGCAGGCTGTGTATTGTCCCCATTATACAGATGCAGAAAGTGAGAGCTGAGAAGGCTTATCCAGAGTTATAGGACTAGCACATCAGGGGAGACTGGGGTTAAGTCCCAGACCAACTGACTATCATGTAAGTATGAAAGTGTTGGTTGCTCTGTCGTGTCTGACTCTCAGCAACCGCATGGCTCCTCTGTCCATGGGATTCTCCTGGCAAGAATAGTCGAGTGGGTTGCCATGCCCTCTTCCAGGGGGTCTTACCAACCCAGGGATTGAACTTGTGTCTCCTGCGACTTCTGCATTGCAGGTGGATTCTTTACTGTCTGAGCCACCAGGAAAGCCCCAATATAAGCCCCTATGTTAAACTAAATGGTCATATTCAAGCCACTGGGCAACCAGCTATGGAAGTTCAGACGAGGGAAAGATTAGGGAGAATTCAGACCAGCCTTATGGAGAAGGTTGACTTTGAACTGGACCTTAGATGAGGGGCAAGTAGGATTCAGGCCCAGGGAGATGAGGTGAGGGGGGAGGCATTTTAAGCAGAAGGTTTAAGGACAACCTGAGCCCGAGTCCTGTGTGGTAGCCACTAAGTCATGTACCCTCCTAGAGCACAGGTACCAAGAGGCAGGGAGAAAGGGTAGCAAGGAAGTCCTTACCTGGGAGTCAGGAGCTCCATTCTTATATTTTAGAATTTGCAATTTCTTCTGTGACTCCAGTTGGTTTTCTCTCCCAGGTAGGTAAAACCTTTGACAATCTATTTGCTTGAGACATCTGTAGGACAAACTCTTATCTCAGTATTTCTGGAGTCTCATAAGATGTTCTATTTAAAAAAAAGAAAGAAATGGTTATGGTCAAACAAACCTCGAAAATGGTGCTTACTATCTTGGAATTACAATGCATGCAAGTTTAATTAAAGGCTCTAAGACACCCCGCAGCTAAACAGAAGAGTCTCCCTCTTAGTTCTCTGCACTTATTGGCCCATTAAGACCAGTGAACATCCTATGAAAAACTATGTAAAATTTAGACATATTTTGGATTTAAAGATAATAACACAGAGACATCTCCTTCCATTGTTATCAAATGTCATTGGTCAGTCCTGATCTTAGACTCCTCAAGTGTGTCTGTTTTCAGAGGCCAAGACTTGAGTTACCTTCTATACTCAGTTATAGTCCTGGAGACATGCTTTCCCTTCTCCCAAAGCTGGGCCCTTGAAGCATGGATTCTATCTAATTGTGGGCCTCAAAGGATTTCATTCAGAGATAGGCAGCCCCCAGAATGCTGTCACCATGTCACTGGACCTGCCCCCAAGGTGGGGATTTTAAACCCTATGTTCCAGACAGTCTCTGCAGTGAAGAATTAAAAACAAAAGGCCGGAGTCATTTCACAGAAATCATACCCACATAGTACTTTTCTCCCCTTTCCCCACCTCGCTGGAGCGCAGGCTGGCCAGCCCCACCCAGCTCTCCACAGTCAGGTAGCACATCTCCTGGAATTGTCTTCGGCTTGATGCTCATGTTGAGTTTGTGCAAGCTCGTCTCCTCGTCCTGTTCCCGATTAGCTCCGCATCCTTACACATGTGGTGGTTCGAGGAAGTTCACATTCCACCCTCTCATTCCAGTTTTCTCCCAGCTCGGCAAAACTTTGCATTTTGTCTTTGTTCTTATCCAATCAAAAAATGCATTGCCAGTGAAGCCAGTAGTTTTCTTGAGCTTCTGTCAGAGAACGTGATCACCCAGCTGCCAGGGGGATGGCAGAGCCACTTCGGTCTTGTAATGCCCTGGCACATGTTACTCTCTGAGAGTGTGGGGGTATTGTGTCCTCATGGAAATCTTCATGAGCCCCACTTGGGCAAGTCCGTATGCCAGCAGCATTTCTGGAACATTCTAAGCCTCAAACACCCATCCATCTCACCCACATAAATAATCTTGAGGATTACGGCACAGACACAAGAAAAACAGCTCCTAACATCCCGGGAGCTTCCCCGCAGTCATGCAATGAGGTTTCTTTATTAAAAGGCCTCTTTAGAGTGCCTAAACCCAGAGGCCACAAACAGGACTCCTTGCCGAAAATTCACTCATCAATAAGGGTTCTGCATCTGGAGTTTAGGAAGTGATGGAAGAGATTTGGGGAGCAGTAACCCCCTGATGTTATGTGCAAAATTCTGGGTGTAAGCATCTCTGAGCCTTCTTGGACAGAGGTTCCCTGGCTTCCATTAAACCCACAGAGGAGTCTGAGGACCAATGAAGGAGAGGGAGGGAAGTGGGGACAGACCACAGTCACCTCTAGACACCCCCAGACTGTATGTTTGTTTATTTGGCTTTGATTTTAACTTTTTGCTAACACATATAAACTGGGCTATTTTATGTTTTAGAGAATCCACCACTCCACCTTCTCTGGAAGTAGTTCAGAACATGTGGTGGCTATGTGTAGGCATTCTCACGTGGCAGCAGTGAGTGCCACTCACGCTACAGAAGGCCTGACTCTGGCTGAGCCACCTCAGTCCCCACAGCGAGAACCTGGCTCACTTAGGATGCGAACCTGGGCTCTTGATGTGCTGGAATTTTTAAACCCTGTGTCCCAGATTAAGAAACACTGTTAGCTCTGGACTGGCAGCATGTTAGTTAGCTTTGCTTTATAGCTTTTAATGTGGCTGTAATAGAAGTTTCATCTTATTGATTTAACACATTATTCGGGTATCAGAACACTGGGTAGGTTTTTGTTTTTGTTTTTTTTTTTTAATTCTGGTCATCTAGAATTTTTTTTTAAACCTGATGTTTTTAGGGCCCCATTGATAAATTTTGACTGGGTCCACCAACCCAAATTAGCAGGAATTTTGTCCATTTTCCCTTTTGCTTTGTATCATATGGAAACTCCCTGGTGATCAGGCTCTGCTCTAAGAGACTGCTGGGCACACAGACTAGATTTTGGTGGAAGGCATAAGTCACTTCTTTTGCCAGAGGTCTTAGCACTCCCTTGGGAAGGTCTGCCTTTTAGTAGAGGTGCCTGGACCCACCTTCAGCCTGGAAGAAAAGATCCTTAGGGAGGCAGTACCACGCTGAGCTCTCACTCTGCAAAGACCCTCTTTCCCAGTCCATCCTCCTTGCCTTTGGAGCTACAGCATCTTGAATTCTCAAGGCTTGGATTGAAATACCCAGCTTCCTGTATCAGTCGAAATCTAGGGCTCAGTTGCATCTTAGGGGCGCACTGCATTTCCAATGGATCCCAAATCGTTGGGAGTTTAAATTGGCCTGCATTTGGCAAGAGACACTTCCTGTTTCTAAGAAAAATGGCTTATGAGGACTTACAAAAAAGACTCTAGGAGCTTTTGGACTGCAGAATGGCTCTTGCAAAACAACATTTGGATGATTTACGTGTAAATGAATCAGAAACATGTGGATTAAATTTCCTTGTGAATACAGATGGGTTTAAAAATTAACGGAAAAAGTGTTTGGCAAAATGCTTTTTTAAAAATTGAATCGAAAATTTCAGGGGGTTGGGGAGGGGAAGCAGAGGCTTGTGGGGCCCACAGCACTCAGAGCCTCACCTGGCCTTCCCGTGTCTACTGAAGGCTTTGGGGCTCTCTTAAAAAAAGCCCGTTCTTGCAGACATGAGAGCTGGGAAATTTAGAGGGTCACTTCCTAGATGCAGTCACCACTGACAAGGACATTAATTTAAATTTAGAATTGCCAACAAAAAGAAAGCAATGACTTCCTTTCTCCGCCTGACAGGATGCTAAGCCATCGCTGAGAGCCAAAGATGGCTGCCTCTTGCTTCTAATGTAAGCGCTGCTCTCATGTCCACCTAGTTCAAAGTTGCCATCCTGAACTCTGCACTTGTCCCTTTATTCCTTATACCCATCAAGTGAAGTGTTCCATGTTGGACAGTACCTAGTTGATATAAGGAAACACAGCCCAGAAAAGTTCAGCAGTTTGCACTAGGTCACACAGCTAATTTAGCAGCAGAAGTTAATAGGAGCCTAACTCTATTAGGTCTTCACTAGGAGCTTATCTGGAGAAGGCAATGGCAACCCACTCCAGTACTCTTGCCTGGAAAGTCCCATGGACAGAGGAGCCTGGTAGGCTGCAGTCCATGGGGTCGCACAGAGTCAGACACGACTGAAGCGACTTAGCAGCAGCAGCAGCAGCAGCAGGAGCTTATCAGAACTAAGCACTTCATATTGGTTGTTAACATTTAAATTTCCCACAACTCTTAACAGTATCACTGCCCTAGCAAATATACCCCATTCCTAGCCGAGGAGGCAGAGAGGTTCACGGATACAACTCTGGGTGGAAAAGGAAGTGGCAACCCACTCCTGTATTTTCTTGCCAGGAAAATCCCATGGACAGTGGAGCCTGGTGGGCTACAGTCCATGGGGTCGCAGAGTCAGACACGACTGAGCATGCACGCAAGCAAGCAAGCACCTCTGGGGGACTTACTCAGCAAACGGAAAAGTGGTGGAATGTAGGCCTGTGGGATTCCATGCTCTTTTAATACAACTGTGTGAGGCCTCCCAACAATGCTTTGCAAGATGTTTAATTCTCCTATACAGCTTTCCCTTTGCCTAGGATCTCCTTCAGCTTTCCTAGGCTAAAGTTTTCAAGAGACATGGTCAGACCATTGCAGAAACCTTGACTGCAGCAGAGGTATAGGGGACACCCTCCCTCCTCATCCCCCAGGGAATGACATCTCCTGGAGCTGGCTGCTTCTCACCCCAGGCCTGAGGACTGAAGTGAAGGCACCCAAATCACCACTCCAGTCCTCAGTGCTCAGCTCTCATGCTAATACAGGACACAGGCAGAGCCACGGTTTTTTGTAGCAATTGCTGGCTGTTATGGTGGACCAGTTTTTCATTTTATATTTTGGAAGTGAAAGCAAGGGGAAAAAAGGGTGACAAACTGAAAATTCCCACTCTTTTGCAAGTGATGGGGCTCTAACTTTCCCAGCAGTATTCAAACTCTGACTTGCCAGTTATGTCTTAAAATTGAAATCAGATTTGGAGGGACGTTTAGGATCGTCTGTTAAAGACACATACACTCACTGATGACACTACATTCTTAATAAAGTACATGCATATTTTGTAATTAAAAATTCCTTCCAGGGAAGATGAGAAAGCTCATTTGTGGCTAATGTTCAACGAACATAGTGGTATGTGGGTGTTTTTTCCCCTCATCTTTTTTCTCTTTCAGTAGGAAGTTTGGACACAAAAGCCACTGACTCTTGTCTTCTCTTTCACAGCAATATCTGGCATGATTGTTCCTCCCATGTGAAAGAATTGCCTTGAAGAATTTTATTAATGAAGAGGTTGGATTCTGCTACAGAGAGTAATGTGATACAAGTCCCAGAGTGGAACTTTTAACTCAGGCCTTTTTAAGAGGAATCACAATAACTGCAGATTTTTAAACAAACAATATCGCCGACCTTGCAAATACTGAAATTGGAAGGGATCTGCTAACGCAGGGTGTTGGTTACAGTTGTACCTCCCGCCTCCTTGGGGGGATATATTTATTCTGTGTTGATAAAAGCAAATCCACTTTTTCTTTCTCTCTCTCTTTTTTTTTAAGCTTAAGTCTGCAATCACTTGTCTTTTATAAACCGTAAAGCTGTATACAAGGGACACTATAAATAAGACTCCATGTTTTAATTTATGATGTTTTTAAAGCTGTGTAAAAGGAGAATGAAGTGGTGATATTTACAGAAAAGTTTAAAAAAAAAAGAAAAAAAAAAAAAAAAAAGCTTGTATGGGACAGAATAGGAATGCCAGTTAGATTTTTTAGGAAACTAAGGGTCGGCTTCTGCGCCTTAAAGCATATCAAGTGGTAGTTACTCGGACAGTGCATTTCCAGTATCTAACTTAACATGCCACCCTTTAGCAGTGCAAGCTTATTTCTCCCTTTCGTATTGTTGTCTTAAGTAACTGTGTAAATAATAAATGCAGCCTGGAAAGTTAACCGGTGATGTGAGTGATCACGTTTTCCCCTTCTACTCAAAATCCAGTGCCTCTAGACAGATGTTAAAACTGCATATTTAAACCTGATAGCACTCTCTCTTTTGCTTATGTCAACTTCTTATGAAGCCGATGGCCTCTCGAGAGCTTGGAGGCACACACACTGTGTGAGAATCTCCTTTGAAGACTGCATGGAACAGGGTCAGGCACAGAATTCCAAACTATTCCTTCCAGTTAGTTATCAAGTCAAAATCCCAGTAACATGCCGCCATTTACAAGGTTAAAGTTTACTCATCCTAAATGCTGACTTCATCCCAATCCTCCAACACAGCAGATCTTTCAGATTTCCCATTCGAGATAGCGCCTCTATTGGTCGACCCTTACTATTTGTAACATAGTAGATTGAAACAACGGGTTAAGTGCTTTGGAATCAAGAATAAAAGGAAACTGGGAGAAAGGAGAAGAAGGTTGAGACCTCAAAACACAGTTTTCTGTTCGATGGGAATTATTGCTCTCATTATCTGGGAAGTGTTCTTACAATAGAAGGTAATGGTGAAGAGGCAGCAAAGCTCCGAGGATGCATTTGCCTGAGATTTTTTTCTTTGCTGTTGTGTTTTTGTATGTAGTTATAAATACTGTAGATTTTTTTGTGATTTTTTGCCAAAGTTGTTGTTCTATTTATACATGTTAATGTCTTAAGATGGTTTTTCAATATCATAAAAAAGATTTTACTGCATATTTTGCAAAGGAAAAAAAAAAGCTCACTACCTTTAGCTTGCACATACTTGCAGAATTAATTAAAAGGCTTTTTGTTTTAAAGGGGATTTTGTAAGATATCCATATAAATAATGTATTTATCTTTGGAATTTGTACATTGCTTTCCCCTTCCTCCTTTTCCTCTGACTCCCAGTTTATTTTATTGTGTATGTTTGCTATGTGAAAAGTGCGTATTTGTTTGGTCACCTATAGTTAGCTGTTTCAATGTGATTTTTAAACATTTCATTTATAGTTATTTTTAGTATTGTTTTAAACCATGCTTCATTTTTTTTGAATTTTCACCCAAAAGCCGTTGTCTATTTTTGTATTATTTGTAAGTTAAGAAGTTTTTTCCAATTTATGGCAAAAAATAGTAGCGTATTATTCTTGTAGCATTTAGTTCCGTAGATTAAAAAAAATGTATCCTTTGCTTTGGAAGCTTACAGAAGAAAACCCTAATGCTGTTTTACTCTATTAATATGCATGGAACCTCTCCCTTTGGAGTGACGCATTTTGTGCATTAAATTCCAGGGAGAAACTTCATAGAAATCAATGAACATACTTTCTTTCCTAAGTCTGCTTGTATATTTCCTCTGTCTTTCACATAAATATAAACCAGCAGATTGGATGCCTTAACAATGCAAATCATATTCATTTCACTTGTACATTGTAACTGTGCACCAGAACTGTCAGTCATCACTAACATTCTAAGAAAAAAAGAAAAAAAAAGAAAAAAAAAAAAACAAAGAAATCGAAAAGCACAAAAGAACTGTTTTGTTACCTTAAGATAATGTAACTTTTTCTAGTAGATCAAGAAAATTTACAACAATGCTGCAACTGTGCATGCCCCCATATGGATTTTGCAATGGTTTTCACTAGACTGTCAGAGTGCGATTTTTATGGGTTGGGGCGGGTGGGGGAGGGGTGTTGCGGGAGGGAAGGGAGGGGAAGAAAGCTGATTTTTCTTGGTGAGAAATAATAATGATAAATAATAATAATAAAACTGGAAAATGTAAGCAAAGTGGACACATTGCTTCTCGGTACTCAGAAAGGTTGTCTGAATTTGTGTGGTAAGCGCTGGCCTGAAGATGTGTACAATTTAAAGCCATATTTTGTCTGGTGAGCCCCTTAACTGTTTGTGAAGGACTCCGGGTCAGCCGGTGAGGTGTCCGGCTCAGACCCTGGTGACAGACACCACCCATTGTCAGCCATTGTAGTGGTTAGAACTTTTCTTGAAAGTCCAAAGAGCCTTTAAAATGTGTATAATTTGTGTTTCGTTGCCTCTATTTACACTGATTAGATGAAAGACATTCTGGCCCTCTGACCCTCTCTCTTCTACATGGAACTTTTACAAAAAAAAGATGTTCCCCTAAATACAGAATATGGCTTTAAGAAGAAAACAAAAATAGAGAATTCAACTAAGATTTCAGTTTGGGGGGGAAAATACAGCTTCTGGATGACTGGATTGCATAACACACCCTGGCCTCACATTGTACTAGGATGCAGCTTAACGAAGTCATCTCTAAATCTAACCTTTCACCTTCCTATCAGACTTTTGGAATAGACACACACTGTACAGTTCAATCGTTAGAGAACCTAACTACTGTAGAGATTGTTATAATTTTTTTTTTTTTTTTTGCAAACATTCAAGCTGTAAAAACTTTTCAACTTTCACAATATTTAATTAAAGTTACTTCTTGTCTGTGATGGCAGCTCCTAGTTGTGTATTCATTTCTCTATTTTGGATGAGCCCAAGTCCAACATAATGTAAAAAGGTCTGTGTGTGCAATGGCGTGGGGCCAGTGTTATCACCCAGAGAAAAGCAGCAAGAGTCGTCCTGGGACACCCACTTTCCCTCTTTGTCAGTGCATGGGGATTTGCTAATCTGGAATGCAAATTGAACACACACAGCGTACTGCTGCCCTCTGCTGGCAGCAGCTGGACATACAATGCCCATCCTGGTCTGAGCCAAGAGCCCCAAGGATTACTCTAGGCAAGCAATGAGATCCCCTGAAGTGACTGAATTATGAATCTAGGCTCTGGCCTCGCTGGAAAGTCATCCTCCATGTTCCAAGTCTGAACCAAGCTCTTCACATACCACTACTAATTAATCCCAGTGAGCTTTCTGGTCAATTATGTGCCCTGGTTCACTGAGGAGGAGGCATGTGTGAACACAGAACTTTCCATGATCTATAGTTTTAAATCCCATGTGGATAAGACATTTTTCCTGTTGGAAAAAAACAAATTTACCTAGGGTCGAACATTCCACAAACACCCAGTAGGCACCTACTCCTGTAAAACTGTTTCACTTTAATTTCCATCATCATCCTAAGTCTCTCCAATCGTGCATTCAATGCTCTCCCTACTTTTACAATTATTGGACATGATAAGCTTAATGATGCTTATAAAACACCTCAAAAACTCAGCAACTAGGCCAACAGAACGTTGATGACCAGAGCTGCTAGGTCATCCTGCAATGACCATCCGGATCATTCGTGGTGGGCACTGCTGATACACTTCTGCTCTGGAATAGAGCCCAGTCTGAGGTGATGAAAGAGTGTAATGAATAAGTTAATAGGCAGAGAAGCCACCATCCTCATCTTAAAAAGAAATCCATGCTGATTAGTTTGGTCATTCAGTATACATTTCTGGAATTCTGTATCAGGTACAGAAGATAAAAAGGGAACAAGAGTCCCCTGCCCTTAGGCCACTCATAATCTCAGACAAGAGGAATCCATACTTAGAGTAGTTTAGAGTGTTAAGGACAAGACGCTCATAATGCTCCATAGAATAAGATGGACATCTACACCTCTACATACTGGCTTCTACTTTCCTTAAGGCCTATTTCTTGGAAGCATTCATTTATTCACATAGACCTTGAGGGTTTCATCTGGCACCAGGTGAGGCCTGGTGGATTCTGTAACAAGCACAGCAACACTGATCCTGCCCGCATGGATCTTTATAGTCGAGTGAGGCAAGGAGACATTAACCAACCATACAAGTCTAACTAAGAAACTGATAAGGGCAATGAAAGTCTAGAATGCTCTGAAAGTGTATTACAGTGGGATCTGTTTTTAACCTGAAGGGTTGGCGAAGGTTTCCAGAGAGAGGGACATCTAAGCTGAGATGTGAAGGATGAAGTAAGCGGGTGGGGTGGCACCATTAGCAGAGGGAATGAGAGCAGATATAAGGATCTAGGCTTTGGGCATAGACAGGGCCCATTCAGGAGAAGGAAATGGCGACGGACTCCAGTTCATGCCTGGGAAATCTCATGGACAGAGGGGGCTGGTGGGCTACAGTCCACGGGGTCACAAAGAGTTGGACACGACTGAGCATGCACGTGCAGGCACGGCCCATTCAAGAACAGAAAGACTGTGTCTGTACAGTGCGCAGCTGTGCGAGATGGCACTGAGGAGCCTGGGAAGTTCAGAACAGACTGAGGACCTACTATCCGTTTGGCACCTCACTGGTTTGCTAGGATGCAGTAGGCAAGCCAGTCATAGCTCCAGCCTGTAGGGCCTGAACCAGTGGTCATAAACTCAGTGCTCTGTATCTGACCACAGAGACCGTGATGGGAAACCATGAAGTGGGTGAGCTGGGGTGAAAAACACAAGGAACGCTCGCTTACTCCAGGCAGTTGTCCCCACGTGGGAATGTAGCCCCAGTGATGCCCATCTTTCAAGAATGCCATTGTTGAATTATTTGAATATTATTGAATTATTTTTGTGTGAAATTCTCATTTTTTAAATGCGGCCATCTAATCCAAAAATAGTGCTTTCAAAACACTGCATTGGGGAAAAAAGAAAGTCCATGGGCATCTAAGAATGTCAGTTTGGGACTTGTGGCCAAAAGACAAGTTACTAAAGGAGATGTTTACTCAGCTTGATTTGAGGATCCTATTCACATTCCTAGCACTAGGTTAGGAAGGCTGCATGGAATGGCCTGCCTGCGTGGTGTAAGCAGACTCTCCAGGCAAATAAGGGAAAGCAGGGCATGGAGGGCCATGCTCGATGCCTCTAGAGCTGGCTATATGAAGAAAACAATGTTAAATTCATCAAAAGGAGTAGGAATGTGGGGAAATGGAATATATAATTGTGGAAAAACTCTCCATATCCTACAGTAGCCATGTTCAACGTTAAACATACAGATCAGTTGTTTTTTTTTTTTTAAAAAATAAATTTCCTTTTGCCTTGCCAAAACACCCTCATTGAAAAGTTCATTTTAAAAAGATATCCAGGGAAGTAAACCTTTTCCAGCACACCATGCTCATGGCCATGCCTCCCCTCACAGGCTCCAAATCACATTCTCAAAAATGTTGCTCCTGGAATGATTATGCTGTCCCTCCAGCATCTCAATTTCTTCCTCCTCAATATTACTATCTAATCAGCCTACACATATTGTCTCATCTTAGAGAAAAAGAAAATATGATTAGACCTCACTTTGCTCTCAGTCTGTCCATCAGCCTTCTGCTCCATTTTATAGCAAGTCCTCTCTGAGAGGTGTCTGTCTTTTCTCCATTTCTATTCTCTTATTATCTTACAGTCGATAATTTCTCTTATCTGCTGTATCTTGCAGTAGATAGTTGTCTTACAGTAGATATTTGCTGTAATGATGCACAGCAGGGAGTCTCAAACTTTGCAAACAAGGGATCAAACGTGTATTTTACAAGTATCCTGATAACTACCTAGAGAGCAAATTGGAGAGAGGCAGAGGGGAAAGAGAACAATTAGGAGGCATTGCCATGGGTGAGGCGAGAAACGCATCGCTTGGACTGGAAGATTGGGAAAGGGGAAAATAGATAGGATTAGGCATAGTTAGCATTTGATTATGGCCAACAATAGTGTATTACAAACTTCAAAGTTGCTAAGAGACTAGGTCTTAAATGTTCTCACCACAAAATGAAATAATTACGTGATGCCATGGAGGTGTGTGTTAGTGCTAAGGTGGTAATCACCTTGCAATTAGCATGTCGTACACCCTAAACTTTAGATGTCAAGTATACTCCAGTTAAACATGCCTACTGGATAAAACCATTCTGATTTGGTGATGAGGCAATGTTGGGATTGGGGGGGGGGGAGGAGAAGACAAGGTAAAACTCAGCTTTCTGACTGAGACACCCACTATTAGAGAAGTGGTTGACATCTCTATTTGGGCTGTCTCCTACTATTAAGATATGGAGCTTGGTAGTGAAATCCTTTCCTGCTGTTCCCTTTGCTTCCCTCTTCCAAGTATGATCCTCTGCTCCAGAGGTTTCTGTATTTACATTAGGAATGAAATTCAGTTCCCGGAACTGGAAATATTGTGCTACTTTTATTTATTTTTTTTAACTTAAGTATCAAGCAGTTTTCTCTCTTCTCTCTGGAGAGTTATGCTACAGTGGGACTGATTTTCATCTACTTGGCATCCTTTTTTCCCACTGATTGTATAATTTCCACATTCTATATTAAGAAGGAACGTTCTGAGCCCTGGAGTGAACCACAGGCCTGAGAGTTGACTCTTTGCAGGAAATATGTTGCACAGAGAATTAGGTTATAAGGAGAATCCAGTGCTCCACAAACAGTCAACAAAATGTCAACAAAAAGGGAGTTCCATTGAAGCTGATTATTTCAATAACATAGATTTGGGTGGGCCTCCGCTAGGAGTCATGGCCATAAAATGAGGGGGAGCAGGAAAAAATGAACTAGAACCATCAGCCATGCCTTCTCTTGTGCATTTGTCTATTCAGTATATTTTTACCAAGGACTTTCTCTGTGTTAAGCACTTTGCTAAGGGCTGAGTTTAACTGTGTCTTAAATAGACCCATTTCCTTCCCCCCATTACTGCCTAAGGAGGACACAGATATGAAGCAAAGAACCACACAAGAATCATTTCACACTGTGATAAATGCTGCTGTAATCCTAATATAAGAGCTTCCCTAGCAGCTCAGTGGTAAAGAATCCACCTACTAATGCAGGAGATGGAAGAGACACAGGTTTGATCCTTAGGTCTAAAAGATCCCCTAGAGAAGGAAATGGCAACTCACTCCAGTATTCTTGCCTGGAAAATTTCATGAACAGAGGAACCTGGTGGGCTACAGTCCATGGGGTTGCAAAAAAGTTGGACACGACTCAATAACTAAGCAACAACAAACCCTACTATATCTGAACAAGTCTGTGGCTCTGTCTCTGCACACATGTCAACACCCACATTTAGTTTAAAAAAATTTGATCCCTTATTCAAATGCCTTAAAGACCATTCTAAGAACCTAACGGTAAAGTCCACAGCAGTACCTGCTAAAATTCTCTTTCCTCTACCACCCTTTTGCCTACTCTCCTTACTCAGACACTACTTCACTCAATCCATCTGACAATAGTCTATTCTGAGTTGATGTGATTTTTCTTTTTACCCCAACCCCCACCCCAGTGCATTATTTTCTCTCACTGCATTGTCTTTCTTCCAGCAAGAAAATCTTTCCTCTTCGGCAGAGCTAGGGAAAGGAAAGACATTGGACTGGCCAAACGTGATTCCCTTTGGCAACTGGGGGAAGGGAAAGTCCATAAACACTTCCTTGTTAACAATGTTTGAACATATTAGACTGTGAGGGGCAAGAATAGGGAGCAGTGAGCACATAGAGCAAGATTCATGGGTCCACTCCTATTTGAGAAACAGTCAGCAGGCTTCCCTGGTGGCTCAGATGGTAAAGAATCTGCCTACAATGTGGGAGACCCAGATTCGATCCCTGGGTCAGGAAGATTCCCTGGAGAAGGGGATGGCAACAAACTTCAGTATTACCTGGAGAATCTCATGGACAGAGGAGCCTGGCAGGCTACAGTCCATGGGATCGCAGAGTCAGAAACGGCTGAGTGACTAACATTTCATTTCAGAAGGGTAGAGCTGGTAGGAGTGGGAGGGTGTGCAGACAGCATTCCACATGGAAGCTGCAGGTCACCCAGAGTGGAAGACGGCTCCTCCTCCTCAGTTCATCTCCTCCACTGACATATCCTTTTCCTCTGCTCTCCTGTATGGTTCCCTTCTATGTAACACTCCTGATCAGTGTTTGGT
This sequence comes from Budorcas taxicolor, assembly GCF_023091745.1. Lineage (NCBI taxonomy): Eukaryota > Metazoa > Chordata > Mammalia > Artiodactyla > Bovidae > Budorcas > Budorcas taxicolor. The sequence goes on along the minus strand of NC_068916.1, from coordinate 69,662,920 downwards.
TCACGGGTAGCTCCTCAAGCAGAGCAATTACTCTGATAATTCCAGGACCACTGTGGGGAGACTTTCTCCTTCTCTCTACCTTACTTCTGCCTGCACCGTGGATTTATTGCATGGGATTCTAGGGATGTGGTCTTTTCTATAATCCTTTAAAAGCAGCTGTAACCAGATGAAAGGTTAGGGATCCCCAATACTGCTCTTTATAATTCAAAGGCAAACATTCCTACCCTAAACTTCATGCCCCAGAAACCACCATAGCCCAAAGTACTCAAGGGAAAATGCAGACACTGAGCTCCCATTTTCCCCCCACAAGCACAGAATACTGCGGCTCACGCTAACATCCAGGAAAATCAAGGAAATGGCATGATAATGGCACCTGGCATTCTTTTCTTGGAGGCTACTTTTACATGAGGTGATTAACCTTATAGATAGATGTTTGTTAAATTCTCACGATAACCACGGAACACCAGTGTCATCCTTAACTAAAACGGAACTGCTCACCAACTTGTCTGGGGACAGAGGGCCCCCTTTGGATCTTGAAGGCCATTTATTTAAGATATATAGGCACAACAGTTAGTCTGTCTACAGGATGAACTAATCCAATAATCAGTATATACTGAAAATAACTTCAAAAAGAGAAATCACTAAAATTTTCTAATCCTTAGCATATCATCTATTAAAAAGAATTGACAATAAGAGTATTAGTTTAAAATGTATCTAAGAAGATAATGTTGAGTAAGCCACATCATGAGTTATCATTCAGTGCCTAGAACACATTAGCCAGTCTGTCAATATAGGGGATTGAAATTCCATTGTATGTATGCATGTGTGAATGGATGGATGCACAGGTGACAGATAGAGATACACAGATATACCATAATATGTTTTTCTGATTTCAAACTGGTAGACGTTAGGTCGTTTCCTATCTCTTGATAATATATACAACGCTTTGATGGATATAATTGATTAAAAAAACATCTCCTAAGTCCTTCCAACTACTTAAAAGCTAATGGCATCGTGTTCTTGGCATCCAAAGAGCCACCCCCAAGAAAGGATTCCTTCTTTACCACAGAAAAAAACTGTCCCAAGAGTTGCCACATCAAACCAGAGCATGATCTGTGGCTGATGCTTGTCAGGAGTACAGGCAAAACAATGGATCCCCCAGTCATTATACTTTGGTACCAGAGTAGGTACCAGTGAGCTCCAGATGAGCAAAAAGAAGAATCATTCTGATACTGTCATATGCCAAAGGAAGGGCAACAATTTAGCACCTATGCTGAGGGTGAGACAAGACAAAGGTTGACATGGGTAACTTGGGGACACAAGGAAAGGAGCAAAGAAATATTCCTTATATGTTGCAATCCGTAAATCATTTCATGATGTGTGATCCTGCTAAGCCCTTTCATAGTTCTAAAAAGACACATGTAACAGGTTTAAGTGAAATGAGATTAGCTGAAATTTCGACATAATTAACACAGTCATGCCAAAGAATGCTCAAACTACTGCACAATTGCACTCATCTCACATGCTTGTAAAGTAATGCTCAAAATTCTCCAAGCCAGGCTTCAGCAATATGTGAACCGTGAACTCCCTGATGTTCCAGCTGGTTTTAGAAAAGGCAGAGGAACCAGAGATCAAATTGCCAACATCCGCTGGATCATAGAAAAAGCAAGAGAGTTCCAGAAAAACATCTATTTCTGCTTTATTGACTATGCCAAAGCCTTTGACTGTGTGGATCACAATAAACTGTGGAAAATTCTGAAAGAGATAGGAATACCAGACCACCTGACCTGCCTCTTGAGAAACCTATATACAGGTCAGGAAGCAACAGTTAGAACTGGACATGGAACAACAGACTGGTTTCAAATAGGAAAAGGAGTACGTCAAGGCTGTATATTGTCACCCTGCTTATTTAACTTCTATGCAGAGTACATCATGAGAAATGCTGAATTGGAAGAAACACAAGCTGGAATCAAGATTGCTGGGAGAAATATCAATAACCTCAGATATGCAGATGATACCACCCTTATGGCAGAAAGTGAAGAGGAACTAAAAAGCCTCCTGATGAAAGTGAAAGTGGAGAGTGAAAAAGCTGGCTTACAGCTCAACATTCAGAAAATGAAGATCATGGCATCTGGTCCCATCACTTCATGGGAAATAGATGGGGAAACAGTGGAAACAGTGTCAGACTTTATTTTGTGGGGCTCCAAAATCACTGCAGATGGTGACTGCAGCCATGAAATTAAAAGAAGCTTACCCCTTGGAAGAAAAGTTATGACCAACCTAGATAGCATATTCAAAAGCAGAGACATTACTTTGCCAACAAAGTTCTGTCTAGTCAAGGCTATGGTTTTTCCAGTGGTCATGTATGGATGTGAGAGTTGGACTGTGAAGAAAGCTGAGCATCGAAGAATTGATGCTTTTGAACTGTGGTGTTGGAGAAGACTCTTGAGAGTCCCTTGGACTACAAGGAGATCCAACCAGTCCATTCTGAAGGAGATCGACCCTGGGATTTCTTTGGAAGGAATGATGCTAAAGCTGAAACTCCAGTACTTTGGCCATCTCATGCGAAGAGTTGACTCATTGGAAAAGACTCTGTTGCTGGGAGGGATTGGGGGCAGGAGGAGAAGGGGACGACCGAGGATGAGATGGCTGGATGGCATCACGGACTCGATGGACGTGAGTCTGAGTGAACTCCGGGAGATGGTGATGGACAGGGAGGCCTGGCGTGCTGTGATTCATGGGGTCGCAAAGAGTCGGACACGACTGAGCGACTGAACTGAACTGAACACAGTCAAGGAATGGACTATTAGAGGCCTATTTGCACTCAGCGCAAGAAATCTCTTGAAGTCACTATTCCTTCTTTGCTCAATTAGTCAAATATATAAGTGCTTCACATAGGCTAGTCATCATTCTAGTTGCTGAAGGTAAGAGTAGTTGGACATGGGCAATATTTCAGCACAAAAAAGCAAATTAATAAGCAAACATACAATATCATGTTGAGAAGAGCCCTGTGACGGAAACTGGCAGGATGCTGTCTGCCTCCTCATCTTACTGATGGTGGGCTTGGACACGTGACTTGATGCGGTCCCTGGACCATGAGCTTGCACCATATAGGCAGAGGCCACGGATGTGACTGTGAATTCTGACTTGGTTCTTACACACCACAGATATGGCAGGAAGAAAGCTTCCTCCAAAATATTGCTGAAACTTAAACTTGGATCCTGACGTGTCCATACACAGAACAGACCAGAGCCCTCTGACATCTCGGAGTTGAGCTGCACTGACCCTCGGCCTCCAGCCCTCTCACCCAGACATGCTGACAATATCAGCTGTTCCTTGGATCTACTGTCCTGCAAATCTGAGAATTAAAACTTGCTGTGTTTGTAAACACTTGTGCTTTGGAGTGATTTCTTATGTGACATGATTGTGGCAATAGCTGATCGACACTGAAACAGAAGCCTAGACGTAGGTGCAGTTATAAGAAAAAACTGAAAACAAATTATTTTAAAACTCAGTGGTGGGTGGTGAGGAACCAATTGGAGGTGGGGAGAATCATGACCAGTGGTATGCAACAGAGAAAATATTTAGTAAGAATTTAATAAAACATATGGTAAAAGTAATACCCAAGATAATCTAGACAGGCAGACTGGGAGTAGGCTAAGGAGATTTGGGAATGAAATATTAAAAGCCTGAGCTCACTGTAGGTAACTACAATTGATAAGATGCTACATGAAAGAGATGGGCTCAGAAAACAAATGGTCCAGTTTACAAACACAGTTGAGAAAGAATACAGAGAACTCAGAAAAGTTGTCTATGTAGGGCTAAGTGATAATTATTGGAGATAATTATGGAAACTGATGCAGTCAAAACTAGGCACCACAGAATAAACCTTAACTATCACGAATCTAACTCAAGAAATGCCAAGCTTGCTTTCTCTATAGCCATCAGTCCATATCTGCATTTTTTTGTCCACGAGGATGTCTCAGGATTGAATCACCTTATTTCTTCAACTGGTACTATGCTAGGTGCTGGAAAGCCAGCCATGATTTTTGCCATCAAGGAGCTTTCCATCTAGTGGGAGAAGCAGACCTTAATAAGATATGTGCTGTGGTGTGCTTAGTGAGATATGCATGTGATTAAATACAACACACTGTGTAGAAGGGCAGGAAAGCAGATCATCCAGTTAGAAATCAACTTTCTTCGGAACACCAAGGAAAGCTTCCTCTGAAAAAATGGTGTGCAAGCTGACATCTGAAGGGTGAATAAGGCAAGAAAGAACATTAAAGAGAGAAAGACTATCACTTGCAGAGGACCTGAGAAAGATCAGTGTAGTTGGAGGGGAAGAGAGGTGAAAGATGGTCCTATTGCGGGACCCAGACCACGTGGAGTCATGTGCAGGTGAGAAAGAGTATGATTTTTATCTAAAGAGTTTAAAGAAAGTCGCAGTAAGATTGACTGAGAAATTTATCAAGCATCTTCGAAGAGACTTAGGTAGACACTGCAGACAAATATTGGGGGGGCACTTGGAAGACAGCTCTCAAACAACTCCCCTCCACTAAGTGATTGCCCCTGGCCTGGAACACGGGGAAGAGTCCTGTTTGCTGCATCTTGCCCACAGTGCTGTGTGTCAACTCATAACAGTGGGCTCACCTTTACCTTTCCATGAAGCCCATTATGTTTTAAACAATACCCATCAGATCTTGTAAGGCTTGATACTTATTTTATTTCAACTATCACTCTTTTTTGTCAAGTGGAGTCTCACGCACAGCAGGTGAACCTTAATGGCGTAAGGAATAAATAGAAAGCTGACGGGCTCCCACCCATCAGCTAATGGATTACTAAGCAAGAGGGACTACATTCCACCCCAGTGCACTTAGCCCAGGATTGCTAGAAATTTTAAAGACTCCAAGCTAACACTTCATGGGCCCAGGGGAAAGGAGCTCAAACTCAAGTATGGTCCTTTGATAGACAAGTGAATGAACATGGCTATCATTATGTAATCACACAACTTAGGAGTTATTTATTATCAACTGCACAACACATTCTAGAAACACATTGGAGACACTTGGTCTGCCAGCTTGGTACATTTGTTGGTGCTAACCTGGCAGACGAAAGATCCTGATGGGAGAATCATTCAGCCCTTTCGCTTGTTCTCACTCCGTTGGGGTCCCAATAGTTCACGGGAAAATATGTGAGGAAAAACAGGCTATTTTAAGTACATCTCTTTGAAGTAAAGGTACCTGACATTCGTGTATCTGGAATGCTCCTCACCTATTTAAATCAGCCACCTCGCATGTTGTGTCCAGACCTTCTTTCCAAGGCCTTTAATCAGTTGTTTCAGATATATGCGTCTCATTAGCATTCAAGCAACATAAAAACTTTTTTCTTTTTTTTTTTAAATCTCAAATCTCATGATTTTATTGGGCTACTAAGAGCTTGATTTGCGGGCAGTGGGAATAGCAAGAGAACTGATGCCATGGATCACATTTTCCAGCAGAATGAAGAAACCAGCAAGTGGAGCCCCAGAATCACATGCAGGGGTGGCACTGGAGAGCTCAGAACTCCAGCTCACACATCAGCCAAAGCAAAGACTATCACTTACCTAATCACCCCTGAATACCTTTATTAGGTGGATTATGGGTGGGAAGGAAGATATTGAAAATTAATTGGATTCTGGACCTGTTAAACCAAAAAATGGGGTTTCAGGAAAAGGGACCAAAAAAAAGGTAAGTGAACCACTAAGCTATTTTCCATTAATGCTAGTCTCACACTCAGAGAAATCGGTAGCTAACGATCAACCTCAACCTTTGCTCTGATCCAAGGCCAAAGAATCGTAGTCCCTTTTGAACTGAAGGGATGGCTTTAGAGATTATTTTTCTAATGCCCTTGCAAGACGAAGGGACTCAGGAAGGGCAGCCTAAAGTCATATAGCATGGGTGAAGCTGGCACCAGATCCCTCATCTCCACTCTAGTACAAGAATTATTCTCATTCCCTTTTCGTGCACCCCTACTTTCTGGGGCAGTGGTAGCAAAGATTCATCATGTGAATTTTAAAAGCTGAAGCACTGAATAAAAACGTCCTCTTCTCATTGAGATGTTTTCAGAAAACAATATCCAAGAAATTATTAATATGTCATTTTAAGAAGGCCCATGTAATTCCTGAAGTCAATTTCATGATGCATTCAGTAATATGGACAGAATTCCCTGGAGGGATCAGGAGAAATTAATTAGCAAACAGGCCAATCTAGGCTCCTCCTTCCCAGCACTGGGTCCCTCTATGAGGAAACCTGTCCTGGAGGAGTCTGGACACTAGGAAATGCTAGCTGCAATTCAGGCAAGAGATGCTGGTCCTTCCTGATTATCTCTGTGCATCTCTTCTTATTCTACTTCCCATTAGCAGCAAGTGTTGTCTGCTTACATCGCAAATCAGACCATGCAATATACTCCATCTTAAAACCTTTCAGTGGCACCCATCACACTTAGGAGGAAACACCTGCCTCTTCTCTTAGCCACTGAGCTTTTCAGGATGGAGCTGTGCTTCTCTCTCTGAACATACCTCGAACAGGTCTCCCCATTCTCATGATACTCTATGGACAGGCTGTGGTTTTTTCCACTACATGACCTTTGGGCTCACTCTTTCCTCTGTCTACAAGGAGTTTTTCTTTCTCTTTATGTATCTGGTAACTTCTTGTCCTTTAGGTCTTGTTTAACACGTCCCTTTCTCAAATGGACTATCCCTGAATATCTCAAATTTCAATCCTTTTCCAGTTGAGATGGCTTACCCCTCAAGCCCCATGCTTCGGTCTTCTAGTACTTAGCCTGAGCTCTCATGATACTGTTGATATGTTTGCTTGTTTGTGTGTCCCTCCCGTTAGAATGTAGGTACCGCGAGGGTAGAAGCCACGTTTGTCATGCTCATTGCATCCTCAGTGAATATTACAGTGTCTGCCTGGTATGACTTAGGAGTTAGGAAGTATTTTAGAGGGGATAAAAAAGAACCTACCCTGGGAACAGAAAAAGACAGACTATGAATACTATTTTCCATAGAGAAACTGAGACCCAGCACTTGCCTAAGTGGAGCAAGAGTTAAACTTAATTTCCCAGGATTTACTGGTACTGCATGATGACTGGCAGGGGTTTCCCAGAGGCTGTGCCTCTAAGCAAAGATGCTGCAAAGGGCTCCTGTGGAGTTCATGAAGCAAGACAGACCCCTTCAGACTTTGGGGAGGATTTCTGAGGCTGTCTATCTGGCTCTCTTCCTCCTCCTCCTTTTTTTTTTTTTTTTTTTAATTTAAAAAAATCCCTAGATCTGAGGAGAATTTATTTCTAAGTCAGCCTCTGTTCATTTTAGTGGGGAGGGAAACGGCAACCCACCCCAGTATCCTTGCCTGGAGAGTCCCATGGACGGAGGAGCCTGGCAGGTTACAGTTCATGGGGTCGGAAAGAGTCAGACGCGACTAGAATGACTTAGCACTTAGCATTCATTTTAGAGAGAGACATTTAATTCTGTAATCTATCTTCCATGCCTCTCCCTATCCAATTTCTTTTAATCTCTACAGTCCACAGACTGACAGCATAAAAATAAAGTCAAGATGAGGAAGAAATTTTCATTTCCCTTATATCATTCATGACATTTTAAATACGCCTCTCCCTTCTAATAATGTGCACTATATGTTTGCCCTTTTACTTTGGCTTCTAGGGAGCTCAGGAGAAAATGTCAAGTTCGACCACAAAATTTTACAAACATCATCCCCTACTCAATGTACATTCTTATCATTCCAAATTTGAAACATATGGGGTATAAGTTAAAGAACACTTAGCTTAGAAAATTGATCTACTATTCCTTTCAATCACTCTGTTCATCCAGTGAGATGATCAGACAAATTTCTCTCTCTGCCACCTTTTAATTCTGGCTGTAAATTACCACCTTCATTTCATTTCACTTCATGTTCTGAGCAGTTATGCTATAGATATGTGCTCATAAGAAGAAATCTGTTCTAGTGGTAATGCATAGGGATAGGAGATGAATAATCACACGAGGAAAGATTCATGTTTACTGTGTGCTGGGTGTTGTGCATACATCAGCTCATCTACATCTCCTAGTGACACTAATGCAGCTCCCCCAAGGACCTGGAAGCTTAGAGAAGTTCTTTAATTTGCATAAGGTCACTGAGCTGTTAGGTAAGTGCAGAACTGGGTCTGATTCCAAAGCTCATGTTCTTAATCACAGTGCTAATTCAAAGACTATAACCTGCCTTGTAAATGATCTGAAAGACTGTTAAAAGGAATGGCTTAGTACAACGATCCTTGTCACCAGTATTAACTATAGGCAGTATTGTCTTTGGCTCTTTGTATGATAGAAAAGTTATTTAAACAGTCTCAAAGCAAAGGACGGGTTAATTAAGCTGGTTAATTAGCTGCAATGAATACTAAAAAAAAAGGGGGGGATAGCTGGTTTATAGTGGCTGCACATTCTTCTTTTCTTCCACATTTCCTCTTTTATGTATTATTTTCCCCCAACCATCCAAGTCACAAGTTCCTAAAATGGCTGTGACTGAATGCAAAGCAGAGAAAAAAGATGTTTCTTTCAGGCTTTTGTGTTTTAAAAGCCCTCACAAAGAGGGTTCTAGGCATTCACAGAATGGCTGGGAAAACCACCACGAGTAAAGCAAGGGGGTTCCAGAAGAATTGGGCTTCCCCTTGAAGACCAGAAAGATCCTCTGGACTTGGGAGGAATGGAGGGGATATGTTTAGGCAGAAATGTGGGGGATTCCAGAGAAGGGCTCTATCTGTGCTTCCTCGGCACTTTCCAAGATGCCTAGAGAGAGAATGGCCTGAGGGGAATGAGAGAGAGACAGGTTTACACAGTCTGGTCGGGATCTCCATATCTCAGTGAGAAACCTGATCCCCAGAACAGTACTCCCACCCTCAAGGGCAGACCAGTGAGTGGTCAGGGCTGCGGGATGAGACTGAGTAAAACAAGGGATGCCTCAGCAGCAACCAGCCTGGATTAAAGCGAAGACCACACAGGCCACAGCAGCTCAGAAAAGATGCTGAGAACCACGTGGAGCTGACCTTCCTGTGTGCTGGAGCCAAGCCGATTGTCTGGATCAAAATTCACCCTTGGGGAGGAGACGCTGAGGAGATCCCAACATGGCAGAGCTTAGGCTTCTGCCTCATCAGTAGAATGGTCTGCAAAATGAAAACTTCAGTTAAGAATGAGGAAAATGTTCTATTTCTCACATTCTGTGGGTATGAACACTGAGCTGCGTCTGCTCTGCCCATTTCCATGGGGCCTCTGAACATCCACGGTGTCGGAGACTCAGCATCCCAACACGGACTTTGAGCTACAGTATCCACTGGGTGGGGAAGGAAAAAATCTAGTTTCTTCCCACATTCTCACAGTTTGCCAGGGGAGCAGTCTCTATCAAGCCACACAAAAAACCTCGATGCTGCAGACATCAGAGCTCGCTAGCCCACGACAGCACAGGCGCCATCAGATGTGCGTGGGTCCATGGCGGCCACCTCCATCAGTAAAGCCTCTCCATCCAATTTAAACTGAGTTTCAAGTTGGTTTGGAGAAATTTTATACAGTTTACAGGTTTAAAGCCTTTGCTTCATCCCAGAGGACCAGCAGGCAAGGTGAAGGGAGTGAGGAACTGCTAAAATTATTGAGAGGAGAGAAAAGGAAGGCATCCCCAGGAGATGGGGAGGAAGGAGACCAGAGATGCAAAGAGAGCAGATGACAATTGTCAGATAAGTTTCATCACTTGGCTGTGCCTCTACCTGCTCCCAACTTCTCGGAAAAATTGTCCTTTGGGGCCCAAACTTTCCCTGGTTAGTCTCAGCCCAATGGTGAGTGAGTAGAAAGTTTGAGCAAAATTGTTTCAGGCATCTTGGAGTTATGCATGCAGGCAGGCAATGAAATGATATTGTTTCCGCTTTCAAAATAGATAGAAGAGTTTTTGGTCACGGAGAGAGCTCAGGAATGAGAAGTGAGAAATGGCTGCACCTTCAGATGTCAGGAATTCCACATCCCTTGTAAGCAAACAAACCTCAGAGACTTGGGAGAAAATAATCTGAAAAAAGAAGATGCGGGAGTTTGAGGAGGGCAGGAGGTAAAGTAGATTCTGTTAGCAAAGTGAAACTTTTTTTTAAGCTTAGATTGCATAATTACTAGGGGGAATGGAAACCACAGGCCAGTTTTTATACTCTGCTTATTCTTACACTCTTCTGTTCAACCACAGAAGACAACAGAATTCCCTTTGGTAGGACTCTGGTTCTTTATAATTTTCCAGATTAATTGTATGGTTTCAAAAACGATAAAACTTTTTGCTTTTCCTTCTGGTTTCCTTTCTTTTGCAAATAAATGGCTATTTAAACACAGCATCTTTACACACAAGCAACTAATAAATATCTCTGAATCCAAAACATAGCTATTGCAAAAAAGATGCACAAAATGGATTATGCACACTAGGCAGAGGCTGAAAAGATAGTGCAAGGCACATTTTCCATGGATGTTTGTTAATTATTAAGTGCCTCATAGATCCAAGTTGGCAATATTTGGTGCAGGTTATATAGCTGTGATGATGTCCCTTCTGGTCTCAATATTCTTTATTGATTTAGCAAATGCACAGTCTGGAAAATGGGCTACCTAGTACCTATTTGCCACTCTGTGCCCATATGGTGCCATCACTAACTTTAAAACATGCCTTAGGTCTTTCATGCTGCCCTGCAGACAAGCTATAAAATGGCAGAGAGGCACATGTACATATGAGCAATGCGCTTTAAACATCTCAATCTATTACCTGTCTAGGTCTGGCAGGCAGCAAGCATCTCCACTGCTCTGTAGATGCTTCCCTTCCGCCTTCCCACCCTTTGATATGCAATGAGCTGAGGCCAAAGCAGCCACTCTATAATTTCAATTGTAGGCATCTTTGGAGATGAGCGCTTTGGCAGAAAGGTGCTGGGGCCCCCAAATGGACTCCATAATGAAGCCCTCAAAGTGGAGAGATTTTGCAGAATTTAATGGGCTTTGGGGGACAATTTTACAGGCTGATTTTCTAGGAGCACAAATATTCAAATTGCTCAGCCCCTATTTGAAGGCACATCTGAAGGTGCACCCTACAACCTGTGTGTAGCAGGCTCTTTTGAATCTTGTCGTTGAAACAAAAAAAAAAGGGAAAAAAGAAAGAAAGAAATGAGGGGCCCCCTGGGACTTTGCCAGCAGAGACTCTGGGTAAGTGCAGAGTGACTGCAAAGCCCTGCCAGGAGGCCTTGGGGCTGGAGGGAAGAAGTGGATGAGAGGGACCCGAGATGAGAAGGGCCTTCAGCAGCCATCAGGGAGGTGGTGGCGGGGGAGAAGAAAGGAAGACATGCACTGAAAACAACAGAAACACAGGTGGAAATGGCCTTGTGGGAAATCAGCCTGTCAACAAACAAAGCTGGAGGCTAGAAACCGCTGCCTCACCAGCCCAGCTCCTGGGCAAGGAGATTGTTCTGTAAATAAATTAGCGGTGGCTTTGACTGCTTGGAAATTAATACTGACACCATGAAAGCTACAAATGACTCCCTTTTATCAGCAGCAGAAGCGCTCCACTTCGAGAAGAGATCTTTTTGCCATTCTGCCTTTTATTTTGCTTTGTTTTCTTGGGGAAAGTAAATTAGAGCCACTTACATCAGCAGCCCAGGTTAAAGAAAGAGGAAAAAGAAAGAGAGAGAGAAAAAAAATTAGTTTCATTTCATGTACGAGTGGTTTAGAACTTCATTTAGAGCTAATCACACCCCCATCTTCCTCCGAGTCATTTCTGACAGCGACACAGCCTACACTGCCAACTGGAAGACGTGGCAATCTGAGCTTTGCCTGAAAGGCACCAGAGAACTAGGCAGCAGGTCCCAAGGTTTCTGTCAATGGTCAGGAAAGTTCAACCTCTGGAAAGAGAAATTAACCTGTGATCAAGTAAGCCAGAAACTAATTGTTAAGAGCGGTCTGGTGTGGGCGTCTCCAGAGGCTCTCAGGTTTGTCCTTCAGCTCTGGCTTTTCCTCTAGAAGGATGGCTGAATTTCCACCTCGGAAGACGGGAGGGGAAAAGCTTCAGGTTTATTCAGTGGAATAACTGCACTAATGAATATGACACAAAGAAGCAAAGCAAAGGCCTCAAATTAGTCATGTGTATGTTCTGGTAAGAAATTATAATTTCTTTCTTTCATCCTCAGTTTTACCCTATTAACCACTCCCACCCCCAAACAAAACACTGGAGATCTCAAATAATCAGATACTTTTAGGAAAATTAGCACATTACAAATTCTATCATCCTATATCATATTAGTTAAAACTCTCCCTTAACAATTTCCATAAATTTATGGTTAACTCAAAACTGATGGAAGTAAAAAGGAATTTGAAGTCTCATAAATTCTAAAAGCATGTTCTGGACTATCAAAGGTGCAATTATTTGATCTGATTTTATAAGAAATTACATGTTGTCTTTTTATGCCTTGGAAAAGCGATGATCCATATATAATGGTTGTGATGACTATATTATAGCCAGAATTCTAGATTAGTGAGCATGACTCCAATGCTACCAGATCAAACTTGAACTGCATATTAATTCTCTAGCTGATACAGACACAAGCTTACTGGGACTCCTGTTGCTACTTTGTTATAAGTGCAAACTCTGAAACAGACAAGAAACAAATAAAAGTCAAAAGAAAACTCAGCCCTTGGACATCCGGCAAATAAAAAGGATTTTAATGGACACAGAGGGGATCCCCTTGAAGCATCCCTACAAGCTGACTAGTTCAAGTGAAATAAAGCAGCTCTGACTAGTAGTGGAGGCCCCTCAAACTTTGAGAACTGAGAAGCACTTGGCAGTAACTAGTGCTGGAGGTGACACAGGAAAGATAGGAAAGAAAGTGGACCTGTGTCAGGGATGTTGGGCATGTTAGTGATGAGCACAGTGATGACAAAGGCCCCCCTGCTGCAGCAACAGAGAGGTACAGCACCTCTCACTCCCCCGCTGCAGGATAGAGCTCATACCAGGAAGGGCCTTGTCTTCATATGGGGGCACTAGGTTGTGCGTGAATTGGCATTGAAAGCTCTCTGGACAGTTGCTTCATGGAAAATAGACCAATTTGCCAAGCGAGCAATTCTGACTAACCAATTTGTCAAATTGTAAAGTTTATAGAATTCATACTGCATGAGCCAGCATCTACAGGCTTTGAGGATTTGGGTTTTTGTTTTTTTGTTTTTGTTTTTTTTTCAAAGCTGTAGTTTCAGCAATTAGGAAAGTCGTCAAAGATTGGTGAAAATTAACATGCAATATAAAGCTACCATTTGGAAATCAAGCCCACACACACAAAAAGGGTGCAAATCAGCATAAAAATTCATTTAAAAGGCACAGATATCCTTTGTGTCTGAATGGTTGAAATTTTGAAATTTGAATCCCTCACAAAATACACATTTAATCAAGTTAGTTTAACAAATCATTGAGCTAAAAGATGATGGAAACTCAGTAGACTGGACTCAAAGCTTTAGAAGAGAATCTCATTCTTTTATATAAATCTGGACTTAAATTGTGCTCATTGTTCCTGATTTAGAAAATAAAGGAAGTTTTCATCCCGAAAATTCAGAGGCTCCAAAGAACAAGATAACATGGGATATACTGAACTTTGGCTGGTCTCTGACAAATGCCTGGGGCAAAATGGCCAAGCTGACTCTTCAAGACCTGGTTTAAGGTGTTTGAGAGTTTTTGGTGACTTGAAAACTTGTCAGGTTGGTCATTTGATGAGTCTGTTTTTGGAAAATAGACCTCGAGTCTGCTCAGTGGTCCTCAAATGCACAAGTGGACCATGTTGAATGTAGCTGGCTGACATAGGGTGGGAGTGACAAGCAATAGATCATTTAAAGATGTACAGACAGCAAGATGCTCTTGCATTTTAGAAGTCACCCTCACTACTAAATTTCATGGCTAAGTAAATAATAGAGTTCCAAAGTCGTACCAAATTTGAGAAGAAGAAGAAGAAGAAATGGCACCTGTGGATACAACTCATAAATCTTAAAAATGTTAATGAATAAGATAATACATAATACTTGATCATCAGTGACATAAGATGGCAACTTAGGCCCAAATGACTACACATGATGCTTGACTTTCCAAGATTTCTTTGGTACAGAGTTGGAAATATTTCCAAATTTTCATAAAGGCAAAGAGCTTCTTTCTATTTTCTTCACACTCTTTGACAAATCTGGGGAGTCTAGACTACTGCCCCCTGGAATTGTGTTCAAGACTCTGATCATTCAGCAAGCAAAGACTTCCAACTGCCCACAGAGTACCTGTGTGTGAATTAGAAAACAACACTTCTGCCTTCAAGACACGTTATTTCCATGGGTCACGAAATGACAATACTGTGCTAGTTTGGCTCCAAGTAGACACTTTGTTGCCATCTGCAGAAAACTGGTCATAATAGTTTTCCTAATCTGTGATGTCAACCTATGTAAACTGTGTCCCCTTAGATATGACATGTACATTGTCGTGCACAGTAGCAATCTTTACAACTGTACCACAGCTGTACCTGGGGGCAGAAGATGGGTGGGGAGATGAGATGCAGGTCTGGGGAGATCAGCTGTAATGGAAGAGAAGATGATATATCACTGGTCTGAGGTCGAAGGAGGGTACCAACTTGGGAGGCGATGGATTGCCTATAACACAAGCGCTTTCCCAATGACCACTGCTAGTCTATAAGACAGAGTTCACACCTACCTCATTTCATTTCAGTTCTCTCCAGGAATATTGTTGTTCTGATTTCCTAATTCTACTAATATTTCAGAGCCTGCTTTGGCTTCCATTTTTAATGATTTAAGCCTGATACTTCCATCTCACTTTGCTGATAAAGGTACACATAGTCAAAGTTATGGTTTTTCCAGCAGTCATATACAAATGTGAAAACTGGACCACAAAGAAGGCTGAGCACTGAAGAACTGAGGCTTTCAAACTGTGTTGTTGGAGAAGGCCCTTGAGAGTCCCTTGGACAGTAAGGAGAACAAACCAATCAATCCTAAAGTAAATCAACCCTGAATATTCATTGGAAGAACTGATGCTGAAGCTCCAATACTTTGGATACTTGATGTGAAGAGCTGACTCACTGGAAAAGATCTTGAAGCTGGGAAAGATTGAAGGCAGGAGAAGAGGGCAACAGAGGATGAGGTGGTTGGATGGCATTACTGACTCAATGGACATGAGTTTGAGCAAGCTCTGGGAGATAGTGAAAGACAGGGAAGCCTGGTGTGCTGCAGTCCACACAGTCACAAAGAGTCAAACATGACTTAGAAACTGAACAACAACAACTTCTGCCTCAAAATGATTATCTTCCCTTCTAAGTTCTTCATATATTTATCATGCATAACATACATACTGGCACGATTGCAGTAGATGGCTGGCATTAACATAGTTATTATTCTGGCTCAACCATTTGCTAACTTTCCAAAATGGCCAATTCAGAATTACTAGTCATTTGGCTGAGGCAGAGACTTTAAACTGGAGTTCCTCCTGTGCTGGAGCCCTTCTAATCAGTATTCACTCACTTTCCTATAAGTGCAGGAAGTACGCAAGAATAAACTGTTTGGAAAGTAATAATGTACTTGACATAATAAAGGCTTCTTTGGGTCTCATCTGGTCTTTGCTAAACATATTTGCACAAGAAACCCCAAACCCTTTTTGGGGTTGTGTCCTCTAGAACTAGTGCTCCATGGACTGTGCATTGGAGAACAAAGCTTTGGAAAAGGGAGGAAAGACAGCTAAAGATAGCCAGTGAAGAACTTAATGTACTTAAATACTTAAGTACTTAAATGATAAGTTAATGTGCTAAACAATATATTCCTGGATACATTGTTTATATATAGTTGGCTGAGAAGAATTTGCAATACTCACAAATAAATAATTTGTATAACTCACAAATAAATAATTAAGTAGCTTGAAGATAAGAATCAGTTCAGTTCAGTACATTTCAGTCGCTCAGTCATGTCCGACTCTTTGCAACCCCATGAACCACGGCATGCCAGGCCTCCCTGTCCATCACCAACTGCCGGGATCTACCCAAACCCATGTCCATTGAGTCGGTGATGGCATCCAACCATCTCATCCTCTGTCGTCCCCTTCTCCTCCTGCCCTCAATCTTTCCCAGCATCAGGGTCTTTTCCAATGAGTCAGCTCTTTGCATCAGGTGGCCAAAGTATTGGAGCTTCAGCTTCAACATCAGTCCTTTCAATGAACACCCAGGACTGATCTCCTTTAGGATGGGCTGGTTGGAGATCCTTGCAGTCCAAAGGACTCTCAAGAGTCTTCTCAACACCACAGTTCAAAAACATCAATTCTTCCGTGCTCAGCTTTCTTTATAGGCCAACTCTCACATCCATACATGACTACTGGAAAAACCATAGCCTTGATGAGACGGACCTTTGTCTGCAAAGTAATGTCTGTGCTTTTTAATATGCTGTCTAGGTTGGTCATAAATTTCCTTCCAAGGAGTGAGAATAGCTTAAGCCTGGGGTCGTGAAGAGTCAGACAGGACTGAGGGACTTCCCTTTCACTTTTCACTTCCATGCATTGGAGAAGGAAATGGCAACCCACTCCAGTATTCTTGCCTGGAGAATCCCAGGGACGGCAGAGCCTGGTGGGCTGCTGTCTATGGGGTCGCACAGAGTCAGACATGACTGAAGCGACTTAGCAGCAGCAGCGGAGCAAATAAACTTCCTTATACTTTAAGTGATAGGAAGCAAATGACATCATAAAAACATATCAGGGATACATTTAGTAAAGCACACAGATGGTCCACTGCCTTCCTCTTCAGTAACATAACCAGGATGACCTCAAATTATCCCCATGATTAATCAGGAAGCCACTCATAAAATTAGGCAAATTACTTAGAAAGACAAACCTTCTAGGATTTTCCTCAAACCTCAGCCTCAGGTGTGTATGTATGTGTGAATGTGTGTGTATGTATGTATGTGTGTGTGTGTGTGTGTGTGTATTTATTTGTGTTTAAGAAGGTGAGTGTTAAATATGTGAGAGAATTAACAAGAGATATGCAGACAAAGTGTGACTATAGTGATGGAAAAGATCCAAAACACAAGGTCAATGGCTCCTTTAGAGTTCTTGAATAATTATATTGACTGAGCAACTTCCAAACATTACAGAAAGAGATAACATTTCTGGAGCAACTTCCTTCTACACTGGAAAGTCTTTAACGTGATCTACTTAGAAATCTGTATTTTCCAGAATCTGGGATAGATTTATCTCTTCACCAAGTGAGGAAAAAGGAAAAACTTTAACTGTGAAAGACAAGGTGTTAGGTGAGTCTAGAGACAAGACAATCAGATTAAATCTATTCCACTGAAACAGAGACACATAATTTCTCTCCAGAGAATACCAAAGATTGACAAAATAAACAAAGAAATAACATGTTTCTTAACTTGTGAAATGTGACAGTCAATGGCATATGGGAAAACAAAATGCAAGGAAACAATGTTATAAGTTTTCCAACCTTAGTAGCTAAGGAGGACAAGAAGGCATGTCTTTACTCTTTAACAGTGAGTGCTAAAAAGAAGTCTCTTTCAAAAGTCTCTTTATCTGATAGCTCCTCTTATTTTTACTATAGGCAGTACTTTGCAGTTTGGGGACAGAAGAGCAAGATTGCTCAAGTCAACTCTTCAGAATTTTCTAAGGTACCTGGTTTGCCTGCAAACATCCTCCTCCTGATAACAAAACTGTCAACAGAACCAAGATCACTTCCACTCTCATTCCCTGTCATGGGCACACACACAGACCTGGCCCCTGGGTGCACCCCCTTTCTTTTCTAGCTATAGTGATTGATTCAGGGATATGCATGGGATTGATATCTAGTGCATGGGATCTTTGAAGTGCCAATGAGAACCATACATAGGGCATTTGCCAGAACTAATGGGAGAGGGGAGCTCTTGTCTTCTGGGGAGATTGCTAACCTAGGAGGCTAAAATTCTAGAGCAACTGATACCATCTTTGCTACCATTTGGTGAAGTCTTGTCTGAAAGAAAAGCCAAAGGCGAAGAAAACAGGGCTAAAACCTATAAAGAAATAGATTCTGGGTCTTACGTGAATGCATGGGTCTGACCAAGATGAACTTTTCATCTATGTGCAGATAAATCAACTTCTATACTTACCTAGTTTGAAGTTTTCTTTTTTTCTCTTTTTTTTCCTTCCCCACTCCCTTTTCCTCTCCTCCTTATTCCTCCCTTTCCTCTTTTTCTTCCTTTTCCATTAGCAACTTAACAATAAAGAAGCTGAGCCTAGACCAGTGGTTGATTAATTTGAACAAAGAGCTGTTGAACATGCTTCATGAGCAACAAATAAGAAAGTTATGCACAGAATAATCACAATTACTTTCAGGATTGTGCTTAAACAATGTACTCCTAGGTCTGATGAATACCTGATGGTCAACATATTCATTATGCCATGGGGTAATTAGTCATGGGTTCTAAGCAGTTTGTGTAATCTGTTGTAAGTACTTCATATACATTATGAAGAACCTTACATATGGCTGGCATTCCACTTGTGAATGAAATAAACAGGACTTCCTATGTTTGCTTTGACGTGTTCAAATTTACCTATACTAAGATCCTAGGAATGTTGCTGATAGTTTATTATTTCTCAAGCAGGAAGACAGAGATCAGCAGAAACACAGTTTTATGTATATCTTGGAAAGCAAAGAGTTAATATCCTTGAAACAGATAAAGACAAAGGAGACTAAGGAATTAGCAATCGACCTGGAATGCTGATACACAAAATTTTATTTCAGGTATGTTACATAAAATATTAAATCTTCAGAGAGAACTACTTCCTTGACTTTTAGGGTTTGCAAAAACCTTATCTTAAACTTTCACTTCCTCAGTCCCTGCAAAAAAGCAAATTCAATATGCCAGCCCTAGAAAGAATTGTTCAGTAAGTGAAGAGACATGGTTATTTACTGGAAAACAAAAGTCACATTCCTGTCTTACTTCATATACCAAGATAAACTCTAGACAGATGAATGTGAAAAAAAATCCAATAGTTAAGAAAATATTAAATATACAATTTATAGGAAAATCATGACAGACTTGACTTGTACTCCCAAATGGTATAAAGAAACCAATAAACAAGCAACAAACTGAGAAATAACATTTGAAATACAAAGTGGACAAAGGGTTGATATTCTAAACATGTATAAGGTGCACAAACATGCAGTTCACAAAAGAAGAAATATAAATGGCTGGTGCACATATGTGAACAATGTTCAATTCTGGCAGAAATAAAAATTACAAAAATAATAAATCAAGATATAATTTCTTTGGCCCAGTAAAATGGGGAATATGAATAAGAATCATAAACCTCATTCTTGGCAAGGGAATGAGTCCTTCCATAAAATTTGATTGAAGTATAGTTTCAGTATTTTTTGGAGGATGATTTTAAACATGCATTAAAGGCACTTATTAAAGTTCAAAATTGCACTTTTTTTTCACCTATAATTCTACTCTTATGTTAAAAAAATAGAGATGAGTATGATGACTCCTCGGTGATTTAACAATTCATCTAAAAGGTCAGGTCTAGAAACAACCATCACACCCAACAATAGGGGACTGGTTAAGTAAAACTGGATATGTTCCAGCAATAATTTATATATTGACATTGGAGATGGCTGTAGCATATTATTAAGAAAAAATCAGATTATAAAGTAGGGAATATAGTACAATTTAATTTTTGTAAAAAGAATATATGTACTCAAATACGCATAAATATTGAATAGGAAGACATAACCTAAACATTAACCAAAACATTTGGGTTAATGCATTAGTGGGACTATAGACATTCATTCGTCTTTTTCTTTGTATTTAAAAATCTTTGAATGGAGTACATATGCATAAAATACATACAGAAAAGTACAGACACCACGTGCATATAGCTTGATGTATTTTCAGGAATTACATAGAATATTTTGGTACTGCCAGAATTTCTCTTTTTCCCTTTTCCTCCATAGTTCTTCCAATTATATTATTATGACTTCTAGAAACATAGAATGGTTTTGCTTGTTTTGAATTTTATGTAAATGACATCATACAGTATAAAGTCTTTTGTGTCTAGCTTCTCTTACGCAATATCATGTCTATGATATATCCAATTTATTGTATTGAGTGTGCTCATTCTCATTGTTGTGGAATATTTCAGTGTATGAACACATTACAAATTACTTATGCATTCTACTTTTGATGGGAATTTGTATAGTTCTCTTTTGGGAGTTACTATTAATTGCTGCTGCTGTGAATATTTAAGAACATGTCTTTGTGTGAATATATGTATTCATTGGATGTATACTTAGGAATGGAATTGCTGCATCATAAAAATGGTTCAACCAACTTTAATAGATACATCCAAATAGTTTTCTAAAGTGGTTGTACCAATTTACTGTACCACTATCAGTATTTGAGACATAGATTCTATCATTTACTCTGTTATCCAATTCTTCAGACAGTTAGGATGAATTTCTTTTACACAAATGTCCCCTGGGAAAAGGTTTTTTACATGGCAAGCAGCAAGTCAGGTTAAAAGCAGACAACCTCTCAAGTGAAGTCTTCAAGGAAACGTCATGTATAACAAAGAAGAGAATAAGGTTTGAAGGAATTTCAATGCCACATTTTCCCCTAAGTTTCTGCCTGGCTGATGGCTTTCACCATTCTAGTGGGCTGTGGATTTTCAAGGTGGGTGGGATGGACTGTCCTTTCTGAGGTATAATTACAATTCTTCAGTAAATGTTCCTTGGATCTTTGCAACCCTTTGATTCACTTCCAACTTCCAAAAAAAAAAATTGATCTGACCCATTTTCTCTTTGCTTTTGTGGAGGAGATAATTTTTGGAAATCCAAGACTTACTTATTCCATTGTTGCTGATGTCACCTCAACATGTCTTTTGAGAATTTAGTCTTCACCCCAATTCTATGAGACATATAATGGCCAGACCATTTTAGAGGTTATAAAACTAAGACTGAAGGAGATCAGGTAATATCCTCAGGAACACAGTTAGCATCATTGGGGTTCAAACACTGGTTTATTGAACTTCCCTGCTTGAATCTTAGCACCACATTTACAAAGGTGGCAGCAAACAAATAGCTCCATGTTTGGCCGTCTTCCTCTCAGACCCATTTCAGCAAGTGCCATGGTGTGTGGAGCGTCCCTGACATTATTTTCCTTAGCCTAGGAAAGCCTAGGAAATACATTTCCTAGCCTATGAGGTCCTGGAAAATTGGTGTTATATAAGAAGCAGTACACTAGAAAATAATATCTTACAGCACTCTCAGAAAAATGCCAAACTGGCCTAAACCATCAATGTCCTTCCTGGGCGAGCTTCCTTGACAACAGGAAGGGCCCCTTGCTGTGTGGGCTGCATTCCACGAGCCAAGCTTTTTAGCTTACACGGCCATCAGATCAGAGTTTGTCCTATTTGTCCTCTCTCAACTCCATGATTAAATGCAAACAACAGCCAGGACAACACCAGCTTGAGGAAGAATGTTCTTCAACCTTCAGAAGGACTGTTTTGTTACGTCTGTCACCAGAGTCTGTGGAAACAGGGAGCTCCATTTTTCAAGCCAGTGATGGAAACAGGACCCACACGCGGTCTCAGATTCACTCATATGAAAACAATAACACATTCTGTGACTTGGAGGTCTGGAGGTTTATGTTGGCACCAACTGGAATGCTAATGTGCAAAGAATCTGGTCTCTCCTCTCAAACACTAACAAACACCAGTCATTTCCTACTGATTGGTTTCACCCTAACAAGCATTTTGTTGAGCCCAAAAGAATATTTCATTTTAGAGTATTTAGATTATGTTGATTACTCATTTATGAGCCGTAAGTTGGTCAATGAAGAACAGATTGCTTCAACTTGGTATCCCCCACCCACTCACCACCACCACCACCACCCAGAATTAATACACATAAACAGAACAAGTTATCACAGGAAAGAGAGTCTACAGTTTTCTTAAATTCTTCATGAACTTTGGGGTCTCAGAGACCCCTTTGAGCACATGATAGAAGCTGCGGGCATCTTCTCCTGTGAAATGGCCCAGATTACAGAATTCTACATTCATCTTGGGGCTCAGAGACTCTCCAAAAGCTCATTAACTGTTGGGAAGCCTCATTCTATGGTGGATCTTTGTCCAGGGCCACTAATGTCTTGGTCACAGGGGTTTCAGAGTGCTCATCACAGAACAGCTCTGGATTCTCCATCTGCCAAGTTAGAACTCTGCTTTGACACTAGAATTCAGCATATACAGATAAATGTGGACCATCATTTCCGGAGGACTGTTACCAATTATGTGAGCAGGTTCTGACAGAGAGTATAAAGTGCCATGGGACAAACTGTGGTCTCAGGAATGTCATGGAATGGCACTGGCTACTTAGAAATGTGTGTGATTGCTACTTCTCAAAGAGGCCTTTTATTTTATTTTATTTTATTTTTACAATAGATAGCTCTTTTTTTTTTTAATTTAATGATAGCTCTTCATTTCCTAGTAACATGTATGGGAGATATTAGTGAAGGTATTAAGATATAGGAAAACAGAAAATAAACAACTTTCAGGTCACTTAAAATATGAGTAAGTGAAGAAAAATTATAACTAGGCAACTGTTTTAGCTTTCGCTTTTCTGCACTGCCGAGTCCGGAAATATGATCACTTACAAGCACAATTACCTTCTTTATATTTAACTAACTTCAATCCAATAGGCACTATGGAGTAGCAGGGAAGGGGCAGGCCATGTGATGGGCACTGGGCTCAAGTTGGACGAGATTTTGAGGAGCTTATGGTCTCATGGGGAGCACAAACATGCAACCGATAACCTCCTATATACACCAGGGTTGGTCTAGATAATACTGGTGCCTAAAAGGGTTCTGACAGCGCAAAGATACATGGTCTGTCTGAGCAGAGAGAAGCTGACATGAAAGAAGAGATGCCTGAATGAAGAACGGAAGGCAAGCAGGAATTCCAAGGGAAGAAGACAGTACTCTAAAAGACATGAGGAAACAGTCCCCAACAGCCTAATTTTTTTTGCCTCCCTCCTCACACCTCTTGCTCTCTCCACTTAGCACTCACAAGGGGGATGACAAACTCATCCTCCAAACATGTGTGTGTTGGGGGAATCAGAAGGTGTCTGAGTCCTTGCCCAGCGTATGATGGCACAGAATAATTTTTCCAAGGAATTTTTATACCCGATATTCCTACTGCTTCTATTGCATGCCTGCATGCCCATAAATGCTTGGTGCACAGCGGTCACAGCAAGCTGTGCGGTTTGACTTGAGTGTGATGCACAACTGGGGACATGGGAAGCATGGAACTGAAGAAGCAGCCAGGGTGGCTGGTCTTGTTTACTTTTCTAGGACTAAAAGTGAACCTTTGTCCATGAAGCCCCAGGATGCTATGTGAACGTGGTCAGGCCATGTCTTAGACGGTAGAGTCGGCTGTAGTAGGGAGGACAGATTTAGAGCAGAAGTAGAAAGGCCAGGAGGGAGGCTGTTGTACCTGTCAGGGTAAGAGGTGGTGAAGGTCTACCCTGGAGAAATGGTGTTCAAGGCAGAGAGAAAGCGACCAGCTCAAGGAAAACTTCAGAGAAAAAATTGCTGGGACAAGTGACTAATCAGATGCCTGAGTGAGGAGGGTGGTGCAGAAGGATGGACAATGTGGTACCATGAACTAAGAGCTTGTATAGGACAGGAACATAGGGTATAATAAGCAGCAGCCACATTGAGTTTGAGGTGTAGATGGAGACACTTTGTTAGTATCTGAGAGTGGAGCTAAGGATGGTGGTTAAAACTCTGGGAGTGAGAGTCACCCAGCAGAAATTTGGAGTCATAAACTCTCTAATTTGGGGTCATATGAAGAAAAAAATTGACTTTCTTGCCACAGAAGTGCCCCTGAGCACACAGACAGTGTGATTTTACTATTGCTTCGGGGGTCATGGAGTTCAGGTTCAAATCTATGAAGAGTGAGAGGAGCATTCTAGGGTGGGACGGGAGGAGTGTCAGTAAAGCACCAACTTCTCCCAAAGGCCCTGGCAAGGCCACCGGAGCAAGAATGGGGGAGAGAAATGCAGGAGGCTTAGTGATGGCTGGTGTGCCCTCAGTTTTGGGGCCGACTGCAGCTCTAGAGCATAGAGAATTGCTGACCTGAAAAGCTGCCTCCCTTTTCCTCTCCCACAACAGTCTAATTTTTCTGCTTTCCTCCTCACACCTCTGCCTCTCTCAACTTAGCACTCAGAATGGCGAGAACAAACTCACCCTCCAAATATGTGTGTGTTTGGGAGGGATCAGAAGGTGCCTGAGTTCTTGCCCAACGTATGATTGTACAGAATAATCTTTCCAAGGAATTTTTATACCCAATATTTCTACTGCTTCTATTACATGCCCATAAATTTTAAGTCTTACAATTTATGGGAGAATCTCAGTCAGGGAAGAGGTAATGGATATGTCTAAGATCACAAAATAAGTCAAGGAGGGAGATCAGATCATTGGCAGGCCCATTTTCTAGCTATAAGACTATTATTTTAATCTAAAGATCCATGGGAACATGTCAAAAGAGAACCAAAAATAAAAAATAATTTTCTTATTCTCATTAAAATTTTCTTTAAGTAACAAACAAGTGCAACATTAGAATAACAGCCTGTCACTTCCAGGTGAAAAAGTAAAAGAAAGATCAAGAAATAAATGCTCCTGGGAGTGTACTGTTCACCAAGTTTGGTTTTTACTTCTTTTGTTATTTTTGTTGGCTTCTTTATGTTTTGCTTTAAGAAGGCACAAATATTTGAAATGTATATGAAGGTTCCTAACAAATTCTATAGGGTTAAGGGAGAGGCTAAATTTACTGAACATCTACTACCTACCAAGGATACTTCTATACGTACATGCTTTAATTTAACATTCACAGCAAGTTTTGAAATGACAATGTCCACATTTCATCAACGATAAAAGATAAGATCAGTGAGTTATGGTCTCACCCAAGGTCACATGGCTTCCATATGTCGTAATGAAAACCTGTATCTCTCTAGTTTCAGAACAAATGTTTTCCCCTCTGCACCATCCATCCTGTCCAGAGAGCTCAGGAAGCTCAGTGTGGACCATCACCAAGCTAGGGTAAGTGTTGGCATCATCCCATTGCATGTCATAGATGGCGACTGCAGCCCCCTCCCTTCACTACAGGCATAGCTCTCTCTTCCTTCCTCTCCTTACACTTCTGCTTCACTCCATATTATTACCTTGTCTCTATTTTGCTTCTTGAACCTTTTAAAAGAATTTAGAGCTAAAGACTCAATCCTACCCAGACTCAGTCATTTACACCCAAATCTTTGTAACCTCCAAGGTATTAAGGGAACTGAGTGTAGGAGTTCAGAGGGAGGGTCCTGGAGACTCATTTCTCTGGTTCAAATGCCATCTCTGTCTGTGGCCCCACACCAAGCCTGCAACCTCGGCCTGCTTTCTCTGTCTGTCTGTCTGTCTCTGTCTCTACCACATGAGGACACGATGGGGAAGCAGTCATCTGGAAGAAAGGAAGACAGCCCTCACCAGAGCCTGACCATGCTGACATCCTTATCTCAGACTCCCAGCCTCCAGATCTGTGGGAAAATAAATTTATGGGCTGTTTTATGGCATCCTGAGATAAGACACACATTTTGGAGACTGTCATTTTAGAGTGGGTAGTCTGAGAGGGCCTCTCTAAAAAGCAGACATTTGAGGTAAGACCTGAATGTTGATAAAAGTGAAGACCTGGGGTAAAGGAGTAAATTTGTGAGTGAGAGGAATTTGTAAGGAAGAATGGGCCTTTGCAAAACTATGACACAGGCAAAACTGGACGTCAGTTCTGCTCTCCTCATCCCCTTTCCACAGAGTCTGCCAGCAGGGCCTCATGCTCAGGAACTCAGAGCCCCTAACTGTGCAGTCCCTATGGAAACATCCACGGTCCCACCCATTCCAGAAAGGCTGCGGGGCTTGTTATTTTCCTGTTTTTCTTTCTTCATCAAAACTTGCCTTTCCTTCTCCAGTCACTCACATGCACTAACATTAGTAAGAGACATAAATTACTCCCCCAGAGGCCATCTGCATTTCACAGGGACCTTCTACAGGCAACGTGATTATAGACAAATGGCAGAGATGAGGGGACCAGGCGCCACGCGGGCCCATGAGGATGTATTTTAGGGCTCATGGGTCTCACCGTACCTGCACCACCCAGCATGAGACAGTTCAATCTGCCGTTTCAGGACTGGCTGAAATCACTGACCGCCTAGAATACACCAAGTGACACTTAAGGATAAAGACCTCTATTTCAATTCCAAACACAATGGAAAATGGAGCTAGGTTGCAACTTAGGGCAAACATTGACAATGGCTCCAATAGATTGTATCCCAGGACATTTACATAAGCTCTAGATTAATTCCTTGCGAAAGGGTTTAGGATGAGTACCTGAGTTATAAATGTTGAATTACAAAGGAGCTTCAGAAACCTCCTTAAGCAGCTAAAATCTAGCCCCCAAATTACAAGAAATTTGGCCAAGAAAGACATTAAATAGAGTGGTGTCACTAGTCAGAGTTGATGAAATTCAAGCACAGAGATGGTACCTATCAAAAAGGATATTAGAATAAATGAATATTAAAATATTTAAATCTATAATAATGTGTTCAAAACACAGTTCTGAAGAACATTATCATTGGAAGTGAGAAACCAGTGCTAAGTCACTTACAATCTTTTCTAAGCAACCTTATTCCCCTATTTCAACTCATTAGGATAATATTAGTTTCAAGTATAATGGTGCAATTTTAACTGTACTGTACACAAATTACTCTGGTTCTTGCTCTGACAAGGTTTAGCAAAAATCTCTCTTGGCAGACCTTTAGCAATTGCTACAATGCTAGAAAAACAAAAAGGAATGAGGCATTGAGAAATTTAAAAATATATAGTTAGGATAGCCAGCAGATTATGTTTATCTAGAGAGAAGAGAAGAATGCTTCTAAGTTCTCTAGTTTAGTGGCTACCTTTTTAAAAGTTAAAAAAGGAAGAAGGAAAAAAAAAAGAGATTTTGCCATTTCTGAAATGCCCTGGACACCATGATATTTTATAAAGTACAATGTCATATCACAGCACTAATCTATATATCATTGATTTTTTACTGTTAATCATCTGAAGGATAGACTTTAAATACTAACCTGAACACATACGCACAAACACAGGTGCTTCTTTAAAGTTTTAAAGGTCAAGTTAATTTATGCCAAAGAGCATAAAGAAAATACATCTTTTTAATGCTCAGTGACCATTATCCAGTTTTCCTTCTTAGAACAATAGAGAGGGTAGCAGATTCCTTGACAGTTTCTATGAGGATTAAATAAGGTAGTGACTGTGAAGCACCTAATACATGCCTCCCACCCAGTAAGGACTTAGTAGAAGGCAGCTGTCATTATTACTATTATGATTGCTATGGTAAATAAAATGACATGCATATGAATGAGAACTGAGGATCCCAAAGTGCTTTCATATACATCATCACATGTGAACCTCAAAACCATCTGGTGAGACAGGCAGACAAAATTCTGCACTCTTGCAAATGAAGTGAAGACTTGGAAAACTATTGACTCAAGGTCATGTAACTGCCATACAGCTTAGATCTCATATATCTGAGTAACCCACAAAACCTGTCCTTGTTATTCTTAACTCTTAATACACTGGACTTGCATGTATTCCATTCACTCATTCAACAAATATTTATCAAGAGTCTGCTTTGTATGAGGTATTGTTTCCAATGCAGAGGTCACAGGAGGGAACAAGACAGACACGGTGCTTGTGGTCATGACTTTAGCTTCCCATGTTTAGGGCTTACAGAGTTGAGATAGAGAATAATTAACAAATGCAATAAGTTACCTAGAATTATGGCCTAAATTGTGTTTCCCTCTCTTCCCCAAATTCATATGTTAAAACACTAACCCCTCATATTGGAGAAGGAAACGGCAACCCACTCCAGTATTTTTGCCTACAGAATCCTGTGGACAGAGGAGCCTGGTGGGCTGCTGTCCATAGGGTCGCACGAGAGTTGGACATGACTAAAGCAACTTAGCATGCATGCATTGGAGAAGGAAATGGCAACCCACTCCAGTATTCTTGCCTGGAGAATCCCAGGGACAGAGAAGCCTGGTGGGCTGCCATCTCTGGGGGTCACACAGAGTTGGACACGACTGAAGCAACTTAGCAGCAGCAGCAGCAACCCCTCATATATTCTGAGGAAAGTGAGTGTTTTTGGAGGTAAGCCTTTAAAGAAGTGCTTGAGTTAAAATGGGGTTGCTGGGATGGGCCTTCATCCAATCTGTCTGGCATCCTTATAAGAAGAGGAAATTTGCACACAAGGAGAGACACCAGGCATGTGAGTACAGAGAAAGGACCCTGCAAGGACACAGCCAGCAGGTGGCCATCTGCAAATCCAGGAGCGAGGTCTCAAAAGAAACCGAACCTGCTGACACCTTGATCCTGAATATCTAGCCTTCAGAACTGTGAGAAAATAAGTTCTTATTGTTTAAGCCACAGTGTCTGTAGTGTTTTGTTATAGCAGCCCTGGCAAACTAATATATCTAATAAGAGAAGTTGATAAGTACTCCACAGAAACATAGAAGAGAATGCTAAGGGTGACCAGGAGCTTTGGAAGAGCACATTGCAATATTTAATAGGATCTTTGATAGGGAAGAAAAGATCTAAGCAAAGCCTTGCCAAAAAGTATGGGCATTAGCTCTGGAGATATTTGGGAGAAGGGTTTTCCAGGTAGAGGGGACAGTTGGTACAAAGGCCCTGGAAAGGGAGTGTACCAGGTAAGTTGAGGAACAATTGTTGAGAAGAATGTGACTGGAGAGAAAAGAACAGGGGGAGCAATAGGTGAGGTCAGAGAGGCAGAGGAGGAACAGGACAGGCAAGACCTTGTAAATAATTTCAAGAACTTTGATTTCTGACCTGCATGAAATGGAGTCGCTAGGTTCTGCACGGAGTGACATTACCCTATATGTTTTTAAAGAATCAATTTGCTTTCTGTGTTAAGAAGAGACTTAGGCTATACTCAGTGTTTCGTAGTGACCTATAAGAAAAAGAATCTGAAAAAGAAAAAATACATATATGTATACATATAAAAGTGTATACATACACTTATATGTGTACACACTTTTACACATGCACACACATCTGAAAAATTGTGCTATACACCTGAAACTAACACATTATAAATCAACTATATGTCAATAAATAAATGAATAAAACTGCTAAGCAATTTTTAAAAAGAATTCACTTAGACAAAATGTGGTCCACTGGAGAAGGGAATGGCAAACCACTTCAGTATTCTTGCCTTGAGAACCCCATGAACAGTATGAAAAGGCAAAAAGATAAGACACTGAAAGATGAACTGTTTGCATCAGTAGGTGCCCAATATGTTACTGGAGATCAGTGGACAACTAACTCCAGAAAGAATGAAGGGATGGAGCCAAAGCAAAAACAACACCCAGTTGTGGATGGGACTGGTGATGGAAGTAAGTTCGATGCTATAAAGAGCAATATTGCATAGGAACCTGGAGTGTTAGGTCCATGAGTCAAGGCAAATTGGAAGTAGTCAAATAGGAGATGGCAAGAGTCAACGTTGACATTCCAGGAATCAGCAAACTAAAATGAACTGGAATGGGTGAATTTAACTCAGAGGACCATTATATCAACTACTGTGGGCGGGAATCCCTTAGAAGAAATGGAGTAGCCATCATAGTCAACAAAACATTTCAAAATGCAGTACTTGGATGCAATCTCAAAAATGACAGAATGATCTCTGTTCGTTTCCAAGGCAAACTATTCAGTATCACAGTTATCCAAGTCTATGCCCTGACCAATAATGTTGAAGAAGCTGAGGTTGAACAGTTCTATGTGAAGACCTACAAGACCTTCTAGAACTAACACCCCAAAAAGATGTCCTTTTCATTATAGGGGACTGGAATGCAAAAGTAGGAAGTCAAGAAACACCTGGAGTAACAGGCAAATTTGGCCTTGGAATATGGAATGAAGCAAGGCAAAGGCTAACAGAGTTTTGCCAAGAGATGGCACTGGTCATAGCAAACATCCTCTTCCAACAACACAAGAGAAGACTCTACACATGGACATCACCAGATGGTCAACACCAATATCAGACTGATTATATTCTTTGCAGCCAAAGATGGAGAAGCTCTATACAGTCAGCAAAAACAAGACCAAGAGCTGACTGTGGCTGAGATCATGAACTCCTTATTGCCAAATTCAGACTTAAATTGAAGAAAGTAGGTAAAACCACTGGACCATTCAAGTATGACCTAAATCAAATCCCTTATGATTATACAGTGGAAGTGACAAACAGATTCAAGGGACTAGCTCTGATAGACAGAGGGCCTGATGAACTATGGACAGAGGTTCATAACATTGTATAGGAGTCAGGGATCAAGATCATCCCCAAGAAAAATAAATACAAAAAGGCAAAATGGTTATCTGAGGAGGCCTTACAAATAGCTCTGAAAAGAAGAGAAGTGAAAGGCAAAGGAGAAAAGGAAAGATATACCCATTTGAATGCAGAGTTCCAAAGAATAGCCAGGAGAGATAATAAAGCCTTCCTCAGTGATCAATGCAAAGAAATAGAGGAAAACAATAGAATGGGAAATTCTAGAGAGCTCTTCAAGAAAATTAGAGATGCCAAGGGAATTTTCCATGCAAAGATGGGCACAATAAAGGGCAGAAATGACATAGAAATGACCTAACAGAAGCAGAAGATATTAAGAAGAGGTGGCATATTACTCAGCCATTAAAAAGAATGCATTTGAATCAGTTCTAATGAGGTGGATGAAACTGGAGCCTATTATACAGAGTGAAGTAAGTCAGAAAGAAAAACACTGATACAGTATAATAATGCATATATATGGAATTTAAAAAGATGGTAAGGATGATGCATATATATGGAATTTAGAAATATGGTAACAATGATCCTATATGCGAGACAGCAAAAGAGACTCAGATGTATAGAACAGTCTTTTGGACTCTGTGGGATAAGGTGAGGGTGGGATGATTTGAGAGAATAGCACTGAAACATGTATATTATCATATGTGAAACAGATTGCCAGTCCAGGTTTGCTGCTTGAGACAGGGTGCTCAGGGCCAGAGCACTGGGATGACCCTGAGAGATGGGATGGGGAGGGAGGTGGGAGGAGGGTTCAGGATGGGGAACAGATGTACACCCATGGCTGATTCATGTCAATGTATGGCAAAAATCACTAGGATATTATAAATAATTAGCCTCCAATTAAAATTAATAAAATTAAAAAAAATAATTATTCAGCTCCAGATGTCAATACTGCCAGGATCAAGAAACCCTGGGCCAATACACTGAGAATTACAATCCTAAACGAAAAAGAGTAAATTGTATCCAAAGTTTTACTATGAAATCAGTAATAACTACATTTATATTCAATTCTTGTAGGAGACAGCAAACAAATAATCAGAAGAGCCTCAGAAATATAAATGGAAAGGAATTAATCACATTTGTGTGTTAGAATCATTTATACAAACATCACTTTTGTATGGCAGTAAGCTGACTATAAACATATTTTTGTATAAACTAAAAAAAAAAGAGAAGAGGTGGCAAGAATACACAGAAGAACTATGCAAAAAAGATCTTCACAACCCAGATAATCATGATGGTGTCATCACTCACCTAGAGTCAGACATCCTGGAATGTGAAGTCAAGTGGGCCTTAGAAAGCATCACTACAAACAAATCTAGTGGAGGTGATGGAATTCCAGTTGAGCTATTTCAAGTCCTAAAAGATGATTTTGTGAAAGTGCTGCATTCAAGTTATGTCAGTAAATTTGGAAAACTCAGCAGTGGCCACAGGACTGGAAAAGGTCAGTTTTCATTCCAATCCCAAAGAAAGGCAATGCCAAAGAATGCTCAAACTACTGCACAATTGCACTCATCTCACATGCTAGTAAAGTCATGCTCAAAATTCTCCAAGCCAGGCTTCAGCAATATGTGAACCGTGAACTTCCAGATGTTCAAGCTGGATTTAGAAAGGCAGAGGAACCAGAGATCAAATTGCCAACATCCGCTGGATCATCACAAAAGCGAGAGAGTTCCAGAAAAATATCTCCTTCTGCCTTATTGACTATGGCAAAGCCTTTGACTGTGTGAATCACAATAAAGTGCAGAAAATTCTGAAAGAGATGGGAATACCAGACCACCTGACCTGCCTCCTGAGAAATCTGTATGCAGGTCAAGAAGCAACAGTTAGAACTGGAAATGGAACAACAGACTGCTTCCAAATCGGGAAAGGAGTACGTCAAGGCTGTATATTGTTGCCGTGCTTATTTAACTTATATGCAGAGTACATTATGAGAAATGCAGGACTAGATGAAGCACAAGCTGGAATCAAGAATGCTGGAAGAAATATTAATAACATCAGATATGCAGATGACACCACTCTTGTGGCAGAAAGTGAAGAACTAAAGAGCCCCTTGATGAAAGTGAAAGAGGAAAGTAAAAAAGTTGGCTTAAAATGCAACATTCAGAAAACTAAGATTATAGCATCTAGTCCCATCACTTCATGGCAAATAGATGGGGAAACAATGGAAACAGTGACAGACTTTATGTTTTTTGGCTCCAGAATCACTGCTGATGGTGACTGCAGCCAAATTAAAAGACACTTGCTCCTTGGAAGAAAAGTTATGACCAACCTAGATAGCATATTAAAAAGCAGAAACGTTACTTTGCCAACAAAGGTCCATCTAGTCAGAGCTATGGTTTTTCCAGGAGTCATGTATGTATGTGAGAGTTGGACTATAAAGAAAGCTGAGTGCCGAAGAATTGATGCTTTTGAACTGCAGTGTTGGAGAAGACTCTTGAGAGTCCCTTGGACAGCAAGGAGATCCAACCAGTTCATCCTAAAGGAAATCAGTCCTAAATATTCATTGGAAGGACTGATGCTGAAGCTGAAACTCCAATATTTTGGCATCTGACGTGAAGAATTGACTCACTGAAAAAGACCCTGATGCTGGGAAAGATTGAGGGCCGGAGTTGAAGGGGACGACAAAGGATGAGATGGTTGCATGGTATCACTGACTCAATGGGCATAGTTTGAGCAAACTCTGGGAGCTCGTGATAGAAAGGGAGGCCTGGCGTGTGCAGTCCACGGGCTGCAGAATCAGACACAAAGGAGTAACTGAACTGAACTGATTGCAGTAATTCACCACTAAGAGATTTTAGTAAGTTCAAACTATAGCAGTAGGCATAGCAGTGGTGAGGTGAGGTGAAGTCGCTCAGTCGTGTCCGACTCTTTGCGACCCCGTGGACTGTAACCTACTAGGCTTCTCCGTGCATGGGATTCTCCAGGCAAGAATATTGGAGTGGATTGCCATTTCCTTCTCCAGAGGATCTTCCAGACCTAGGGATCAAACCCAGGTCTCCCGCATTGGAGGCAGACGCTTTAACCTCTGAGCCACCAGGGAAGCCTATAGCAGTGGTAAAAATAGTCAAGTTCTGAATCTATTGAGAAGCTGAAGCCAACAGTATTTCCTGAGAGATTGGACATGAGACAGGAGAGAAAGGTTAGTCAAGGATGATCCCAAGTTTTCTGGCCTGAGCAAAGGAAATGATGCTTATATACCTTCTCATATGGGAAGGCTCTAAGGAGAAGTGACAGGAAGAGAAAGAACAGTCACTGAATTTTTGATGTACTGAGTTTGATATATCAAACATCCAAATGGAGAGATTAAATTAGCAGTCTAACACTGGAGTTGAAGTTTGGAGTAGAGCACTGTGCTAGGGATAGAAGAGAGAAAACAAAAGCTACTACTAAGACCCAGGGAACCTTAGAAGGAAGAAATTAGGGAGAAGAGGAAGAATTGACAAAGGAGACTAGAAGGAGCAACGTACCTCATGTTGTCCTAGAAACGAGGCAGAGAGAATGTTTTGGGGAGGAAAGGTTGATCAACTGTGTCAAATGCTGCCGTTAATTCGAGTAAGATGAGTTCTAAGTGACCTTTGGATTTAGCATGGAAGTCACTGGTGACCTGAAGAAAGAAAAGTCTGTGTGCACAGGGGAGAGAGCTGGGTTTGAGTGGATTTATGGGGATGAGAGGAGCGGAATTGGAGATAATGAATATGAGTAACTTCTTCTAGGAACTTTATTGCAAAGGGAAGCAACAAACTGAGGGAAGTGGGAATCAAAAGGAGATTTGACACTGTCTTGAAGAACTTTTAAGAGAAAATAGGAGAAATAACAAAATGTTTGTATCCCTATAAGAATGATGCCGTAAAGAGGGAAAAGTTGATGAAAAGGACAAAGAGCAGCAACTATCTGGGGTGATACCCTTGAGGAGGCCCAGAGGAGGGCATGTAGAACATCAAACTGGCTTTCAGGAGAAGGTGCATAGTTGTTTATGCTCTTGTATAGCTTAGTATATGTGGCAGTGGAGGCTCCTGATGGCTTTTGTTTTTCTCAGGGAAGGAAAAAGCAGAGTTATCACTGGAGAGTGAGGATGGGGAAGAAATGTAGAAGATTTGAGGTTAAAGAAGCTGTGACAGAATGACATATTTGTTTGCATAACCAAGTACCACAAACTGGGCGCCTTAAACAATCGGAATTTATTGCCTTGGTTCTGGAGGCTAGAAATCCAAGATCAAGGTGTCAGCAGGTTGGTTTCTAAAGGATGTGAGGGATGATCTATTTCAGGCTTCTCTCCTTAGTTTCTGACAATCTCTGATGTTCCTTGACTTGCAGAAGTATCTTCCTGATCTCTAAACTTCATCTTCCCCTGAAGTTCTCCCTGTGTATACATCTGTGTCTGAATTTTCTTTTTTACATAAGGATATCTGTCATGTAGGATTAGGGCACACCCTCATGACCTGATTGCAGTTTACTAATAACATCTGCAATAATATTGTGAGATAAGGTCACATTCTTAGAAACTGGGCATCAGGACTTCACCATATGAATGTGGGTGGGTGGGGGGTGACACAATTCAATCCCACTGGGGGCAGGCTGGGCTAGGAGTCTACCGGGCTTGCCTGGCAGCAGAAGGAACTGCATAATATTTGTGGTCACAGCTCCAAAGTAAGTCCGTTCAGCTTGGGGAGACCATTTCTCCACCAACATTCAGCCACACGGGTGAAAGTACAGAGTAGAAAGAGAGTGAGATTTAACCAAGGAACTGGCTTTACCTGCTAAATTCAGCAAGGGGTTAAAGGATGTATGCTAGTCAGTGGCTGTTATGATTTACTATGCAGCTAAAGCTGGAGTGGGAGGGAAGAGCAGACTTCATGGTGGTAAGGGACAGTGAAAAAGTGTTGGGAATCAATGGATCTGGTGAATACATGAAGTTGCAGCCCTTGAAGAAGTAAACTGGAAAATCATCAAGTGGCAAGACGAGAGTAAAGCATGTGTAATTGAAATAGGACTGTGTTTGCTTACTGCTGATTACACAGTCTCAGTTATAGCAAGGGACTGAGTGGCTGAGGTTGGGGAATGGACAGGATTGTTGGAGGAACGGAGGCTCTAGTATTGAGAATCCAGTATCTTGGAAGCTTCATCTATGTGTATGTTGAAATTATGTTTCTGTTCCCTCATTCATTTCCTCATCCATCCACCCATTCATTCATTTCTTCGTTCAAACATTTATGTGCTGGCCATAAGGGAGAAATCAATTCTCTTGAGAGCAAGGCTCATGAAACACAACAAGAGAACCTGTCTAGCCAGGCTCTCCCTTTCTGAGCTTAGAAGATGGTCTTATATTGGCCTATGTTGAGTGATTATGGGAGCAGAAAGAGGGGGGCGAAAAAACACTTTGTTGAAGTTAACTTTCAAATTCCAATGATGCCCAAATAAACAATTAACACAGAGGAAAATAAAAAATCTTATGGTCTAAACATCCTTCACTGCTTGTTTTAAAAATTATTATTATTATTTGGTCTCCTCAGTAAGCTTATATTCATTGTGTTGATATGTGTGTTTCCTGGGGATTCTACACACTCCAAAATCTGAAGAGTAAGCAAAAATAATGCTTCTGCTTAAACCCTTCACAGTTTATAGCCACATTTACATAGCATTAAATAAGTCAACAAAGGCATCATTAGCTCCCATTAAAATATGAGCAAAGAAATTTAAACGAACAAGACAGGCTAATTGGTAAGTAATGTTGTGTATCAAAAATTATGACTGTAAGATACCCCAGTTAATGAGAATCCCTACAATCATGTTTACTACATATTTAAAAATTAAATGAAGGTGAATAAAAGTTAACAGAAAAGATTTTCCTCTTCATAGATGCTACTGTGTCTGTTTTTCAAAGTTAAAAGTAATAAGGATTATTTTAGCCAGCTACAACAAAAGATTTCCTTGTAACTGATGTGATTTTTACCTTTTTGTTGTTGTTGTTCTACTTGGGCCACAAACAGGGAGGTCATAATTCTAGTTTGATCCCTGAGTCAGGAAGATCCCCTGGAGGAGGAAATGGGCACTCACTGCAATATGTTTGCCTGGAAAATCCATGAACAGAAGAGCCTGGTGGGCTACAGTCTACGGGATCGCAGAGTCAGACTGACTGAGTGACATGCAAATATGCGCATAGCCCTGGTAGATGGCAAAGGCAGATCTAGTCTGCCCAGTTATTGGAGGAGCTCCCCCTTTACCCTTTCTCTGTGGGGGCCTGGGCCCAATTCTAGGCAAGGTATGTCCTGCAAGTCAGCCTCAGGAGGAAAGCAATGTGGTCACCACTGCAGGCCAGAGTAACAGGGGTTCCTAATGTTGTCACCTAAAAGGATCACCTGGGATGAAGCTAAAAAATGCTGATGCCTGCATTCCATCCCAGGCCAATTAAATCAGGATGTCAGGAAGGGGAACCCAGGCATCTGGATTTTAGAAAAAGGTTGAAAACCACTCTCCTACTCCTCTCATCACTCAAACAACAGCTTTCACATACTGAGTGACCTTTACATATGAGGCTCTCTAATAGGAATGTCAGTCGTGTCCGACTCTTCACGACCCCAAGGACTGCAGCCCACCAGGCTCCTCCATCCATGGGATTCTCCAGGCGACAGTACTGGAGTAGGGTGCCATCGCCTTCTCCAATGCATGAAAGTGAAACGTGAAAGTGAAGTCGCTCAGTCGTGTCCGGCCCCTAGCAAGGACTGCAGCCCACCAGGCTCCTCCATCAGTGGGATTTTCCAGGCAAGAGTATTGGAGTGGGGTGCCATCACCTTCTCCGAATAGGGACATGTGTGTGTGTGTGTGCTTAGTCGTTTTAGCCATATCTGACTCTTTGCAACCCCATAGACGGCAGCCCGCCAGGCTCCTCTGTCCATGGGGTTTTTCCAGGTAAGCATACTAGAGTGGGTTGCCATTCCCTCCTCCTGGGGATCTTCCTGACCCAGGGATTGAACCCAGGTCTCCTGTGTCTCCTGCATTGCAGGCAGATTCTTTATTGCTGAGCCACAGGGGAAGCCCCAATAAGAACTTCAGCAGGTTATTGATTTTCTCTTTCCTTCAACATTATGGCAGTTTTCATACAGCAAAGTTGAAATAATTTTAGTGAACATCTACTTAAAGATCATCTGGATTTTACCATTAATGTTTCATTATTTGGGGTTTTTAATTATCTGTCCCTCTCGCTGTCCATCAATTCATCTATTTTTAAAAACATATTTCAAAGTAGATTACAGACATTTGTACAGCTTCCCTTAAATACTTCACAGGCATATAATTAATTAACATATATTTATTTGCTTTTTCTGTTAATGTAAACTTTCCAAAAAGTAAAATGCTTAAATCTTAAATGAATATTCACTGATTGTGTACATATGCATGTATCTGTGTGACTCACTGCTGTCAAGATATCAAATATTAGGCCATTTTATACTTGATTTGATGTAATTTAAGCCTTTGCTATTTAAAGAGATTATATAGAAAGGGCAGTACTTTATCCCAAAGAAAAACCACCTAATGGAGGGAATTTCAGACACTGAGACATTGAGTAGGAAACTATTTGGGAAGAAAGTAAACAAAAGAAATATTTTTCTGGCACCCTCAAGTGATTCAGACATGGATATGTCAAAACTGGATCACACTAAGTGATGTAGGCACCTTGTGAATGGCCTGTCCGGTGTGGAAGCCGTCGTGCAACACAGAGGTCTATGGATTGTGTGCAAGTATATGGAGAGAAGATGTGTTTTTGACACTTTGTTTAGCTCAAGACACTAATATTGCTTTGAAAATAAATAGATTTCTTTATATATGTCTTTTTCTGGCTGGCACAAGTCTATAGTAACAGATAAAAGAGAGCTGGTCCTTCCAGAGGACCTGAGAGAAGCCACATCTCTGGCTTCATCAATTGTCCTACCCCCTCACTCTAAATCCAGAGCCTGCCCAGGTCCTCAGAGACTCCATACATGGCATTGTCTGTGGGGAGAGGTTTCTAGAAAGCAGAATATTACAGGAATCAAATCTTTCAGATGCTAATGGCAAGAGGAAATGTTTGTGCTTCTAAACTTTGAAAATCAGAGTCAATTTGGTAAACCATCAAGAGCTTCCAACAACATATCCAACTTTCAGTTAAAAAACACATCCTATATGACCACGCTGGGGTTCTCCACTTCTTCCCTTCCAACTGGAAAGCTGTGCTCCTGGCACAGGGGAGCCAAACATAGATACTTTCAAATTATGACTTTTCATTTTGTGGCCTCTGAGTTACAAATCCTCTGCCTAGAAATTTGAATTTGATCTTTTTTCTCTGCTGGAATGGTCTTCACCCTACATCTAACACGTCTCTCTCCCTTCCTTTAAATTGCTTCAGAAATCCCAAATCCTTCTAAAGGATTTTGGTTCACTCACTGGATCGTTCAATGACATTGATGGCAGTGATTGACAACCTACCCTGCTGCACAAGGGGCCAGGGGCTGGAAAGGCAGCAGCAAGCAGAACAATCAC
Organism: Budorcas taxicolor; assembly: GCF_023091745.1. Classification (NCBI taxonomy): domain Eukaryota; kingdom Metazoa; phylum Chordata; class Mammalia; order Artiodactyla; family Bovidae; genus Budorcas; species Budorcas taxicolor. The sequence goes on along the minus strand of NC_068916.1, from coordinate 69,623,873 downwards.
TGTGTTTGTTCTTACCAAGTTTTGACTCACAAGGAAAAAGGATATTAGATAGTCCAGTAAACTGTTACTTTCTTGCAACTGATAATGTTTTAAACATGTAACAGCAGGGCCTAACCTAGTCTCTGAGGCCTGGTGGGGTTGAGGGTAAGGGTTTCCTGAGGTGCAGCTCAGATAAGACCTCAAGGATGAACTGAACAGAGAGCAGCAGTGAGAGCATTTACGGGGGAGCACACCGGCCTGCAAAGACACTGAGGGAGCGAAGAGCAAAGCAACTGCCAGGAACTGAAAACAAGGAGGTAGGTCATTGTGGCTGGAGTAGAATAAACCATAGAGACAGAAAATGGAAGGCAGGAAGACACATGTGCAAGGCTGGTGGCCGGAACATGGACCGTGCATTTTATTCTAGTTACAGTGGGAAGATGTTTTTATAAGAATAGAAGTGAAGATATAGTAAAGACAGTCTTATAGGCAAGTGGCTGACATGATCCCATATACATTAAAAAAAAAATTACTCTGGCTGTGTGTGGAAGTCAGATTGGAGAGGACTAATGTTGATATCCAGATTGACTATTTTGGAAATGCAGTTATCCATGAATGCAGATGATGACCTGGACTTGGCTGAGGGGGTTGCTTAGAGGTGGGGAGGAGTGTCTGAGGTTAACAGCAGCTCAACAGCCCCTGCACGCTCTTGCTTACCATGCCCACGTGACAGCAAGAATTCCAGTCCACTGACTCATAAGGCAGGTACAGGCCCTACCAATAAATAAATACAAATTGGCATGCCTGGGAATTGTATATAGCCTGAAAGACCAAGAGAAAAGATTCTTTTACATTAGCCAGCTGCACGTTGGAATAATACACAGACTTCTGTGAATCATTTCATGGTTTATTAAACAAAATTCTGTTTGCAATTGGCAAGTTAGGAAAATAAATGTCCACGTTTGTTTTCACTTTCTATTTCCTTTTTTTTTTCAGAGACTTACAGCCCAAATCTTAGGGCTGTCCTTGGAGACCCAGGAAACAGACCCAAATCCCCAATTCTGAACGTCCCAGTGAAACACAGATCATCATTAACCCCTGTGAGAACAAAGAGGATTTATTGATGTTGTTCTGTCATCAGGGCTGGCCGTTACTAGCTTCTTATTGTGCGTTACTGCTCCAGACCCCTTGGACCAGCTCCTCTTCCCAACCAAGAGAATCCATGGGCAGAGGAGCTTCGCCTTTTTTGAGAAGTGATACTCTACAATCTCAATCAAGATTTGTTTGTAGGGGGTGGTGAGGATTTGGTTGGCTTAGTCTTATTTGGGTACCTGGTTTCTAAAGAGGATAAGAAACCTGCACTAAAATTACTCAGAGGACCTGTCAAAACAGGGAGTGCTGGGCTCCCAGAATTTCTGAGTCAGGGCTGCGGTGGAGTCTGGAATCTGCATTCAAATGTGTTTCTGATTGAGCTGTAGCTGTTAGCCTGGGGACCACACTTTGACAACCACTGGTCTATACGACACAGCCCCACAGACTGACTGTACTCAATGGACACATCAACTATTAAATGCCTCCTGCGCTTGGCCCTGTACCTGCTTCCAGGTCTTTGACCATCCAATTTCTTTGGCTGGGAAATTTTCTGGAGCTTTCCTTACTTCTAAGGCTGAGTTAATCTGAGCTCCTGGAACCTCACTGGTGCTTTCTCACCATGAGTTTATTTATCACTTTGCCCTCCCTTGGTGGCAGGAACAGTCCCATTCTTCTTTGTTTGGTACTTGGCACATAGTAAAGGTTGATTTAAGCAAAATCATCAACTTTTGGTAAATGAATGGATGAGTGGTTCAGAATGGATCTTTGACCCAGGACATCTTGGTACCATCTAGAATATTTACCTGTAACAGAATCATATTTCTTTTAACTTCATCATTTAATACCCATATTTAGGGCCTCTAATACGTGCTCTGTTTTATACTAGGTAAGGCATTATCTCTGAGGGCAAGGATTTCAAAATCCAATTATAGCAAAGGAAACAGTCAAATATAAAATTACAATATGAGGATAACCTTTACTGTTGATTGGCATATCTAAAGTCACTAAGCACTTTAGGCATCAGGAAGAAAAGGTCATTTTTGCTGTGTGCAGGTAAGTCTTTGATCTGATATGTTTACAAAATCTGTGGACTCAGTTATTCATTTACCAAAATTCTTATTAAAAGACTACAATGTGTTAGGCCAAATCCAGAAGAACACTTTTCAGCGTTGTAAGAAGAATTAGGGTTAATTTAGTGCAACCCATTTCCAGATACTAAGATCCCCTCAGAGCTTGCCCATCTCAGGTGGCTGTCCAATAACTCCTTGAATGCTTCTAGCAACAAAGTCTCACAACCTCACGTGGCAGCCAATCCTTGAATTACTGCTGACTGTTAACCTTTCTCAGATTGAGATGAAATCTCTTTCCCTGAACTTTCTACTATGGTCTTTTGGCCTCCTGGAGTAATAAGGGATATTTAATTTCTCTTCCTCCAACAACCCATTCAGTTCAGTTCAGTCACTCAGTCGTGTCCGACTCTATGCGACCCCATGAATCGCAGCATGCCAGGCCTCCCTGTCCATCACCAACTCCTGGAGTTCACTCAGACTCACATCCATTGAGTCAGTGATGCCATCCAGCCATCTCATCCTCTGTCGTCCCCTTCTCCTCCTGCCCCCAATCCCTCCCAGCATCAGAGTCTTTTCCAATGAGTCAACTCTTTGCATAAGGTGGCCAAAGTACTGGAGTTTCAGCTTTAGCATCATTCCTTCCAAAGAAATCCCAGGGATGATCTCCTACAGAATTGATAAGTAGATAATGGAAATGAAGTTGGCACAGCGGGGCCCAACATAAACATAGGAGTTGGTGGACTAGCTTTGAATTTCAGTTCCCAATTTTACTAGTTACGTGACTTTGGGAAAGTTCTTAACCTCCTTGCAACACAATTTCCTTATCTGGTAAAAATGGCTTGAAGTGTTTTTTGTTTTGAAGGTTAAAAAAATTTCCTACTTGCAATGGATTGAAAACAGAGTCTGGCATATAATTAATGATCAACAATGTTGTTACTGTTACTATTATTCTTTGCAAAGAGATCTCTTGCCCTCAATTTTAGACAAAATATCCCTTTATCAGACAACCATCCTATGGCCCAGCACTGGCTGCTCTCTTCTTCTTGGTCTTTTCCAGAACTCAATGTGTTAGATCTCTTTCACAGTCAGGGGACCATTGTGAAATGAGCTGCAAACCCAGTGGCACCAGTTGAGGAAAGTGTTCAGATTACGGCTTTATTTATTCATTGCTGCAATAGCTCAACTCTCTCTGACTTTCTCCTGAAGTCTCTTGAGTTGGGCAAAGAAAACACTCTTGGGTAGAGGATAATAAAACCCTGAAACCACAAGGAAGACCAAGCCTGTTGCATTTCAAACACCAATAAGATGGGAAAGTTAATATCAAAAGAATGCACCACATTGGGTGTTACCTTCTCATGTTATCCAGTCATTCCTGGGTCCATATTACCATGCTTCTTACTACTAGTGAGTAGCTTGTAGTAATGAGTGTACTCACTGCTCAGCACTGTCATTAGCATGGGCCATTCAGTGGATCAAGAGCAGAACAGCTGGCAATCACTGAGCACTAACCCTGTGCCAGGCTCCCGGCTTCATGCTGCAAGGTCATTCTCTCACTGTGAATGCTTGTGCTAACACAGTGACTGAAAGTGAAAGTGAAGTTGCTCAGTCATGTCCGACTCTTGGCGATCCCGTGGACGGTAGTCTACCAGGCTCCTCCCTCCATGGGATTCTCCAGTCAAGAACACTGGAGTGGGTTGCCATTTCCTTCTCCAGAGGATCTTCCTGACCCAGGGGTCAAACCCGGGTCTCCCACATTGCAGGCAGACGCTTTAACCGCTGAGCCACCGGGGAAGCCCCTATGCTATCTCCCCTTCTCAGATTTAGTTCAGTCGCTCAGTGGTGTCTGACTCTTTGTGACCCCATGGAATGCAGCATGCCAGGCCTCTCTGTCCATCGCCAACTCTAGTTCACTCAATCTCATGTCCATTGAGTCAGTGATGCCATCCAACCATCTCATCCTCTGTTGTTCCCTTCTCCTCCTGCCTTCAGTCTTTCCCAGCATCGGGGTCTTTTCAAATGAGTCAGCTCTTCGTATCATGTGGCCAAAGTATTGGAGTTTCAGCTTCAGCATCAGTCCTTCCAATGAATATTCAGGACTGATTTCCTTTAGGATGGACTGGTTGGATCTCTGCTGTCCAAGGGACTCTCAAGAGTCTTCTCCAACACCACAGTTCAAAAGCTTTAATTCTTTGGTGCTCAGCTTTCTTTATAGTCCAACTCTCACATCCATACATGACTACAGGAAAAACCACAGCCTTGACTAGATGGACGCCTTTGTTGGCAGAGGAACCAGAGATCAAATTGCCAGCATCCACTGGATCATCGAAAAAGCAAGGGAGTTCCAGAAAAACAACTATTTCTGCTTTATTGACTATGCCGAAGCCTTTGACTGTGTGGATCACAATAAACTGTGGAAAATTCTGAAAGAGATGGGAACACCAGACCACCTGACCTGCCTCTTCTCAGATTAGGAAGCTGAAATTTGGGCTGGTGATGGTTAAATTTCAGGCTGTTTGATTTCCTTTGAAGCCATAATTTTGTCCTGGAGCTGTTTCTACCTGGTTCCCATTTTTTTTCTGACCAGATGTCCAGGAATCATGCCTCCACCAAACACCCAATATCACTGCCCTCACCATGATGAAGGAAGGGCTGGAGGGGAGCCAGGGGGCTCTGGCAGGGACCTGGGGCCCGTGGGCCTTCCTGTGGGTGAGGACACAAGTACCAGCACCTGAGCCAGGTACGAGGCTCACAGACAATCGTTAAGGAAAGACGTGGCTCCCCTGGAATAGAAGGGTGCCAAATTAGGAAACACAAGCCCTCAGTCACAGAAAGTAGACACTTCACAAAGCATTCCCATGAATATTAAATTATCAAATGCTCACAATGTGAGGAGGGTATAGTTCTCATCACTGTTTTGTAAGTGGACCTAAGGATGGGAGAACAGGTTCCTCAGACACAATGAGGCTGGGGCAGGACCTGTGCATTGGAATCTCTATATGGTTTTTTCCTTTGGTATCTCACTTTTTTAGCTTTTAATTTTAAATGGAAATATACATACACTTGAACATGCTAGGAAAAAGAGGGAAATTATGAATAAGCAAAGAGAAAAAAATGTAACCTCCCCCTCCCCAAATCTCCCATTTTAAGACAACCTCTGTTAACATTTTGGTCTACTACCATCCAAACATTTTTGTTTTCAAAATACAGTCATTTTTCATTGTTTTAAAAGAAAGAGATACCATGCACATTAGTTAATGGCCATTAGTTAATGGCCCATTTTTCTTTCCCTCACTAAATACTATGTATGTGTATGCTTGTCAGCATTTATGAGGCTGTAGATACATCACAATTCATGGTCCATTCTACCCCACTCTTCAGTCTCCTAAAGTTAAACCTGCAGTCCCTGTTCTTCCACTTCATGCTCTACGGCCAAGGCCATTCAGGGATCGATGGGCCAAAGAAAACACAAAATGAAAACTAAAACTTTTCCTTCCCAATCATTTTAGTAGGAAACTTACATATCTGCCAGGCCCCTGCCCTAAATCCCAGTCCAACATAGCCAGCCTAGGGTGTAGGGTAGCTCCAAGCTGGAATGTACCATGAATTTAGAGAAGCGTCTTAAACTCCATCCAAGCCCAGAAATAACAAAGGGCTTCCTATTGCCTTCTTTGGGACAGGGTTTTTTGTTTGGTAAGAGAAAGAAAAGGCTCATGTTACCATATTCCAACCACTCTGATAAGGGCAAGGTCTGCAATCTTAGCTAATGCCCCTAAACCTTTGTAGTGGGCAAGGAGAGAATCCCACCTGCTGACTCGGACTCTCCCCAGAAGAGAAAATGCACCTGGCCATTGATGGAAAACCTTTCCCAAGCTCTCCCCTTACCAGGCATTGTCCCAGTTATAACCAGATAACTCTCTGTGTGTACATCCAGGCCCTGCGAGCTGCCCCAGGATAACACTTGTCATTAGAATAGAAACTATCGACTTTGGAGGTTTGTCATTCTCTGCCAGATCAGATGAAGTTTTCTCTTTAAAGAAGACAAAAAAGAGAAAGAAAGAGCAGAAAAAAAGAGGCTGGAGAGAAGAGATCGGTGACGTTAAATATGTATGGGGAATGTTTCAAATGATTAAGCCATGGATGCTTGCTTAGTGCTATATGGGGCTTCCATTTCTAGGCATCGTATTCGTTAATTCCCATCCTCCTTTGCATGTGTGAGAGAGAATTTTTAAGTAAAGTACCCTTCCATGCTTTGAATCCATGCCAACAATCAAAGATATACAACGGGACTGCTGACAGCAAGAGAAGGGCTGGTGCAATCTTAGCAGCTCTGGGAACTCACTCGCTCCTTCCTCTCCTTGGAGCCCTATTAATAGTACAGTTTGTAACATCAAATGATTTTGATTCCCTTTTCCACAACTGCTATTTTGGCTCCTTTGCCTCTTCAAACCATATTTCCTGTGCTAATTATTACATTTCCTTTATTTCTAATGTCAGCTGATTTTCCAAGAAAAAAAAGAAATCATACCACACAGCTGAAGGAGCCAAAATAAAACAATTTATTAGGTTAAGCAAATACTTATTTGCATAATTGTGACTCCCATTTCTGTATTAGCACAGCCGCAAAACCAACAGTCTTCAATCCAGAAGGACATAGTATGCAAGGCCTTCTGTCTTACTGAAGAGCCGTCGTGGGGTCCATAGCAATCTCTCTTCCATCCAAGGCCAAGGTACACTTGCCAGTTAGACATTTTCTCTACTACACCACCTACCGCCCCAACTTCATTCTTTCAGGGAAAATTTTTGACATGTTTTAAATATTAAATTCTATCCTGAGATTGCATTGTAACTTGGTATTAGGTTAAAAACAAACTGGAAACCACAATTTGAGAACATTGTGTTTTTTTGGAAAATGGGTCTCCAAAAACAGCCTCAATTAATTCTAAGAAAGATCAACTCTCTCTCCTAATCATTCCTGAAACAAAGCAGGTAAATCCAAAGAATTCTGTTTGTTTGTAATGTTATTGCCTGAGACTTGCTACCATACAGATTTATGGAGGAGGTGGGTCTCTCATAGGTCACTTGAAATGGGAGTTGACAATAAGACAGTCTAAAAGTATGCATGTTAATTTACACGAAGTTGCATAACCTTTGTACTTAAAATGTATAAAGCATTTATTATGTTGACTCAATGTGCTGCCACAGATAATACAAAAAGGGGTGATCCTTTTTTTTTACAGAAAAGAATATTCAGGATCATTTTATGTTAATGAGCACATGAAAAATTATACTGTTTAAACTGAGAACCAACCTTTCCTCAATTGGAGAGTCTACAAATTTTTGATCTAGGTACCTGGTCATTTAGGGGAAAATATCTGATATCAGAAGTCACTCTGAGATTGGGTCTTTCAAGATTCAGGCACACAACTGTGTAATCTGAAGAGCTTAGTTGTTTACAACAGTGAGTCAGATAGGGAGAAATACCACCCCTGGCACTTAGAGCTGTGTGATGCTGGGCATGTAACCTGACCTCTGGGAGCATCATTTTCCACTCCTGCAAAAAGAGACCAGGAAATGCCCATCACCTGGGATTGCTGTGCCTTTTAAAGAGATAAGATATATGTGACATGCTAAGCAAGGTTCCCAGCACATGTCAACCAGCAACCAGCAGTATTCACTATTAACATGTGAGCTAAAGTTGTTAAAACGAAAAAAACAAAACACCTTACTTCTCAGCTCAGTATTTGGGAAAGCCACATCATACATGAGAAGTCCAGGCAGTGAGTGGGAGAAGGAAGGTGCTAGGTAAGGTGGGGGAGGGGTTGGTGAGGCAGAAATCCATTTTAATTGCAATTTGAAACTAGAATCTTGACCTCCCAGAGTGGCAGCATGATCTTCTGTCATCAGAGCCTCCATTAGTCAGAAGTGGGGACTTAAAAGTAAGGCAGTTTCTTTCAAATTATTCACTAGCATACCACAGGGACCTTTTCTCCTTCTCTAGAATCTTCTGCTAAGGTTATGGAGTTTATGGTTCCCATATTGCACATGTACAGTATCTATTTCATTTAATTTGCTATTAACACTTACAGTTTCACTTACTTCAACACAGCTGGATAAAAAGAATTGAAATCAACCATCTACGGTAGAATTGGAATGTAGCTATTAGCAGTTTCTTTTGCAAACCCACCGTACTCTCACCTTACTTATGTCATGGCACAAATTCCATTCAATACACAATTATTAAACACAGACTTCTGCCAAGCGCAGTCACTGTGCTTTCCCCAGCAAACCCAGTTCTTACACTGGCTCTGCTGCACCACAGTGTCACCCAAGGAAGAAGGAACTATTTGTAAAGATAAACCAAGTAAACAATGAAAAAAAAAAATCCCCACCACTGTAAGTAAAAAATTTAAATCTATGCAAGAAGGACCTGTATGAATTCTAGCTGCAGAAAGGCACCTACCTAACTAGCTTAGACAAAGGACTGTGACCTATTTCTGGGTCTCAGATGGACTAGAAATGGAAAACCATCCATTTTCAAGCCGTCTATGCTTACCATGTTTCTCTTTCTGGGAAAACATCATCTTACATCTTTTTTTCTGAGCAATGGATCAAACTTCCCACTTCTCTAGGCAGATTGACCTCTGTTAATCCTCCAGCTTGCAACAGGCTGAAAAAGCCTCCCCTCTCCCATTTCCCATCTGAATGTGATCTTTCAGTTTAGGAACCTGCCATTGTCTGATCTCAGGCACTGGGTCTCTTAGTTCAGTTTTTCAAAAGAAGGAGAGAATTGGATTAGTCATCACCTAATCCATGGACTGGCTCCCCCGGGTCATGAGTTTACCGCTGATCTAACCAGCTGTCATGGGGGAGATGTTACATAGTAAAGCCTGCTGGCCTAGACTCACCACTCACAAACATGTTATCAACAAGCCACTGAATCAAATTCCTCATATCCTCTCTCAATAGAAAGAGTAATTCACTGGTAATGAGAGCTCGAGATGTAACTCTTCAAACTACTTTCAAAATTAAAACCCAAATAACTTGATGCTTCTTCACAAGACTTGTGTTTCAAACGTACTTAAAATTCCACCATTTCCCCCCATTCTGATTCTTTCTAAAATAAATCCCTCTAAATGGGTATCTTCTATTGGTTTCTTTAGGCTGCTCACTTGTATCAGAGGACAGAATGTAATGACATCAGCACTCATATGGAAAAAAAATTTTTTTCTTCCATGTGACTGGAAATTCTCGTCTGAATCTAGTTTTCTTTTATACACACCAAAATTTTGGACAAGTTAATGAACATACCGTTTATATAATCATTAAGTTACTTATGCTGAATAAAAATTGCCAACACATACAATATTCCATTGTTCAGCATTATTTCTGAAAATCATACCAGGAACAGTATTTTTAGGACTCTCTCTTTGAGATGGGGCCAAAACCGTCTCGTGTATCTTTCAATGTATAGCTAACTGCTGAGGGTTGTATCAAGCTCCTTGTTGACTTGGACAAAGCGTTTCACTTCCAAACTCTCCAAAAGTGGGGGTGAGGGGTGGGGTGGGATGGGGTGGGATGCAAGGCTCATTTTGAAATGTACGAGAGTTGGATACTCCCAAAATTCCAGCAGGATTACACACACACACAAATCTCATCTGGTAAATATTACGTTCTGTTTTTGTCTTTGCTTTAGTTTTTACACAACTTGACAGTTTGTGGTACTGTGCCACATTTCAGAGCTAAGGTTTACAAACATCTGGCTCATGGGCAGCATTCCATTCCCCATGGCCCCCAGTGTCTCCAGGATAAGTGTTTGCAAAATACCAACTGAAGTGGAAAACAAGAGTTTTCCTAGAGAACAATGAGGGTACACAAGGCATTTTGCTTCATAAGTTTCCTCTGAAAGAGACTTTGGGCCTTTGGAAAAGTTAACTCACTTGCTGCCACCAAGATGAACTTTGGAGAGTTAGGAATTCTTGGTCCCTCTACTGAATGGTCAGTTAAATTGATCTGTTTAAATCCCTGGAGATGAAAAAAAAAAAAAACCTTTCATAATGAAGTATAATAACAATGAAGTAACACAAACTCTTCCGTCATTTTCATGCTGTCTTTTAAATCTTCCTTCACCCTGGATTCTGTCCATCTAGGAATAAGAAAATATCTTCTTTTTCTGATAGATTTCATGGAGGATGAGGTAAAAAGACCATATATTTTAGGTAAAGCACATGGAATAATGCCTGTTACTTTGTAAGAGCTACTTAAGTTTTTTTCTTTCAACAATGCTATTATTTCTATGTTGAGCATCAGTGTATACAGGAAAACTACTTTTTGATTTTTGATGTTTAACTATAATAGATAATATGCCATATCTCTTTGTCTCTCTTTATCTTCTCTTGTTCAAATGCTGTAAAAATGATATTAGTATATCGTCCAAAGCAAGAACTTCTATTGTTACTGTAACGTTTTTAAGGAAAATGTCAAAACTGAAGACTGTTGTTTGGAATGCTTCCTAACAACTCTAGTTCCTCAGAAGCAAACACCAAATGTTCATATTGTGTAAGATACCTGAAAAGGATTGATATTGTTCCCGGAGGGGATCTACTCATCAAATCTCCAGAGCTTGTGGCATTATTAACCTGTGTGGGGGGAGATCCACAGATGCTCAGGAGGGTCCATTTTGTCCCTGCAACTGTGTACAAACTCATGCGTATGCACAGGCATCCATTTTCCGATGTGGTGGTTTAGTCATTGAGCTGTGTCCGACTCTTTGCAACCCCATGGACAGAAGTCTACCAGGTTCCCCTGTCCATGGGATTTCCCAGGCAAGAAGTGGGCTGGAACTGGCTGCCATTTCCTTTTCCAGGGGATCTTCCCGACCCAGGGATAGAACCATGTCCCTGCATTGCAGGCAGATTCTCTACCGCTGAGCCATCAGGGCTAAAGTCAGGGTGTATTTCTTCTCCTTCTCTTATCTGTTCTATGGCAAATAGGTGCCATCATCTTGACCCCAATCACCCACTGGCAGACTTCGTTGGGATTCTGACCCATGTCCTGCTGTCACAGTATCTGATAGGTCTCTGGGAGGCTTATATTTGCTTCCAGAAGATGGTTAATAACTAGTTATATCAGGGGTGAAGATAGCCAGAATGAAGAGTTCTGGGCAGAATTATGAAGGAAGCAAAGTCTCTTCCCTCTGTGCTGTGTTGTGCTTAGTTGCTCAGTCATGCCCAGCTCTTTGTAACCTCATGGATAATAACCCACCAGGCTCCTCTGTCCATGGGGATTCTCCAGGTAAGAATACTGGAGTGGGTTGCTGTGATCCTCCAGGGGATCTTCCCAACCCAGGGGTTGAACCCAGGTCTCCTGCATTGCAAACAGATTCTTTACCACCTAAGGCACCAGGGAAGCCTACATAGATGCTATAATTTAAAAGAATGTAAACATATACTTTTCCTATTTCCATCCTGGCTGTTATCCTCCCACAGACACCAGGCACACATACAATCTTTCCCCACTTTCTATGAAAACTTAATTTTGATTCCTAATTCATTATTAAAAATGTGCACAACAAAAACATGTATAAAAGATTTTTTTTTGGATACCGAAATCTTCATCTAATGGGAAAAACTGGGAACTAGACCCTTAGGCTCCATTAGCAGGTGAATGCTTTGGGCTTATATAGTTTCTGTTTACAACTATGCTCTCCCAGAGTCACCAGAGAGATGTGAAATGGTCTTCCTTGAGGCAAACGTGAGAGGTAATTCCACTGAGAATCTAGAACCTTTGGTTAACTCATCCAAAAATAATCCTTGAGCATCAACTCTGTGTAACATGGTACTGGAGGCATGGTGGGGAGAAGGCAGTTCTGGCCAGCAAAACTCCAACACCCATGACAGACAATATCAGTAGGCATCCCCACACAATGGGAGAGGAACACATGGTTATTCATTTACTGTGTCGAGCATGTGCCAGACATGCTGATGGGATAGAGCCTGGGCTTCATGTCAGGCAGAACAGGGGTCAGTTCTCACTCTACCACTGGATGAAAGAAGAGCCTTGGGCATGCTACATAACAGCCCAAATCCTAGAGTCTTCATTTACAAAACAGACATGATTGTGTTAATAGTACTCTTCTCATAAGATCATGTGCATGCTCAGTTGAGTCCAGTTCTTTTGGACGCCATGATTTTCCAGGCAGGAATACCAGAGTGGGTTGCCATGCCCTCCTCCAGTGGATCTTCCCGATCCAGGGATAGAACCTGCGTCTCTTGCATCTCCTCCTTCATTACAGGCAGATCTTTACCACTGAGCCACCAGGAAAGCCCGGGATCATAGTCAGGATTAAATAGGAAAACAAGCACATTAAGAACATGGTATGGCCTCTGGAAAATGACAGGAACTGAATACATTTTAGGTGTAACTGATTCTGTCACTGAGCTTCCTAATTTAAGATGGAAGATAGAAGTCTTCCCATTTTGCAGAGGGAGAGATTGATTTTAAGAAAGAAAGGAAAAAATTGATTATAGCCACGTGGACTTTTAGTGGCAGAACTGGCCTCTTGTAGAAGAAATTTCTGAAATGTAGTATGCATATCACTGATCTAATGGGGGGTTAATATGAATGGTAAATGAAAAAATGATTATGCATTTCTACTAATGCATGTAGAAAATATAAATACTACTGATCTCATATCACATATGTTTAGAATAAAACTAAACATAAAAAATTAAATTGATTTAAAATCACTAATAATACAGATGAGACAGAGAAATGGCTAAAATTATGAATGTGATTTACAGAAGCAGAGGAGGAGAGAACTATCTTCTCATTAATGTAAAACAGGAAAAATATCATGAAAGAGGTACCAGGTTGAGATTTAGACAAAAGGGCTGGAATATATATTTTTAATTCATCCTAGAATTTCAGTGTAACTTGCCAACACATCCTCACTACAGCTGTTAGAGATCTGATTATGGCATGTGCCTGTGACTCAAGGAGTTAGTTCCTTCCAGAGAATGTTGGCACTCCACATCACCCAACTAATATCCCTGTGAAGAGACCACTGCTAATGATTCTGATGAAAAGAAGAGGCTGAATCTAGGAGGGCCTGTGTGGCACACAGGTAGAAACCCTATGGAAGTAAAAGAAATGATGCACCCATTTTAATCACAATGCTCCCTTTAGCAAATCCATCAGAGCCCCAAAAAGTAGCACTTGTTACCAATTTCAAGGCTATGAGGTATTACTGGAGGATGATGAAGTTTCCAACCCATTTTACTGTTGCTTTCTTACAAACTATCTTTTTCCTCCTTCTTCCAGGATTTTGTCATGCAGTGTCAAGCTTTGGGGCTGGAGAAACTGCAAAGTGGGACAGCTGTTGATTTCTCCTCTCTACTTGTCTTGCTTTCTCACTTTGCATAAGGGCAGTTATTTACACCTTCAAGAGTGGAATGAGGAGGAAAGTCCTTAAAAAAAAACCCAGTTAAGCCAATGAATATTGGGGAAACAATGCCACAAATATGGAGGTCTCAGGTAGTAAAAGGAGGCTGCCTTTGAGGACGAGGTGGCAGGAACTTCAAGTCTTATCTATATGTCCAGGCTGAGTCACCTGAACAAGTCATTTAAGGTTTCTGAGCTTAAATTTCTATGACTATCGTCAAAAAAAATCCACAAACAACAAATGTTGGAGAGGGTGTGGAGAGAAAGGAACTCTCTTACACTGTTGCTGGGAATGTAAATTGGTTGGTTCAGCCACTATGGAGAACAATATGGAGGTTCCTTAAATAAACTAAAAATAGAGCTACCATATGACCCTGCAATGACTCTCCTGGGCATATCTCTGGAGGAAAACATGATCTGAAAGGATATATGCACCCCCAATGTTCGCTGCAGTACTGTTTACAATAGCCAAGACATGGAAGCCACCTAAATGTCCGCTGACAGAGGAATGGATGAAGATGTCGTACATATTTACAATGGAATTACTACTCAGTCATCAAAAAGAATGAAATAATGCCATTTGCAGCAACATGGATGGACCTAGAAATTGTCATACTGAGTGAAGTAGGTCTGAGTAGCAGAAGCATCATATGACATCCCTTATATGTGGAATTTTAAAAGATATGATACAAATTAACTTATTTATAAAACAGAAAGAGACTCAGACTTAGAGAACAAACTTATGGTTGCCAAGAGGATGGGGGAAGGACTAGTTGTAGAGTTTGGAGTGGACATGTACACACGGTTATATTTAAAATGAATAATCAACAAGGACCTACATATAACACATGGAACTCGGCTCAATGTTATGTGGCAGCTTGGGTGGGAGGAGAGTTTGGGTGAGAATGGATACATGGATATGCATGACTTAAACTCTTTGCTGTCCACCTGAAACTATCACAACATTGTTAATTGGCTATACCCCAATTCAAAACAAAACGTTTGTTTAAAAATAAATAAGGATATTGGACTTCCCTGGGTGGTCCAGTGGTTAAGAATCTGCCTCCACTGCAGGGGACACGGGTTCAGTCCCTGGTCTGGGAAGATTCCACATGCCTCGGGGCAACTAAACCCATATACCACAGCTACTGAAGCCTGAGCACCCTGGAACCTGTGCTTCACACTAAGAGGAGCCACCACAACGAGAAGCCGACACATTGCAACTAGAGAGGAGCTCGCACTCGCTGCCACTAGAGAAAGCCTACATACAACAGTGAAGACCCCACACAACCAGTAAATAAATAAAATTATAAAAATAAAGATAGCAGTAAAAACCCCAGTGTTGTCATGAAGATTAAATAGCACCTGGTAAGCAAAGAAACTAGCATATAGTGTTCAATAAGATGTAGGTTGTTTGTTCTTTCCCCCTCTTGTCACGTCAGCATCTTGTACCATAAGAGTTGTTATCCTGTCTTCATTTCTTGGTAGTAAATGGGGATATTCTAATCTAATTCCAAATGTTTTTTTTTTTTTTCCTGCATCAGGCACTCTGGCTAAAGACCCATTTTCCAAACCTCTGTCTCTGAAAATTTCATATCTAAAAACTGTCAACACAGGGGCCTGTGAAATGTTAGCCAAAATCTGCTTTCGTGCAAGAGCAAAATCTTGCCATATCCAGAGAGATGAGCTTTTCCACTGGAGGTGCCAAGGGCTGTGCACCTCTCATAAAGCTCATCCATTCTTAGAAAAGTCGTCATTAACACACTTTGTTGGAGCACTTTTATTTTCATTGCATGACAACAGAATGTATAATTTCTTTCAGTATTCTTTTCCTTCTCTTCCCCTGAACATGTATATGTATCTTTTTTTTTAACTTCTCAGCACCACCAGAAGATTCCATGCATCTAAGCAAATAAATTCTGAACATGTGTATAGAATGTTGGTGGCCTGTTCATCCCATTGGCAATATTTAGATTCTAATAGAGGGTTTACCAAATAAACTACTCCATCACCATGGACAAAGGCAGAGCTGGTATTCCAAGGGTAGAAAATATCAGCAACATGAGATGGATCTAGTCTATATTTATTGCCATCTCTTCCTACCCCATCATAATCCAAGCTCATCGTATCTATTTTCATCATCTGTCTAATCCATTTTCTAAGATGTAACCAGGATACTAATTTCAAACACAAATCAAACATCAAGCCTCCATCAGTTAAAAATCATTCAATGAATTTCTACTTCCAAATGGATAAGTCTAAAATCTTTAACATAGCTTGAAAGACCCCTTATAGCTCTCCTGTTTCACTCCTTCCTGGCCTACCACTCTGTCTCCACTTGTGCAACTTTGGTTCCTGCTTATAGATTACACAGAATATTATATAGTGTGCCAATTTACTGTTTGTAGATTAGGTAAAAGATAGACATGAAACTCAAGTTCAGGTAGATTCCTTTTCTGTAAATGCTTATCCTACCTTGTAATTATTGTATACAACCATTAGCATCATTGTGCTATTAATTTCCCTTGCTGAACTCTAAGCAAGAATGTTAACAAATGTGTTGATCATTGTAGCTCCAAGAGCCTCGTTCAGGACCAGGGACATAGTAGTGAGACTGACTAACAACAGCTATCATTATCCAGTTCGAAGCACTTTAGATGTTAACTCAGTTTTCACAACAGCCCATGAAGTAGGTATTATTATTTTCCTTTGACTAATGGAGAAACTGAGGTACAGAGAGGTTAAATATGCTGCCCAAGGTTATACAGCTATTATAATAAGTGGAACACTCTGGGTCTTGAACCCACCTAATGTGGTATCAGCGTCCACGACCTTAATCATTACATAAGCTGCTTCTAAAGTAGTAGCAGGTATTCAAGTCATAGAAGCTACTCAATAAATATTTGTTAATTCCATAATGAGTGGACTGTTGCTTAAATGACCCCAAAGGAGGCCCAAGGCCCTCTAATCTGTTGAAGACTGGAGAGGAAGCCATCGAAATAGCATAGGGTCTGCATCAGCTGGCAAACCAATGCAGCAGTGAATCCCGAAGCAGCAGCCCTCATGAGCTGTGCTCGTTATATTGGAAGCTGCTGTGTGTTTCTTGCTGTTTGGAAATGCTGGCAGGCAACATCTCTGCTCCTGACTAAGCAAGAGAAAGTTTAAATATAGATGAGGGCTCTAAAAATGCTGCTGTTGAGTTTGTAACTGGTGACGGTAGACATTTTTTTTGGGTAGGTAAGCACATTACAAAGCCTTTGAAAGTCGAGCCTGAATCATGGCTACCCTTGAGTGTTTATCCCCAAGAGTTTTTAATGTGATGCTGGGGACCATTGTCATTTACTGAAGGATTTGTCTATTTGCTGTGAATGTCAAGAGACTGACATTCATAAAGATGAACAAATACCTTTTACCTACAGAGGCAGTGCCTTCGAGGAGGTCACCTGGGGCTGATGGCAAGTGAACAGCATAGAAGAAATTCTAGGGGGATTCTTTTGTCCTCAAAGAACAAGGAAAATGGCAAAATAAGGATTTTGCTGACCTCTTAAAAGGATTTAACATTTGGAGAGTTACTTGCTCAACACTTGGTCAACAATATGGACAGGGGACATTTACACAGACCAGAGCAGAGCATGGGTTGGCAGGAGTGATAAACAAGGAGGAAAAGATGGGGGCCCTGTCCTTGGAGAGCTGATACTTTAGTTAGGAAGGTCAAACACTCAAATAATGTCACAGCAGAGCTTCCAAAACAACTAATGCACTAGGGCAAATGAAGTGTGCAAACTGAGTAGGGCAATGCAAAAAGGATTGCAGGCAAATTTCATTGGAACCAGTTTAGATAGTCACTGGCCACTGTGTGTGCTATGTTAGAGATGAGACAGAAACACAAATAAGATGTTTCTAATCCTGAAAGAACCAGGATGTGGAGATAGACATATAATCCCAGATGTGATACATGCTAAAACAGAGATACTGAGAACTTTAGAAGTCCAGAGCAGAGTGACTTAGGCTAAGAGGATTCAGAAAAGTCTTCCCAGAACTAAGCCTTAGAGTGTAAGAAAGGCATCATTCATGCTGGTGGGAAGAGATGCAAAGTGAAGAAGTAGTATTTTAGGTCACATGGAAAACCAACGGTAATGCCAGGATTTGAACCCTGGTCTATCTAGCTCCAGATCCTTGATACTTGCTACTATAATCTCAGATACACAGATGACACCACCCTTATGGCAGAAAGTGAAGAGGAACTAAAAATCCTCTTGATGAAAGTAAAAGAGGAGAATGAAAAAATTGGCCTAAAGCTCAACATTCAGAAAACGAAGATCATGGCATCTGGCTCCATCACCTCATGGGAAATAGATGGGGAAATAGTGGAAACAGTGTCAGACTTTATTTTTTTGGGCTCCAAAATCACTGCAGATGGTGACTGCAGCCATGAAATTATTACTCCTTGGAAGAGAAGTTATGACCAACCTAGATAGCATATTCAAAAGCAAAGACATTACTTTGCCAACAAAGGTCTGTCTAGTCAAGGCTATGGTTTTTCCAGTAGTCATGTATGGATGTGAGAGTTGGACTGTGAAGAAAGCTGAGCGCTGAAGAATTGATGCTTTTAAACTGTGGTGTTGGAGAAGACTCTTGAGAGTCCCTTGGACTGCAATGAGATCCAACGAGTTCATTCTGAAGGAGATCAGTCCTGGGTGTTCTTTGGAGGGACTGATGCTAAAGCTGAAACTCCACTACTTTGGCCACCTCATGCGAAGAGTTGTCTCATTGGAAAGGACTCTAATGCTGGGAGGGATTGGGGGTAGGAGGAGAAGGGGACGACAGAGGATGAGACGGCTGGATGACATCACCAACTCGATGGACGTGAGTTTGAGTGAACTCTGGGTGTTCACTCAACACCCAGACAGGGAGGCCTGGCATGTTGCAATTCATGGGGTCGCAAAGAGTTGGACACGACTGAGCGACTGAACTGAACTGATACTAAACTGTCCTCAAAGCCATTAGATATTTACTTAATTTTTGCTGTGTTCAGATACTATGCCATAAGTTTTGATTCCTACTCCTTAAATGTACTAATTTTGATCCTTAATTATGCAAGAGCTTAAATGATTGAACCAGTATGATATCTTCAAGTGGTTCTATTTATTGCTAAAGCATAAAATCTGGTGTAATGTAAGCACTCAATAAATACTGTATTTGATGAGTTTGTTTAATGAACAAATAAATGAATGTATACCTCCATACATAGATGGTGAGGATGTAGAGAGAGATGGGTTAAAGGATAAAGGGCATGGAAGAGTTAAGTCTGGAATAGAGTTTTGAGGGAAAGGAGGACTATGAAAGAGCAAAGAGAAATCAATAAGGGCAAATATAGCAGTCAGGAGGAAGCAATGACGAGGTTGGGCACGGTACTCTCATGTCTTCCATCAGTGACAGCCACAGCACCAGTGCCCCTGCCAAGCCTAATATGATTTACTAAACAGATTTTATATTATGACTTTTTGTACATAGGGTTAACCCTTACTACAAACCTGCAAGTCAAGTGATATGATTTGTATTGCCTATTGGTAATATGGAGTAAGAAATATTTCTAAGTTCAGTTCAGTTGCTTAGTCATGTCCAGCTCTTTGCGACCCCATGGACTGCTGCACACCAGGCCATCCTGTCCATCACCAACCTTGAAAACCCCACGAACAGGATGAAAAGGCAAAAAGATAGGACACTGAAAGATTTCTAAGTTGGCATATCAAAAATTAAGAACTTCGCACGTGGTGTAGTGGTAAAGAATTCACCTGCCAATGCAGGAGACGCAAGAGATGCGGGTTCGATCCCTGGGTTGAGAAGATCCCCTGGAGCAGGAAATGGCAAGCCACCCTAGTATGCTGGTCTAGAAAATCCCATGGACATAGGCGCCTTGCAGGCTACAGTCCATGGGGTCACAAAAGTATCAGACACGACTGACTGAGCACAGCAGCACAGCACATATCAAAAACTGGAGACAGAAGTAAAATCCAGGTCCCTTGACCTACAGAGCCCATATTTTTGTCAACATTTTCCCCTCCAAGGAGCTACTAACTGTAAGTATCAGCCATGTGCTGTCCACTGTAGTCACACAGTCATATCTGACTCTCTGTGATCCCATGGACTGTAGCCAGCCTGGCTCCTTTGTCCATGGAATTCTCCAGGCAAGAATACTGGAGTGGCCGTTCCCCTCTCCAGGAGATCTTCCTGACCCAGGGATCAATCCTGGGTCTCCTGCATTGCAAGCAGATTTTTTACCAACTGAGCCACTAGGGAAGCCCTAAGTTTACGATAGAAGTGTTGCCATTGGCCTAGAAACTATTTATTCTTTCATACATTCCAATCTAGATATGAAACACATTCATCTGTCCATTTGCCTGGAGATTTAATGTATTGCGTCTTGATTGCAGCATTTCAAGTAGCTAAAATTCTATACTTAAAACTCACTCCTAATTATTTGTTGACCACCTATTGTGTGCCAGGTCATTTTCAAGGTGCTGGAGTTACTAGTTAGACCAAATATGCAACTTCAGAAAAACTTATATACTAGAGGAAGATGGTCAGAGAAACAAACAAGTAACATAAATGGGAATTTTTAATTATGCAGAACCTATGAAGAGAATGAGAGCAAGTCCTGGGAGAGTGTGTGACTGTTGGGAGGGAGAGACTATTAAAGAGAAGACCATCTCCCCTGAGCAGTGGCCTGAGCAGTGAGATTAGACAGGGCTGAGCATATCTGGGGGAACCGTGTTCCTTGAGAAGAAACGGAAGTACAAGGGCCCTGAGATGGGAATACGCACAATGAATTTAATAAACATAAAAACCCTACTGTGTATGACTTGATCTTAGAATACGGATGAGATGAGGAGGAGGAGGAATTGAGAGCTGTAGGCAGGTAGTCAGGGACACATCCAATCCGATCTTGTAGGTCATGGTAAGAATTCAATTTTGGTTGAAATAAGAATCCATTAGAGAGTTCTGTGACTCTAGAAAACAGCCTCCTAACTCCTAATCTAAATACAGATTTTAGAGGACAAGGTAGAAGCAGGGAGACCAGGGAAGGGCTGCTTGCTCTGTCTGGGTGTAAGGTCACGGTGGCAGCGACTGAGATGAGAGAGAGAGCGTGGGAAGTGATAGAAATCTGGGATATATTTGAGAGGGAGAGTTGATGGGACTTGATGATGGAATGACTGTGGCATTGAAAAAAGAGGATTCTCGTATAACTCCTAGGTTTTTGACCCAAACAGCTACATGAATTAAGTGCCATTTCCTGAGATACGAGGGAGATAGGGCAGGAATAGTTTTGAGGGGAAATAAAGATCTGTTTAATTCATATTATGTATGAGGTGCTGTGTCTTAGATACATAAGTAGGGATGTTACACAAGCAGTAGGATTCAAGAATGCGGGGTACTAAGGGGAAGTCAGGGCTGGAGATGATAATGAAGACATCATCACAATACCGAGATTTAAAGCCTTGAGTCCAGACAAGAGCCCCAGTGGAGTGTGTGAACAAAACGAAGAGGAAGTCTGAAGACTGAACCTTGGGATGCACCATCATGTGGAGGCCAACTGAGAAGGAAGAACCAGCAGAGGTAAAAGGAAAATGAATGGAGTGTGGGATCATTTGAACTGAGGGAAGAAAGAGTTTCAAGAAGAAAGCAACGGTTAATTGGTATGAAATACAACTGAGGGGCCAAATAACATGAGAAAAGAGAATCTATCAGCGTGTATCGATTGCACCAAGGTAACTGTGGGTTTGTAGATTACATCCTGCACAAGAATTGTGGCTGTGGGGGTGAGGGGGGGGCACCAACACCCCATGACTCCTTCCCACTTCAGGTACTTCACACCTGGAACATTCTCCTATCATTTTCCTCTACTTTATAGCCCTTTCCTCTAAACCTAATTAATTTATTCTCATTCCTTGAAGCTTCAGATGAACAACTTTGCTTCCTCCTGGAAGCCCAAGCTTCTGTATGTATTTCTCATTAATAACAGCAGAAATAGAATTAAATCATTTACTGGGTAATTAATCTTCATGACTTGTCTTCCCTGCTACTGTGCAAGCTCTGGGTAGGTGGGACCAGGTCTGGCTTGTTTACCTCCTGATCCCCGGGGTCCAGCATGGTTCTTAACACACGAAAGACTCAATATCTCTTCACTGAAGTTTCACTGAACACGATTCCCCCAGATCTGCTTCACTGAAGGAAAGAAGGAAGGAAGGAGGGAAGAAAGGAAGGAAGGCGTTCATGAATGAATTATGAGGCCTATTCAAGCCTTCCTTGTTCCCTTCAGAACTGGACTGCTGGTCTAGAATCCTGTCTCTCATGCTCCTCAGCACCAGTTAGACTTATGTGGATATTGGCAACTTCTGACTCAGCCCTGACCCTCCATCTCCCTCACTTGCATCTCTGCCTCTGGTCCCCAGGTCTATCACCTCCTTGGTAAGGCAATGGTTCCAGACTGCAGTACCTGGGACTCCTACTCCTATGTCTTTTTACCATCTGTGATAGTGTTAAGATCCAGCACTTACATTTTCATGTTGCCTGGCAATGCAGCTATGTCCGTAACAAGAATATACTGCTCACCCGGAATAAGTTATGAATCCTATTAATAGCTAGTGAATCCAAGGGGAGAGAAGTGGCAATTGGTCTCATGAGGCAGTGGATCTCAGTCTTTTTTATCTCTTACTATGCCCATGATGTTCACACTCATCACATTTTCCTGGGAGTTAGCCATATTTTGACACCCCCCCCCCCCAAACCTCTCCGCCCCCACCAAACAAAAGAGTGTGAGGCAATAAAAGCATTTAAACAGACACAATTCAAGAGCTAGATCAGTAAAAGTCATAAATACAGTAGGTTGAGGGTTAGTGAATTCATGGTGTAAACTAGAAACAACTCCACACTTCTCTCCTATTCAAGAAAATATACCTGAAGGGCAGTGATAGAGCTATCACGATAGCTTGGAACTGGTTGTAATCAACATAAGAATGTCTATAATAAACACAGAAGTCTTGTTTTTTGTCACGATTGAAACAAACAAGTCTTTATTTTCCTTAATCTGAAGATTTCTATTTTGATTAACTATCTTATTAAATATTTCATGAACTTTAATTTTTAATGATATCAAAAGCTACAGTAGTAAGTACTGTTGAGACTGAATCTGACTTTAATATTCAAAGACATGAAAACAAGGACTCCTGCGATGGTGGACTGTATGTGTCAGTTCAACTAGGCCATGGGGTACCTAGATGTTTGGTCCAACATTATGCTGAGTGTGTCTATGAGGGTGTTTTGGAAGAGATTAACATTTGAATCCACAGACAAAACAGATCGGCCCCTCTAATGCGGAGGGAGGTTCATGTTTGGGAACTCATGTACACTGTGGTGGATTCATGTCAATGTATGGCAAAACCAATACAGTATTGTAAAATAAAGTAAAAATAAAAATTTAACTTAAAAAAAAAAGAAAGAAATGTTTCATCCACCCAAGGGAATACCTGAATGGAAAAACAAAGGTTGTGTAAGAGGAATGTTTTTCTGACTGTTTGAGCTCGACATTGATCTTCTCTTGCATTTGGACTGGAAATTACACCAATTGGCTCTCCTAGTTCTCAGGCCTTTGGACCCAGATTGCAACTACACTGTGGGTTCTCCTG
Organism: Budorcas taxicolor; assembly: GCF_023091745.1. NCBI lineage: Eukaryota > Metazoa > Chordata > Mammalia > Artiodactyla > Bovidae > Budorcas > Budorcas taxicolor. The sequence goes on along the minus strand of NC_068916.1, from coordinate 69,600,607 downwards.
GGTCTCTGGCTTGCCAAGTGCAGGTCTTGGGACTTCTCAGGCTCCATAACTATGTAAGGCAATTTCTTATATCAAATTTTTGCTAATGAGTATATACCCTATTTTGTTGTTTGTTGTTGTTCAATTGCTAAGCCATGTCTGACTCTTTTGCAACCCCTTGTACTGTAGCCTGCCAAGTTCCCCTGTTCCCAGAATTCTCAGGCAAGAATAATGGAATGGGTTGCCATTTCCTTCTCCAGGAGATCTTCCTGACCCAGGGATTGAACCCACATCTCCTGCATTGGCAGATGGATTTTTACTATTGAACCACCAGGGAAGCCCTATATGTACTACTGGCATATTAATAAATACTAATAAATATCCTATTGGCTCTGTTTCTCTAAATAGTCCTAACACAACTCCTTATATCCTTGAGTTACACCATAGTAATTCCTAAGATTTTCAGTAAGATTTAGCCTGGTGTGTTTGCATGATGATACTGGTTTAGTGGTGAAAGAAAATCAAAAGTTGGTGATCTGTGTAACACATGGAGAAAGCCAAGAGCAGCTTTTCCTTTCATCCTCTAAACAGTGTTTTTCAACGTGTGGTCCTGATCAGCAGCAACAGCATCCCTTTGAAACATAATAGAAACACTAGTTATTATGATCCACCCCAGATACTGAATCAGAAACTCTGGGGTGGGATCCAGTAATTTGTCTTTCACCAAAGCCTTCAAGTGATTTTGATGCGTCTTAACAATTTGAGGACTACTTATCTAGAATCTCAACATGATTATTCACTAAAGAAAAAATAGATTTAAAATATGGGACCATACGTTAAAAAAGCAGGATTCATGATCCTTAGCGCACCAAGACACTAAAGAAAATGTAGCCATCATAGTAAAAACAGTGGTCAAAAATCAACTGGCGGCAGCAAGAACAATCAAGTTGCAAAACTGTCCTTCTTAAGCCAAGGATACAATTTCTTCAAGTAAGACTGAAGCAAATTAAAAGTCAAACTACAAAATATGAAATATAATAAAGGAAAATTGGCTTCTACACATAGTGTAATGAAATCTATTCAAAACATAGTTTTGAAAATTGGCAGCTGGCACTGAAGTCATCAGAAGATGCCTGCTGTAAGATTCCCACCAATGTCCTAGTTCAAAATTATATATAATATACTCATTATAAACTTGTTACTGAGAAGCATGAGAACATTAAGTAGAGAATACTTTTTAAACTTCCCCCAAGAAGACTGGACAGCTCAGAGGAGCTGAGATGGTTCCCAGAGAGATTAGGACTTAGGAAGAAATCCCTTCATGCTACCCCCTCTCCAGCCCTCCCCACATGGCAGCACAGGCTGAAGACAGAGCCCTGAACCAAGCTATGGGAGCCCTCAGAATAAGCAGGATGCTTGACACCTGGTCCTAGAGAACACGCAGTGAAATGGAAGAAATCAGGCCAACATCTTTGAAACCTCCCACTGGCAATTTACCTGAATTCATTGGGACACTAAGACAACAAGTAATAAGAACTCCTGTCCCATCGAAAAGGGCAAACAGAATTCACTGTAAGATATAAAGGTGTCTCAGAAATCAAGGGCAGGAACTGCTTGGACCTCAGGATATAGAACTAGAAAGAAACTCTCTCCATTTCTCCCTTTCTCTCAACTTTGTCTCTTGTTCTTCACTGTCTCTGCATCTCCGATACATGTGGCTGAATTTAGCCACGCCCAGTTTAAGTCTACATGTTGACTTCCAGCCACACAGATAAGCTGACTTTATTTCCCCTTGGTTCTAGTTATAGATTGGCAACAAAGAGAACTGTATGACTTACTTGTATCACGGCTAGCTTTGGCCCAATTTGCCAGTGAGGGTATAGTCACTCATTATGGGAATGGCTGCTGGGGTCCATGACTAGCGAAGAAGGAAACAGGCAGTTTTCAGAATAACATAGGCATAGATATCTCTGTGATTAGAAAGATACCTCCAGATGACTTCTGCCCTACCAGAGAAGTGTGTCACCAAAGAAACCAATTAGCTCTCTTTATATGAACACCTCTCAGCAAAAGGGTGGTTAATGGAGCCAGTCTGGAAAGGCTGCCTGCAGGAGGTGTTTGTAGCATCCCTTACAGTTCTAGTTCTCAATATAATGGTATATTAGGATGAACTGAGAAGCAAATAACAGGTCCCTCACCAAAGTTTGCAATTTTTGACTTAATTACCAAACTATTATCATCAAGCACAATCTAGACGGTAACATTTTGTAGAAAATCTTTGGAAAGTATCATAATGCAACTCAAGAAACAATGCATCTTTGTTTTCATTTATTTGAGTATTAAAGCCAGAGCTATATGATATATTCCAACAGATATATTTTTACTATAGTATTTGACATCCTAAAAAAATGTAGCAACATTGCTGATGAAAGAGTTTTTCTTACTGAGTTCAGTTCAGTTCAGTCGCTCGGTCGTGTCCGACTCTGCAACCCCATGAATCGCAGCACACCAGGCCTCCCTGTCCATCACCATCTCCCGGAGTTCACTCAGACTCACATCCATCGAGTCCGTGATGCCATCCAGCCATCTCCTCCTTGGTTGTCCCCTTCTCCTCCTGCCCCCAATCCCTCCCAGCATCAGAGTCTTTTCCAATGAGACAACTCTTCGCATGAAGTGGCCAAAGTACTGGAGTTTCAGCTTTAGCATCATTCCTTCCAAAGAAATCCCAGGGCTGATCTCCTTCAGAATGGACTGGTTGGATCTCCTTGTAGTCCAAGGGACTCTCAAGAGTCTTCTCCAACACCACAGTTCAAAAGCATCAATTCTTCAGCGCTCAGCTTTCTTCACAGTCCAACTCTCACATCCATACATGACCACAGGAAAAACCATAGCCTTGACTAGACGGACCTTAGTCGGCAAAGTAATGTCTCTGCTTTTGAATATACTATCTAGGTTGGTCATAACTTTTCTTCCAAGGAGTAAGTGTCTTTAATTTCATGGCTGCAGTAACCATCTGCAGTGATTTTGGAGCCCAAAAAAATAAAGTCTGACACTGTTTCCCCATCTATTTCCCATGAGTGATGGGACCAGATGCCATGATCTTCGTTTTCTGAATGTTGAGCTTTAAGCCAACTTTTTCACTCTCCTCTTTCACTTTTATCAAGAGGCTTTTTAGTTCCTCTTCACTTTCTGCCATAAGGGTGGTGTCATCTGCATATCTGAGGTTATTGATATTTCTCCTGGCAATCTTGATTCCAGCTTGTGCTTCTTCCAGCCCAGCGTTTCTCATGATGTACTCTGCATAGAAGTTAAATAAGCAGGGTGACAATATACAGCTTTGACATACTCCTTTTCCTCTCTGGAACCAGTCTGTTGTTCCATGTCCAGTTCTAACTGTTGCTTCCTGACCTGCATACAGATTTCTCAAGAGGCAGGTCAGGTGGTCTGGTATTCCCATCTCTTTCAGAATTTTCCACAGTTTATCGTGATCCACACAGTCAAAGGCTTTGGCATAGTCAATAAAGCAGAAATAGATGTTTTTCTGGAACTCTCTTGCTTTTTCCACGATCCAGCGGATGTTGGCAATTTGATCTCTGGTTCCTCTGCTTTTTCTAAAACCAGCTTGAACATCAGCGAGTTCACGGTTCATGTACTAGATTTTTTTCCTGTCATGATAAAGCCAAAATTTTTGATAGATTGGTGAGATTCAATGCAAAGAAGATTGAGAGTCACTGAGATGTACTACATTGGATAGATAACTAAGATTTACTTGGATTTCTGCACTAGTATCTGGAAGAGGGAAAATCATGAATGTAGTTTTCTTGAAGCAACAATTATTTATATAAAATTTAAGAGCCTTCCATATCTCATTAAGTAATAAGTCATTTATACTATTTGCTGTTGAAAAAAAGTATTTTAAAGTGTGTATATAGGGTCCACTGACCTTTAAAGTCTCACAAAGCTCTTAGAAATAAATCTTTCATAATATATTTTAATCATGTACATGACCTGAGTAATTCTAGATTTTTCTCTCTTGTGTTCTTTTAACTTTTTTGTTCTATGATTTATGAATATATCTATATAAAAGGGATTTAAATTTTTTTTACCATACAACATAACCAATCATTCCCACAAACTATCTTATAAAATAGTACCTTGAACTAAGATTAGGAACTAATCCCTCCTTTCGAATTTCAGATTCAAAGGAAGAAATCAATTGGCCTGTGAACACATAGAGGTACTTCCATCCCTCAGCATAGCCCCCTTTGACTCTATAATAGACTCTGAGATTTCGGAATACAAATCAAGCTGGTAAAAATAAAATTATTTGAGTTATACAGCAAATTAAACCATTCTAAGTCAATAGAATTTCAGTCTCAACTACTATGTTAGATTTTAATGGAGTCAAAATCAGAGCTTTAAGGGAATGCAAGCAATAGGGTTCTGGTAAGTAAGGTCCGTCTAGTCAAGGCTATGGTTTTTCTTGTGGTCATGTATGGATGTGAGAGTTGGACTGTGAAGAAGGCTGAGTGCCGAAGAATTGATGCTTTTGAAGTGTGGTGTTGGAGAAGACTCTTGAGAGTCCCTTGGACTGCAAGGAGATCCAACCAGTCCATTCTGAAGGAGATCAGTCCTGGGTGTTCATTGGAAGGACTGATGCTGAAGCTGAAACTCCATTTCTTTGGCCACCTCATGCGAAGAGTTGACTCATTGGAAAAGACTCTGATGCTGGGAGGGATTGGGGGCAGGAGGAGAAGGGGACGACCAAGGAGGAGATGGCTGGATGGCATCACGGACTCGATGGACGTGAGTCTGAGTGAACTCCGGGAGATGGTGATGGACAGGGAGGCCTGGCGTGCTGCGATTCATGGGGTCGCAGATTCGGACACGACCGAGCGACTGAACTGAACTGAAGTTACAATTTGGAGATTCCATAAAAATTGATAAGAACATAGAACAGAGAACTGAGACACTTTTCTACTCAACTATTTTTTAAAAACCCTCAGGTTCATTCTATTGAGCATTTGCTCATCAAATTTAGTTAACAAATATGAATTGAGCATATACTATACATGTAACACTATTCCAGCCAGTGGAACTCAGCTTGGCAGTTGACAAGTATACATTTCCTAACTTAAAATTGAGAATAACCCCAACTGGGTAAAATTGCCCCTTAGGCCAGGGAAGGTTATGTCATAAACCAAAACAAAGATACCTCTTTAGAAGAACATCATTACTATCAAAGATTCTTTGAACTTGTAGGAGCCCAAAAATGAAGTGTTTAACACTTAGGTACTGGTTTATTTTAGATCATGAACTTGATGTGATGGCTCTTTTTCTTTTCTTTTTTTTTTTTTTTTTTTTTTGAGGAGTCTTGGATCCCAGGTATTGGGATCAAATCCACAGAGATAAGAGGAGTGAACTTCCCTCTTTCTCTCTCTTTTCCTGACTGAAGGACTTTAAATGAACTTGGTAGATAGGTGGGGGAGGTGGGATCACAGGGGCTCTGAAAACTCAGCAACAGTATCCAGTGTTTTTCTTGTTTGTTTGTCCGAAACTGTGACTTGAGTTACCATGGTTTGGGAATTGAAATCCTGACATGAACAATTAAATTCTGTATTTATATTTCTAGCAATTTCATCTTGTCATTTGTGGTTTTCTTCAATTTACAAAACAATTAAATGAAGAATTTGGCAAAGAAATTGAACCAGATGCAAGTTTTTTTGTCCTCCCTCCTCCCCCATTCCCTTTTAATGGCAGGAAAAAGAATGTAATTTAAGTGATCCCAGCTCTTCAGCTGTGGAACAGCTGAACAGGCATCTTGAAGGAGAAAGTGTCTCTTTCACTAAAGAGTGTGATGTAGTGTTTTATCTGCAATGTTGAAGAGGAAAGCCCTTGAAGTACAGAATTCCCTGAGAAATGAAACACACACATACTCCAACCACAGCATTTATTATCCTGACATTGCAATTTAGTAAATAAAAGACACAGAAAGTGTCATTCTGGTCTACCTTTTGGTAAACAATATATATGAGGGGGTCCCTTAAAAACATAATAAAGCAGAACACTTATTCTTAAACATAAATTAAGATCTAATGTCTAAACTTGTCCAATATACCTCATATGACATTATCATATCTGTTTAGAGGAATACTCAGAATTTTAATTCTTTTTTCCAGGTGGATGGTGCATAAGAGCAAATGCATTTTATACACCACTAATCTTTTCTATATACATTTCATCACAGAGGTGGAAAACTTATTTTTTGATGAATTTTTCATTGCAAGGATCTCTTAAAGATCCTTCTGTTTGCAGCACTAGCAAGGAATCTGATAAATAGGTTCAGGATACTCTTGGATACTTGGAGGATGAACTCCATGCCATCTGAGAGCAGAGCATCTCCAATCAGGTAATTGAGTGCAGACCATTTGGAAGACAATATGTATCAATAAACCCAGAAAGTTTGGCTGTACACTTCTCAGAGTTAAACCCAAAGTGTCACGTTATATTTTGTTCTGAAAAAGGCAATGGAGCTTCTGCATAATGATTTCCTATGCTGAATTACACAGAGAAAGAACTTTTTTCTGATGGCTTTTTATTTGGGAATATCTTTTTTTTAAATTTGTCTAGTGTATAGTCATGGATCAATATAGTAAATATTTGTGGATTTTACCTGACCCTTAACTTACTATCAGGCAAAAAGGCTGTTAGGTGAAGGAAATGCTTTAAGTGGCTCCATTTCCACCCCACCCCCCACCATCGCCTTCAACCATCCCCAAATATACACACTGACTGAAAACAAAGAAAAGTAACTTTTTGAATTTTGCTTCTCCTTCTAAGGAGGAAGGCAAGGTGGGGAAAGCAGACTTCTGAATTAGACAAAAGCGGAGCTTCTTATACTGGTTGTAAAACTTACTAGCCACAGGATCTAGGGCAAGTTACTTTCTCTAAACAGTTCTCTCACCTTAGAAAAATGGATAAATACTATCACTTATACCATGAAGTTACTGTGAGGTATAAATATGGAAAATTCTTATGAAGCAGTTCTCAGAAGAGGGCAAGCACTGCCTGAATGCTCTCTACCATCATCGATATCAGAATTCAACCTCAGCTGAAGTCCCACCATTTCTCATGACTACTTAGTATTTGTTCCCTCTCTGTGCTCATAAGATTTAATGTCAATACTTATGCCTGGCACTTATTTCCTGGAATTTGAATTACTTTTTATATTTATACTTTGTTTATCTTTTGCAGCCTGAATGACCCTTATTTTTTAAAAACATAATTTTTTCTGTACTACAAAACAATAAATTTTCCAGATGACAAATTTAGCAAATTCAGATAAGAAAAGTAAATTAAAAACATCATCATCTCATGCCTAGATGATAAAATTTGGATGCATATTCTTCCCAGGTTTTGTTTTTTGTTTTTTGCTTTGTAGACATATCTGGTTATTATAGTAAAACATGTTTTTTCACTTGTTTTCTCCCAACAACTATTGAGAACATTTAACACGTTATTAAAATACTTATTGTTTCTAATGACTAGTAGTTTATGGCTATATGGGCCTAAGATAATCTAATTAAATAATCCCCATATGGTTAATATTTAGGCTATTTCCAAATTGTTTTAATAAATCTAAATTTTTAATGTAAGACTTCTTTAAGAGGAGTGAATATCTTTTTTTGATTTGTCTAGTGTATAGTCATAGATCAATACAGTAACTATTTGTGGATTAATGACAGCTGTGTTTGGGATTCAGAAGTATGGATGAGACTGGACCTCAGAGACTGGGTTGTACCACGGGGTCAGACTGGAGGGCAGACATGGTAGTCCCATCTTTATCTATTCTAGAGGGCCATATATTTGTTTTAAAAACCACCTCTGTACTTCTCTTTCCACCTGCCTCTTCCTTGTAGATCTACTCAAAGCCTTCCTTATCTCAATAGACTTCCAAAATACATGATATCTTACCTTGTGGCCAAACTTTGGCTTTGTGTATATGTTTTTACCTTTTTATTGAAGTAAAACATATATAGGGAAAATACACATATAAGTGCAGTTCAATGAACTGAACACACTAATGTAACCAGCACTCAGATCAAGAAACAGAGTATTTCCAGTACCCCGCTGCTGCTGCTGCTGCTGCTGCTGCTGCTGCTAAGTCGCTTCAGTCATGTCTGACTCTGTGTGACACCATAGATGGCAGCCCATCAGGGTCCCCCGTCCCTGGGATTCTCCAGGCAAGAACACTGGAGTGGGTTGCCATTTCCTTCTCCAACGCATGAAAGTGAAAAGTGAAAGTGAAGTCGCTCAGTCATGTCTGACTCTCAGCGGCCCCCATGGACTGCGGCCTTCCAGGCTCCTCCATCCATGGGATTTTCCAGGCAAGAGTACTGGAGTGGGGTGCCATTGCCTTCTCTGCCAGGACCCTGAGTAACCCTTAATTATGCACCTTCTAATCACTGCCTTCGAATTGAGGTGCTGCAGGAGACTCTTGAGAGTCCCCTGGACAGCAAAGAGATCAAACGTGTCAATCCTAAAGGAAATCAACCCTGATCCTTATTGGAAGGACTAATGCTGAAGCTCTAATACTTTGGTCACCTGATATGAAGAGCTGACTCATTGGAAATAGACCCTGATGCTGGAAAAATTTGAGGGCAAGAGGAGAAGAGGGCAGCAGAGAAATGCCTGGATGGCATCACCAACTCAATGGACATGAGTCTGAGCAAACTACAGGAAACAGTGAAAGACAGGGAAGCTTGGAGTGCTGCAGTCCCTGGGGTCACAGAGCTGGACACAACTTAGCAATTGAACAACAACAGTCACTGCTCCCGGGGTAAATAACCACTGCTTTAACTTCTCACACCATGGACTAGTTTGTCTGATTTTGTACTGTTTCTAAGTACAACCATACAGTTCATATTCCGTTTTGCTTGGCCTCTTTTCTCAATATTGTGCTTGTGAGATTTACCAGGTTGCTGTGTGCACCTGTGGATTGTTCATAATTATGCTCAGTAGATTGCTGTATGTGTGACTTGAAAATATTTTTTCAACTTCTATCTTTTTCTGCAGTAGAGACTTTCTTTGACATGAAACCTCATATGGGCTTCCATTGTAAGTGTGCTCAGTTGCTCAGTTGTATCTGACTTTTTGCAACCCTATGAATCGTAGCCTACCAGGCTTCACTGTCCATGGGATTTTCCTGGCAAGAGTAATGAAGTGGGTTGCCATTTACTCCTCCAGGGGATCTTCCTGACCCACGGATTGAACCCTTATGTCCTGCATTGGCAGGTGAATCCTTTACCACAGCGCTGCCTAGGAAGCCCAGGATTCCATCTTATGAAACACCAAATCGGAGAGAAACTGTGCTGGAAGGAGCAGGGATGGAAAGCCTGGATCACCATCTATTACCTCCCCTTGATCTACTCTGTCTCCAAGCATACTCTGTGCTTTTTATTTCTACTCTATAATTTTCTCTACTTCCCAAAGAAAGTTTTGTAAACATACATATGTATGTGTGTGCATGTGTACATCTAAGTCATCTTTATCCCATGAATGTACCATTCATTTAAATGCTAAGATGTATACATCTCTCAAAATGATATATTTCTCTCTTCAACCAGTAGAGTCAGACAGTTATGACAGAACCCTATCCAGGTCTGGGATCAGAAAATGTCTAGGTGAAATGTTTACAAAGAGGAGACATCAGCTAAAATATCAGTGTGGCAGTTCTGAGCATTTATGGGCCAACATAAGATGCCTCCTAAAAGTGGTGGGGGGGAAATAGTATCCAAGGACAACCATGGCTGACATCACCATTTCACCAGCTGTCTGCCATTATTGGAATCACAGGAACAGATCTGTCCTGTAGAAAGAGAGTTCTTTCACTGGAATGTGAGGGAAATAACCGCAGTGCAGTGACTGTCATCCTTTACAACCAAGTCAGCAATTGCAATGGTCAAACTAGATGTGTTTTTCTTGGCATGGCCAAGCTAAACTTTTGTCATTCACTAAGCAGACATCCACCAAATTAGAAACACTGGGACAGGCAATTTCTCTGATGTTTTGGTTTCAACAGTACTGATCTGTAATTATTTCTCCAAACAAAAAGAAAGTGTTTGACAGAGACACTTAAAGACCTAAAACAACTTTCTTATAGGAAACACATGCTTTCTCCAAATTAAAGCACACCATTATGCTAATACAGGGACACTCAGCAAGTGGAATTTGCTAGGGATTTGTTGTGAGAAGGGGGAGTCCTGTGGGGGCGATGAGAAGGTAAGAGACAACTGACTTTTGTTAGCTGTCCTGAACAGATGCCAGAAGACTGAAGTCCAACAAACGTGTCCTTAAAATGACCTTCTTATACACACTGGGCAAGTATCTTTTTGCTTTTCATGGGACTGTACAAAGTTGAGCTCCAGAAAACACATGGAGAATGAACTTCTGGTTTGTATTGCTGCCTTCTCACCTAGCCCCTATATTGGATTATATAGCTCTTTAGGTTTGAAGACAAATAGGTCTGTACACAGGTATGGGGGCTCTTTTGTATCTTCTATGGTACAACCTGATGTGAGAATATAAATTCAGCTCTTTCTCAGAAGGCACATCATCTTCTGTCTCATTTTCCTTCTATTTTCAAAACCCACTACAATCTCTGCAATTATCAGAAAGAAGTGACACATTAACATTAACACACTTAGTACTTGGAGACACTTGAATTTGGAAATGAGGGATTTATAAAGCACAATAATAGTCAGGAGGAAACTTCTACAATTAAGTACTTTTGGTAATTAGTGGCACAAACACTGATGAAAACAATGAATTTCAGGATACTCCAGTAAACCTCTAAATTACTCTACATGTAAGGGGTGGTTTTATTTGTATGATGATGAGTCCCAGGAAAGCAAAGAGAAAAGTGCAGAGAGGAAAGTTTTGCAGAAGTCACATTTTCTAGATTTAGCTTTAATAAAAGTAATAAGAATACTTCCAATATTTTTTTCTATTTATCATTAACTCATATATTTCCTATCATCATCCTTAGTCTTAGGACACTCCCTCCATATTTATTTGACTTTATCTAAGCACCTTTTGGCTCTAGTGCTGGTCATGGCAAAAACCCACAGAATCATCAGGGACCCAGAACTGGTTTTTGGTTTGTTTGGTTTTGCTTGTTTTCAAGGTGTGTTTTGCTTTGTTTTTGTTTGCTAGAAAGAATATTCCCTGCCCAGTCCATCCCCCCCCACCCCCCGCCATGTTCAGGTTCCATAAGTATCATCCCCACATTATTCACACTTGCACTTAGCACATTACAACCCCACATCAAAATGTAAATGGTATCAGGAAGGGACATCAGTTTAACCTCTTACCAGTTATCACTGCTTCAGTATGAATCAGGCTATCTGCCTATTTCTAGAAAAATTAATCATTCCCTCCTCAGATAGTTGTCATATAGCCCAGTTTTTCCAAGCACTTTCCAATTTCATGTAATTACTCCTTTCAAAAGGATGACTCAGACTTTTACCTACTTATCATTTTATTTGTATATATTCATAATATTTTACATAAATTGAAATGTCAACTGAAAAAAAAAAAATCTTGTGTCAAAGCATGTGACTTGCCTTTCCATTCTGAAAAAACAGTACAGGCCTGGGGAGTCTGCACGTCACCACCGTGTGTCACAGCGGTTTGCACACATGACCCAGCTTACTCCGCAGACAATGTCTCCTCAAAGGCAGAGTCCACTGCTGGTGCTCAACAAATGTTCCCCATGATTGGTGGAGATCAGGACTCTAGGTGGGTTACTAAACTTTGATTTAAGAAATAAATGAACTCAACAACATGTGCACTAGTCTGGGTAAACATGATCTGACATAGAGAATTACTGGAGAAAAAGTGGTCCCAATCAACAGATGATAACACGAGAGTTTTAGAACAGAAGTTCTCAACTAGGAATGATTCTGCTCCCCGTGAGATCTTTGATGATGTCTGGAGACATCTTGCGGTTGTCGTGACTAAGGGGGATGCTAGTGGCATCTAGTGGGTAGAGCCCATGAATGCTGCTAGACATCCTATGATGTACAGAACAATAGGTCAGAATCACCTGACCCCATACTACCTGTCAATAGTAAGGAGGTTGAGAGAAATTAGATCAGTGGATTTATGTGGAAGAGTTGGGAGGTGGGACTTAAACCCTCCTCCCCAAAATGTATAGATTATTTCCTTTAACACTGGCAACAATTCCACGGGGCAGAAATTATTATTATCATACTTTATGGATGGAGAAACTGAAGTAAAGTAACTCATTCAAGGTCATACAACTAGTAAGTGATAGAACTGGCATTTGAACCCAGGGTCTCTTAATCTCTTAACCATTCCCACAAACTTTGTCTTTACTGGGATTACATATGAGATCCTTATTTCCGATTAGAAAAATTAAAGACACCATGCAAAATGTAACAGCATGTTAACAGCAAAATGCAGTAAGAGGAAAAAAATCATGATGACAGGAAAAGAAAGAAAAATAACACACTAGAAGTGAAAAACACACTTTGGTACACAATGACAAAGTTGGCTTTCAAAGTCAGTTTTGACTTTCCAAGTGGACAAAGCGAACTCGGAACTTGGATGAGTTGCACAATGCACGTTGTTCCTAAGACAAAAAGCCAAGCAGTCTTGCAAAACTAAACATACTCTTACCAGAGGTTCTAGCAATTGCACTCCTTGGTATTTACCCCGCAAAAGTCGAAAACTTATATCCACACAAACATGTCTGCACACAGATATTGATAGCAGATTTATCCATAATTGCCAAAACTTAGAAGTAACGAAGATGTCCTTCAGTAGGTGAATGGATAAATAAATTGTGGTAAATTCAGCGCTAAAAAGGTAAGAATTATCAAGACATGAAAAGACAAAGAAGAGATTTAAATGCGTATCACTAAGTGAAATAAGCCAATCTGAAGAGGTTGTATGATCCCAACGACATGACATTCTGAAAAACAAAACAAAACTATAGAGACCATGAAAAACATAAGAGGTTCTCAGGGGTTGGCAGGTGGGGAGAAAAGGGATGAATAGGTGGAATAAAGATGCTTAGGGTAGTGAAACTACTCTGTATGATACCATAAAGGTGATTATGCCATTACATATTTTTCTAAGGCCAAAGAATGTACAATGCTGAAAGTGAACCCCAGTGGTAAACTACGGATGCTGGATGATAACAGCATCAATGTAGCATCATCCCTTGTAACAGGTGCACCACTCAGGGGGCAGATGTTGGTAACAAGGGAAGCCACGCACGCGCAGGGGCAGGAAGTGTGTGGGAACTCTCTATACCTTCTTCTCAATTTTCCTGTGAACCTAAAACTTCCTTAAAAAGCAAGTATATTTAAAAATAAAAACAAAACAGCTCCACCAAAAAACCCAAAACAAAAGCCCACTAGTTACTCAGGAGGAATCAAAGTTTCCTAGTTCAGAGCACTGAAAAAATCTCTGAGTCTTTCTAAACAGGTCATTACTTTTATACTCAAGAATATCTTGATAATAAATACAATAGCAAGTTTTGCTTGGCCAGTTTTTCAGCATCCCTCAGAATCCAAAACAACTTGCTCAAAGTGAGAGATTATATGTGGAACAAAAAGGTCCAAAGGTAAAAACCTCTTATGTCTGACTGAGATTAGGTACCCAGACCAGAAGCATGGGTGGGCTGCAACACCATGTGTTGCTCCTTTGGGGATCCTCACTTTACTGTTTCAGAATTCAGTTTCCACATATGTGAAATGGGAATATTAATAGTCTGTACCTTGTCGTCGTTGTTTAGTTGCTAAGTCATACCTGACACTTCTGCAACCCCATGGACTGTGGTCCACCAGGCCGCTCCGTCAATGAGACTTTCCAGGCAAGAATGCTGGAGTGGATTGCCATTTCCTTCTCCAGAGGATCTTCTGAACACAGGGATTGAACCTACAGCTCCTGCAATGGCAGGCAGCAGATTCTTCACCACCGAGCCACCCAGGAAGTCCTATGTATTTTGTTAGGCAATGTTTTATCATTTTTTAGTCCATTCAGCAAATACTAATTGAATGCTTAATTAACTTTGCCACTGTCTGGGGCCTGGACCTGGGTGACAGAGATGAACAGGACAGTTCTCATCCCTGCTGTGACAGAGTTACAGCTTAATGGCAGAGATTCACCAACACGTACAACCCAGAGGGCTTCCCAGGTGGCACCAGTGGTAAAGAACTGCCCCCCACCCCCACCCCCCGCCAATGCAGGAGAAGCCGTAAGAGAGGCAGGTTCGGTCCCTGGGCTGGGAAGCTCCCCTGAAGGAGGGCATGGCAACCCACTCCAGTATTTTTGCCTGGAGAATCCCATGGACCAAGGAGCCTGGTGAGCTACAGTCCATAGGATCACAAAGAGTCAGTCAGCCAGTCAGTTCAGTCGCTCAGTCGTGTCCGACTCTTTGCGAACCCATGAATAACAGCACCCCAGGCCTCCCTGTCCATGACTAAAATGATTTGGCCCTTTGTGTGCACATACACACAACATAAAATTCTACACCCAACAAAAGCTTACTGAGCATCTAGAATGGGCTGGGCACTGGATTGCAATGGATATATCCATCATTTTGTTGTTGCTTTATAAGTGATCACTGCAAACAATTTTTTTTTCTTTTTTTGTATTCCTGCACTGAGGGAAGCTGAGTGAAATAGCAAAGTGGCCAAGTGGAGCAGATCTGAATGAGAGGAACTTGTAGGGCTGCTCCTACTCTTGTAAAGGTCTTGTACCGTTACTCAAGGGGGCCACATCCATACTGCAATCTAAGTGAGTGAGGCTGTCCTGAAGGGGTGCACGCCCAACCTGTACTACCAGACTCTCTGGCCCTGGAGTCCAGCTATCCACCCATCTAACTCTAGGCTACAAAGATCATTCAGGTTGGTCCTGAGAAACCAATAGCAAGCTTCTACAATATAGGATCAGATAAACATGCACTTCACAAAATCATGGCATTCCTTCGAATGTGCAGTGTCGAATCTATCAGTTCCGTGAATCCAATTTGCTCAGTCAATATTACTAACATCCTCCGATGTTCAGCTCTAGCAGGAGGTACTCTTTCCTCCCTGATCACTGGGATATAATAGAGATTCATTTCCCTTCTGAAAGGAAGTTCTACCAAGAGAAAAGGGAAAGAGTATGTGTTTTGTCACCTCAGGTCTAAAACCATTGTATTTCTCTTCTAGCAATCATCTTTAGACATTACAATGGGCTGTGCAGGGCACCGCTTAGCATTTGTTTTAATCAGTGTGCTTTGTCAGTTCCACCCCAGATTGGATTCATTCTTCTCCAGAAATCTCAACAAATTGAGTTTGATTTTTCCTATGAAATGCCATTTGGCTGCACAAACATGCTTGACCCTACTGAAGGGCACAGACAAGAACACCAGCCCCTCAGTGATACAAACCCAGCCCGGATGAGAAACATCAGAAGTCTTCAAACTCCCTACGCTTTTCCCCTCAAAGAGTTCAAAAGGTCTAATTCTTTCCCACTTAGCTCTTGTCCATTCCCAGATCTGAGCTGGGAAAGGAGAACGCAAGAGTTTATTTTAAATTATAGTTGGCTTTAAAAACTCACTGTGCTTTCAGTTCTGAGAATGAACAAAAGAGAACTGTAGTTATCTGTAAAGACAGAGAAAAGGCTATGATCATTAAATCATGCTATAATCTGCAATTGTTTTGCTATTATTACTAACAACTCTACCTAGTGTACTGTTAGACAAGATATATTATCTAGAAAGCTTATTTGACCCAGAGGAATTTCTGCTCTAAAACAACAAATATTGATGTGGACTTCATTGATGTTCAAATGAAGTTCATTCTCCCAGAGATAAGATGTTTAAAAGATATAAAACTAACTATTAGGGTTGATGCTGTTGATAATATGCTAAAAGACTCACTAATTTTATTGATAACACGTATTTTCAAAACTAAACCTAAACCTGGAATTATTTTTTGACCAAAGGCTAATAAATAAAATGATGCTTCTAATTTTTATAATAAGCATAAACTTCAGAGATTTATTTTGTACCCATAAAACAAGTGCTCTTAATACTTTCAAGAAGCAAAATTTCTGAGTAAGGGAGGTAAGGCTTTGATAAAAACCCTTAAAAATGGAAAGGCCAATAATTGCAATAATTAAATTGATTATTCTTTTTGTGCCATGCTGAACAAGTGCTAGTTGTAACATCAATTATGACAATGATATGACAGCTACTGTCTAAGATACGAGATTATCTAGACTATGTCTTGTGTTTTTCTTTAAAAAGGTATAAAATGAATATGACAAGGAGCTATTAATTACTATTCACTTAATCAAGAAAGGATTCATGCAGAAGGAAAGCAGGCTTTTAGGTCGTGTCCATTTGTATCTACCTACTTTAAAAACTAATACTAAAGGAATTACGTTTAGTGCTTTGTTTCTGTCGCACAGTCTATTGTTCTATCACATTATGTAATGGAAATTAAGAGCTTTCTCTTGAGTAATACCTTCCAGAATGAGACCAACAAAGAATGCACTTTGAAGAAGAGATTTGATGCTTCATCCTTTTACATTATTTTTCTTTCAACAGTGGCATTGAACTACCGCCTAGTGATATTTCTCCCCACATTTTAATAAGAGCATATTTTTAATTGTATAAAACACTTCAGAGTAGTACCTGAAAATAGAATATCCCTAAAATGCTAGGGTCTATTTCATATCAAATGACAGTTGTTTATTTATGGCATCAATTTATTTTTCACTTTGCAATTACGTAAAAATAGCAATAATGTGGCAAGGGAGATGATGCGATTGATCCACATGCTGAATTATTCATTCGATTTCAGTTGTTGACTTCACATCAGACAACTCCCCATGTACAGGGCATAAATCATGATGAATCTTTTTTTGCCACAACCACTCAAAGAATCTATCTAATGCTTTTTGTATCCATTTATGCATATAGTCAGGAATTCCTAGTATTCCCTTAACTATGTCCCAAGTGGTACCATACATCAGATGCTGAAGGGTGGGGCTCCAGCAAGTGGTCTCCAGGAAGAGGGATTCTCTTTGGACGAAGGTCAGTTAGTGGGTTGAGCACATAAGGAATTTTCTAGATTCACTATGTAATCATATTCGTAGCACCAAAATCTCAGCAAGATAAAAAATGCCCCTGATGAGGGTGGTTATTTCAAACAGTTGAAATACAAATCCTAATCTGCTGTGGCTGCTTAAATGGTCTTCACCATGGACCAGACTGAACCCCTTGTCTTCACATTGTGTGAGTTTAAAGGGTACCTGATTATGGAAGTCTTCTCTCATTATCTAGGGTAAGTTAGGGACCTTGCTATGTGATCTCATAGCACATATATTTCCCTTTATGGCATGGGCCCATGATACTTAGTTAAGTTACTGGCTTAAGCTCATTTGTCCCCCAGACTAAATACATCCACACCTTCACTTTGCAGTCTCCTCACCTAATCACTGGCACATAAAAGACACTGTATAAAAATATTGACTTATTAAGTAAAAACCATACTCACCACTCAGCAATACTTAGAGCTCTCTTAGACATAAGAATTGTCCTCTTTGATGAAAAGGCATATCTTAACGTTTAAACAAATATAAAACATCAAATAAAATACCATTATCTCGTCCTCTATCATTTTCTGATTCTCATACCCTACTGGTTTGACAAAAAATACTGGTAGTGGTGGTTTAGTTGCTGTTGTGTCTGACTCTTTGTGACCCCATGGACTGTAGCCCACAAGGCTCCTCTGCCCATGGGATTTCCCAGGCAAGAATACTGGAATGGGTTGTCGTTTCCTTGTCCAGGGGATCTTCCCCACCCAAGGATCGAACCTACATCTCCTGCATTACAGGTGGTGTCCTGCACGGCAGGCGGGTTTTTTACCACTGAGCCACTAGGGATAGGGAAGCCTCTATCATTTTCTAATCCTCATATCCTACTGGTTTGGCAAAAATACTAAATTAATGTAAAAGATTTCACCCAGGATAGAAACCACCATTTCCTAAAGAATCCTTCCATTAGAATACTATTCCTCCATCTTTGTCCCAGGAAGCTGAATTTGCAATATAGTAAGATCTACTTTTATAGTAAGATCACATTTATGGATGTGAGAGTTGGACTATAAAGAAAGCTGAGTGCCTAAGAATTGATGTTTTTGAACTGTGGTGTTGGAGAAGACTCTTAAGAGTCCCTTGGACAGCAAGGAGATCCAACCAGTCCATCCTAAAGGAAATCAGTCTTGAATATTCATTGGAAGGACTGATGCTGAAGCTGAAACTCCAATACTTTGGCTACCTGATGCAAAGAGCTGACTCATATGCAAAGACCCTGATGCTGGGAAAGATTGAAGGCGGGAGGAGAAGGGGACGACAGAGGATGAGATGGTTGGATGGCATCACCGATTCAATGGACATGAATTTGAGTAAACTCTGGAAGTTGGTGATGGACAGGGAGGCCTGGCGTGCTGCAGTCCTTGGGGTCACAAAGAGTCGGACACAACTGAGTGACTGAACTGAACTGAAGATCTACTAGCTTAATATAAATAATAAAGACACATTTTCATGGTCTAAAAATTCCCAATCTGTGCCCAAAATGTTAAGAATGGTTTTATGGGTAAAATGGTGATAGGTAACTTAAAAATGTTTCCTAAATGAATATAGGAATAGGAATTTTTTTACTTTTGGAAGTAGATAGGGGGACATTCACTACTAAAATATCTATTTCCAGACAAAGGAACTACTATATTAGCAAAGTGAACAATATTTATGCTCTGGACTTGGTAACAGATGATATAATCATATCTATTTAATAAAGTAAATCTCAGTCTATGAGTTTCTTCTAAGTGCTGACAGCAATAGCAGCTGTTACAAAGTCACAATTTAGATGTAGATAAATGTCTCTATCATTTATTTTAACAGTGAATTTTAATATTTTGGTTTATCTACTGCCTTCCTTATACCACTATGGATCTAGCACAAAGCAGAGACTCAATGAACATTTGTTGACATACTACATCAGTGAATAAATTTCTTCACCAGAAAAGCCTGAGTTCTGAGCGGTTAAATTACTCAGGGAGACACTGTAACTCAAAGTACACTGTCGGATATTCCCTTGGCCATCCTGCCTTTGTGCCCACGTGTGTCCATGTCCTTACTGAAACTCCTGATTTTCTATGGTGTATTGGAGACATCTGGCATCAGAGCATTGCTGTCGGATACAGCAAACTCTTATTCCCTCAGCTTGTCTCACCTTCATTCCTGGCCAAGCACTGGGCTCCAGATACCAGGCAAAGGGAAGGGGAATCTTGCCAAGTGCTGAGGAAAGCCTGCTTTGCCTGGCTGCCAATGCCTGGGATTTGGCATGCTAAGGCATCTGTTGTGGTTGTGGATTTGAGTTGAGTGATTCCTGCTGAAAACACTGTGAATAATTCTAACAATGTCACTGCATGCTGTTGCCCTGCTCTTTCTCCTCTCTGGGTCATGTTTCTAGCCACAGATGATTAGCAATAAACACTAATCAGTAAACTGGTCAGAAAAACAATGCCAAAGCCAAGGTCTGCCAAAAGTGCACTCAGAGGATACTGGGTTCTGATTTTGTTTTCAAGTGGGTTTGGGGGAAGGGGGTGGAGGATTGAAAAAGAAAAGCAGCAGCAGGGAACTGATCCTCTGGCAGATTAAGCATCATCAATCTTTCTTGTTTTCTGAAGCTAGAAAATAAAGTCTTAGAAAGTTTGTACCACATTATTTCTTCCACATGTAGGTATGTGATAGAGGCTGGATCTCCATGACGGCTCAAATTAGAGTCTTGTTTCCTCATGCTTGGTAGTTTTCCGTGTCTATTTGTTGAAGTGTGTGTGTGAGTGTGTGTGTGTGTGTGTGTGTGTGTGTGAGAGAGTGTGTGTGTGTGTGTATATTATGTATTTTAAAGACATTGCCAGTCTAAAAATACACCTGCACCTAATGGATAGCTTTCTTAGAAACATGCCCCATTTTTCCTAGATGTCAGGAGCAGAAACTGCTTTTTGGGTTAACATAACCAGTGAGAAGGACTACAGTGTTTATGCTTAGCCTCATCTAAATGTCATCTTATAAAAGGAACATTAAAATGAGTAACTTTAGCTCTTTATCTTTTAAACTTAGTAGTCAAACAAGACTATTTCTCAATGCCACTGACTCTGTTACCCCACAACCTTTGTTCACAAAATCCATCCATTACAGTATCTGTGATTTGGCCATATTTCATCTTAAATACCCAGCCTTCCAACATCCAAATTTACATTTCTTCTCCTTCCAGGAGAAGCGTCATCATCATCAACATCTTCATCATCATCAATGTCATCATCCTCTTAAAGTCTTATTATACACAAGGCACTACACTAAATCATTTAGCCCTCATGAAAGCTCTGTGAAGTAGATACTAGCATTGCTTCCATTTTACAGGTGAGGAAATCAAGGCTCAGAGAGGTTATATAGCTGGCTCAATATCACACAGCTTGTAACAAGCAGAGCTAAATTCTAATGCAGACATCTGATCCAGAGCTCATGTCCATTAACACTAAGACAGAATTGGAAGCTTGAGAAAACATAGCATCTCAAAGGAAGAGGGAATTTAAAGTTTATCTGTTTTTGAGATTCTTAACCTAAGTTGTGTATCAGACTCAGGTGGGAAATTTTTAAAACACTCGTGCTCCAGTCTCTCTTGAATCAGAATCTCAGGTGCCAAGCCATCGATACTAGTAACTTAGGAAAGATCCTCAGATGACTCTAAGGGAAGATGGGAATGAGATTTGGTTCCCAAATTTCACCAAAGATAGTGTCATCCAAATTGTTTTTCAAACTCTAATAGCTTTTTTTGAGATGCAATTATCGTATAGGTCATCCATTAAAAGTGTTCAATTTGATGGTCTCTGGAATATCCACAGAGTTGTGAAACTGTTACCCAAATCAATTAAGAACATTTTCATAGTTCCCAAAGAAATCATGTAGCGGTCACTCTCCGTCACCCACAATATTTCCTAGCCCTAGGCGAGCATTCATCTACTTTCTGTCTCTACAGATCAGCCAAATATTTTCTCCATTTCACATAAGTAGAATTGCATTATCCCATTAGTCCTTGTAACAGTCTTATTAGGAAGACAAATCAGTATATTTCTTAATCCTTATTCTGCCACTTACTACGTGACTGGGACTTATTATTTCATTTTCCTATGCCCCTGTTTCCTCATCTGTAAATGGACATAATAAGAGGACCTACTTCAAAGATTGTTGTCTGGACTTAATGAATTAATTTATGGACATCTGTGGGGACAGATAATTGACATATTAAGTGCTCTATTATTATTTCAGGGTGGATAAGCAGAGAAAGCAGTTAAGTAAAAAAGTATAAAAATGTATAACCCAAAACAAGAAAAAAAATAGCACTGTGAATGAACGAGAGAGACCTGAAATGAAGAGCCCTGTGTAAGTGGAACAGCGATTCCCCCCATGCCATCTGACTGCATCCGACCAGGACAGTACAGGGCCTCTTAAAACCAGAGGGTTCTGGGAGAGAAGTTCTTCACACTTTGTGTACATTGGAGACATCTGGTGAGCTTTCAAGAGGACAAAAGGATACCTGGCTTCCGGCCTCAGGAATTCTGATTTGATTGGTCAGCCTGGGGCTTGAGCATCAGTATCTGTTAAATACATCTTAGGTGATTCCAAGATGCAACAGATTTGAGGTCTGTTACAATAAGGAGAATGGATCTAAACTCTGTCTGGAATCAACAATGGCCATCGATAACCTAGTTAGCACCTTAATGTGCAGTTGAGAATCACAGTGCTATCCTTCAGATTGATAGCGTCTCTCATGAAAAAGAATAAAACACAAAAACATAAATGTGCAACCACTTGCCCTCAAGAAGGAACACTTGCATTCAATATCCCCAGTCTCCTTGAGCATCAGGGCAGCCAAGAATAGTGATGAGGACAAAGACTTTCTTAATTTCGTTGTTAAATGGTAAAACAAATGAGCCGCCTCCAAGTGCTTACATTTTTGTAAAGAAATGTGTTCATGCAATGGGTCTTTTCCCTTTCTCCTAATCTCTGTATTTAAATAGAGGGGTATTAGGTAGTTTTCCTAATCTTTCCTTCAAAATAACTAGGGGTAAAAATGCACTTCAGGGTTTGAATTTCATCCATAAGTGGCTTATGAGGGTAGCTCAGTTCAGTTCAGTCACTCAGTCGTGTCCAACTGTTTGCGACCCCGTGCACGCCAGGCCTCCCTGTCCATCACCATCTCCCAGAGTTCACTCAGACTCACGTCCATCGAGCCAGTGATGCCATCCAGCCATCTCATCCTCGGTCGTCCCCTTCTTCTCCTGCCCCCAATCCCTCCCAGCATCAGAGTCTTTTCCAATGAGTCAACTCTTTGCATGAGGTGGCCAAAGTACTGGAGTTTCAGCTTTAGCATCATTCCTTCCAAAGAAATCCCAGAGCTGATCTCCTTAGATCTTCAGAAATCAGTAGGAAACTTAAGGAGAGCCAAATATAATTATAACAAAACAAAGTGAAGGTGGTGATAGCTTTGTTGTTGAAGTCGCTCTCCAAAAGACACAGTTCTCAATCTGAACAATAATACAATTTGACAGTCACTAAAGAAGCATACCACAAAAACTCATGCAGAACAATAAATTGCATTAACTATTAGTCGGGCCTGGAAACTTGGGTTAGCCTTTAAGTAGCAGGTGTGTTTCACCCACAAGCAAAGACAGGAAGTGAGCAGAGTGTGAGGATGTGACTGTGACTGGGAAGGCCGTCAGCACAGGGGAAGGAACTGAAAATGATCATATCCCCATTCATATGTATATGTATATATGTCTCTTCCTGGAAAGAAAAAAAAAAACTTCCCATGGAAATTAACTATTGCCTGTCTGTAACCATAAGCCTTGGTTCTGGAACTAACTGGTGAGGCAATGACAGAGCAAGGCACAGATTTTCTCAATGTGTCAGAAACTGCTACTTATGGTACATGAAAAATTTTTTAGGGGATTCATGGATGGATTCCTAAATTTTGAATAGTTTTATGTTTACTGAAATGGGCTTTAGAAAAATATACACTTAGTAACACTGAGAAGTATTATCACCTAGAATGAGATTAGAGGTGATACATGGATATTTAAGTAAAGTCAATAAGTATATTATCATAAAATTGTGAAGGATGACAGCAGTTCAGGAAACACCAGGACAAGAGTGAAAAGGATAGGAGAGTTAAGCTGCTGCTCAACCTTTCACTAGTGACTTTTGAGTCATTTAATCTGTCTGAGCTTTGGTTTCTTCATGTTTAGCATAAGGTGTTCTGTTAAACTCCTGGAAGCCAGAAAGGATTAAAAATTCTGATCTTACAAAGGAGCTGCAAAGATGCTCTCACAGGACTAAATATCCAACACCAGATTGTTATTTATAAAGCACTGAGGCGACCTAAAGTTATAAATGAAAACACATTCACAAAATTTAGTTGGTCAGTTTGTGGTCACTTCATTAAGAAGCCAGAAGAATTTAACATTGACTCATTACTAGTGGGAAGATATATATTCCTTGGACTTTTATATTGTGTTCCCTATACTTTATCATGAGAGAATCCTCATGGTGGGGGGCCATGGTCACAGATAAATATATATTGGCCTGGGGCAGGTTCTTCCCCAAAGCATTTTAGATCTGCACAGCAGTTAAGGACATGGCCCATGAAAAGAGATTTGAGTTTGGATCTCTGTTTTTCAATTAATAATTATAATACTGTAGGAAACTGAAATAATTGAAACTGAAATAATGTTAGGAAAGCCTGAATTTTCCCACCTGTAAAATGTAGATGCAACACATATCCCATGGTGCATTCCCTTTCTAAACTATGAATTAATACCACGTTTGTTTTTAGCTTATCATGCTAAGACCACAACAGATGAACAATTAAATGAATGAATAAGAGGCTGTGGGGGATAATATTAGGTAGTGCCTGATATAGAGCTCTCAACACACGGCTATAGCAGTGAGAGTTCATATTTATCATGGATATCTGTTTTGGTAACTCCTAACCCATGGACTTCTGGAGAGAAGCAGAAATGCCAGGAATAGGTCATCATCTTGTCACATCCCCACCCTAATTACAGTGATTGGTTTGGAGATGGGCCAATGACCCAATCACAGCAGTGAGACATTGGCAAAGAGTCCTGGAAAGAGATCATCAATTTTTCCATCTAAGAAATGAATCAGAGCAAAAGTAGGATCTCAGACCACTGCAGCCATTCTGTGAGTATGTGGAATCTAACCTAAGTGCCAGTATTGAGAGACAGGTGACTGGACAAGGGGGAGACACAGGGCCATAATGACATCATTTAAGCCTGCAATAAAGCGACAGGAGAGTCAAGTCTACTCTGGTCTAGTTGATTACTTAAACTTTACTGATAGCTGTTTGTTTTACAGCTTACAGCAATTTGAGTTATGTCAGCTGCAACAAGAGAATCTGCATATAGCAACATTATCGCCATCATCATAAATAACAAAAATTAGGATCAAGTATCTGCAATTCAACAACTTAACATTTTTAGTTTTGATTGGCCAAAATTTGAGAGATGGCTTAGCTTCAAGTTTTTTCCACTTAAGACAGAACACAGCCAGATCCTTCTTGAGTGGCTCATATTGGTTCTTTCCTAATGTCCTGAGAGGTGGAGATCTGACTAACACAAATGTTTAGAAAGGGAAGTGTGCAGACACTATGCTTTTCTTTTAAATCCTGTAAAACATCCTGCCTCCCTGGTAGACAAACAGTTCAGCCATCCTTTTCCCTGCAGTGACTGCTTCAACACATCACTATAATTCTCTCCTTCCCAACTGATCTGTGTGGGACCACCTCCTCAAATCACAGACAACTTATTTTTCAAAGTAACATCTGGGCCCACAATTAAATTCGTTCACACATCAGAAGCTGCCCATTAGTTGATACTGGACACATGATATCATTTGAGAATTAATCAACCGCTACCTTGGAGATGAAGTTTGAGGCATTAAGAGGAAAGAAAACTCCAAGTTTTCCTTTCCTCCACAGGAGGGGTTTGTGTTCAGATAATGTTCTATGATCTAGGAACTTGAAAACTAATCTCATGGTTTCTGTTAGCATCCCCCAAAGAATACAAGAAACTTGTTTTCAGAACTCATTTGCAATAATTATATCGTGCAACCAACAGGGATAGGTGCTATAAAATCACTCAACAAATATCCAAGAACTGTTTTGTTTTGTTTTGAGAATTCACCAATACATAGGGCACACAGAAAAGGGGAATGAAGATTCAAAGTTGAATGAAACATGGTACCTGTCTTCAAGAAGCTTACAGTCTAGGAGAAAAAAACTCAGTGCTGGAAGTCCACTTGAATCACAGGGTGGGGTACACACCTACCTCTGATAAAACTTTAAAGAGTGGCTCTGCAAAAGTTAAGTTCATGACTTCTGAAATCCAAGTATGGGTTTGAGATCCAGCTTTTCCACTTGCTAAGGGAAATACATTTAATTCATTCTTCAATCTCAGTTTTCTCATATATAGGATGGGTTAGCAGAAAGTACCAAATGCAAGTGGCTGCTCTCCAAAGATTAAAAATGCTTACACATGGAAAGCACTTACACATGAGATCACTTACTCTTATGCTTGGCATAAAAAGAACACTCAATTTATTTTAGTTCTTATGATTTTTTTTAAATAATATTCATTTCTACAGTAAATCATTTGATGGTTTACTGTATATAGGCACATACTTTACCCCATTTAATCTTCACAACTCTCTGAGCTAGATATTATTTTTCTAATTTTCACACTAGAAGTCTAAGATTTCCTCAAAGTTAAATACTTTTGTCCAAGTCTGCTAAGCTGGTAGACTGCAGAGCTAGAACATCCTAGACCTAGGTCTTGTTTGCTATAACTCATTGGAGCTACAGGGATGGAATCCAAATATCTAACATAAAGTTGTCCAGTCTTTTAAAATCACTTTCAACATGAGATATTCAACTATCACTTTCATAGGCATATGTAGGGACAATGGTTGAACCCTACTTTAGAAGGTATATTAAAATAGACATGAGAGTGACTTATGGCTCAGGAGATCTGTAATTCTAGTGTAGTTTAAAGACAAAACTACCCGCCAGTGTTGTACATGGTACTTAGCAACCTATGACTTTGTGGCGTGATATACAAACATGCGCCATGACCCATGATTGAGAGCTGCTGGTCCACACTGAAGATTGAAGGTTATCACAAGGAGAGTCAAGCCATCTGTTTCAAATCTTCTATCCTATCATCTCCACCCAGCTGCCTCCTGAAGAGGTCACACCCTTTGGTGAGTAGACTTAATATTCATGACTCAAAGTGGAACAGGATTGGTATACCAAATCCTCTCTGAGGATGTGGTTTCAATGAGTGAGCAAGGAAAGAGATGGACACTTAAAAGAGGTGGACAAGTGTTCCTGAAGTGACACACACTAGTGAAAAAAAAAAAAATCTCATGCAGAATATGGGAAGATTTTAGACTTAGTGGATCTTCCATGGACCCAAGTAGTCATGGCTCCCTGACTTCTCTCCAGGGAAATCTATCTTTGGAGAATAACAATTCTATTAGAATAAAGCATATTTGGGAAGGGAGAGGAAATACAAGTTGAACCACATGTACTCCAACTAGCCCATTATTTATTTTATGGCTACACTTCAGTGGGACAAAAATGAGCAACCCAGGCCTGTAAGTCCTCATCTCACTTTTCAATTCCCTCCTTTCCATTCTATTTTTCATTACACTCAGGGTTTCACTATTTTAACAGTTTAATATTTGACCATTTACATTGGGAAGACTGATGTTAGCTCAGCATAGTGCTTTTATAATTTCAGTTACAAGGTGATATGGTGATTGAAAGCCAGACATGTTCCAGTTTCCTAAGACTGTGATCTCCCTCCAAAATTTTTTTAATATAATGCCAGAAGAAAATGATGCATATAGATTCCCCCTAGAAATTATCCTTCTGTAGGTGGTCAACTCGAGCATTCAGGAGTTGGTCAGTGACCAAAACCTCATACACAAGAACCAACAACATGGAAGATGATAAGACCTACATTTTAAATTTTTAAAATGAAGGAAACTATTTTCCCATATCCTGGATAAAACTTTGATATTAATTCTATGCAAACTCTAAAATATCCATTTAACCAACATTTGTCTATTGACTATTCATAGCATGATGCCAGGCACTCAGGGAGAATTCGAAAGAAGTGGAAAGCATAGCTCATTTCCTTAAAGAACATTTACTCTAATTGGAGAGAAGAGACATGGAGACAGTACTCATTAGGCAGGTAAGTTTCAAAGTAAGCTGCTTATACTTAAATAGCAATCAGGCAATAGAGACAAGGGAAAAGGGAGCTACCCATGTGGGCTACAATGAGGAAGGAAGTGCCTACTAGAAGGAAAACATGCTGGGTTTTGAAAGAACGGGTAATCACCAAAAGAGACTTTGGGTTAAGAATAAATGTGAATAAACAGTCTCATATTATCAAGTAATACAATCTTCTCTGATCTGTTTAACAGTTGCTCAGGTATAGAGGGGAGCAGAAAAGGACCATTTTGCTCATTTTAAAGAAATACCTGAGAAATCAAGTGATTTCCTCAGAGTTCCATACCAAATTAGACACATTCCCTGAGCCCAACTGCCTTGTGAGTGCCTAAGCCACCAGTTTAGATAAATGGAAGGAAACTGGCCTCTTTTTACTTCTCTGGACAGCACACATGCTGAGGGCCAGTAAATGCCAGAGACTGAAGGTACTGTGTTCAATAAAAAATAATGGTTGATTTTTATGAGCACTTCTAATTATCATTATCTTAAAAAATGAGAAAATGAGGCTCAAGGAGACTGAGTCTATTGTCTCTGGGTTATCCAGTCCTAAAGTCTAGGTTCCTCATCACTCTCCATCAGATTCTCCAAGTGGAGGCTTTGAAATGCCAGCCTCACCTCAGGATGCAAGGTCCCAGTGACATTCCAGAAATTCTAGGGCTAGAGTCTAGCAATGTGTTTTCAACAGCTTCCCAGGTACTTCAGAGGCAGACTTAAGTTGGAGCCTGTTTATACCATTTCTCTGACTACTGAGTTTAGGGTTGAGTATAAGTAAGAGGAGCAAGGAAGCAAGTCTTTTAAGCTAAGCATCCCTAGGAGGGCCAGAACTTTTGAATGCCTCTGAACAGCTGATAAGTCTACCCTTTCCAGCCAGTCTATAAATGGAACTGTTATTTGTAAATGAAAGCAGAGGCTGGACACAGGGATCAACTCCTGTGACAATATACTCCAGGGTAACAGCTACCAGACAGAGAGTACAAGCCTAGCTATGCTATCAACCAGCACTGTGACCTTGGCTGAGTCCTTGAACCTCTTTAGGGCCTAATTTCCTTATCTGCTCCAGAGGGCCACTGAGTTACATTTCTTTTCCTGCTTTAAAACTCCTGGTCTTAAGGCCTTCATTGCAGGGTCAGGGCAGAATTTGGTGATATATTCAGTGGCAGGCTAAGAATCTGGGAAGAGAAGGTGATCCAGAGGCTTAAAAGATTCAGGATGGTTTATTATTAAAGGAGGTGGGGGCTGAAGGTAGAAAGGGTCCAGACTGGAGGAGAGGTGCAGAGAGAGAAAACAGTACATTCCAGATGTGGGGGCCAAAGATCAGGGACAGAGGTGAGGTGAACCAGATGTGCCTGTGAGACCACCCTAAGTAGATGAGTGAGTACTGGGAGACAGGTGAGCAAAACTCTCAGTTTTCACCTTGACAGAGCAGTGGAGCCATCAAAAGCACAGATTATTGTTTCTCCTTTACTAATATAGTGATTTTCAATCTGGGACAATTTTGTCCCTCAAGAGACATTTGGCAATGTCTAGAGATGTTTCTGTTGGTCACAACTGGGTGTGTGTGTGTTGGGGAGGTGCTACTGGAATCTAGTAGATAGAAAACAAGGATGGTGGGCTGAGGCTAAGCATCCTACAATGCACAGGACACCCACCAACCACCCCACAACAAAGAATTAAATGGCCTCAAATGTCAATAGTGCCCTGGCTAAAAATCCCTGACCCATTGGATGAGCCCCAGCTCGATATCTAACACCTAGTTTATAAGTAGCAGATTATGTCTACCATGCCACATAAGATTCTAAGCCTCCATGATCCTTTGTGCTCACATTGTTTTCAAAATAGACTTTATTTTTCAGAGCAGTTTTAGTCTCACAGCAAACTGAATGGAAACCACAGAGATTTCCCATATATCCCCTACCATCACAAACCTACAGCCTCCTTCCCTATCTGTGCTTACTTTTAGTTACTGTTTTCTGATTTTTGGTTTTTTTTTTCCACCTGTAAGAAAACTAAGGCTTGCAGAGGCTCCAACAATAGGCCAACAAGGTGTGGCCCTGGAATCTGGACTAGGATCAACAGAATGTGAAAGCCAATGCTTTAGTACATCACCTGTTAGCTGGTAAAGAAACTGCCTGCATTACGGGAGACCTGGGTTCGATTCCTGGGGTGGGAAGATCCCCTGGGGAAGGGAAAGGCTACCTGCTCCAGTATTCTGGCCTGGAGAATTCCATGGACTGTACAGTCCATGTGTCGCAAAATGTCGGACATGACCGAACGACTTTCACTTTCACTAGTTATTTCCACAGCCCTGCTGTCTTCCCTACAGAGTTAACCTGTCAGATCTGTGGTGAGTCTGCTTCTGAGGACCCAGGAGCCTTTAATTCAGAACCCCTCCACTACTCAGAGCCTCACTATTATTGCATAGGATGAATCAAGAAGCAGCCAAGGCAAATGGAAGCAAACAGACTTCAGAATGACAATTGCTTGATGACAGTCTACATGAAATGATTGTTCTCCAGGCATTTAAATGCCTTTGCAGACTTTCCCTATTCCTTCCAGAGGAGTCCTGGGTATCAGCTGATAGAAGAGGTGAACCATGAAAAATGCTGGGTTCCAGTCAAAGTAATTCCATTAGGGGCAGAAAAGCCTTGCTGAAACACAAGGAAGGGAAATCATTTGCAGCATACCAACAGCTGGGCCCAAATGACATCACTCGCCAAAATCAAAGGAAATGAGCTAATCAGATATGCACAAAAGCCCTTTTTGTTTGCTTGCTTAGAAAGCTACAATTTGCTCTCAAGCTAGAGGTGAAAAAAAAAAATGATCTCTTTGAAAAATTTTGGCCCTGATATTTTGCTTCTTTAAATTGTTTTCAGTGATTGGAGCAGACATGAAAATAAAATGCTTGAAATGTTCTCAGGTCACTGCATACTAGGAGGAATTACCACAGGAATGTTATTTTCACAGATTCCTGCCAGACGTTTGATGGTCCTCACCCCAAAGAAGCTATCAATTGGTCTTTGGACATTACGTCCCTTCACATTTTGAACTTCCTTTTCTGTTTCATGGCAAGTTCATCCAGTCTTGAGGTTGAGTAAATGCATATTAAACTAGGGTAGAATTCTGTCAGTAAAATAGAATTAAATGGTATTAAATAAAAGAAACCAAAGGCAAGGAATTCTAAGCGACCCACCTGGTAAGAGCCAAGAGAGAAGAGCCAGTCATTCCCCAAGAATAAACGCAGGAGATGGTGCCAAGCAGGCCTCGGGTTTTGGGGACACTAGTACGAGCAAGCAAGAGAATAAAAGGGAATGGAAGACACTAGGTTCTAGCAAAATCCATCTGCTGCTTCTCCTGGCCTCTTACCACAGAGCTGAGCTGGTAAAACACAGCAGAATTTTATTGTCACACGCAGTGACCCAGCTCAGTCCTCACTTAGGAGTTCTCTGAAGGAAGGAGGCTCCCCAGAAGGAAGGCTCTCAGGGCTGATGCTTCGAGGTGATAAGGTGTGGGGAAGGAGTCATTGTTTGAGGTTATGGGGTGGGTGGGGTCCCGTTAATTGTGAGGCACCCTCTTCCCTTGTAGTCATCCTGAGGCACACTGAGTTGGCCAGGCTCATGGACAGTCTGCTACCAAGCAGGATAAGCAACCTTCCCCTCATTAATGGGACCCAAGTGGACACTGGAAAATGTCAGGGTCCCAGAGGCAGAGGTCTTTCCTGTACTCTCTCACCCAAGGCCTCTATTTAAGCTACTCCTAGGGAAAGGGAGATTTACAGCCACCTATGGTTAAAAAAAAAAAAAGAAAAGAAAAAACAAACTCACAGTTCCTTTAAGGATTTTTTTTTTTTAAGAAAAAATAAAAGTTTCCCCATAAAATGAGTTTCTGGAAGTTTTATGAAATGTTGTTTTTGTATGACTGAACAACAGAAAACATTAAAAGGTAGACAAAGAACTTGGAATATACATTTCTTTGAAGAAAATATAGAAATGGTCAATAAGCCCTTGAAAAGAAAGTGAAAGTGAAGTGGCTCAGTCGTGTGCGACTCTTTGTGACCCCATGGACTGGCCTACCAGACTCCTCTGTCCATGGGATTTTCCAGGCAAGACTACTGGAGTGGGCTGACATTTCCTTCTCCAACATGAAAAGATATTCTGCATTAATACTCATTTGGGAAATGCAAATGAAAACCACAGTGAGATAGCACTTCACCCATTAAGATGGCTACCATAGAACCAACAGAAAATAACAAGTGTAGGTGAGAATGTAGAGAAATTAGAATCCTTGTCCTCTGTTGGTAAGAAAGTAAAATGGTGCTGCTACCACGGGAAACAGTGCAATAGCTCCTCAAAAAATTAAAAGTAGAATTACCATACGATCCAACAATTCTATGCCAGAGTATAGATCCAAAATAACTGAAAACAAGGTCTCAGATATTTGTACACCCATGTTCATAGTAGCATTATTCATAACAGTTAAATGTGGAAGCAACAGTCAAAGTGTCTATTGCTTGATAAAAGGATAAACAAAATGTGGTGTAGGTAGACAATGGGATCTTTTTTCTTTAAAAAGGAAGTCCTGACACATGCTATAGCATGGATGAACCTTGAGGACATTATGCTAAGGGAAATAAGCCAGCCACAAAAAGGCACATACTATATGATACCACTTATCTGCAGTAATTAGAGTAGTCAAATTCATAGAGACAGAGAGTAGGATGGTGGTTGCCTGGGGTTGAAGGCAGAGAGAGAAATGAGTTATTATTCAATGAGTACAGAGTTTTTGTTTTGCCAAATGAAAAGAGTTCTAGAGATGTGTTGTGGTATACTTGTCTAACAATATGAATGCATTAAATATCACTGAATGGTATCCTGAGCAATGGCTAAGATGGTAATTTTATGTAATATGTATTTTAGCACAATTGAAACAAATAAAAGTCATTCTCATGAGGTGTGGCTATGGAGATGGCAGCCATCTATGTGATCTGAAAAAGTCTGTTAATAGTAACACTGTTATCATCTATTGAATATTGACTATATGTCAGGAATTGTACAGAAATCTCATTTAACCCTCACTCCAACTCTGCAAAATGGGTTTAATTGTTCCTTTGTTTCAGATGAAGGAACTGAGGTTCAGAAACAGTGTGTGTTTTCTCCATTATCACTCAGACACTAGTGGCAGGGGCTTGAACCAAGAACTGTATGGCTCTGAAGTTCACGTATCTGACCACACACTGCCTCATGCAGATTCCATTCATTAAGTCTCCTAAAGTAGGCATTAGCTCCTCCTATTTTTAATAAATGAGGAAGCTGAGGCTCAGAGATGTCATCTGGAGGACAGCTTCAGAAAGGGGCAGGGCCAGGATGCAAAGTCAGGTTTGTCTAATTCTAAAATGCCATCCTTGGTCCATAATATAACACTCAGCTTACTTTATTAATTTTAAAATTAAATCTGTATCTTGTCCAATGATGTCTGTGAGATACATTGACTGCAGTGATTTCTATCTTGACTTTTATCTTCTCATTTGAAGGCATAGGAAATAACATTCATTAAACTCTGAATGTGTGCCAGTATACCACATTTCTAAGTAATTGACAAGGATTCACCAATTTAACCCTCACAACCGCTCCAGGAGGTAGATTCCATTATTCTCCCCATTTTAGAGGTGGGGAAACTGAGGCACAGAGAGATGAAGTGAACTTGCCTTGGACATAAATCTAATGATTGGCAGGGTGATGATTGCAAGTCAGGCAGGTGGGCTCCAGAGAGGTCATGCTCTATAATCACTCAGTAACACTATGGAATTAGAATTAACCATGAGGATTTAGTGGAAAACCTACACTGGAAAACTCTGATGAAATAAAATACTTAGCGATGGAATGGGATGATACTCAGGAGGGTTTGTTTTCTAGAAACAGAAAAGTCTATCTGCTATTTATTAACTTAGATTGTTCTCAGATAGTTCACCTGAACTTACCTATATTTCTTTTAAAAAGTTGTTAAATACTCAGGCTGCTATGTTCAATGACTCTGAAAGGTATCTGAATCATTTACAGCAGAAGTTGAAGATTGATAAAAGATGCTACTCTATGTGGCCCAGCAATGTTCTCTTTAGAGTTCAGCACATTCTGACTTAAGATGAGGCTTCTCACAATTTTTTTGATGAAAAATTGTGGTGTAGAGACATCTCACTAGGCCAGGCCCTGAAGTGGTACCTCCCAGAGCTGGTATAATTTCAAAAGCCTCAAAGTGTTGGGCCACTGAGCCAGTTCTTACCTGGCTTGTCTAAAGTCTGAAGGGGAGGCAGGGCCTTCAGAGACCGTCAGATTCAGGAGACAGACTCTGGTTTGATGCATTCAATTCTCTATGGTATTAGTCATATATCAATACTATCTCTAATATTGTATCGATTACCTCTAGGATGCAGTATTCTCTACAGTATCTTTAATGCAAGCTATAGTTGGAGACTAGTCGCTATAGTTGCAAAAGAAAGAAGCGAAGAAAAGTCTATACACAGATGTCTGGGGGTCAAACATTCCACCTTTAAGCTAACCTTCACATTCTTGACTACAGTGGAAGGTGAATGAAGAGTTCTGGTGTTATTGACTACCTGAGGGGATTATTTTGTTTCATTCTGTTTTAACAGTCAACAAGTTAAGCCTTAATATACAGTAATGAAAATGTCTGTGCTTATGAGTTATACCACACTTATATCTGTGCATATATGCCTGTGCATATATCTGTGCATGTATGTAGTTTGGAGAAAAGAATATGCTTAGGTTGTAAAGTGAGTTCCTAAATCATGGGTTTGGTTCCCACTCTGCTTAGATGAATCCACTGAGGCCTTCAGGCAAAGGGTCCAGTGAAAGGCAAACATGCAGTCCAACAACAAAAATTAACTGACACGTAACATGAATGCTTCATTTGCATGTATCAGAGCGAAGGTTCTACTTGATATTCAACTGCCATAGAGTAATGGTAGGAGTGGACGCTGGACCCAGAATGCCTGGGTATAAACCCTAGTTATGCCACTTACTAGCAGGGTACCTTTGAACAAACTACTTAATATGGGTAAAATAAATATTTACTTAGGATAAATTAGATAAATTAATAAGGTTTGAAGGACTGAAATGAAGGGAAATACAAGCAAGGTGCTTAGAACAGCTCCTAGAACATGGTAAGTGAGAAACCTTCAATTTGAGAATTTTAAAATCTTTTCCCCTGATTCTCTGTGAGCTGCCCAACACATCTTCTAAATCTTACCCAAAATTCTTCCTCTAAGTCCTATGATTCTCCCCCTCTTGCTGCTCCTGTATCTTCAGAAGCTAAAAGAACCATAGTAAAGAAGAAAAACCTGGCAGAATCTGAATGGATAAAGGCAGAAGTACGGGATTGGGTGGGAAGATGCCTATTTCTTTTCATACACACATAAAGCATTGCTATCATCTCATTATCTTTGAGTGTGTGTGTGTATGTGTGTTAGTCGCTCAGTCATGTCCTACTCTTTGCAACCCCATGGACTATGGCCTGCCAGGCTCCTCAGTCCATGGGATTCTCCAGGCAAGAATACTGTAGTGGATTGCCATTTCCTTCTCCAGGGGATCTTCCTGACCCAGGGATTGAATCCAGGTCTCCACATTGCAAGCAGTCTCCTTATTGCCTGAGCCACCATTATCTTTGCCATTGTTAAAAGCAAACTCCAAAGAGCAATTAACAACTAGAGCCTTGTAATCAAAGACCTCTGGGTTTGAATCCTTGCTTTGCTGAGACCAGAGCAAAGATCTGAAGTGGACAGAATCTCAGTCTCCTTTTATATCAAGTATAAATGGTGATACCGGCCTTATTGGGTTCTGATGAGGTTGCAAGTCATTAATACTATAATGTGCTGGCATGTATTCAGTGCCCAGTAATCAGGAGTCATTGTTACTATGTTTTTCTAGTTCTGCAAAAACAGGAGGCAGGATGGGAAGAGAACATTAAAGCAAAGACTGTCAGAAAACAGGAAACCTATTTTCAGCCTTGCCCCTAAAACAACAGTTTCAAGAGCGTCAACCTTAAGCTTACTGGCTCTCGTTGTCTTACCCAGAGTCAAGAAATTCTGCCTCCTTGCAAAGAATCCACCCTTTTCCTAGAAACTGCCGAAGATAGAGGGGAAAACTAAGCTGAGTTTCCCAGGTTGCCGCTCTGAGCATAATAAAATCTACTTTCTGAGCCTATGAGCAGAGGACAGGGAATCGGGGGAGGGGCTCAGGCATTTGGGGCGGGGGGCGGTTCGGGTCCCCAGGCCTGGAGCAGCAGGCTGCCTTCCAGGTCTAATTGCAGCACATTCCTAAGATCTGTCGTCATTCACGGAGCCGTGATGCGAGTGTCTCAGTGCTGTGGGAGCAGAGGAGTTAGAGTATCTATGAAAGTCTATGAAAGGCACACGAAGACGCACGCTGACCCCTTCAAGCCTATGACCATGTTCTAAGCGGAGCCAGACGGAATGAAATCAAGGTCTCTGTCCAGCATTTGAGAGCCAGTGAAAATGGGAACTCGGTGTTTCTCTAGATTCCCAGAGTATATTACCTTAGTCATAAAACTGGGGACTTTCAAATCTAATTTGTTCAGCGCTAGTGCTGTTGAAGGCCGGGCAGGGTTCCAAAGGAAATCACCTCCACGCAAACAGAGATTAGCAGCTCTCCACTGGAGACATATGGGAATGATTCCCTATAATCTCCAGTAATTGTGCCTGTATTACATTCAAATCCTGTTTTCAATTTTCTTAAACTTCTAGACTGATTGTGTTATTAAATCATGCTGGCTGATGTGTTTAATAAGGACCTATTAAATGTTTATAAAATTAGGGAAATAAATATGGGCTTTTAGTCAGATTGCCCAATGGATCTGGTAACCTATTGTTAAAATAACAGCAGTGCTGTTAAATCTGGGTTCCTTGACTACATACACTGGTACTCACTTTAAAAGTTCAAGCAGAACTCTTTATTCTAACACTCCATTTGCTAAAGAATTTGGCTCCCCACCTCCCACTCCATGAAGAAAGAAATACACTGAAAGAAGACTCACAGGAAGATGTAACGTCTTGGCTGACAAGAAATGTTACCCTGCTTCCAATGAAGTTGTGACAACAGCAACTTCCGGATTAGATCCAGAGATATCAGCTTTGCTGTTGTGTTGTGTTGCTAAACTATTCACCTGGCTTAATTTCAAACTGGCAATTGCATGAAAGTTCTCCAAGGTCTTTGGTAGGAAGGGGTGATCAGGCTTCAGAGGGGAAAGGAATACTTGTCTGGGATTTGTCCAGCAGGAAGAGAGAATAAAGTCCATTCTTTAAACAGAGGGGCTCACTTAGGAATGATTTCTCTGTTTAATCTTGGTGATTATGGATGATTTGAGAAATACAGTCCTCTGTGACATGGCTCAGACTAGTTCAGTTGCTTTTGCTTCCTTGACATTTAAAAGCAAAAACTAGTGATCCCTGCAGAAGAGATCCAGGCATGGATGGCTAAAGACATCTTAAACCAGAAGGTTCACAGGGCCCAGGAATCTGTGTTGTCAGGGGACAGGGATTTGCATCCAGCCCCATAATTCGGCTGTGATTTAACCTGAGCAAGGTGTTTTCTTATCTCTGAATGGAGATGTTAACAATATCCACCTCCATGGTTGTTCTGAGGATTAAATAGGATTATAACGCATGTCAACCATGGTGTCTGGCACGTGCTAAGGGCCCAAAACTGGTTGCTAAAAAAGGAAAAAGAGAGAGAGAGAAAGGAAGATGTATAGATCAAGGTCCAAACCTACGATCTCTTTAACAGGGCTAACAATAGTTACAATAAGAGTGTTAAAAATAAATACTAACACAACATTAGCTGTCTGAGCATGCTCCTAAGTGTGGCATTAAACGCAGGACTACATGATTCTTGTCCAAAGCGATTCCCTAACACAGACACGAAACCATAACTTCAGTCATCCCTGCCAAAACACTCTCGGCCACCTGGCCCTAAACCACAGTTTCCTATACCCTTAACCACAGCTCAAGTAATTCTGTTATCTGCAGGGCAAATGCAAACCCTACTTTCTTGGACCAGTTAACCTTTGAGTTTCCCCTAAGGAAGGGGAGGGCAATTAAACAATCTTTCTGGCACTTAAAAAAACCCCTACAACAACAAACCACATCATTATCTTGGTATAAACACACCCCCTTAAGATATTTCTAACAAGTATGTATCAGCTCCCCCCACTCACCAACTACTGCCACCCCCATCCCAGAATATTGTAAAGTGATGTGGGAGCTGGCCTGGTTTACATTAGGGGCTCTGAAAGGTTGAAGGAGAATTGGATAGAAGGTTAATATTTGGCAGAACCTTGTAAATGACCTGATTGTTATTTTATATTGCTTACAGTCTCCAAATCACTGCTGCTTGCCAGAGAGGCCCCAAGTGTGGCCAGGTAGTTACACACAGCAGTGTCACAAGCCAGCTCCATGGAGGGACATACTTACTCTGAGTGTGTTTGTGTGTGTGTTTTCTCTGAGTGTGGGCACAGGCATCCGATGTCTTTGCTTATGCCCAACCAAAATAGAGCAGAAACTGAGCACGGCAATTATTTTTACGGATTTTTTTTTCTGCCCTCAAGGGAACTTCTCCCAGTTTAATTGTCTAAGAGGATTGTTTCCTTGTGGGATTTTATTTCAAAACATTTCTGTTAAAATTTCTGAGAGGGAAGGAAAGAGAAGATGGAATTAAAAAAATATATATCCTTAAACATACAAACCCACAATCACATAAAAATTCTCCAAACTGCATATCCTGAAATTAATAGAGGTGTTTTGTGATGCATAGATTTTTAAATTATTTGTCTAAAGATATGTTTAGAATTGATTATATTAAAGGTGTATAAATCTTGGGTTCCCTGCCCCCACTGCTATGCCTTAGAAATGAATTCAAGCGAACCAACTGAATTTTAAGTTAAGACAAACAGGGGGAGAGATCATTTGTCTCCAGTTATACATGAAATAGCTCCTAATAGCGGATGCTGAGTTCATGAAGTATATGTTCGACCCTGTTTGATATAAATTCCATCATCAGCTCACACAAAAAAATTGTATTTATGCATAAGACAGTGCTCTCTAACATGAACTCCTATAAATTACAAGAACAGAAAATCCAAATTTATAAGATGCCATTTCTGGATTTATTTTTAATGCTCTCTCCCACATATTACCAAACAAATGCCACATTAGCAGAGCATGAAAGCTTTTTACTGGCATAAGCTATGGCCATGAAATTCACAGCACAGGCTGGGCGGGCGGTTAGGTGCAGATGAAGAAGCAAAGAAAAAGTGTGAGAAGGACCAGGGTTTCAAAATGCTTGGGAGGTCCCAGAGCCTGGTGTTTCCTTTAGTGTAGACAAGCTGGTCATTTACTAAAGAAGGCATGTTTCTTGATTCATTAATGATAGCAAACACAGGTGATTATTTTTATTTCCTAAGAAATATGAATTTGTGTTTCCCCATCCAAACCCCACATGGTAGCATCAGACCAAATTCTCTTCTGTATCTTCTATAATTCTCCCCTGTATCTTCTACCAATTCATTCATTTATTCATCAAGTATTTATTGATTGCTTTACGTGTGTCAACCGTTTGACTGTGGAATAGAGGACACAGTCTAATAAGAAAAACATTATAGTATCGTAGTAAGAACACAAGCTCTGCAACTAGTGTGCCTGTTATACACAAAGAAATAATAATACTAATAATATTAGCTAACATTTATTGAATGCTTACTTGGTGCCAGGTACTAAATTTTTACATGTTAACTCATTTAATCTTTTCAGATTCCTATGAGGCTAGATACTATTATTTGTTTATTTTAACAATGAAAAAAGTTAAATGTAAGTTCTCATAGTATGAAGTAGAACTAGTATTTTAATCCATAGCTTCAAGTCAGAAGATTTAATCACCATCTTGAAAGGAGTTGACGCTCCTAAATAAATCAACATCAACATTCCAGCTCCATCCTTCACTGACTTTGTGACCTTGGACAAGTTAGTTAACCTCTTAATACCTCTCTCTTCCCATCTATAAAATGGGGATAATAATAGAGTCTGCTTCGTACTG
Source organism: Budorcas taxicolor (assembly GCF_023091745.1). Taxonomy (NCBI): domain Eukaryota; kingdom Metazoa; phylum Chordata; class Mammalia; order Artiodactyla; family Bovidae; genus Budorcas; species Budorcas taxicolor. Next base: position 69,561,046 of record NC_068916.1, on the reverse strand, counting down.
TCAAGGTGAAGAATAAAGGAAAAGTTGTACCTGTGCAGCACTTGGAAGAGTCCCTGGCACAAGAATGTGCTCAGTGTTCATCCTTCGTATTTCTTTATTATTATCATCATTACTTGATAAGTCTCTTTCATTACATACAATGGATGCCTTAAGACATTAGTATTTAATTTTCTTTCAGAATCTGATTGAGGAAGGGCCAGATTCAAACACAGTTATCAACCAGCAGAGATACCAAGAAGGTCTTAGGTCATAAAGGTGACCAGACTGGTCTAAACCAAATCACAGTCTAGTAAACAGTCTACTGAAAATTACTGCCACCATTTTGTAGCTCACAGAGAGTTTTGGAGGTTATGGATGGATGGGGTTCAGTGGAGAGCTCTATAAGGCTTTGGTCTTCAATCTAAGTCCCCATGAAGAGTACAATTCTCCCTCCCCTCCTCCATTTAGTCTCTCTTCAGGAAAGGCTTGGAGAAGGCAATGGCACCCCATTCCAGTACTCTTGCCTGGAGAATCCCATGGATGGAGGAGCCTGGAAGGCTGCAGTCCATGGCGTCGCTGAGGGTCAGACACAAGTGACCGACTTCAATTTTACTTTTCACTTTCATGCATTGGAGAAGGAAATGGCAACCCACTTCAGTGTTCTTGCCTGGAGAATCCCAGGGACGGGGGAGCCTGGTGGGCTGCCGTCTATGGGGTCGCACAGAGTCGGACACGACTGAAGTGACTTAGCAGCAGCAGCAGCAGCAGGAAAGGCTTAAGGCAGAGTCTCTGAGCATGTAAGAACTTTGACTATTTCCTCTTTAAAAAAAAAAAGCAAAGGTCATGAGGGCAAGCTACTGAAGTATTCCAAATCACAAGAACATTCAAATGACAACTACTCAGTAAGAGCTCATTCTGTCCAAATTCGAGTACCAACCCCTTTCAATCTGTCTTATTCTTTGCTCTCAGGCAAAGTTCCTGATGGAAAGCAACAGAAACTGAATGGGATGAGTAATGCAGAAAAATAACTCACCAAAAGGATACAGGGGAAAGCACCAGCGGGAACTGAGCACAGAAACTAGGAACCTGGAGACAGCCCTGCCCATCACAAAATGCTGTGAGCAGGACAGTGTCTCCTCCAATGCTGAGCACTCAGCTCTGGAACTTGTATCTCTGGACCACACTGTCTTGTGGACCATCCTTCCCCTGCTTTCCTGGAAACTACATCTTACTGTGCCCCAATAACTGCCAAGGAACTTTCTATTCGCCCTGCTTCTTTGCAGCTCTGTCTTCAGATACAAAACTAGGAGTAGATACACATGACTGGCTGAGCCTAGATGCAGATCCTCACTACCAGGGATATCTTGAAATCAAGTTTTTGGCATTTTCAGATATTGCAGAAGGACATATGCTCTGTCTCCGTATTTCATAAAGTAAGGGATTCCAAATTAAAGAGAAAAGGTTCAGCCGTTACTAGCCAAAAATAATGACAGAAGTCCAGTGCATCTCTCCAGTTTGAATACTGATTCTCTGGGGATGATTCTGCCTGCCCTACTCAGGGATATTTACAGTGTCTGGAAACACTTTCGGTCGTCACAACTGGGAGAATTGCTACTATCGTCTAGGAGGTGGAGGGCAGAGCTGCTGTTTAGTTCCCAACAGTGCAAAAATAGTTGCCCACAATACAGGATTAAATGGCCCCAAATATTAATATTTCCAAGAGGGAGAGAACCTGTGTCAGGCTGAAAGCTAAAGGTACATGGGGACCCTCTCTGGATTTTCTCACAGTTATGCCCTGACAGCCATCAGATGAAGGGCTCGATGTGTTGACCACATAAACAAAAGAAAGGCTACATTAATAGACGTAGCCACATAATCTACATATTCAATCTACATGTTGACCAAATAAACAAAAGAAAGGCTACATAATCAATAGATGTCATTGATTGTCCACCAGTCTCAACAGCAAAGGGACCAACAGGTTGTTCTTTCTTTTTGCTTCTGACTTCTTCCTGGCCATTGTGGTTTCTAACACATGACTATCCATGAAACAGAAACCTAATACCTACTTGTGAAATGAATAAACTCAGAGTAAAATCCAGAGTCTAATCAATGTCTACAAAGCCCTCAATTATCTGGGCTTCCTTTAACTTTGCAACCTTCTCTTCAACTATTTTCCCCATGGCTCACCCTGTTTGCACCACACTGGCTTTCTTGTTATTCCTCCTCATACATCACCCATGGTCCTAATCCCTCTGCAAGGAATATTCTCTGTCCTCTTCATTTCCAACGTAGCTCAGCCTCTCAGCTATTGCAAGTCTTTGACAAAATGATTTCTCTCCAGGTATGCTTACCCTGAACACCCTAAGAAGACACACCTGTCGCTCCAACTTCTGCATTCTTGATAACTATACTGCTCCTTGTTTTTAAACAGCTTTCCATACAATTGAGATATGAACAAAGCTAGTGGAAGTGATGGAATTCCAGTTGAGCTATTTCAAATCCTAAAAGATAATGCTATAAAAGTGCTGCACTCAGTATGCCAGAAAATTTGGAAAACTCAGCAGTGGCCACAGGACTGGAAAAGGTCAGTTTTCATTCCAAGCCAAAAAGGCAATGCCAAAGAATGCTCAGACTACTGCACAACTGCACTCATCTCACACGCTAGTAAAGTAATGCTCAAAATTCTCCAAGCCAGGCTTCAACAGTACATTAACCGAGAACTTCCAGATGTTCAAGTTGGATTTAGAAAAGGCAGAGGAACAAGAGATTAAATGGTCAACATCCGTTGGATCATTGAAAAAGTGAGAGAGTTCCAAAAAAACATGTACTTCTGCTTTATTGACTATGTCAAAGCCTTTGACTGTGTGGATCACCACAAACTGTGGAAAATTCTGAAAGAGATGGGAATACCAGACCACCTGACCTGCCTCCTGAGAAATCTGTATGCAGGTCAGGAAACAACAGTTAGAACTGGACATGGAACAACAGACTGGTTGCAAATAGGAAAAGGAGTACGTCAAGGCTGTGTGTTGTCACCCTGCTTATTTAACTTATATGCAGTGTACATCATGAGAAACGCTGGACTGGATGAAGCACAAACTGGAATCAAGACGCTTGCTCCTTGGAAGAAAAATTATGACCAACCTAGACAGCATATTAAAAAGCAGAGACATTACTTTGCCAGCAAAGGTCTGTCTTGTCAAGGTTATGGTTTTTCCAGTAGTTATGTATGGATGGGAGAGTTGAACTATAAAGAAAGTTGAGCACTGAAGAATTGATGCTTTTGAACTGTGGTGTTGGAGAAGACTCTTGAGAGTCCCTTGGACAGCAAGGAGATCCAACCAGTCCATCCTAAAGGAAATCAGTCCTGAATATTCATTGGAAGGACTGATGCTGCAGCTGAAACTCCAGTACTTTGGCCACCTGAAGCAAAGAATTGACTCATTGGAAAAGACCCTGATGCTGGGAAAGATTGAAGGCGGGAGGAGAAGGGGACGACAGAGGATGAGATGGTTGGACGGCATCACTGACTCAATGGACATTAGTTTGAATAAACTCTGGAAGTTGGTGATGGACAGGGAGGCCTGGAGTGCTGCAATCCATGGGGTCTCAAAGAGCTGGACACGACTGAGTGACTGAACTGAACTGATGTATAAAATACCAATATGTAAGGGATAATTGATCTATATGACATACACAAAGAACTATAGGTGACTAATGTGTACAACTTGACTTTGGACATATGCAAAAACTTCTGACACCTCCTCCCCAATCAAGGTAATAGTCATGTCCATCATTTCCAATAGTTTCCTTGTATCCCTTTGGTTTTTGGTTGTTGGATTTTTTGTTTTTCTTTTTTCTGGTAAGAGCACATAACATGAAATCCATCCCTTTAAAGATTTTGGAACAACATCATATTGTTAACTGTGGGCACCGTGTTGCACTGCGGATCTCTAGAGCTTAGTCATCTTGCATAACTGAAACTTAACACCCATTAAACAACCACATAGCTGTTTTATTCCCCCTAGAACTAAGCACTTTCTAACGTACTCCGGAATTTACTAACATGCTATATTTATGGTTTACTACCTGTCCCCCACCCACCCCCCTTAGAGTGGTGTTTTTAGTTTATCTTGTTCATGATGTGTCCCAGTGCCTAGAATGGTATCTGGCACATAGTAGGTGCTCACTAAATGTTGGTTGAATAAACAACTAAAGCAACTCCAAGTCATGGGACAGACTGAAAAATGCAAATATTGTCCCCAAAGATATGCTAACATTCACAGAATAACAGCTCCATAGTGATACAGCAGATATACAGGACTGCTGTGTGTTTGGCAATGTTTGGAGCTGATGCTGGAAGTAAAGCACTGGCCTTGCCAAATGCAGCCTCCTGAGGCTCCTAGGTAACAGACAAGGGCCTAGGGGTATTCCTGAAATAGCCTCTGCCTCTCACTAGTCTGTGACGAAAATATTAGTATCCAAAGTTTAGAAACAAGGAAACTGGGGCTCAGGAAGATTGTGTAGCTTTCTCCCCAGGGCAACAGAGTTGGAAAACAACAAAGCTGGCATCATGGTCTGGTATCCAGACCTTAAGACACTGAACCCTACTTAGAAAGTCTGTGAACTTGGTGGGGCAGCTCTCTCGATTATAGATCTGTGGAGCATGTACCTACCTTGAGAATTTCCAGATGAATAGGCAAAGAAGGAAGCAAAGTCATAGTGTCACCACACAAGGGACCTCACCAAACCATCATTTAATTTCCTGGCTGCCTAATAATATTCACTTATATAGCAATGTATTATGTAGGTACAACAATTTCGTATTAACAATCTGATTAGCACCTCTAAAACCCAATGCATTGTTTAGATCAGAAGATCTGTCCCTATTTTACAGATAAGGAAACAGAGGCATGGAATGATGTAGTGACTTGTACCAATATGGGCAGGAGTAGAATTCAGTTCTTTCTGTTATTGAATGTTGCTGCTCAATATAAACAGCCATTCTCAAAAGCAAAGAATACACATACGTATGTATATCTGTGCATAAATATGTGCATGGGTGTAAATCTAAGTGTGTGTGTGTATGTGTGCATGTGCACACACAAGTCCTGGACGTTAATCTCAAGAGCAATACCTGTTGCTTATCTAAACTTTTAGGCTCTCTGTTTGCTTCAGACACATCTGGAATTCAAGGAGTGCCAGGAGGGTGCTGGGCAACACCCTGAGTGAGATATGAGTCAAGACATTTGGTCTCTAGAAGACCTTCTCACCTTCCTCACTTACCAGAAAATGAGTCTGGTCATGTGATGATCTCCAAATTAGAATGACTTCCTGATGCTAATGCGAGCCTCTGAGTTTCTGCCCATGGTGTTCCCCTTGCAGTTTATTTGTTCTTTCATTTTGTCCAGTTAATTCCTATTCATACTTCATGTCCTAGCTTGAACCTTACTTCCTCAGGAGGGTTATACTCACTCATAAGTCCTACACTTTTCCTTCAGTTCACTCGCTCAGTCGTGTTTGACTCTCTGCGACCCCAGGAATCACAGCATGCCAGGCCTCCCTGTCCATCACCAACTCCCGGAGTTCACTCAGACTCGCGTCCATCGAGTCAGTGATGCCATCCAGCCATCTCATCCTCTGTCATCCCCTTCTCCTCCTGCCCCCAATCCCTCCCAGCATCAGTCTTTTCCAATGAGTCAACTCTTTGCATGAGGTAGCCAAAGTACTGGAGTTTCAGCTTTAGCATCATTCCTTCCAAAGAAATCCCAGGGTTGATCTCCTTCAGAATGGACTGGTTGGATCTCCTTGAAGTCCAAGGGACTCTCAAGAGTCTTCTCCAACATCACAGTTTAAAAGCATCAATTCTTCGGTACTCAGCTTTCTTCGCAGTCCAACTCTCACATCCATACATGACCACTGGAAAAACCATAGCCTTCACTAGACGGACCTTTGTTGGCAAAGTAACGTCTCTGCTTTTCAATATGCTATCTAGGTTGGCCATAACTTTTCTTCCAAGGAGCAAGCGTCTTTTAATTTCATGGCTGCAGTAACCATCTGCAGTGATTTTGGACACGTTTCCTTAGTGGAATTTATTTTAGCACAGCAGTGTGAAATCACCTTGCCTATGGGTTGATCAAAGCTATGCAATGGCTTTCAGGAATGCACGAGTCTTGTGGCTTTTCCTTGCTGCTGGATGCCCAGGGTTGAGTGCTGAAATGCAGTAGGTGTTCCATCACCCTGTGCTGACTGAATGCACTGGGGCTTGAGCTCAGTTTGCACTAGTAGGAATTTGTGTGGGGTAGCAAGGAGATCCAACCAGTCCATTCTGAAGGATATCAACCCTGGGATTTCTTTGGAAGGAATGATGCTAAAGCTGAAACTCCAGTACTTTGGCCACCTCATGCGAAGAGTGACTCATTGGAAAAGACTCTGATGCTGGGAGGGATTAGGGGCAGGAGGAGAAGGGGACGACAGAGGATGAGATGGCTGGATGGCATCACTGACTCGATGGACACAAATCTGAGTGAACTCCGGGAGTTGGTGATGGACAAGGAGGCCTGGTGTGCTGCGATTCATGGGGTCGCAAAGAGTAGGACACGACTGAGCGACTGAACTGAACTGAGCACCCCCTAAAGATCAGTAAACCAGCAGCTGCTCTCTCTCTCTAGGACCATTTTAAGATTAACCATATTTAGAACATTTTGACTTTTTCAGTTTTAGTAGTAGATTGCAAAAAAAATTATATCAGTAAGCTTTTGAGAATCTGTGACATACATGTCAGACCACTAAGATTTCTTTATTCTACTGCAGCCTTGCTTTTCCCTCCATACCTGAGCTATATAAGATGTGGCCAAAATCTCTTGGGGGTGATTTTAAAAATAAAAAATGCTTATCCAAAGAAATCGAGCAAAACTTCACTTGGTAAGACTTCTGAGGAGTGTCTGTTTGCAAAGTCACTTTAGCTAACCTCAGAGGAAGCTTCGTCTCATGACCTTATGATTGCACTCTGTTTTAAATCAAAATTCTGCCCAGTTTGATCACTTTCTTTCTTCATTACACCTAATGCCAAGTAACTTTGGGTCCATTTTGAAAGTTAAATCTGTACAGCAAGGATGAAGACTGACCTCCATCAAAGCTAATCAAAATACTCTTAGGACTTGGGTGTTCTTCTAATGGCAGCCTCCCTGGGATAATTATACAGTCTCTCTGGGTGACCACTTTGAACCTGAAGAGTGTTTATGTGGTTTGTTTTTTAAGACAGCAAAATTACTTGATATAGTCACAACTCAAAATTTCTTAAAGTTAGATGATTAAGATAAAACCAGTTTTTACAGGACAATCTTCATAGTACTTGATTTCGACCTCTTGATACTATTCACGGGAGATGAAGCACGAAATAATGTCATTTATTGGTATGTTCCTTAAGCCCATAAGGCTGTAATGTCAGAAGGATCGAGATCATGTCTTTCCTATGACCACTGCAGCCCCAACCACGAGCGCAGTGCCTAGAGGCACTACAAGATGGTACCGACACTTTCTCGTTTGCTTACTCTGGGTTGTTCTGGTATAAATTTTAACAGCGTCCTCTTTTACTCTTAAAAATGTCCTGGTCTGGGAGATAAATTATATAGCAATAAATGTTTTTTGACTGTATCATGGGTGAAAGAATGGATGACTAACCAAACAAATGAGTCACACATCTTTCATCTAAGACGTCTGATGAACAGATTAGCTGGCTTTCTGAAGACAAAACCAAGAAAGCTCTGATTTGTAGCACTTGCTGATTTCTACAGTGTAAATTCTCCCACTATGGCTGATTCTAAGGTACCAATGTTCCATCACTGAAGGTGGGTTGGGAAGAGCGGTGTGAGCCGGTATGAGCTATCTAGACCACTGTTTCGATAGTTACATCTATGCGAGACACCAAATTGAAAATGAGCATGGGGTTTGCTCCAGGAAGATAGTAAAAAAGTTTAACAATAGATAGGACATGGGTACCAAGTCCATCAGACTGGATGCTGGTCTAACTTGAGACCTGAACTATAAATGACAATACAACGAAGCAGAGTATCCCAGCTCCAGTCCTGTGGGGATTGAATCCACCACTTTGACCTCATCTGTCCTGTTACTCTCTTCCCAAACTTACTGACTTAGTTTGTCAAAGGCAGGGCAAGGGCAATAGCAATATGATTTGCAGATCCTGGTGTTTCCTGGAATTTTGAACAGGAGCAGACTCGTCCTCCCCTGTGCGTGGTGTGCTCTCCAAAGCTGCCAGTGGATCACAGAGCATCACAGATCCATGCTGGGAACTCCTGCTGGCCTGCCCTACTGGAGAACATCCCACAGTTTCTCTGTTACCTTGATGTAGAATTGAACTGTGGAGGAGTTAGACAACATAAGCTAAAAGTATTCTCAACTTGCCTTTGATTTAGGTAGGGAAAATAAAAAAATTTTTAAGATAAAATAAAACATACTCCCAGACCATCAAGACCACAGTTCTTAGAAGATGTGGGCAAACTTTCAGCTCTGTCAAGAAATAGATAAGTGCTCTAGTCGACAAACTGTTAAAGGAAAATGAGGACATATCAAAACTCATTCCACGACATCTGTCTTAGTCCTTCTGGGCTGCTATAACAGAATGCTGCAGATTGAGTGGCTTATAGAAACTGGAAATTTATTTCTCATAGTTCTGGAGGCACTGGCAGAGTTAGCGTCTGGTGAGGACCAGACTCCTGGTTCATAGACAGCTGTCTTCTTGCTGTGTCCTCTTAAGGGGCAAGAGAGCTCTCCAGGGTATTTTTTATAAGAGCATTAATCCTATTCACAAAGCATCTACCTTTATGACCTAATCACCTCCCAAACACCTCACCTCTAAATACTGTCACATTGGGGAATAAGTTTCCACAAGTGAATCTGGAGGAGAAGGGAACAAATGCTCAATCTAAAGCATTATCCTGAGAGGCAGCTGAGTGGAGCCACTGATTTGATGCTGGAATGCATCTCACTTTCTCTGCAGAGAACAACGATGAGGAGGTAACATTCCTTAAGGTTGTCACACTCCTCAGGTAACTAACTCCTGGATGTCACTGTCTCCCTAATATGTCAAGGACTTGCTTAGTAGATACGAGGATGGAGATAAAGGTGTTGCCAGTTTGGAGAGGCTCTATATACAACCAGAACTGACTGTCATCTACATTGCAGGATCTGAAAGCATTAAGAACTCCCACATCACACAAAAGGGCTGGTTTCATGGATAGGCAATCAACACAGTTATACGGGTCCCATAATTATAAGAGTCTCACCCTTCGTACTATGCTCTGCTGTTGCCATCTTGAAATTCTCAAAAACTTCTGAACAAGAGACCCAGAATTTTCGTTTTGCTCCAAGAGCTGAAAGTTGGTTTGTATCTTTCAAAAGGGTCATTAAAGGAATTAAGGTTGGAATTTTTCAAATTGTCTATCCTGTAAGCTTAGAGTTGCCGTCAATGTGTATCATGAATCACCAAGAGATGAAGGGGAGGCCAACAGAAATATGTATTACATTAATCAGGAAGGATCATACATTTCTTCACCTGTTAGCAAGGATATATCTTATCTGAAAAATTACCCCATTGTAACCACTCACAAGCTATAACTGGAAGGAAGCAACTGTGAGGCACAGAAAAAGTGGGGTAGTACAGAGAGGGCAACTAGAATAAAAAGCCATTTGTGGAGGGAAGCCCAAAACATAAAATAGAGAGGCAAAAGACCAATTTCCTAAATTTGCAACTATTTCTTCCATACTACTACCCATAATCCCCTAAATTTGCTTCCTTCTTTTTCTCCTTCATCCCTCTATACTTTCTTAGAATCATCAATAAACCTTTATAGTAGACAATGGGAAATATAATGAGAGAGATAATGGTGATGTGCTTTGAGAGTTCAGAAGAGGGGAACATCAGTCCTAGCTGGTGGGAAGACGCATTTGGAGGAGTCGGCATTGTAGCTGGTCCTTGGGAGCTGGGAGTGACTTGGATGCAAGGTGATAGAAAGGTTTTCTAAGGAGAGAGGACAGTGGGAACAAAGGCATGAAATGAGAAAGCCTGGGGGTGATTATAAAGAACAGTGCATTGCTTTGTTCGGCTGGAGCACAAGGTTCATGACGAGGAACAGTGGGAGGTAGAGCTTTCATTTTTCCCTCTATTGATTCTTTTCCTAAATATTTCAGGTGAACAGAAGCCACAGTTTAGAGAAGGGGATGCTTAGCCAAGTAACTGGTCCTTACAGCTACCAGTCTCATCACTACCTTGTACTATGACATTCTGTAAATTCTCAGTTTAGAAAATGTATCAGTCACGACAGACTCAGTTATATTGTAGCAATAAACAAAGCCCAAATTTCAGTGGCTTGAACATGTTAGCACAAGTTTCTCTTTTGTTCATGCTCAGCTGGAGATTCTGCTCTGCTCTGCTCCATGATATCTTCAGGCAGTGATTCAGGCTGATGAAGAGCATCCTGCCTGGAGCTTTGCTGGTTGTTATGGGAGGAACCAGGAAAAGCAAGCCATATACTGGCTCTCAAGAGCTTTTGCCCCAAGGGGGCCCTTGTCACCTGTTTGCCTTTCACTGGCCAATGTAAGTCTGTGACCACACCTACTTTCAAAGAGCCAGAGAAGATGCCCTCCTACCTTGTACCTGGCAGAAGAAATACTGGAGATATTTGGTGGATGGCATTAGTAAATACCAGAGAATCTCCAGGAGATTGATTCCAAAATACCCAAACACTTGTCCATGTATGAAATAATTGGATGAGTAGTTTTTTGCAGTTTCAGATTTTGATGATTTAGCAATTTAAATGGGTAGATTCATTTATAAATCTGAATAGAAATTTTCAAATAAATTGTTTTAATTATTAATGATGTTTTTTTCAAATTCAAGTTAGTAGTAGTGTTAGTTGCTCAGTCGTGTCTGACTCTTTGCAATCCCATGGACTGTAGCCTGACAGACTCCTCTGTCCATGGGATTCTCCAGGCAAGAATACTGGAGTGGATTGCTGTTCCCTTCTCCAGAGGATCTTCCTGACTCAGGGGTTGAACCTGGTTCTCTTGCGTAGCAGGCAGATTCTTTACCATTTGAGATACAGGGAAGACCTTAAATTCAAGTTACCTGGGAACCATAAACGTTTGTGTTATCCCAGACCTCCTTTATTCCTCACCATTTTACAGAGATGTCAACTCCTGAACCTCAGATGCTCAAATATTACTTATGTTTTAACCTGGAGTTTTCTCTTTGGGGGATAAAAGATGCATCACCACTTTGTTCTCCTTTCCCCAATACAGATATCACTAATCAATCATGGTCTTTCCCCACTGAATCCAATTTGAATTCTTCTCAATAGAGTGTTTCAACTAGCTGCTTCCAATTGATCACAATTTTAAATGAGATAAAACCAATAAATCATCTAAGAGGAAAAGAATCCTACCTAAAACCTGCACTAATTTCTAAAAAATCAATAGCATATTAATGGGAAGGACTTTAATTTTTCCACATATTTATTGATTTGTTGATTCTTTCATTTATTCAATAAGGATTTATTCAGAACCCATCTGTGTCAGGCACTGTTCTAGGCACTGGGGATGCTGATGGGCATGACAAGCATAATCGCTTTCCCTGTGGAAATAATGTTCTGATATTGTTAATATGTCAATAAACTTGTGTGTGCAAGTTTGAGAGCAAGAGACAGAAATAATCTGTGCTGCAAGGCACAGCTGAGAAATGTGAATTTGCAGTAAACAAAGGAGGAGCTGAGAACCTGAGCACTCTAGGAGGTAAAGCCAGAGAGGAAAAAAAAAAGGGTAATAGTAACAAGAGCTGTCTTCACCCTGAAGCACCAGTCAACTGATTGCTACTTACTTTCAGCTCAGTTCAGTCACTCAGTTGTGTCTGACTCTTTGCGACCCCAGGAATCGCAGCACGCCAGGCCTCCCTGTCCATCACCAACTCCCGGAGTTTACCCAAACTCATGTCCATTGAGTCAGTGATGCCATCCAGCCATCTCATCCTCTGTCATCCCCTTCTCCTCCTGTCCCCAATCCCTCCCAGCATCAGGGTCTTTTCCAGTGAGTCAACTCTTCGCATGAGGTGGCCGAAGCATTGGAGCTTCAGCTTCAGCACCAGTCCTTCCAATGAACACCCAGGACTGATCTCCTTTAGGATGGACTATTTGGGTCTCTTTGCAGGCCAAGGGACTCTGAAGAGTCTTCTCCAACACCACAGTTCAAAAGCATCAATTCTTCAGCACTCAGCTTTCTTCACAGCTGTACCTGACCACTGGAAAAACCATAGCCTTCACTAGACAGACCTTTGTTGGCAAAGTAATAATGTCTCTGTTTTTGAATATGCTATCTAGGTTGGTCATAACTTTCCTTCTAAGAAGTAAGTGTCTTTTAATTTCATGGCTGCAGTCACCATCTGCAGTGATTTTGGAGGCCCCCAAAATAAAGTCTGACACTGTTCCCACTGTTTCCCCATCTATTTCCCATGAAGTGATGGGACCAGATGCCATGATCTTCGTTTTCTGAATGTTGAGCTTTAAGCCAACTTTTTCACTCTCCTCTTTCACTTTTATCAAGAGGCTTTTTAGTTCTTCTTCACTTTCTGCCGTAAGGGTGGTGTCATCTGCATATCTGAGGTTATTGATATCTCTCCCGGCAATCTTGATTCCAGCTTGTGCTTCTTCCAGCCCAGCGTTTCTCATGATGTACTCTGTATATATGTTAAATAAGCAGGGTGACAATATACACCCTTGATGTACTCCTTTTCCTATTTGGAACCAGTCTGTTGTTCCATGTCCAGTTCTAACTGTTGCTTCCTGACCTGCATATAGGTTTCTACTTACTTATATATTTGCTAAGACTTGATTGGCTATCCTTTTAGATGTAATTTTTTATAAACACATATATTTGCTTGTTCATTTTATTTAGTTGAATGATTTACTGATCATTTTTACTGTATGTCAGATAATGGATGATTGCATAGAGGCTTAAATACAAGATAAAAAAATCCTACCTTCAGAGTGCCCAGTTTGGGGTTTGTGGAACTGGGCAGGGACAGGGAAGACCAAATGAGAAGCAAATATTTACAAGGCAAAACAATACTAGAGGTGACGGTGCCGCAGAAGGAGTGATCTTTGTTAGTAGCACAGGTAAGGATTTGAAAAGGGCTGGAGAAAAGTAAGTGGAATTATCCATGAGGAAGAGGAGGAGAAAGACTTTTGGGACAGAGAGAGGGGTGCCGCAGGGGAGAAGGTGACAGATTGGAATGAGCATGGGGAATTGATAGGACAGAGGATGATATAGTTGGATGGCATCACCGACTCAATGCGCATGGGTTTGTGTGGACTCTGGGAGTTGGTGATGGACAGAGAAGCCTGGTGTGCTACAGTTCATGGGGTCGCAAAGAGTCGGACACAACTGAGCGACTGAACTGAACTGAACTAGCTTTGGGATGTTGAGTGCAGGAATGTTAAGTTTGGGGAAGATGAGGCTGGGAATATTTATAAAGGTTTAAGCCAAGGGAATAAATGAAATTCTCAGATGGAGTTTCAGAGCTGAGCAGGAGGAGCTTGTGAGGTTCTCCTGATGCCACTGAAACCAGGATGCCCACTTAGGATGCCACCCGCTCCATCTGCATGGGGAAGTGCCCTGATGCTAATGGTGTATTTGTCTTCTTTGCTCTGCCCTTCGATTCAGGTTTTCTCCTCACTCAAAGCCCTTTGTCTGAAATGCAAAATAACATGACCTTTGTAAGAGGACAGTATGCTCTTTCAAAAAAAAAAAAATCATGACTTCACTGAAGGGTACTCTCTCAGCTGGTGGTATGAAAATTTTCATGTTTTAAAGCCCAAGGCAACAGACCTCCCTAGCACCAGAACACTTCTATTCTCAAGGTCACTTATGATTAGAAGCCTAGAGTCATATAAGTATGTGAAACTTCACCTTTTCATCACTGTGAGGAGTTGGGCTTGAACTTGAGCCATGTTATCTTCAAGTCTTTTAAAGTGTCTTTGTGTAGGGGACTAAAGGTTGGGTGTGTATGCTACTCTTTGTTTGTAAGTGCAGAGATCTCTTAAATTACCTGAGGCCACAATGGGAGTTCATTATAGAGATGCTATCTGTAGCCTGTGCTTACTTCATTTCCCACTCTCTTTAGGGTCTGACTTTCTTTGTTTGCAGGTTCACTCAGGTGGTGAAGCAACACTATGTGCTCACTATAACATTTCCTTTTCCTTGATGTGCAGAGAGACTCCAGTTCCCTGTTTCTCGCAGCATTTTGTTTGGACCATCTCAATTAATTCAGTGGAATGCAAATGGAGACAATGTAAGTCTTGACCCTTGAAAATATCCCCCTCTCTCTTCTCCTGCCACTGCAACCTGAAGGCTGCTCACATGGCCTTCCTGCACGCATGAATAAGAAATATACTGTTCCAGTGTTAAGCCACTGAGATTTGGGGCGTATCTGTTGTGAGATCGCACTCATTTCCCTAGTACTGCCTGGGGGAAAACCTGATTTTCCTCACTAGGAGGGTTCTATTTCGGAGAAGGGGATGGCACCCCACTCCAGTACTCTTGCCTGGAAAATCCCATGGACGGAGGGGCCTGGTAGGCGGCAGTCCATGGGGTCGCTAGGAGTCAGACACAACTGAGCGACTTCACTTTGACTTTTCGCTTTCATGCATTGGAGAAGGAAATGGCAACCCACTCCAGTGTTCTTGCCTGGAGAATCCCAGGGACGGGGGAGCCTGGTGGGCTGCCGTCTGTGGGGTCGCACAGAGTCGGACATGACTGAAGCAACTTAGCAGCAGCAGCAGCAGCAGCAGGGTTCTATTTCCTCTGTTCAAGAGATCAGCCCAGATTTAAATAGAACTTCTCCAAGGAAGACAGACAGATGGCCAAGAGGCACATGAAAAGATGCTCAATATCACTAATTATTAGAGAAATGCATATCAAAACTACAATGAGGTACTATTGAGGTATGCACAGTACCAATGCAGTACTCACACCAGACAGAATGGTTATCCTTAAACAATCTGTAATTAACAGATGCTGGGAGAGGTGTGGCGTAAAAGGAGCCTTCATACTATTGGTAGGAATGTAAATTGATGCAGCCACTATGGAAAACAGCATGGAGGTTCCTCAAAAAACTGAAAACTGAGTTGATATGATTCAGCAACCCCACTCCTGGGCATATACCCAGACAAAACTATAATTTGAAAAGATACACGCACCTCTATGTTCAGAGCAGCACTATTTGCAATACCCATGACATAGAAACAACCTAAACATCCATTAACACATGAAAGGACAAAGAAGATACGGTGTGTGTTTATGTGTGTATATATACACACACACCATACATGTATTACATAGTGG
Organism: Budorcas taxicolor; assembly: GCF_023091745.1. Lineage (NCBI taxonomy): Eukaryota > Metazoa > Chordata > Mammalia > Artiodactyla > Bovidae > Budorcas > Budorcas taxicolor. The sequence goes on along the minus strand of NC_068916.1, from coordinate 69,545,653 downwards.
AATATTACTCAGTTATTAAAAAGAATAAAATAACGCCACTTGCAGCAACATGGATGAACCTAGAAATTATCTTACTAAGCAAAGTAAGTCAGAAAGAGAAAGACAAATACCATATCACTTAAATGTGGAATCTAAAATATGACACAAACAAACATATCTATGAATCAGAAGCAGACTCACAGACGTAGAGAGCAGACTTGTGGTTGTCAAGGGGGACAGGTTGGGGAGAGAGGTATTGGGAGTTTGGGTTTAGCAGATGCAAACGATTGTGTATAGAATGGATAAACAACAAGGTCCTACTGGATAGCACTGGGAAGTATATTCAATATCCTGTGACAAACCATAATGGAAAAGAGTATGAAAAAGAATATTTGTATAACAGCCATTTTGCTGACAGCAGAAATTAATACAAACTTATAAATCAATTATACTTCAGTAAAATTTAAAAAAGAGAGAGAGAGAGACTAGTTCCATTGAGATCTTAATCTCAGCTCTACATTCTGAGGGGAGGAAGTCTGATTGGTCTTCCATCAGCTGAAGCCAGGGCACAGAGCCCATGGCAGAAATACAGTTTCTCCCACAGGAAGCGTGTGGATTGAGGCCATGAGAAAGTCAGTTCTTAGAAGACAAAGATACATTCCACATAGGTGGGCCTGAAAAACAATTCAATAGATATCTAGAATTTTCTCAATATACTTCCCCAAGCATTGGGAGAGAGACCTACATTGAGCACCTTTAGAAGGTTCTAAGCTCCACTCTGCCAGTATTGGCCTCTTGGACATAAGCAGAGTTCAAAAAGACCACTCCTTTCTGAAGGTCCTCCATCCCATCCCAGGAACTGTGCTGTGGTTGCCAAGAAAGCTTGCAGCTCTGAAAGGCCATACTGGGACTCCAACCATGAAGCTGCAAGTCATTTTCCATACACCACTGAACAGACGTCAGATGTTAATGAATTTGACTCAGTACCACCCAGGAGCTGGATTTTGTGGACAAGAATTGAAAAGTTTCCAAGTCTGTGACACAGCTGGCCACACCCTCTGTTCCTCAGAGAGGAGGTTTCCAAGGGAAGACAAGGACTTGCCACCAGAGCATCGTTGACCACTCAAGTAGATGCAGCTCCTGTCCAATCCCCCAGTGCTTTTCTTTAAAAGCCCTCCTGCCCATGGGGCTCTGATGCTTTGTAAACGCAAATGAGCATCTGTGGCATTACCCTCCACTGTTAGCTATCTCTAGAGGCAGGCAGGCCTGATCTGCAAGCAGCTTATTTAACATGTAACAGTGCAAGAACCCTCCAAACCTCTTTGAACGCTCTGTCCTTAAATGCCAACCATAGGGAGGGTGGTGGGAGTGGGTGGTAACTTGAAGACATTTCTTATGCAAGAGGGAGGAAGAGGGAGCTGGCAGTTCTAGCAAAGCTCCTTAATCTATGAACATTCCAGGAAGGGAGTGGCAGAAGAGCTTGGAATATGAAACTTTGCTTAAGGGAGTGAAGAGACTGCTGGGAGGATAAGGATAGATGACAGGATAGCACAGTCTGGTGGGAATTATGTGGGAAATGGATGGTTGACAATTGCCCTATTATTTCGACCTCCTAAATACAGCTTGAATCCACTCAGCTGCCATCTCCACTGCCCACTCTTTCGGGGCTCCCAGGCTACTGCCACTACCTCCTAACTCATCTCCCTACTTTCTCTCTTATCCACATCAATCCATCCCCACCAGTAGCCCAAATTAATCTATTTAAAATTGGGAGCATGAGCTTCCTGGCCTAAAACTGTCCAAAGACTTAGAAGAAAGCAAGTTCCTTACTGTGGTCATTACTGGGCTGACCCTGGCTTGCCTTCCTCATCTTACTCCACCCTCTCTCACGGACTGCCTGGCAACCTCACCAGTCTCCCTCAGTTTCTTGAAGTTGCTCAACACTCATTTCTGCCAGGCTGCAGAGCAGGCTGTACTTTGACTTGCTGTGGGGCCTCTTGCCTTACTCCTCTCCTCCCCAGCTTCAACATCACCTCCTCAGAGAGGTCCTCCCTGACTATTTAAGTAGAAGCCCCCTCCCCACATTTGTCACTGCATTCTGCTTGTTTCCTTGGTAACAGGTATCATATATATAGCACAAATTCATGCAGTTTTTTCCTTTTTATAATCTGTACCTCCTGATAGACTATAAACACCACAAGGGCAAGGGCCATGGCTATTTCCTTTGCCAAAGGACTGCAACATAGTTGTTGGTGCTCAAAAATATTTGTTTTTATTCCGAGGCTTAGCCTCGGAGCCAGTGTTTGCAACCACAGGGACTGGATTAAGGTAGACTTGCCTTTGGCTCCTAGCTTGGTCCCTTGCCAGCAATGAGGCCTTAGATCCATGGCCTCCTCTCCAAGCCTCCATTTCCTTCTGTGTTACGGAGGTAAGAATAACCTCCCTCTCAAACTTGTTGAGAGGGTGACCTGGTGCACAAGTGGCACAGGTACATAGCAAGTGCTCAAAAAATGTTAGCTCTTATTATTACTATTAATATTCACAGCATTACTATAGTTATTATTGTTATTTAGCTCACTTAGGCATGACCTCATAGCCTGACTGCAGAAGAGTGAACAAGCCATTCTCATGGTACGTGTGTGCATTTTTTTATTGTCGTGGTGGTACAGAACCCCAGCCTTCTGTTCTGTTCCTTTTACACCAGACAGCATTTTACCACAAAGAGCGGCTGCTGTTTCTCTAACGGCAGTCACACACTTAATGCTTCAATTTCCACATTTTATTTTATATGTAATTTAAAGCCCATGGTGCCTTAATTGTAAAATAGGCCTTATTAAAATAATAGCTTGAAAACCAGTGGGGCTCCCTGTGCCGAGCAATGAGGGTTTTTAGCTTAACGGCTGTTTACTGGGATTTAAAAAGAGACACAACCCAAATAAAGCTGTAAAGACATTTCCAGCGTGAGTGATGGGCTGAGGACCAGCTGATAATTAAGCCTCCCCCCACCCCCGCACCGTGTTTTTTTCCTTTTGGTGCTGTGCAGCGCTTTCCTTAGAAATTTGAAGCACACCCTTTGCTGCTTTTATGATTGATGAGGCAGTGAGGATACTTCAGTACAAGTAAGCAACGTGGTGCTTTGATTAATGATGCTGGTGGGACTCCCAGAAGACCGGAGAGAATAACACTGTTATCAGGAAACAACTGAGGCTGCTGAGAGGGACAGCAGCTCCCAGGCGTGTGAAGACCTCGAGCCATCCATGGGGAGGGGAGGTAGAGTCTTTAATGCCGCCCAAACCCAGCCTCTCTTCCAGAGCACCAGGAGCTAGCCACAGAGGGGACCGACTGGCAGTATTTTCCACTGAAACCAGAAAACTGGCCCTGAGCACAGTGAGGTTTCCTGGAAATCTCAGAGGATGAAACACGCATGAGCTGTGGGAGGCTCAGGCTCTATCACATCACGATGGGTTATTATTCAGTGTGAGCTTTCTCAGACAGCAACAGTCAGATGAAGAGATTTTACAGTTTAAGAAAAATAAGTTTCTAGCCACCGAACAATCACTTTATGTGCAATTACACTGAATCCTTACAATAACCATGAAGTGAGTGTTAACATTATTCTTCTTTCTTTATGACTAAGGAAAGCCAGATCCGGAAAGCCAGATCCAGAAAGTCTGTATAGTACAGGTCCGCAGAACTTGTGAGCTGACCCTCTGTCTCAGATCAAGAAGGTGCCACGTCTAAGCCTGAGCTCTTGGCTACTTCCCAAGTGAAGCGTCTAAGAGGAGAGTCTGGAGGCTCATGGGAAAATCTCCAACCAGGTTTCAGACCACCTGGGTTTCCCTGCCTCTGCTGCTCGCTGTGTGACCGTGGGTAAGATGTTTACTTTTCTGTGTCCTGGTGCCCTTGAATAGGAAATTGAATACATCCCCTCTACCTCACAAAGCTTCTGTGAGGATCAAACAAATTAATGTTTACAAATGCTGTTTGCAAGGTAAAAACCCCAGTGGGCTCTTCATTATAGCAAACCTGTCAAGTGAACCCACATAGAAAAGCATTTATAAAACAAATCAACACTGAAACACTGAAAGAGCCAAGTAAGTGAAGATTCCTGCTTCTAGAGGAACCCAATAAAATTCCTAGCTCCCAGATGTATGACTTTGGGTAGATCATGTGATCTCTCTGAACCTCAATTCTCTGCCCTGTAAAATCAAATACTAGCCATCTCTCAGTATTGCTGTGAGAATTCCATGATATTTGCCCACAGAGCAGCCTAAATCCTGGCTGGCACATGTGCCCCCTGGATGTGAGCTACTGTTATTATCTCTTTCATTTCTTTTCCTTCAAGCCGCAGTCCCCTCTCCTCATTACCTACTCGGGCAGGGCTGTGCCTGACTTTCTGGCTGTCTCTCTGAACCTTTGTGCCATTATAGACTGAAGAAGGAAAGATGAGTCAAAGAGTGCCCTGAGGCTCCAGCACTGCGGTTTTGAAAGTCAATACGCCTGTCAATAGCAGGGCTCCTGGTGTCTCCGGGGACCACCCATGGCGGTATTGCTGAGTTTTGTAACTTCTCAGGCATAGAGAAGCTTCCTGGTCGTGGGAAGTGCTGCCCAGAGCAAGGGCTGTTCATTGTCAGGCCAGAGCATCTGCAGCCTCCCCTGTGAACAAGCCAGCCAGCCTGTGCCCACTTCCACACCCATAGGGTGGTGGGAAACATCACGCCACACTGTCTCAGTAAGTGCACAGCCCTTCACACTTTACGAAGAATGCTCACATCCTGTCTGCTGGACGATGAGTGGGAAAACTAGGGTAGGGCACACAGTGGTCACTCTTGATCAGCCTGGAACAAAACTGCAAAGCAGAGCACAGAAGACAGTGGCAACTTTCACAGTGTGTGAAACCAGACAGACATGGGCTTGAATCATGGTTCACCATTTCTGAATTCCACGGTCTTGGGCAAGTTCCTCAGCTTCTCAACCATCTTTTCCTTCTCTTAGACAGTGGCGTAAGCATAGCAGATCATAAGGCAGCTCTGGCATCAGAATGCCTGGGTCTACTTTCAGGGTCTGATACATCCTAACTGCCTTCTCAGATAATTTACTGACTTCACCACCTATAGAATGAGAATGAGAGGGCTGCCACGAGGATGACATGAAATTTAAGATATACATAGAGTCCTTAACATAGTAGCAAGCACTAAATAAATACGGGCTGTTGTGTTTGTCAGGATGCATCAAGCTCTGCTCCAACAAAAATAAACCTGGACACCTCAGTAGATTCACAGGATAAAAGTTTATTTCTCACTCATGTGAACAGATGGATTTCTTCTCTATCAGGAAACGCAGGGGTCTAGCATCCTTTCCTCTTTGACACTGCCCCATCACCCTGTGGCTTTCAAGTTTACCAAAGCTGAGAAAAAGGAGGCGGCGGCTCCGTGGTGCCTGTTTTCCTCTGTGCAGATGCAGACGTGCGCCACAGCAATTCCCCACCCACAGTCCTGCAGCCTGAGCTGGTTCTATCTCACTAGTCTCACTGCAGAGAGATGGTTGTTACTAAAAATTAGGCTAAATACCTACATCTCAGTTAAAGATCAAATGAGGATGTGTATGGAATGGATTAGCATGATACCTGGCACATAGTTAGTTAGTGCCTGTTGTGTGCTCTGATGATAGTTGCAACTTTTGACTCAGTGTCTATGTGACTTGATTCAGGGCAATTCTTATTCAGATTAAACCCACTGGTCACTCCCACATATAATCCATGGTAGGTCCCAGGAATGCCTCTTATCTTTATTAAGGTATGCTTATCTTTCTACATCCTTCTTCCCTTTCCCAGTGCCCCCAGGGTGCCTAGCACCCCCAGGTGAATTCCAAGGCATTGATGCTTCTTACTGGCATTCTGCCATGTAACAGCTTCAATGCTACATGATGATTTTTGATGTTCAAAGTGCTCTCCCATGTCTCTTGTGAACCTGTACTGGTTCATTCAGGGAGCTCTGATTGAGCGAGTACCCACCACATGCCAGGAACTGGAGCCAATCCATGCTCACAATAACCCTGGGAGGTCACTCAGGATTCTAAGGCTTTTTGCTTTTCACATGAGCAAACTGAAGCTCAGAGAGGTTAGAGGACTGCCTCAAGCCACAGAGCCTGTCTGAGAAGAGGGCAGATGCAGGTCAGGACTCCCTAAAAGAACCCTTTCTGCTCTCCTTGGCCTCTGCAGTTGACTTCTGTCTATTCTCATATGTGGTTACACACATTATGGGCCTTTCCTAAGTCTTATTTATGCTGCTTTCCATAGTGATTTAAATTTGATAAACTCATTAATTGAAAATAGCCTCTTGCAGAAAAGAATGGCTTAACGAGTTATTCCTGTCTGGAACACTCTCTGGCTGAAGTTGCACCATCTTAGCCCAGAGTCTGTTAACCACTAATCGTGGATATCAAGTACTCAACCAGCCAGTGAAGATGACATCTGCAGTCAGGGTAGACAATGGGGGCGTCCCCAAGTCACGGTGCATAGTAACAGATTTCCACACAAATGAAAAGGCTGATTTTTCCAGCTTCAGCAGCAACATCCAAAAAGTGAAGACTCAAATGAACATTGAACTCAAGGGACTGATGCTCTAAATGTGGATTCAAGACCAACACATACAAAGAAGGAGGCGCCACATAGACTGCCTCACACAATTTTTTTTTTTTTTTAAGGCTTTGCACCTCCCATTCACCGAATGCAGATTCCTGAGTCTGGTATGTTAGAAATATTATTTTAAAATCCTCACAACCAACCAACATGTGGTATCAGGATTCTGTATCCATATTTTTCCTCACAGATGAGAATGCTGAGCTTCAGAGAGGTTAAAGTGACTGGCCTAAGCCACATAGCAAATGTCAAAGTTGGAACTTCACCCCCAAATTCATCACTTTCCATACTACCATCCAACAGCAGGATCCCACAGAGAGGACTGGCCTTGAAGACAGTAAGAGGTGGGTTAATTTTTTCAAAGAGGTTTTCAGGGTCCTGGCATATCAATATAACATCTGAGAGGTTGATGGAGAAATACATGAAGGGGAGGCCAGCCCCGCAGGACTCTGCTTCCATGAGAAAAATTTCATTTTTTGTATTTTCCACACTGGGTTTTCTCATAAACATTTTCTTTTTGAAAAATACATTCTATTGCACAAGATAGAGAGTAAGAAAGTAAAAATGAAAATAAAAAAAGAGAACTAAAAGCTAGTTTTAGTACCCTGGTCTCAGTTTTGGGAACTAGACATTAAAGCTCAAGAGGTGAACAGATTTGCCTAATGATCAGACAAAGAGTTGTAGGTGACAGATTGTGGTTTAGAGAAGGTTTGGCAACCCTTTTCTGTAAAGGGCAAGATGGGAAAGACTTGAAACTTCTCTGGCTACATAATCTCTGTCACAACTACTCAATTCTGCTACTGTAGTGAGGAAACAGACAAGATACAAGATACAGACATGAATAAATGTGTCTGTCTTCCAATAAACTTTAATTCACAGAACAGGCTAAGGGCTGGGTTTGGCCCTTGGGCTGTAGCTTACACACTTCTGATTTAGAACCAAGAATTTGTGATTATTTATCTGGCACTTTTTTTTTCCTATAAAAACAAAGCTTCCTCTTTAAGGACAGATGAATTGTACAGCCCTTTTTTATACTGAGGAAAAATGGAAAATCAAAGTTGGAAAGTGCATAAGGGTTTTCTAAAACAAAGCATGGATAACGAATGAGGTAGATATTAGACAAGTTAGCATGGCTGTGTGGGTGATGGTGGGCAGAGCTCCCAGGATGGAGAATAAAAGAGAATCACAAATAAGTGATTTAAAGAAAGGGTCCTGCTCAGATGATGATGTTAATGTGCCGTGAACTGACAAGTGTGACTAACTTGACTCTTGAGTTTAAAATAAGGTTCAAAATAAATTTAAAATTTATAAATTTTATAATTATAACCTTTAAATTTATAAATTAACCTTTTGAACTGTGGTGTTGGAGAAGACTCTTGAGAGTCCCTTGGACTGCAAGGAGATCCAACCAGTCCATTCTGAAGGAGATCAACCCTGGGATTTCTTTGGAAGGAATGATGCTAAAGCTGAAACTCCAGTACTTTGGCTACTTCATGTGAAGAGTTGACTCATTGGAAAAGACTTTGATGCTGGGAGGGATTGGGGGCAGGAGAAGAAGGGGACGACCAAGGATGAGATGGCTGGATGGCATCACTGACTTGATGAACGTGAGTCTGAGTGAACTCCAGGAGTTGGTGATGGACAGGGAGGCTTGGCATGCTGCGATTCATGGGGTTGCAAAGAGTCGGACATGACTGAGTGACTGAACTGAACCTTTAAATTTAAAGGTTTAAAATAAATCAGCCTATTTTGAAACTGGATAGGAGTGATGCTTGAGCAATATTGCGAATGTACTAAGTGCCACTAAATTATATACTTTAAAGTGATTAATTTTATGTTATGTGAATTTCACATTAAAATTTTTAAAAAATAAATAAACAATTAAAGAACAAAAACTCAAATATGAAATGGTGTGGTTCTGTGTAGAAGATCTTTCATCTTGCTTCATGTCCCAGAACTGCTAAAGGTTTCCTTGGATGAGGGGGGAAATCATCTCCTCTGTTAGACGGCAGTGTGGTGTGATTTTTTCCTGCTTTATTGTCACATGGGTCTGGTTTTGATTCCTAGATTCTTTGGGGTTCAGTTTTCTCATCAGTAATATACTGATCATCATGTGTATCATTTAAGATTTATGGGGTCATTAAATGAGATTTTGGTATAAGTACTTACACCTAAGAAGTGTTTAATAAAAGTAGCTTTCAATGTCTTTATTTCTGGAAAGTCCATGGCTTTTATTCCTTAACTCATTCATTCCCTTATTCATCATTTACTGAGCTCTTTGTGTGTTCCAGGAAGTATAACTATACTCATTTATATTGCTATGTTAAAAAAAAACAAAACAACAACTATCGTCAAGATTTAGTAGCTTAAAGCAACAAATATTTATTATCTCACAATTCCTGTATGTTACAAATTTAAGAAATTTGCTGTATGGTATTGGCTCAAGATCCCTGAAGAGGTTGCTTTTTAAGACAAGGACTAGGGCTTCAGTCACCTAAAGGCTTGACTGGGTCTGGGGGACTTGATTCCAAGATAGTTTGCTGATGAAGCTGTTGGCAAGAGGCTTTGGTCCCTTGCTGAGTGGGCCTCTATATCGTGCTGCCACGAGACAAGACGAGACTAGAATAGGACTATGAAAGAAAAGACACTAAGTTATGTGAGACCCGTAGCTAGAGCACATGGCTCAGCAGGGAGGGACAGGGACAGGAAACCATTTTCGAGGAAGGTACACTTTTGCTGAGGTTTGAAGAAGGAGTAGTAGTTAATGATAGGTCAAAACATGATGGTTGCGTCAAAATGTTAAACAAAAGTTACCATATGGTCCAGGAATTCCATTCCTAGCTATATGCCCAAGAGAAAGGAAACATATATCCACGCAAAAACTTGTGAGTGAATGTTGACACATTATTCATAATAATTAAAAAGTGGAAACAACTCAAATGTTCATCAGCTAACAAATGGAGAAACAAACTGTGGTATATTCGTATAATGGAATACCATCTAACAGTAAGAATGAACAAAGTACTGATATAAGGCACAATGTGGATGAACCTTGAAAACATTATGACAAGTAAAATAAGTCAGACACAGGGACTTCCCTGGTGGTCCAGCGGCTGGGACTCTGTGCTCCCAATGCAGGGGGCCTGGGTTTACTCCCTATTCAGGGAACTGGATCCCACATGCTGCAACTAAAGACTTTGCATGCTACAACTAATAAGGGAATCCTCATGCCACAACAACAACAACAACAACAAAAACCTACATGCGGCAACTAAAACCTGGTGCAGCCAAATAAATAAATAAATATTTTTTTAAAAAAGAGGTCAGACACAAAACACAACATACTGTATAATTCCATTTGTGTGAAATGTCTAACATAAGAGATAGAATAGAGACACAAAGGAGATTAGTGATTGCTTTAGGCTGGAGGTGGGAAGGTGAAATGGGAAGTGACTGTTAATGGGCAGAAGGTTTCTTTTGGGGGTGATTTTAAAGTATATCATGGTTTAACATCATACCCAACAGTGAAAAGCTAAAACCATTCCCTCTAAGATCAGGAACAAGACAAGGCTGTCCACTCTCACCACTTTTATTTAACATAGTTTGGAAGTCCTAGCTATGACAATCAGAGAAGAAAAAGAAATAAAAGGAATACAAATTTGAAAACACTGTCACTGTTTGCAGATGACATGATATAATACACAGAAAATCCTAAAGATGCTACCAGAAAACTACTAGAGATCATCCATAAATTCAGTAAAGTTGCAGGTACAAAGTTAATGCACAGAAATATATTGCATTTCTATACACTAATGACAAAATATCAGAAAGAGAAATTAAAGAAACAATTTCATTTATCATCACTTCAAAAAGAATAAAATACCTAGAAATAAACCTACCTAAAGAGAAAAAAGACCTGTACCCTGAAAACTACAAGATATTGATAAAAGAAACTGACAATGGCACAGATGGAAAGATATGTCATGGTCTTGGATTGGAAGAATCAATCTTGTCAAGATGACTATCCTCCAAAGCAATCTACAGATTCATTGTAATCCTTATCAAATCACAAACAATATTTTTCACAGAACCAGAACAAAAATTTCTTAAATTTGTATGGAAACACAAAAGACAAAAAAAAAAAAAAAAAAAAAAAAGAAAAGAAAAGAAACACAAAAGACCCCAAATAGACAAAGAAATTCTGAGAAAGAAAAAGGGAGCTGGAAGAATCAGACTCCCTGGCCTCAGACTATATTACAAAGATATAGTCATCGAAATAGTACTAGCACAATAATAGAAATATACATCAATGGAACTATATAGAAAGCCCAGGAATAAACCCATGAACCTGTTTTTAATTAATATACAATAAAGGAGGTAAGAATATATAATGGAGAAAAGACAGTGTCTTCAGTAAGCGGTACAGGGAAAACTGGATAGCTCCATATAAAAGAATGAAATTAGCTGGGCATACACACCGAGGAAACCAGAATTGAAAGAGACACATGTACCCCAATGTTCATTGCAGCACTGTTTATAATAGCCAGGACATGGAAACAACCTAGATTTCCATCAGCAAATGAATGGATAAGAAAGCTGTGGTACATATACACAATGGAGTATTACTCTGCCATTAAAAAGAATACATTTGAATCAGTTCTAATGAGGTGGATGAAACTGAGCCTCTTGTACAGAGTGAAGTAAGCCAGAAAGAAAAACACCAATACAGTATACTAACACATATATATGGAATTTAGAAAGATGGTAATGATAACCCTGTATGCGAGAGAGCAAAAGAGACACAGATGTATAGAACGGACTTTTGGACTCTGTGGGAGAGGACGAGGGTGGGATGATTTGGGAGAATGGCATTGAAACATACATAATATCATATAAGAAACGAATCGCCAATCCAGGTTCGATGCAGGATACAGGATGCTTGGGGCTGGTGCACTGGGATGACCCAGAGGGATGGTACGGGGAGGGAGGTGAGAGGGGGAATTCAGGAGGGGGAACACGGGTACACCCGTGGCAGATTCATGTTGATGTATGGCAAAACCTATACAATATTGTAAAGTAGTTAGCCTCCAATTAAAATAAATTTTAAATTAAAGCAAAGAACATTCTTTAACACCATATACAAAAATAAACTCAAAATAGATTAAAGGCCTAAATGTAAGACAATACTATAAAACTCTTAGAGGAAAACATAGGCGGAATATTCTTTTACATAAATCAAAGCAATATCTTTTTGGATCCACCTCCTAGGTTAATGAAAATAAGAACAAAAACAATGGGACCTAATTAAACTTAAAAGATTTCACACTGCAAAGGAAACCACAAACAAAATGAAAAGACAACCACCAGAATGGGAGAAAATATTTGCAAATGAAGCAACCAATAAGGGTTTAATCTCCAAATTATACAAACAGCTCATGGAACTCAATATCAAAAAAAAAAACAACCCAATCAAAAAAATAAATGGGTAGAAGATCTAAACAGACAGTTCTCCAAAGAAGACATAGATGGCTCAAAATACACAAAAAGATACACAATAGCACTAATTATTAGAGAAATGCAAATCAAAATTACAATGAGGTATCACCTCACACTTGTCAGAAAGGCCATCATCAAAAAGTCTACAAACAAAAAATGCTGGAGAGGAGGTGGAGAAAAGAGTACCCTCCTACACTGTTGGCGGGAATCAAAAATGGTACTCCTAGGCACATATCCAAAGAAAATCATGGCTGGAAAGGATACTTGCACCCTGATGTGCACTGCAGTGCTGTTTACAAAGCCAAGACCTGGAATCAACCCAAAAGTCCATTGACAGAGGAATGGATAAAGAAGAAATGGCACATACATATAATGGAATATAACTCAGCCACAAACAAGAATGAAATGGTGCCATCTGTGGCAACATGGACGGACCTAGAGATTATCATGCAAAGTAAAGTAAGTCAGAGGAAGACGAGTATCGTATAGTATTGCTTATATGAGGAACCAAAAAGGTGATACAAATGAACTTAGTTACAAAACAGAAACAGATTCTCAGAAAACAAACTTACAGTTACCTAAGGGGAAAGGTAGGGGCAGGGAGGGATAGATTGGGAGTTTGGGATTGACACAGACACACTTCTATATATACGAACAAGAGCAAATACATAAATAGATAATAAACAAAGACCTACTGTATAGCACAGGGCTGCTGCTGCTAAGTCGCTTCAGTCGTGTCTGACTCTTGTGCAACCCCATAGACAGCAGCCCACGAGGCTCCCCGTCCCCGGGATTCTCCAGGCAAGAACATTGGAGTGGGTTGCCATTTCCTTTTCCAACGCATGAAAGTGAAAAGTGAAAGTGAAGTCGCTCAGTCGTGTCCAACTCTTAGCGACCCCATGGACTGCGGCCCACCACGATCCTCTATCCACAGGATTTTCCAGGCAAGAGTGCTGGAGTGGGGTGTCATTGCCTTCTCCAATAGCACAGGGAACTCTACTCAATTTTCTGTAATAATCTAAATGGGAAAAGAATTTTTAAGAGTAGATATATGTTTAACTGAATCACTTTGCTGTACACCTGAAACTAATACAACATTGTAAATCAACTATCAGTTCAGTTCAGTTGCTCGGTCACGTCTGACTCTCTGTGACCCCATGAACTGCAGCATGCCAGGCCTCCCTGTCCATCACCAACTCCTGGAGTTCACCCAGACTCATGTCCATCAAGTCAGTGATGCCATCCAACCGTCTCATCCTCTGTCATCCCCTTCTCCTCCTGCCCTAAATCTTTCCCAGCATCAGGGTCTTTTCAAATGAGTCAGCTGTTCATATCAGGAGGCCAAAGTATTGGAGTTTCAGCTTCAACATCAATCCTTCCAATGAACACCCAGGACTGATCTACTTTAGGATAGACTGATCTCCTTGCAGTCCAAGGGACTCTCAAGAGTCTTCTCCAACACCACAGTTCAAAAGCATCAGTTCTTCAGCGCTCAGCTTTCTTTATAGTCCAACTCTCACATCCATACATGACCACTGGAAAAACCATAGCCTTGACTAAACAGACCTTTGTTGGCAAAGTAATGTCTCTGCTTTTAAATATGCTGTCTAGGTTGGTCATAACTTTCCTTCCAAGGAGTAAGCGTCTTTTAATTTCATGACTGAAATCATCATCTGCAGTGATTTTGGAGCCCAGAAAAATAAAGTCTGACACTGTTTCCACTGTTTCACCTTCTATTTGCCATGAAGTGATGGGACCGGATGCCATGATCTTAGTTTTCTGAATGTTGAGCCAACTTTTTCACTCTCCTCTTTCACTTTCATCAAGAGGCTTTTTAGTTCTTCTTCACTTTCTGCCATAAGGGTGGTGTCATCTGCATATCTGAGTGATTGATATTTCTCCCGGCAACCTTGATTCCAGCTTGTGTTTCTTCCAGCCCAGCATTTCTCATGATGTACTCTGCATATAAGATAAATAAGCAGGGTGACAATATACAGCCTTGACGTACTCCTTTTCCTATTTGGAACCAGTCTGTTGTTCCATGTCCAGTTCTAAGTGTTGCTTCCTGAGCTGCATATAGGTTTCTCAAGAGGCAGGTCAGGTGGTTTGGTATTCCCATCTCTTTCAGAATTTCCACAGTTTATTGTGATCCACACAGTCAAAGGCTTTGGCATAGTCAATAAAGCAGAAGTAGATGTTTTTCTGGAACTCTCTTGATTTTTCGATGATCCAGCAAATGTTGGCAATTTGATCTCTGGTTCCTCTGCCTTTTCTAAAACCAGCTTGAACATCTGGAAGTTCATGGTTCACATATTGCTGAAGCCTGGCTTGGAGAATTTTAAGCATTACCTTACTAGCATGTGAGATAAGTGCAATTGTGCAGTATTTTGAGCATTCTTTGGCATTGCCTTTCTTTGGGATTGGAATGAAAACTGACCTTTTCCAGTCCTGCGGCCACTGCTGATTTCCATATAAGATAAAGATTAAATTAAAAATAAAGAAATTATATTGTGGTGATGCTTACACAACTTTGTGACTATACTAGCAACCACTGAATTGTACACTTTAAATGAGTGAACTGTATGGTATGTATGTTATTTCCCGACAATGATGTTTAGTAGGAAAAAGACGGTTGGAAGAGCACTGCACAGAGGGAATATTTAAAAGTAGAAAGAATGTGGTACAGGTGAGAAACTCTAACGGGTCTTGAGTGGGGAGATAAAGGGGAGAAGGGATATCAGATGAGGTAGGGACTACATCCTACAGGACTTGGCGACCCCAAAAAAGATGTTGGTTTTTATTATTAAGGGCAGTTGGAAGCCACTGAATGATTTTAAACAGGGAGTCACTTGATCCTATTGAATTTTTTCAAATTTTATATAGTAAGTGCTCAATAAATTAAAGCTAACATTTATATCATGAATAGGTTAAGAGGGCAGGCCAAGTATGGAAAACCTTAACTTTAATCAATTTCCTGAGAAATGCAGGCCCCAAAGCTTTAGGATCATGTTTGGACCTTCTGTCCTCATGAGTGGCTAGCTTGGTTCTGTGTGCATGTTGCGTCCTAAATGCTCAACAACGGGCAAGCTGAATGTGGTCACCCTCCGGTGCTGACCCCAGGCTCCCATGTTGCAGAGTCCTTGGCATTCAGGCCTCCACGGAACTCTTTATCCTTCTCCAGATGGCAGGGTGAAAGAAAGAACTGGTAAAATGTTCATTCCACCTCATTTAATGTGGTTTAATGCGGTTTACATAGGTGTGGTGCAGTTGAGGCCTCAACAGGAAAAGCTGAATTCAAGTTCTGGCACAATGATTAGCTGATTCACAAAAGATGTGAGTCTCCATTTCTTCCCTGCACATCTGTCCTGTCTGCTTTTAATTTGGAAGAACCAGTTTTAATTTAGCGGCAGGACTGTAAACTCCATTTCTGTGAACACAGAATGACATACTTTGTGGAACGGGGGCCTCTGGCCAAGATCTGACTCTTAAGTAATTGATGGCTAGTGACTAGCTGAGAAACACTCCAATGTGTACACTTTCCATGGCAAAACCCCTGTCATATCAGCTGGATTGCAAGCGAGGCTTCTGGGCTGCTGCCCATCTAAACAAAGGCCATGTCTTTAAGCACAGCCTCCAAAGCCCAAAGGGAGCCTTCAGCTCCATCCTAAACATGGAAGTTCTTTCCAGTCCAGAGCTTCCCTCTGCCTTTTGCACTGGATTTTAGGCTGTGGCCCAACGCACAGATTTCTTCATCTTGGGATATCAACCCTATTAGGAAGGAGGCTTCAGCATTAGGGGTTGTTTTGTTCGGGTAGAAAGGACACTCTTTTCATCACACTTGAAAACCAATTTTAAAAAATCTCACTCATATCCAATATTTTGTGTGCATAAGAGAGAAAAAACAGGCCTACAGTTACATCACTCCTGTGGTTTAAGAAATCTTTTTCACAATATGGAGACTGTTTTCAGGACTGGAATTTTTGGAGCAGGGGTAGGGGCAGAACAAGAAGAACAGAGAAATAAGAAAAATAAATTATCCTCCTAGTAAGAAGAAATGGATAAGCAAAGAGAATAAAATGGATAAAACTTCCATGAGTTTGGAATCTTCTAGATGCAAAGATGGCTATAATGTCTTTCTTAATTAATGTTATTTAAAGCCATCTGTCTTAGATCACCACTGATTATTACTTATCATGGTACCTGCTGTACAGTAGTTTTGAATACATATTTTTGAATATATAAATGAGGAAATGGGTAATTATTAGTGTTTATCATATGCACAGCGCTGCTGTGGGTCACAAGACATGGAAAGTATAGCTGGTGAGCTTATGGGCTGCCCAGTGTAGAATAATATGGGACAGAGGCATCAGATTTAGTTTATCCTGGTCTGGTTTTAAGACCTGGTTCTGCCACTTATGACTTGTGTGGTAGTGGGGGAAGTAAGTTGCCTAGTTCTCAGTTTCCTCAGATTGACATGTGGATAATAGGATCCATCCCACATGGTTGTTGGGAGGATTGATTGAGGTAAAGGGTAGATGGTGCTTAGAAAAGTGCCTGGAACACAGGAAATGCTCAGTAATGGTATCTGTTGTCACAGAGTTTGGAAATGGCACAGGGCAGCCTAATGCAACAATCCTTGCCATGACTCTCCCCAAAATGTCCTTGAATTGCCACCTTTGTTTTACAACCAGTTGGTTGCCAGTTTCTTTCCCAAGCCATACTGAGGCCGACATTGCACACTCCTGTTGGTTTTACTTAAGTGTGAAAAGTTTCATTGTCCAGAAACTAATGAGAGTTTTGTGAAGATCATTTCTCCATGGAGGACAGCGGCACTAAGCTCCAGTACAAACAAGAGAACATCCCAGATGGTTTGCAAAGTACTCTAGTTCTTGCCAAACATGTTTTCCTTTAATTTTAAATTCCCTATGTATTTTAAGTGAAATGTAATCCACATGTTCCAGGTCAAGTAACTATTGGGGAAGGAAGTGGGGAAGGAATATGGGAGAATCCTAACACCAGCAATTAGAGAGATGGCAACATTTCAGGGTTGTGAGTGCATGTGTGCGCTAACTAAGGAAGTGGGCTCTGGACGAGGAGGAGAAAGGAAAGTGCTCTCTGGACTCTCCTCTCCCCCACCACTCACTCACTTCCCTACTCCATGTTTATTGGGCCCTAGCCAACCCAGCACTGTAGTGAGCCCTGTGGGCCACATGACCTGTCCTAAACGAGTTAGATCAGGGGTCAGCGAATTTTCTTTTAAAGGCCCAGATAATAAATGCTTTTAGCTTTGTGGGATGTGTGGCCTTTCTCATAATTAGTCAACTGTGCTGTTGTAGTGTGGAACTACCCATAGACCAGTGGTTCCCAACCTTTTTGGCACCAGGGACCAGTTTTGTGGAAGACAATGTTTTTGGCAGACCAGGGTGGGAGGGGGGGTGTCTAGGGAAATGGTTTCAAGATGATTCTCATAGGAGTATGCAACCTCTATCCTCAAATGCACAGTTCACAGTAGGGTTCTCGCTCCTATGAGAACATAATGCGGCTGCTAATGTGAGTGATGGACAGAGGCCGTAAATACAGATGAAGCTTCACTTGCTCACCTGCCACTCACCTTCTGCTGTGCAGACCAGCTCCTAACAAGTCATGGGCTAGTACCGGTCTATGGCCCAGGGGCTGGGGACCCCTGCCCTAGACAATGTGCAAACAAAAGGGCAGGGGTGTGTCCAATTGAGTGCCCAGTCACTTCAGTCATGTCTTACTGTTTGTGACCCCACAGACTGTAGTCCACCAGGCTCGCCTGTCCACGGGATTCTCCAGGCAAGAATCCTGGAGTGGATTGCCATCCCCTCCTCCAAGGGATCTTCCTGACCAGGGATCGAACTTGTATCTCCTGCATTGCAAGCTAATTCTTTACCCACTGAGCCTCCTGGGAAGTGTCCGTGTGTGTGTGTAAGACAGTGGGGCCAAATTTGACCTATGGGCCCAAGATAGTTTGTTGAACCCTGGATTAGATTCACGGAAGCACAAATCACCGGCAAGAAAACTCAGGCAGTAGGTAACTCAGCATTGATCAGCGCAGAGGCTGGCCCTAAATAAACAGGAATTCAGTGGCAGGATAGCAAGGGGCCTACAAGTGTACCCTTCAGGAAGAAGTAGATTTAAATTCCAGTCCTGTCATTTATTAGCTGTGTGACATAAGCCAAACTACTGCCTCTCGATAAGCCTTGGCTTGCTCATCTGCAAAGTGGATATAATAACATTATTAGTGGCAAGTAGTATTATAACAAGATTTTGAATAAACATTAGTCATTAGTCTTATTTAATCTCAGAATTAAAATAAGCCCTGAGTATAAAAATTTTGTGAACTGTCTAGCATCTAGTAGAAAGCCAGTATTCACAGTGGGTAAAGCACACCTTTTGGAGTTAGTGGTCCTAGAGTGGACAGTCATCTAGACCAGCAAACTTTTTACATAAAGGGCTGATAGCAAATATTTTATGCTTCATAGGCCAGATTGTCTTTGTTTTTAATTTTACCATGCTTTAAAAACATAAAAATCATTCTAGCATTTTTAGCTCATAAGCTGTGTAAAACCAGGGTGTGGGCCGGTTTGTTGATCTCTGCTCTTGACCAGAGCTGCCCAATAGAAGCAGAGCAAGCCACATTTGTGAGGAATGGAAGTAATTCAAAATTTTCTAGCAGTCACGTTAGAAAAAGTAAAAACAAAAAAAATGTAAAGTTAATTTTGAGCTTCCCAGATGGCTCAGTGGATAAAGAATCCCACTACAATGCAGGAAATGCAAGAGACATGGGTTTGATCCCTGGGAAGATCCCCTGGAGGAGGGCATGGCAGCCCACTCTAGTATTCTTGCCTGGAGAATCGCATGGACAGAGGAGCCTGGAGGGCTACAGTCCATGGGGTCACAAAGAGTCAGACATGACTGAGTAACTAACACTTTTACAATGAAATAATGCATAGAAGGTGCTCCCTGGAACCAAGTGATTTTGAAATCTTGGCTGATCTTTACTAATAAGAATCACTGCGCATTATAAGAATGGTAATGATTATTTGAGGATAAGTTTGTATTTTCCTTTTGGAAAAAAAAAAAAAAAAACAACCTCCATCCTGGTGATCAGAGAGGCCTTTCACAGGACTCCCAACTTCTTTATCATTTTTTCCAGGGGCCCCAAAAGATTCTGCCTACTTCTCTGAAATTACTTGTGTCCCAAGACCCAAGATACAGGTATGAGCCTTGGCAACCAAACACGGAGCTTAAAGAATGAGCCACAACCCACAGCCCCTCTGGGACACTATGAACGTATCACCCATTCTTTTTGAATTCATGCTCCTAGGTCAGTGTTTCAGAGAGCTTCTTTAGTCCATGTAAGATGTGGGGTGGTGGTGGTGATGGTATGTGTGTATGCGTGTATTTCCCCTCTATCCTGTAACATTTCTAATTCTAATTCTCTTTTCCCCATGTAGATGCTCTGCCAGCATTCCCTACAGCTTGGCTGGAACAGCAGGCACATAGCTTTGCAGACAGCCTTTTTGACCAAGGGATGTGGTCAACACAGCAAAAGTTCTTTTTGCTTGAGGTTGAGAGTACAACTTCCTTGAGGAGGGATTTTTAATATTGAACAACTCCAGTTCAGAGTGCAAATGACATCACCCACTCAGGAAACCCAATCTTTTCCCCAAAAGTCCCTCACTTAGCATTTTAAACAAAGTCTTTTGGAGCTTAATCCTTGCTCTGTCACTTAGCAGCTGTGTGTCCTTGGGCCAATTACTTAACCTCTCTAAGTCTCAATTTCTTTATTTTTAAATGTGGATAACAGCATACTTTTGATCGATGGGTAGGACTCAGTTGGCATATAATTAGCTTGGTGTTTAGCATACAGAAGACACAAATAAAATGGTAATCATCGTTCTCTTTTCTAGAGTGAGGGGGACAGGGTGGGGAACACTAGTGGACCAAATCCCTTTCCTTTCTTTCCAATGCTATGCCTAGGGTTCCCTCTTGCACCCAGCAAGATTCAAGATGCTGCCATGGGCACACAGGCTCACTGGCCCAGGGCCATCCTGTGAGTATACATCCTGTAAGGTGAACACACATAGCCCAAGGGGCTTGGCTGGGCATTGTGGAGAAAACCAAATCATGCTTCTTGCCACAATACTTACACTCTCACAACTGTACAGTCCACCCCCCACCCCCACCTCCCAGCTAAGCCAGCAAATATCTGACAGTAGCATTCATATGGAGACTCCTGCCAGAAAATGCCTTAGCGCTTTGGCAGGTGTAAAAGTATCGATTTCCAGGACGCAAGATGATTTCTAAATCTTTGAGACCCACTGGATCACTGTTATGTACACTGAATCAGTGGGGAAAGGAAGGTACAAACTGACTGTGCCTTTAATACATTTGACTTAATCTTGATGCAAGGGGTTGCAGCCAATTTCTATGAATGCATATGTTACCAGCAATCCTAGGAAGGACTTTTCTGCTACTCCGTCAAAAAGGGGAGTGCTTTGTTATAGTTATTGCTATTTTCATTACTATTAAAAGTGAGAGTAAAAACAGTATTAATGAACTGATTTATTAACTTCCATGCTATATTAAGACTTTTATAAAGACAAGCCTCTGTATCTCTGAGTCCAAATAAAGTCAAACTTTGAATTAATAAACACTTTAAAAAGAATTTCAAGAATACCATGCTAACTCCTGTCTGCCTCTAAAATTCCCACTCTAAGAGTGAATAAATTTCTCTGTGTCAAAAGACCAGATGATAAATATTTTAGGATTTGCAGGGTATCTGGTCTCTGACATGATTCTTCAGTTTTGTTATTGTGGCACCAAAGCTTCTTTACCAGCTGAGATACCAGGGAAGCCCAAGAATATAGGAGTGTGTAGCCTATCCCTTCTCCAGCGGATCTTCCCAACCCAGGAATTGAACTGGGGTCTCCTGCATTACAGGCAGATTGTTTATCTCTGCGTTGTAGGTGGATTGTTTACTAACTGAGCTATCAGGGAAGCCCCAAAGTTGTCTTAGATGATATGTAAACCAACTATTATGGCTGTGTAATAAAATTTTATTTATAAAAACCTCAGGCAGGTTGGATCTGGCTTGTGGGGCCATTTGATTGTCAAACAAACAAAGTATAAAATCTCCACGAAATTCTCAACAAATTTATTTCTATTGTCTCTGCATTAGGTAAACTCATGATAATAATAATGTGGGCAGAACATGGAGGTGGATGTTAAAGATTAAATAACCTTCCTGTGAATGAGCCACTGTTTCACTTATTTTAGGGAACACAAATATAAATGGTTCCAGATCCTAAGAATGGGATAAATAAGGAAAGCATGTGATTGAACTGAAAAAAAAGATAGAAAACTTGTTTTAGTGTTTGTATTCATTCATTACAAATTTATTAGAAACCTATGGCGTGCCAGACATAAAAATTCAAACATTTAGTCATCAATGACCATGCTATGGGAGAGGTTTGTGTTTTTATTTTCTTTGGTTCTGTTTTTGTTTTCAGACATTCTCAATACTCCTAAAACTTTTTCAGACTATGAAAAATTTCCTGTCCTGTTTAGGCAAAAAACATAGTAGCAATTCTAATCCTGGCTTTCCATAATGAGAGTCCTTAAATATACATAGGAATAATTAAAACCAAAAAAATATATTAAAAATAATGAAAAGCCTATTAGTGTTATAACTGGGCACTGTCACCATATGACATAATTGGCGCTCGCCTCCAAGCTTCATCTGAATCCAGCATTCTAAAGCCCTTTCGTAACAGCCAAGAACATCTGCTCTAAAGAGGAGCTCTACACCCAGCAAGAAGAATAGTACAGAAGGGTGTGTTTTCCTTAAAGTGCAATAATATGTTATTAAAGTGTCAAATACCTACATTTGCAACAATAATTGTATAAACACAGGCCAAAAAAATATATATGTGAATCACACACACACACACACACATACACAAAGCCCATAGGAGATGTAGTATTGACTATGGGGATGAGACACTCAGTTACTTTTCCTGGGTTGGAGTTGAACACATCTGAAAGGAATGAAGATGATCCTAGTGGTGTTTTTATTACTATTTATTCTGCTTCAAGACTTCCTCACTTCAAACAAGATTTATTAGCAAAGGAAATCATTACTTTGGGATTTTTCTTTGCACAACATTCTATGAAAAAAAATAGGCTCCCAAACTGAACTGCATGTCAGCATGTGATTTCCCCACTTTTTCTAAATTGAGCTCATCTATAAATTTTTAGAAACTGTATTTTTAAAACCCACCAACAAAATTTCCATGCCACAGAATGCCCTTCTTGTTCTGACACAATTGAAGATTTTTCTACTTCTTTTTCAATTGAGAAAGAAAGAAATAGAAAATAGAAAAATGGTGAGAAAACACTCTGATCACAGAGGATTTGCTTACCCACAATTTCTTTAAAATTGTTATTGTTTGTGGATTCACATGGTCTCTAGAGGATGGAACAAGATGTATTTCATCAAAGTGTTGAAGCCCATCCTGAATGAGGTTGATGTACTGTATCTGTGTGTCCGAATATGCCAGGTCAGTCGCTGTGTGCTGGGACCCCCTTCCAAGGTTAATGAGACAAACCTGACTCTTGAGAAGGGAGCTGTCTCTTTAGCACAGTCAACACCACCTATTTTTAATGCTGAAAAGTTTAGAAGATTTCAGTTGGATTCAGTGCCTAAATTCTCTCAATGGATGGCTTTATCAGTGGAAGTTAAAATGGCATCGGAAAGTTCCAATTTTCTCCCTTCCCTGGCCTTGAGGGTTGCTTTGTAAGGCTTGTTCAAGAATGGTGAGGGATGAACCAAAGGTACGTGAGAAAAGTACAATGTATTAAAAGCAGAGACATCAGTTTACCAACAAAGGTCCATCTAGTCAAAGCTATGGTTTTTCCAGCAGTCGTGTATAGATGTGAGAGTTGGACCATAAAGAAGGCTGAGCACCAAAGAACTGATGCTTTCAAATGGTGTTGCTGAAGACGACATTTAAGAGTCCCTTGGACTGCAAAGAGATCCAACCAGTTCTAAAGGAAATCAACCCTGAATATTCGTTGGAAGGACTGATGCTGAAGCTAAAGCTCCAATACTTTGGCCACATGATGCAAATAGCCAACTCATTGGAAAAGACTCTGATGATGGGAAAGATTGAGGGTAGGAAGAGAAGAGGGGTGACAGAGGATGAGATGGTTGGATGGCATAACTGACTCACTGGATATGAATTTGAGCAAACTCCAAGAGATAGCAGAGGGCCAGGGAGCCTGGAAATCCATGGGGTCACAAGGAGTCAGACATGACTTAGTGACTGAACAATAACAACCATCTCAATGACAAACACACTTGGTCTTAGCCTATGTTTTACGATGACAAGTATATATATTCCCAAACTTCAAACATATTCATCTCACTTTCACAATTTCTGTCCAATTCACGAATCACTATTATTTACTTAATATTTTTCTTTAAAATGGCTCTCTTTCTCCCTACTTAAAGTTGCATAGAAACAAAACTTTATATTATGCTATTAATGGAAAAACATTACCATTTGCCATTAAAGAATTTATGACAAAAATACATGAGCAAGGAAAACTGAATCACGTTATTAAAATCCAGCTAAGTTATGTGCCTGGCCCCATGCCTGAGAGGTGCTCTCCCTTTAAGAAAAGGGAGATTAGCAAGTGTTAAAGATGTGCTGGAGACATGCTAGCACCAAAACAAGATGCAGGAATCAGAAATGGTGACTGAGAAGTGAAAAAGGATTAGCTTTCTCACTATGTAGTTCAACACAATTTAATGTACATCTCCCCAAGTGAGAAACTGAACACTGGGGTATGTCTCTCATCTCACCAGCAACGCATCCCACAATCTAGGGAACCCTGTTTGCATTCTCATGCCTTTTAATACCTTTTCAGACTTCAAAAAGGGCTTCCATATACAATATTCTATTTGGTTCTCATGATAACTGGTGATGGAGAGGGGCATAATTACCATTAGTACTTTCATTTACTGGAAACGAAAGTGCAAAACAAAATGTTTTAAGCTCACATAGCAAGTCGGTAGCAAAGCTCTCTCTAGAATTTGGGTTTTTGAAAAACACAGTTTGAAGTTTATAATAAAATCCCATTATCTATCAAGTTTTCACTAAAAAAAAATCGCCTTTCCTTTCAGACAAGATATCCCAACTCTATGTTCATTTATTTATGACTCAACAGTGTCCTCCATGTTCAACAATGAAAAGATTGCGATGAACCACCATACTCTTTTCACACTAGAATTTTATATAGAAATGTAAATGAAAAATGAGCAAATAGAAAAAATGAGGTTTTCAAGGACCACTTTTATAAATGGTGGTAATTCTCATCTATGTATCACAGAAAAACTAGCTGTTTCCACCAAGAAAGGCTGAAACCTATGGGTCTTTGGTTTTTGGTATATATTACAGGACAATCATCTGGTTGCAGAGTAGGATTTTATGAAATTCCCTGAGGTCGCTAAGCTTTGATTCACATTGTGACTCCACTGTAATAACAATTCAACCACTTGGAGCTTAGTTGGTTTTATTTACTGGAATGAGTGCTGAACAAACTGATCGATCACCAATCCAATCTGGTTATCTCGGATTACTGAAATAATTCTGCCAAGGAAAATAGCCAATCCTAGTTATGATGACGATAGAATTGGAGTGCCTACAGAGCAGAGGAGATGAACCGTTAACTTGATCAGCTGTATAAACAAAGTTTCTGACCAGTGGAAAATGTTAGCCAATATCCAAGGCAAGGAAAGAACTTTAGATGAAAAATCAGAGAGGCTGCTAATGGAATATAGCATGTCCCCAGACCCAGAGGGGAAAAGAGATGGTTTCTTCTCACAGTTAGTTTAAGAATCAGCAAAAAGGCTTTAAGCTTGATGTGGCATCAGGCTGAAATACAACAGAGGGCATGCATCAGTGAGGTATTTTCTCATCTGCTTCTCCTGCTCCTAAAATTGTGTTCATTCTGAGTCATCATGTTAGAAAGATGTGTTGTTCATTGCTGGACCCATATCAGATTTAGCAAGGAAAGTACAGAATGTAATAAACATGTAATAAACATCTTCTGAATCATGTTATTTTAGAGATGTCCAAAAACTGTGAGGACTGGAATCCTTCTAACACAGTTATTCACGCTATATACACCAATCTAATGTAACTGGAAAATTCTACAATTCTTAATGATTCTACAGAAGGCTATGTACAATTTTAGAATAAGTTCTATTGTTATGAAAATTCCAGGCTCATTTGATGATACACATTTAGTTTATATGGGGATTACCATATGTATGTTACTTATAGGCTACTTACAGACAAGACTGTAAGCACTTTAAGAGTAGGGGTCAGGTCTCCCTCTCCTTTTTGTCAGCAGAATATTATCATCACATGACATTCATTAATGAATTTGTTTTTAATGAATGATATGGTGGATTGTGTATTGACTGACAAGTCTGTCTTCAGCCCTCTTGTCCAAAGCACCAGATTAAAAGAGGAATTTGATGTAAAAGAACAGCCTCAGTAGGTGCGAAGATTAGCCTGACAGGGAAGTTACTACAATCAGTCACTTCCAAATGTAGCCCATGAATTAACCCTGAGCTCAAATTGCTGAGTCTTGGCCAACCTTGAATTATTTAAATTAGAAAAAAACCACAATTCTGTAGCTAAGTTTTAAAGAATTCCTACTGTTTATTTCTAGTAGCTTGAATACATAATGAAATAACTAAAGGTACTTTTAAAATTTTTTAATATTTTTTAATTAAAAATATTTTGATCATCAACAGTGTACTTCACATGTACGCCAGCTATTCCCCAAATCTCTCTCTCACTTCTCTTCTTCTCTTAGGCATTTTTGCAGATACACAGTTCTATCTCCTATCCACTCTTGTTCTTTTTGATATAGTTTAAATTCACTCTTTAATTTTATTAACTAGATTCTCAACAATAACAACAAAAAGATTCTGGAATCTAACTTAGCAAGAAACAATCCTTTCCAGCTCAAAAGAGTGGGGAAGGAGGTAAAATTGTGTGTTCTCATGCATAAATATTTTTTTTGTCCTTGTAAAACAAATAAATATGCTTAATTGCATTCTGGGGATTTTTAGACCCAAAATAACCTTTAGAGCCACACAGACTGAAATTTCATGAAGTCCTGGTTTTAACAAGTCATGACAAACACAAGTGTGTACATTGCTAAGCCATTAAGTCACAACTTCCTATTTTGATATAGGAAATATAGGAAGTAACAAAGATGGTAGGACCAGAAGCAGAAAAACGGCTTAGGGAATGTCCATGGAAATGGGCTGCTGACTCTGTAACCCTTTCCTGAGTCACCCCGAAAGAGCTTACATGAGGCTAGAGTAGAGACGCTTTTGGCATGTGCTTTCTCATCCTACTGATCTCATTCTATGTTTGAACTTCAAGCACATTAACTCTGGCTAATTCCCTAGCCCTGAAAAAAAAAAAAAAAAAAAAAAACCAACAGAAATTAGTAGAGTTATTGCTATGAGAGATTTAGACATCATTACTCTACATTTTCATCTTTTAGCTAAAAGTTGCCATTTACTATACAATCTTAGAGACTGATAAAACATAGCAAACTACAACATTATTTTGACTTGACTCTCATTTTCTTTTGACAATGAATCTGGGCGCAACTGAAGCCTGCTGTGAGTTCTGCTTGGTGTTAATTCTGACTGGGTGGGGAATGATGATGTCAAGCTATAAAGAATCAGTTTCTTTAAGAACAGTGGTTCTTAACCAGGGGTTGTTAACCCCACCATTCCCACCCAGGGAACATTTGGCACTGTCCGGAGACAATTTCGGTTGTCACAACCGGGAAGCAATGCTACCAGCCTCTTGTGTGTAGACACCAAGGATGCTGCTAAATGTCCTACAATGCAGAGGACTACCCCCACAACAAAGAATGATCCCACCCAAAATGTCAATAGTTACAATACGTTGAGAAATCCTGCTCTAAAAATATTTGAGGACTTCCCTGGTGGTACAGTGGATAAGAATCTGTCAGCCAATGCAGGGGACATGAGTTCGATTCCTGGTCCAGGAAGACTCCAAATGCCACGAGCAACTAAATCTGCCCACCGTAACTGCTGAGCCCACATGCTGTAAATACTGAAACCTGTGTACCTAGAGCCTGTGTCTGCAACAAGAGAAGCCACTACAAAGAAGAGTAGCCCTGGCTCACTGCAACTAAAGAAAGCAGGTGCACAGAGATGAAGACCCAGCGGAGCCAAATAAAATTAGTGTTTTAAAAATATGTGACTCATGGGATTGTGCATACATTCTTGGCTATGGGTACCGCCATGCATGCGTCACAGTAGGAAGAGATATTTTCAGCTAGTATAGAGGGGCTACATCTAATAAGCAGATTCTTCTTAAAGTATACAAATCAAGGTTTCTCTCATCTGCTATTAGTGTCTGAAATTTCCACTCTTGGTCACTCCTTTCCTATATGAAACAATGCATAAAATTCTAGTCGGTCATTCATTTGTTTATATAGAATGCATTTAATAAATACCTATTATGCACTGGTCAGTGCTATTCAGGAGGGGTCAACAGTCTTAAGGTGAATGCATATGCTTCATTAGCCATTGTTAAAATCAACTGTGAAATTGAAAGATGCTTGCTCCTTGGAAGAAAAGCTATGACAAACCTACACAGCATATTGAAAAGCAGAGACATCACCTCACTGACAAAGATCCATATAGTCAAAGCTATGGTTTTTCCAGTAGTCATGCACAGAGGTGAGAGTTGGACCATAAAGAAGGTTGAGCCTGATGAATTGATGCTTTTGAACTATCGTGCTGGAGAAGACTCTCTTGAGTCCCTTGGACAGCAAGGAGATCCAACCAGTCAATCTAAAGGAAATCAACCCTGAGTAGTCACTGGAAGGACTGATGCTTCAGCTGAAGCACCAATACTTTGCCCATCTGATGTGAAGAGCTGACTCACTGGAAAAGATCCTGATGCTGGGAAAGACTGAAAGCAGGAGGAGAAGGAGGCATCAGAGGATGCGATAGTTGGATGTTTCAATGGACTTGAGTTTGAGCAAATTCCAGGAGATAGTGAAGGACAGGGAAGCCTGGTGTGCTGCAGCCCATGGGGTCATAAAAAGTCAGACAGGACTTAGTGAGTGAATAACAACAAATCGACTGTCTCTGGGGTTAAACTTGTAGCATCCTATGTAGAGTGGCCCATATGAGAAGCAGCTTGACACCAAGTGCGTGGATGTAACAGGACCTATTGGCCCTTTAGGTCAGTATACCTTTATACTTGGGCAAGAAGAATCCTATCCCAGCCCTGAGCTTCAGAAAGTGCCCCCAGACCACTCCTAGTCCACAGGGCCACAGGAATGTGCCATCTGGAGCCTATGCTGTGCCTCCTTCTAGACTATACTCTGTAAACCAAGGACCGTGGAATTTTCTGCCCAAATGACTCAGCCCACTTCCAGAACCTGAATAATCTTGTTCTAGTCTCAGTCCTGCAGGAACATATGTACAGACATAGACATCGCAGAAGGCTGAAGGAGAAGGGGGCCACAGGGGATGAGATGGTTGGATGGCATCACCAATTCAATGGGCATGAGCCTGGGCAAGTTCCAGGAGATGGTGAGGGACAGAGAGACTTGGCACACTACAGTTCATGGGGCTGCAAAGGGCTGGGCATGACTTGGCGAATGAAAAACAACAACAACAAAGGCATCACTAGGCCTGAGAAGGGGCAGTTGTTGAGGTAATGGGCCAAACCCAGGGCATTGACAGTACCCATGAGGATCTTCCTGGTGTGGGTCAGTGCTGGGCATGCGATGAGAAGGGAGAGTGATTGCAGACCTGGCACCATGGAGCAAGTCTTCTTGCTTTATTGTATTCTGGTGCTAAGTCCAAGGAGACCAAGAATTCTAAAGTTAGAAGATGGCTTTATAGGATATTACAAAGATGTATTTCTCAAATTAGAAGGAAAAGGCATTTTATTAATGGTTAAGTGGACTTATATATTAACAGAGAGTACATTGTTCTCCATTTTCATGCTTCCCCCAGTCAGGATTGACTTGATTTGAGGGGAACAAAAGCACTGTGTGTTTTCTCGCTGTAGAATACCTCAGGATTCAAGGCATATCTCTCGCAGGTGGAATCACACAGGCTGCTCTCCAAGAAGACTGCCAATCTTTTGAAGATTTTATTTTATGTAGCCTCAGTGATAAGTTGGCACATCTTAAACTTATGGGCATTTTTTGTGGGATAGAGGCAGCAGAGAAATAAAATAGAAATTTATTTCCATAATTAGTTGGCTCAGTCAGAGCTAACAGAAGGAAAGGACCAGAGAGCAGGTAAAACATTTATAAGTGACAAAGGAATAGGGTGAGGAGAGAAGCCCAGAGAAAAGAGGCTGCTTAGGGAAGGGAGTACTTGGAGCATCTAGCGTGACACTGAATGAAAAGGGACAGGAAGGAGTGGGAGGGCTTGATAGGAGGGATGGGTACCAATAGAAAAGAAAAATAGGAAAAAAAAGGAGAAAAGCCAAACTACCTTCTTCCCCTCCCATTCTATTCATTATTTCAGAAGGCTGTAAAAAAGAGTATACAACTTCTGGTTCCATTTAGTAGGAATTGTGATGTTGTACAGGCCCCTTGACATGGAGTCTGAGAAATGGGGTTCTCCTCCTTGACCCAATTCCATCCTGAGGTCCTGAAAAGGGAAAAGAACCTTAGAGGGTGCTAGATTTGCATCTGATACAGCAAATCTCCCTGGGACATCTCTCATTTCTTTCCTCTTAGGAGGAGATGCTGGCTCAGAGACAGGAAGAAGGTTCCAAAGGGTGGTTCCCACAGATGCTGGGCTGTGTCTCAGATGGAAGGTTCAGACCAGAGAGCCAGTAAGGGAGAGGTGGGAGTGAGGGCCTCTGTTTAAAATGAACAAAGGCCCAGCTTTCAGATATTTGGAGACCTCTTCCCCAGGAATGAGCCAACATCCAGCGGCTGGCAATTTTTGGAGCAGTCTCTGAACCACAGACACTCACGGGGTCACACACTTGGGGCTCCCAGCTAGGTTCTGGGAGCCACATCCACAGCCAGCCAAAGGCTAAACTTGGCTGCCCTGTGATTAACTGCTTTTGTTTCCTCACAAAGGGAGTGGACGCACTGAAGATCAGGGCAGTAGGAGGTGGGGAGTGGCGTCGACAGGGAGGTTCTCCTTCCTCCTTCAAGTCCCGGGCAGGGTACGCCTGGAAAAGGGCTTCTGTGCTTAGCTCCTCAAAAAGGTATCTTTCCAAGAAAAAAATTATGCAGCTCAAAAAGTTAGTCATTAATGTAACGGTCTGAATCTACAATGAGAAAAAGATTGAAGCTGACATGATTTTTATCTTTGATATTATAGCTTCTGAAGTTGAGAAGTAATTATGTATGTTAATATTACATCCATTTTATATTCAGAGAATTTTTTATGGCTGTTTCTTAATTAGTCTTCCTTCCCGCCCCCCCCCCCCCCGCCCCCACTCTGTTCACAGTGTAGGCATACAGCCCTGTATTTGATCAGGGGTAAGCTGAAAAGAGTGCAGTTAGGAATCAGAAAGATCTGGGTTTGAATTCAGATTCATACTTGACTTTAGATTCATACTTGTTTTTTTTTTAATTAAAAAAAACAATCAATAACACCTGTTGAAAATGTGATATTGTATCAAGCACTATGATAAGGTTTCATGGGCATTATTCCATTGAAACCTCACCAAACTTTACAGGATCTCTTATGTCCATTTCAGAGATAAAGAAACTGAGGCTCTCAATATACATGCTGAGCTCCCAGCCTTGTACACAGCAGACTAGCTTCTGAAGAACCATTCCCTTTCACCTGTGTACTTTGGGAGCTTGTGGTGAAGATGGAGGTGGGGTACATGAATGGGGGTGGAAGTAATAAGTTTTACTGCCTTACAAATCATACTACCTTCTCTGTCACCCACCTTAGGTCTTAATAGGCTAGAGCTACTGCATATCACATGCTTCTTCCCTACCTATAACCCCCCAAGGACCAAATAACTGAAAGCATCAGAAAAGCAATAACAACTCTTTCTCTGCCCTTCCCTCTTCAGCTGAATCCAGCAGACTCAGAGTGCTGAAGAGAATTACAAAAGCAAGAAAGCCACAGCCACTGCCCTTCAGCTCAAAATGCAGACACACTGGAGAGACACTATGTGCAAATCACAAAGAGTAAGGCCACTGTTCTCTGATTCCCCTGCAAACCTGGGACAGTCTGAAATGCAGATTGCTGGATTGTTGCATTCCTGGGGAATCTTTAAGGGCCTGTCCTTTGATATTTGACAATAACAATAGAGTTATAAAGAGCAAGTAAGTTTATAGATATAAGCTTACATCACAGGCTTGCTGTGCTGTGCTCAGTCACTCAGTTGTGTCTGACTCTTCGCCACCTCACGGACTGTAGCCCACCAGGCTCCTCTGTCCATGGAGATTCTCCATGCAAGAATACTGGAGTGGGTTGGCATGCCTTCCTCCAGGGGATCTTTCCAACCCTGGGATCGAATCCAGGTCTTCTGTATTGCAGGTGGATTCTTTACCAACTGAGCCACCAGGGAAGCTGTGCCTTTTTTTTTTTTTTTTAAGTTAGGTATGGCAACTGTTTTTGAGACTTGTGATGCCAATTCACTGTCAAAGACAGGTATACGTTTAGTCCCCGACCTCACATTGAATTTGAATTGCTTTCCAGGGATTAATATGTTTTTTCTTTCATGCATACTAGGACTTGGTCACCCTGCTTATTTAACTTATGCAGAGTATATTATGAGACATGCTGGGCTGGATGAAGCGGGAATCAAGATTGCTGGGAGAAATAGCAATAACCTCAGATATGCAGATGACAACACCCTTATGGTAGAAAGCAAAGAAGAACTAAAGAGCCTCTTGATAAAAGTGAAAGAGAGTGAAAGAGTTGGCTTAAAGCTCAACACTCAGAAAACTAAGATCATGGCATCTGGTCTCATCTCTTCATGGCAAATAGATGTGGAAACAGTAGAAATAGAGACAGACTTTATTTTTGAGCTCCAAAATCACTGCAGATGGTGATTGCAGCCATGAAATTAAAAGACACTTGCTCCTTGGAAGGAAAGTTATGACCAACCTAGTCAGCATATTAAAAAGCAGACATTACTTTGCAGACTAAGGTTGGTCTAGTCAAAGCTATGGTTTTTCCAGTAGTCATGTATGGATGTGAGAGTTGGACTGTAAAGAAAACTGAGTACTGAAGAACTGATGTTTTTGAACTGTGGTGTTGGAGAAGACTCTTTGAGTCCCTTGGACTGCAAAGAGATCCAACCAGTCCATCCTAAAGAAAATCAGTCCTGAATATTCATTGGAAGGAC
This sequence comes from Budorcas taxicolor, assembly GCF_023091745.1. NCBI lineage: Eukaryota > Metazoa > Chordata > Mammalia > Artiodactyla > Bovidae > Budorcas > Budorcas taxicolor. The sequence continues at coordinate 69,513,079 of NC_068916.1, read as the reverse complement.
TACTGTTGAAGCTGGAACTCCAATATTTTGGCCACCTCAAGTGAATAACTGACTCATTGGAAAAGATCTAATGCTGGGAAAGATTGAAGGCAAGAGGAGAAGGGGACAACAGAAGATGAGATGGTTGGATGGCATCACTGACTCAATGGACATGAGTTTGAGTAAACTCTGGGAGTTGGTGAAGGCCAGGAAGGCCTGGAGTGCTGCAGTTCGAGGGGTCACAAAGAGTCGGACATGACTGAGAGACTGAACTAAACAGAACTGAACTAAAAAGCAAAGGCCACTGACCTTTTCTATTTCCTAGCACCAGACTAGATACGTCTACAAGGAAACAATAGCCATCATGTTGACCTTTAAAGTTGTGAGTACGCTTTTATGTATGTTACCTCACTTTGTCATAATGATCCTATGAAAGTGGCATTATTTTATAGGGTTGAGAAGGTATTTAATATCATCACCATTATCCCTATCATTATCACCATATTTTGAGGCTGAAGATTTGTATAAATGAAGAAGACTTCAGTAAGATAGAGCAGAGTAAATAAAGACTTATAAGCATTTATTATAAGATACCTATAGTAACTGATTAATCCAATTACTTAATTTACCATTTACTCAACAAATATTTATTGAGCTTCTACTATACTCCAGACACTATGCAAAGCACTGAAGAAGGAGATAAAACAATTCAGAATCCTACTGAAAGGGCTTAATAATCTTGGGAAGACAGATGTTAAATTAATTCAATTAACAAATTAATATGTGATTACAAACTGTGATTGATAAGTACTGTAAAGGAAAATAATTTGGTTTATGATAAACATAGCAAAGGAGCAAACTTTTAATGGATGAGTCTTCAGATAGGTCAAGGCTAGAATGCTTAGGAGTTCAAACCTGAAGAGCAAGCAGGAGTGTGAGACAATGAACTGGAGGAAGTGTGTCCTAGGCTTAAGGAACAGCTTGTGCTAAATTGCCAGGTCAGGAGGGTGTAATCCCTGGAAGGTGGGAAAGGGGGAGATGAGTCTTCGCTGGACTCTCAATAGGCCTGCCATTTTACCCCCAGGAGAAGGTCTTTCACGTTCTTAGAGGGCCAGACAGAACACAAACTTGCTAAGACAGCTGCTGACTGCTCTGCTGCATTTGAATGTATAATTGCAAACTACAAAAAGCCCTGTGCACAGGGAGTTCCCATCAGATTTCTGCTGACCCACTCCTACTTCTCACTGACTTGGTTTGGCATGAAATGTTCATCTACATCTGGTTCAGTTCAGTTCAGTTGCTCAGTCATGTCCGACTCTTTGTGACCCCATGAACCGCAGCACACCAGGCCTCCCTGTCCATCACAAACTACCAGAGTCCATCCAAACCCATGTCCGTTGTTGTTGGTGAGGCCATCCAACCATCTCATCCTTTGTCGTCCCCTTCTCCTGCCCTCAATCTTTCCCAGCGTCAGGGTCTTTTCAGATGAGTCAGCTCTCTGCATCAGGTGGCCAAAGTATTGGAGTTTCAGCTCCAATATCAGTCCTACCAATGAACACCCAGGACTGATCTCCTTTAGGATGGACTGGTTGGATCTCCTTGTAGTTCAACGGACTCTCAAGAGTCTTCTCCAACACCACAGTTCAAAAGCATCAATTCTTCGGCACTCAGCTTTCTTTATAGTCCAACTCTCACATCCATACATGACTACTGGAAAACATCTACTTGACTAGATGGACCTTTGTTGGCAAAGTAATGTCTCTGCTTTTTAATATGTTATCTAGGTTGGTCATAACTTTCTTTCCAAGGAGCAAGCATCTTTTAATTTCATGGCTGCAATCACCATCTGCAGTGATTTTGGAGCCCAGAAAAATAAAGTCTAACACTGCTTCCACTGTTTCACCATCTATTTGCCATGAAGTGATGGGACCGGATGCCATGATCTTTGTTTTCTGAATGTTGAACTTTAAGCCAACTTTTTTACTCTCCTCTTTCACTTTCATCAAGAGGCTTTTTAGTTCTTCTTCACTTTCTGCCATAAGGGTGGTGTCATCTGCATATCTGAGGTGATTGATATTTCTCCCAGCAATCTTGATTCCAGCTTGTGTTTCTTCCAGCCCAGCATTTCTCATGATGTACTCTGCATATAAGTTAAATAAGCAGGGTGACAATATACAGCCTTGACATACTCCTTTTCCTCTCTGGAACCAGTCTGTTGTTCCATGTCCAGTTCTAATTGTTGCTTCCTGACCTGCATACAGGTTTCTCAAGAGGCAGGTCAGGTGGTCTGGTATTCCCATCTCTTTCAGAATTTTCCACAGTTTATCGTGATCCACACAGTCAAAGGCTTTGGCATAGTCAATAAAGCAGAAATAGATGTTTTTCTGGAACTCTCTTGCTTTTTCAATGATCCAGCAGATGTTGGCAATTTGATCTCTGGTTCCTCTGCCTTTTCTAAAACCAGCTTGAACACCTGGAAGTTCACAGTTCACATACTGCTGAAGCCTGACTTGGAGAATTTTGAGCATTACTTTACTAGCGTGTGAGATGAGTGCAATTGTGCAGTAGTTCTACATTTGGTATTGATCTTTAATTACCAGCACTGACCAATACTGCTACCCCAGCCCTCTTCCTGTGCCTGGTGAACAGAAAGCAGACATGTCTGTGGATAAGGGAGCCAAATAGTTAAAAGAAATGTTTTGATAGATTCTCAACTGTCCATACAAAGACACAGTCACTTTCCAAATGATCCATTTGTATATTTTCTTTACAATTTAGAGACAATCTCTCTTCCTCATTCTCTCTCTGTCACTTTTTCAGAAAACACTTTAAAGGATTGTAAAACAAATCCTTACAATCGATAGGTAGAAGGTCAGAAGCCTGAGTGACAGTCAGGAAGGACTCATAACAAGTATCAGAATCATAAAGAGTGGCTGCTTTGTTTTTTTAAAAAAAATAGATTTTTTAAAAAGAAATTGAGATATAATTGACTCGTAAGGAAGGGGTGGCTATTTTATTTTGCAACAAAGGGTGTGGAGAGGCTCAATGGGGAGGTCTCCATGGTATGGGGAAGATTTTAGGACCCTAAAAAGTAGCGATATTACAAGCTTGAACTTTGGACCACTTAAATACATCTTTATTCTCTCTCTCTCTTTTTTTTTAATCATGTAAGTAATGTGTGAATACATTCTTGTTTTAAAAGATTTGGAGAATCTAGGAATAATTGGAGTAAAATGTGAAATTATCTCTTTTCCTACTCCATCTCCATCATTCCCACTCCTTTCTTAGAGTGGAATTCCTTTTTATGCATTTTCATACCTATATATGTACACATATAACATGAATAAAAATGTATGTTTGAGAGAGTTTACCTCACTTGTTATGTTTGAGAGAGTTTACCTCCAAGTACATGGAGAATGTATCACATTTGTGATGGCAGCATGGAATAGAGGTGGGCACAAGTGCTGAATAGAGGCCTGGGACTGGGTCAGGGCAGAGACAATGGCAGAGCCAGAGAGTGGAAAGGGCTTGGCTAGCAAGTGACAACAATTCATATTCCTTATATTTTTCTATCTTTATTAGACCAAGTATTTATCAGATTAATAATAGCTTCATTTTAGTCAGTGAGCCAAGACAAAACCCTAAGAGCTTTGTATATTATATTAACTATTCTTTAAACATTTACAACCACTCTAAAAGGCAGGTGCTATTATTACTCCCATTTTATAGGTAGTGAAACTGAGGCTCATTTTAGGAATTAATCAACTTACCAGGAGTCACACAGCAAGAAAGTGATGGAGACATGAGTCTCGGGTAAATCTTCCTAACTCCTTATGTTCATGCTCTTAACCACAGTAATTTACCCCTTTGCTATAATCGTATCCAGGCCATTGGGACTTTTTCAGAAATTGGCTTTTCTTTTAGTCTCCAAAGACTACTTCAAGTTGTTGAAGCCACCAACCTGACTGGTTGATTCCCTTGCCAGGATGGCCCATAGTTGTTTGCATTCTTCAAACACGAGCACCCCCTCAGCTGTCCTGATGGTCACCCATCCCTGGTGAGTCTGCAGGGAGAGGCCCAGCCAGCTAGTGAGCACCAGGCAGATGGCCTCATTGCTGGGAAAGGTGATCTGAGAAGCGGTGCTGGTGGTCAGCATGTGGATGAGGCAGGAACAGACCCGGCAGATGCAGTTATTGGAAACTGCACTCATTAGAATACTGTAATTGGTTCCTGCAGGGCATTTGAGGTTAGTGACACAGAGGAGAAAAAAGAGGAGGGGCAGAGGGGGAGTACACTGTATGGATTTTGTTCTCTTTTTTTTCCTTGTCTCCTACCAGCCTGGCTCACAGTGGGGGGCTGAGGAAGGAGGCCTAGATGTAAGGCAGAGTGGGAGTCCCCTGACCCGCACTCACCATGCTCTCCCAGCTCGGCTTCCCTGTTAGAGCTCTCTCTCTCCTCCACCCTTCATCAGGAGCCCATGGGCTTCATTCCACCTTTTTGTTAGAGATGAAAGCTACTGATTAGTACATTCAAAGAAAATTGTTGGAAACTGATGTGAACCCCTCCCAGAATGAATGTGGCAAATAGGACTCTTTAAAGAACCTAAGGCAAAGGTCAATGCTTAGTCCATACTCTTATGACCTGAATGGGTGACCTTCAGGGATCAGTGAAATTCCAAGTCACCAGGTAACTCAAAACACTTTGTTACCCACATGTAAAGTTGAACATGGCAAACAGCGTGTGAGGGTGCTCCCAGTCTGTAGCGTGAAGAAAGGAATGGAGGTAAGTCCCCACCCCACGAGGTTGAATTCTCTTTCTGAACAGTCTTTACCGTTAGAAGGTTAACACAAATATGACCTTGTGATACCAAATTCAGCATTCCCAGTATGCCCTACCCTGTCTTTATGAAAAACTTGGTAGAGGGGATTAAGAATTTCTTGCTCAGAGTCAGGAGACTTCTGGGGACCGGGATATGTTCTACATTTTGATCTGGGTGTGATTCCATGGTTTTAAGCATGGTGAAATGTATTTCAGTCCAGTTCAGTCACTCAGTTGTGTACGATTCTATGAGACCCATGCACTATAGCACGCCTGGCCTCCCTGTCCATCACCAACTCCCGGAGTTCACACAAACTTATGTCCATTGAGTCGGTGATGCTACCCAACCACCTTGTCCTCTGTCACCCCCTTCTCCTCCTGCCTTCAATCTTTCCCAGTATCAGGGTCTTTTGCAAAGAGTCACTTCTTTGCATCCAGTGGCCAAAGTATTGGATTCTCAGCTTCAGCATCAGTCCTTCCAATGAATATTCAGGGTTGATTTCCTTTAGGATGGACTGGTGGGATTTCCTTGCAGTCCAAGGGACTCTCAAAAGTCTCCTCCAACACCACAGTTCAAAAGCATCAATTCTTCGGCACTCAGCTTTCTTTACAGTCCAACTCTCACATCCATACATGACCAATGGAAAAACCATAGCCTTGACTAGATGGACCTTTGTCTGCAAAGTAATGTCTCTGCTTTTTAATATGCTGACTATGTCAGTCATAACTTTTCTTCCAAGGAGCGAGCGTCTTTTAATTTCATGGCTGCACTCACCATCTACAGTGATTTTGGAGACCAAAAAAATAAAGTCTGTCACTGTTTCCACTGTTTCCCCATCTATTTGCCATGAAGTGATGAGACTAGATGCCATGATCTTAGTTTTCTGAGTGTTGAACTTTAAGCCAACTTTTTCACTCTCCTCTTTCACTTTCATCAAGAGGCTCTTTAGTTCTTTGCTTTCTACCATAAGTGTGGTGTCATCTGCATTTCTGAGGTTATTGGTATTTCTCCTGACAATCTTGATTCCAGATTGTGCTTCACCCACCGCAGCATTTCTCATGATGTATTCTGCATATAAGTTAAATAAGCAGGGTGACAACATACAGCCTTGACGTGCTCCTTTCCCAATTTTGAACCAGTCTGTTGTTCCATGTATTTAACCAAGCATGATATATGTTGTGCTTCATGGATATCTCAGTTTTAGAAAATAAAACGTATTTTGTTGATCGTCAAAAACATTGGTCTTCAAAATTTTATCTGTAGATAATTATTTTCTTAGAGCTCGCTCTACTCTGATGATGGCCTACTTCTAACTAGCCAAATCCTGTACTTTATTAAGGGCTGAAAGTCGCTCAGTCATGTCCAACTCTTTGCGACCCCATGGACTTCTCCAGGCCAGAATACTGGAGTAGGTAGCTGTTCCCTTCTCCAGGGGATCTTCCCATTCCAGGGATCTAACCCAAGTCTCCCACATTGAAGGTGGATTCTTTACCAACTGAGCCACCAGGGAAGCCCAAGAATACTGGAGTGGGTAGCCTATTCCTTCTCCAGCAGATCTTCCTGACCCAGGAATTGAACTGGGGTCTCCTGCATTGCAGGCAGATTCTTTACCAGCTGAGCTACAGGGAAGCCCCTTATTAAGGGCTAGGTGAAGACGAACTTAAAAAATAAACAAACAAACAAAAAAGCCTATCTTGACCCTTCAAACTAGAGAGGTATTTTTTGAACCCCTTACAGGACCTGCTGTCAGAACTAGAGGCAGGTCCAGAGTCATGGGATTTGAGGCACATACAATATATGAAATCCTTTATAAAATAAAGAATACAACATTCTGAATACAAAGTTAAGTTATAAAAAGGAGACTGGAGGTTTTAGGCCTTTTTCTATCCTGTGATCTCTTTAAGCAATTGATTAGCTATGTTCATATAAAACTGCTACCTGTTAGTAACTCAACTTCTTCTCTACACCAAGAACTCTCATCAGCTCTCAAACCATCCCCAGAAACTATACAGGTTAGGCAAGAGAGAGGAGCTCACTGAAGATCAAACTTCATTGCCTTTGAGTAAATCTGTTTCTGTTTCTGAACTGAAATAGAGGTGCACATTTCAGTTCAGCCTAGTGTATGTTGAGACTTCTCTGTTTCATTCAGATATGGCAGTTGCCTAGGTGGACTATGAAATCCTGCAGTGCAAAACCATGGTTTCACACTGCTTTCCTGCCTCTTAGAGTGTACACATCAGTGCTTTTATAGGACAAGCTCTTCATGCTGTTGAAATCAACATTTTGGGGGGAGAGAAAGGGAGTCCCAAAGACAGGTGGTATTGATAATGGGCAATGATAAGTCATTAGCTGGATTAAGTAGATTCTTTCCATGCTTCCACTATCCAGGCCCTGAATATTCATCCAGCTCTATACTGAGCCAAACATTCTTAAAAAAAGAGGTGTGACTGAAAATTAACCTCAGGCTATATGGAAAGTTAGGGATGGTCTGGCTTGGCTCGGGCAGGTCAGGTCTTTCCCTTAGACTGGCTTCTCTTCTGCATGACATGAAGGATTCCAGAAAAAATAAAGAAAGAAGAAATAACGGAGAGAGAGAAGAAGAGAAAGAGGAAGAGAGAAGACGAGGAAGCAAGGAAGGGTCTTATAAAAACAAAAAAGTAGGAGATTAATGGAAAAAGAATACTTAATAAAGCTCTCTTGGGCTCACACTCTGTCTTTTTTTTTTTTTTTTTTTTTTTGAGGCTGCTGTATTAAATTAAAGTCATACATAGGTTTCAAAGGAAATCACATTTCTGCAGTCTGGTGAGCCCACCTGACAATGCACGCTAACAGAATTGTAAATGTAAAGGGTAATTCTTGTCAGTGCCTGACAGTTCTAAATGGCCTTTTAGTTCAGTACGCAGAGCTGTCATAAAAAAACATAAAAATGCATATGCAGACAGCTGAAACTGCTATGCACATCATTATCTGCAAATGGTATAAGTATCCTGAACAAAAGGCCTTCCAGTTTAAGGACATGCATAAGACATTTCTCTGCCTCCAGCTTTAAAACAAAGTGCTGTCAAGAAAACAAGATTCCCGGTGCCAGAACTGAGGTTTTTCTGTCAATCAGCGAGGTGCTACATTTGTACATATTTTTCTGACCCTGCATATGAGAAGAGCATTCTTAACAGATGTGTATTTAACTTGTGGCAGCTACATCTGTTTCTTCTGCATTTTCCTTCTTATTTCTTTATCATTGTTCTAACAGACTGCGGTGGAAGGGCATTCTATTGTGTTCTTATTCATCATGCTCTATCTTTGCATTTTCCTCCCATTTCCTCTATCTCTTTTCCTTAAAATCTTTCTTTCCTTTTATTTATTTATTTTTTGAAGGTCAAAGGTGCTCAAGTTTGTGCCTATAGTGATCAAACTGGTAGAGATGTTTATTTTTCCTTCTCTGAGTAGTGACGCATCTGCGCTTTAAGACTGAAAGTTGCTTGAGAGCAAAAGCAATTTGTACAACATAATCGTCCTGCAACCTAGTTGCATGTCAGAATCACATGAAGAAATTTGCAAAATTCCCATTTCCTGGAATCCCCGGAAATGACCCTCTGAATCAGTCTCTAGAGTTGGGGCCAGGGCATTTATATGTTTGGCAAACACCCTGGTGGTTACCAAGGTTTTTTTTCTCAAGTTTTTAAAATTTAGTTTTTTTTGGCTGCACTGTGCAGCTTGTGGGATTTTAGTTCCCTGACCAAGGATCAAACTTGGGCCCTCAACGGTGAGAACACAAAGTCCTAACCACTGGATCACCAGAGAATTCCCACTAATTTTTCATTCATTCAAGCATGCATCAGACCAACATTTATTGGGTATCTACCCTGTGCCAGTCAGTGCGTTAAGCATGTGATATAGACATGAACAAAAAGACAAACCCCCCAACCTCAAACAGCTTGCATTCTACTCAATGAATCAGGCCTATAAGTATATAAACAAATATGTAAATACATTAGGTATAGAGTGTGATAAATATTTGAAAAACATATTATTATAGGGCAATAGAGCAGAGAGTAGTATGATCAGAGTGAATAGTTCATGTGTAAGTAATAGTTCAGGAAAACTCATTCTAAGAAATCAAACACCTGAATAATGAAAAGTCAGTCATAGGAATATCTAAGGAAGAATATTACCTCATTTTTGTCTTTCAAAAGAATGGAAATTATTAGCACGAACTGAAGAATGAGGAAATAGATGCTTCAAGAAATCAGTAAGTTGCCTCAAATCACAGGAAATAGCCAAAGTGAGATTCATATTCAAATAAGGTACAGGTGAATCAACTCCAAGCCTCACTCTTATTTCCACACATATCCAAATCCTGCCCAAACTGTGGGGTCAATCTGAAGTACCACCTTTCGTTCCATCATCTAAGGTGCATCCATCAATGCATCTATCCGATGTCTGCTGCTACTGCTGCTAAGTCGTTTTAGTTGTGTCCGACTCTATGCGACCCCATAGACAGCAGCCCACCAGGCCCCCCCGTCCCTGGGATTCTCCAGGCAAGAACACTGGAGTGGTTGCCATTTCCTTCTCCAATGCATTAAAGTGAAAAGTGACAGGGAAGTCGCTCAGTCGTGTCCGACTGTTAGCGACCCCATGGACTGCAGCCCACCAGGCTCCTCCGTCCATGGGATTTTCCAGGCAAGAGTAACTAGGGTGGAGTGCCACTGCCTTCTCTTATCCAATGTCTATCCATCCAATATCTATGAAGGATGTATTCCAATATAGGTCTGTAGGACATTCTATGACAATTTCTCTAATAAAGCTCAACTTTAACCCCATTATTTTTGAATTCTTGGATATAGACCACAAAAATGGATATCCAATCAAGTTGCGTAGGTAGAAAGACCTAAAAAAGACTAAGCTTCTTAGGGCAGGCACTGTATTTTACAACTGTACTGTTCCTGGCACATTTAGGACATTCTTTAATCCTTTTCATTAGTTTCTGAGTTTTGAGTTGAAGTCTTATAACCTCCAGGTGAATTTCAAAGAGAGATAATTACCTTTAATAATGATTTTCCTCCAATTACCAATAACTACCTTGTTGCTGGAGGTAAACTGGAGCATAGGACCAGGAAGAAAATCAGACAATTGGCTAAAAATGTGGGCCCTGGACTCAGAGATCTTCTAGCTGTGATAGTGGACAAACTATGAAGCCTTGGTTACTCAACTTCAATATTAGTAATAATAATAATAAGACTTACTTGAGATTTATTGTGAGGATTAAACAAGATAAAGTATATATGATACATAATACAGTATAGCATACGGTAGGCACTTAATAAATGCTATCAGTTGTTATTATGATGATCATTACCTTCAGTTCAGTTGCTCAGTCATGTCCAACTCTTTGCGACTCCATGAATCGCAGCACACCAGACCTCCCTGTCCATCACCAACTCCTGGAGTTGACTCAGACTCACATCCATCGAGTCAGTGATGCCATCCAGCCGTCTCATCCTCTGTCGTCCCCTTCTCCTCCTGCCCCCAATCCCTCCCAGCATCAGAGTCTTTTCCAATGAGTCAACTCTTCGCATGAGGTGGCCAAAGTACTGGAGATTATTACCTTACGTTTCGCTATTAGCGTTTAAGGCACTGCTATGGGGCAAACGAGCCGTCACCAGAGCTCTGACCATCCCGGCTTCCTCTCACCAGCAGAGACATAGAAAGCACACACCCTCTCACAGCCAGAGTGCCTAGTTACCCTCTGGATCCCTTTCTAAAGGCATCATTTTTCATACTATGTTTTCCTACTGTATTTTCTTCTAGGAAAACTTAGTTCTTCTGGCTATTATAAAAAAATAATGTTCTCCTGCCCTATCTCTTGGGGTTTCACTTTTGCTAAGAGCAATTGCCTTTTATTGAATGTGCAATTCTGTTGCTATGGAAAATATATTGTGATTAATGAGGCCCTGGGACCAAGGTTACTTGGGACAGGCTTGGACTGGTTACCATCATGTCCTTACTTTGCACAGTGCCAAAGTTGGCTGTAGTAGGAACTGCATTGTCAATCCCATTAAGTAACTTTAGGACGGGATGTGGTTAATAGAAGGAATGACTTTGCTCTGTAGAACTGTAAAATGATTTAGAAATGAAGTAACCTAAGAGGTCTCATGTGATGGAATGTATAATATATATAATTTTTAATTGCAGAAAGGAAAGAAAAATTAACAAGATAAATAGGAATTTATAAAATTTTACCATATAAGTGGGATAGATTCCTATGAAAATTTTCATAATTTTAACTGTGTGAGAAAATGCTTGAATTACATATAATTTAAAGTATATACATATGTGTATATGTATATTACATGTATTAATATAATTTAAGCATATACATTATAGAGAGAGTCAAAAAGGGGCATCAGAAGTCATCAGTATAATCTCTGAGTGGAGAAATCCATCCAATGGTATTTCCACAGTTGGTCTGAATTAATCGCCTAATATGATGGGAAATTCACTACCTTCAGAGGCAGCTCTACTGAAAAAGTTCTGCACTTTAATCTGACATCTAAACTTGCCTCTTGGTAACTTTCACTCTGGCCTTTTAGAACATGAAGAACAAGACTCTCCCTTTTTTTTTTTTCATAAAATGTTCTAGTTGAAAAGCAGCTTAGTGATCTCATTACTGAGGCTTCTCATTTTGCAGTTGACAAAACTAAGAGCTTCTTTTCCTTTAAGCCTTCCCTTCCAAGTATGTGAAGAACTATTGTTTTCCTTACTGCACAAGCTGAGCTTGAAGTGGTTGTGAATTCCAAATACTTAGTTGTCAGTTACAGTCCCAAGCTGGGACTCAGAAGAAATTGGTACAGAGCAACAGAATCGATAGTCATTGGTATGTTTCTTGGTAGCTAAACTCATGGAAATTATTGAGACTTTCCAAGAAGAAAAGATGAGAAAACCAGAGGGCAGGATGAAATCCTGAGGTTCTTCCATTTTTATCTTACCATGAAAGTTTGTTGCCTGTTATAATCGTATAAATTAGATGTAAGTAACTGAGACCCTTCCCCCATGGCTGAGGCTGTTCTGTGTGACATTCAAAAATAATTGTTAAATACAAAAAAATCTTGAAAAATAATGTAAAATTCATCCTGTGAGTTTCTTTAAAAGCGGTAGTATAGAAATGCTTCTCAAAAGTTCTGTGTAATCTTTTCCTATCTGAAAACTCTGACTCAGGACAGCTGCTAAAATCTCTCCTCCTTTCAAACTTCTTACTCTTTCTCTACAATTCTTTCCACCACTCCTCTGCTTTCTTTCCAGGTATCTTTTCTCTTTTCCCAAAGTCATGCTGCTGCTCTTAAACTGAAAGTCCCTGTTGAGCTTTCTGCTTCAAGTCATACTGGGCTTGCTAAGGATGGTTTGAAAGCTCCGTAATACCCATTTTTCTTTACCACACATAGGAAAGCATGGAAAGTCCCAGCTCCTTCACCTGACCCCAGACATGTTTTTCATTTGTTTTCTTATTTAAAATTCTTATGAATAATTTCTGATAAGTCAATTTTCTGTGACACTGTAAACAACAGTCCCCTAAAGGTTTCTGCTAACCTGAAAATTTTATAAGCACATATTATTAATATAAAAAGTTGCTAACAATTTCACTGGGACTGAGTCAAAGGTAGAATCTAGTGGCATGCCAAGAGAGACTTTCTCTAGGTTGAGCAAGATCACTTTTACTTGAATAGTATTGGAGTGACTACACTGACTATTCATCACTAAACTTCACAACTGGTGTAGGTGTCGCGAGTTGTCTGAAGCCCAACATGATATGGAATTAATTTCCATGGCTGCTAATTCATTTAAGACCATTTACTAGCCAACATGTTTCAAATGTATCAGAGTTAATATTTGGTATACAGCTCACTAATTTTTCCAAAAAGAAACTCTGACAAAAACTTTACTAAAATTCAGCTCATCTTGATTTATGTCCCATTATCTCTCAGTGTGGTCACACTTCTACTTCTTCTTCTTTTTTTTGTTTAAATAGGCTATTTTGGCCTGCTTCATTCTTTGGGAACTTATGTTTGTCTTCACAATTCACCACATTCTTTGCTCAGGTTCTAAAGCTTTTCTAGTCAACAGCCTGTCCTAGAATTTTGGTCAAGTGTAGTTAAAATTAAGTTCCTGTCTATAGTTCCCAGAATTTGCTGTTAAAAAAAAAATCATTAAAATGTTTATTTGCCTCTAGCATTCTGGCATGGACTCATCCCTGAAACAGTCTCAAAGATTACAAACAGCTTTGCTTAACAACATAATATGGGATCCATGTCCACACCCACACCCATGTTGTTAGCCTTCCCCTCCTTCCTTCCCTAGCAGTTAGGGGAGAAATAAATTTCTCTTTCTACATAGAACACTGCAGCTCATCTGTAATTTTCCCTTTCACCTGCTGAAATGAAGCAATTCCCTTCTTCATCCTCTTCATTCCCCAAATGTAAGCCTGAAGATGGGTCCTCTTGTTTTTGGAAGAGTCAGCTGCCAGAAAGACGTCACCATAAGGACAGCCCCCATCCAGTTTTGAAAGAGCAAGTGTGAGATGCAGAGACAAGGATTTCTGTATAGAGTCCTGAGTTCTGGTCTCAGCTGTGCTATTAATGTTGTACTCTGACCCTTAGGCAGTTATTGAACCATTTTCTGCTGCTGTTAATCTAAAAACTACAGCTAATACTACCTTCCCCAGTGAATTCCAGGGTGGTTGAGAAAATCAAGAGAAGACAGTGCTAAGAAAAAAAAATATAAAGTGATAAAGTATGTCCTTGACGTATAAGGTTAGAATAATTCAACCTCAGAGCTGAGGCCTTAGGTCGAGGTTGTGCCCACTGGCCTCCCTTGTTCTCTGTCTCGACTGCAGTGTTGCCTTCATTTGTCTCTCCCAGTTGTTACCAACCTCAGTCTGTTTTCATCCTCTCAGTCCCAAACTTCCCAATTACTGGTCCTCATCCTGACACACTGCCTTGCACATTCTCAGCAAATGATTATTCGCTAATTGGGAAAACAATCCAAACTTGTGAGGGAATGGGTCATAACGTGTTCCCTCTCCAGGCAACAAACAGCAATCCCTGGACCACCATGGAAGTTCTGTTCCTGAAAATTACCAGGGTTGGCAAAACCATGCTTAACAATGTCAAGGTCGTCTAACAAAGAGGAAATTGGAGGGGAGGGGCATTACAAATAAATGCTTTCATATCTATTTTTAAAACACAAAAAGAAAATGATTCTAGAAGGCATCTACTTCCAGATTACACTCATCCATGTTTAAAACTTGCTTCCAATATTTCAAGTGTCTATGAAATATTGCTGTCAACTTCTAAGGCAGATTCTCTAGTTTTCTATTAAGCAAAACCTTGATATTCTAAAATTATGTTCACAAATTGAAAGCTTGTCTCTTGAATCTGGCCCAAGTTACATCTTTTTTTTTTTCATGCAGTCTATTTAAACATTTTTTAATTTGAATGCCTTTAGACAGGTCATGTTCTTTCCTAATTGTCATAGTCTATATCACTCTCTACTGTTTACCACTGGTGATATTTGTATATCAGCATAAAGAACACAAAGAAATGATACGAAATTCTAGGTGCTAGTTCAATGAAAACACAAATTAGAAGTAAAATGATGTTGTTTCAGCTCTCCCATGTGTTAGCATTATGATCTTGTTCTTATCCCTTCTAAGGCTCAGTTTCTTCTTCTCTGTGATGAGGGATCAATCTCTTCCCTCCAGAATTGATGTGAAGGTCACATAAAATAATGTTCATGAAAGTAACAGCTCCCATCTAGTACAACTCTCCCCCTATCTACACTTATTCGAATATCCTCCACCCTATCACCATCTGCCAACCAAACTTTGTAAGAAATACAGGAGCAGAAGACAAAGGGTTACTTACCTTGGTAGTTAATGCCCTATATGGATTCTGTTTATATAGGACTGTCTACAATTTTTCAGACTAAAAATTACTCTGCACAGTTGCTTAATGGCCCTTTTATCTTCCCTTTAATCACATCTAGGACTTCTCACCATTCTCCCAGTAGAGTTCCCATTTGTCTGTTTGATCATTTTCCTGATCCTTATTTGTATGCAGAGCAGTACATGACACTTGCTATATTTCCAGGGTAACTGATAGCAATTGGGGCCAAATGTACCAAGCAGCCAAGCAGACAGTAGAAAAATCATATTTTCCTAACTACAGAAAACATACATGCTTATAGAAGTTTGAGCATACAGATAGATAGACACAGAACAATAGTAAATATGGCATGTTCACTGTTATGTTGGAGGTACCTTCATTAAAGCAGTGGCTCTAAACCTGAATTAAGAAGCTTAATAAAATATATACAGATCCTTAGACTCTAATACCAGAGATTGTTATGTAATTTGTCGGGTGATGTCTAGCCATCAGTTTGTTTCACAAAGCTCCTCTCCCTCAAGTCAATCTAGTGAGTAGCCAGTACTGAAAACAACAGGAATAAATCATGGAACTAGTCTTATGTGCATCTGAGTCTTGCTGTGTTACTCAGAGAATATTCTTCTTTTTCAGGATAAAGATATTTCCCCTCAGAATTACAAATAGTAATAATCTCTCCCTCTACAAATTCGGCTCCCAGGAATCGCTTTTAGAAAAACACAAGTTTAATGTGTAAAGACAGAGATTCAAGGTGACACAGTATCCGCTGAATAACAGTGGGAGCAACTCAAATGCTCATCCATAGGATCAATCAAAACACTAGTAATAAGAAGGCACAGCCAATACAATGAAACACCACACAATCCTTAAGAAGAATGGCCTGTGTATGGAAGTCCACTGTGACAGAACTGTCCCCAGAATACAATTTTATATGAACAAAAGCAAGATGTAGGATAATATATAGACAAGATATATTTCTGTATCAATCTCTCACCCTCAAGTGAGATGACTAACACAAATTTTAGAATCTCAATCAATGGTTCTTCAATTAGTAGGAAAAAATTCTACACAAACATCAAGCTATTTAAGGAGTTAAACTTAGATGAGATGGGGAAAGGAAGACTTCTACTTTTCACTTTACATTCCTCTTTATTAGTTAAATGTTTATAAATGGAATAGATTATGTATATGTTTTAAAAGAGAGGAAAACTACTCCCTCCCCTCACACACACTTCTTTCCAACACAAATGTTAATCTGGCTCTTTTAAAAAAGAAAATGATGGACACTAAACTGGCTGGGTTTCTCTGCAGATCAAAAACACCCTGCATCTTTTCCATTCAGCATTCCATTAAAGAGTAGTAGAGCCAAGTCCTGTGTGTGGGAAAATGTGTCTTTGTGTGTGTGGATCCCGTTGTAGTTACAACGGCCCCTCCCTTTGGTAACAATTTAACACCCACATGCATCCTCAGGAAGGTCAAAAGGGAAAGGCAAGAATGAAAAAACATGTTTAAGAAATGTTAACTAGCTCCCACTTCCAAAATTCTTTTCCCTCACGTTAAAAAACGACATCATGCCTGTTTCCATGAGTGTCTGGTGGCTTTAATAAAATGAGTGGTGATATCGTCCATAGAAGAAGTGGGAACCTGGCAGCATGCTTTCCGTCGGAAATGAGGCACTGTGCTGGGAATAACATTGGATTTTACAACATAAATTTAAAAGTCATCATGCTTAATTCTGTATCCTTTCATAATTCCTACAGGAGCCTTGTGGCCATTTTGAAATGTTAGAGTCCTAGGAAAATAAAAATCATGGTATTTCCATATTTATGGAAAACCAGCACCTTTCAGATGATTTTTTAAAAAATAAAAATTCCACTCACAAAAGAGAAAGTAGGTAGTTTCCTGTAATTTTATATTTGAAACTTAAACTTGTATCTCCAGTAGATTTAACTGGCAAATCACAAATTCTAATCACCAGAATGTTTTAAGGTGTTTCAAGTGAAAGAAACAAGCTTGGGGAACTCATAACGATATTTGGGAGGCACTTCTGAATGTGCTGGGGTATCACGCAATTGTTTTTTTTTATTTTTTATTTTTTTAATTTTATTTTTTTTAATTTTAAAATCTTTAATTCTTACATGTGTTCCCAAACATGAACCCCCCTCTGACGCAGGATACAGCATGCTTGGGGCTGGTGCATGGGGATGACCCACAGAGATGTTATGGGGAGGGAGGTGGGAGGCGGGTTCATGTTTGGTATCACGCAATTGTAAAAAAAAAAAAAAAAAAGTTTAACTTTGGAATCCTTAGACAATGCACATTTTAATACTAGTTTTACCCTCAAGTCTCTATGTATGCTCAAATGTGTTACTAAAACTTTGTGTCATACTCTTATGACACATGGAAGTCGGCCAGTGTTACAAATCAGGGCTTCCTCTTTCCCTTTCCCCTCAGAGTTGGTTTATCAGCACACAGGGTTGAGCCCACATAGAGGACTAGTATTAATCAGCACACAGGGCTGAGCCCATATAGAGGACTAGTATTATGAGAGCCCAGATAAAAAGCCTATGCTTGGAAGCACTAGGGGAAAATGTGAATGTATGACTTAAATCCCATGTGGGCAAAGACCATGTGTGTTTTCTTGGAGAATTTATGCCATGACAGTGGGCAGCACAGGAGCTGGCATAGAGTAAGTACTGGGTAGGTAACTGTTGAATGGATGCAGTACTGGTTGGTGGATAGGATTCTCTGCAGCAGCATCAGGTCAGACCAGACCAGTCTCCCACAGGAAGCCTTCCTGAGCTGTACATTTCTCTACAGTCACCCAGGAAGCCGGTTGTCACTCTCTGTACAGCCCTGATTTGTAACACTGGCCGATTTCCATGGTATAATACTCCCACTATAGATAATTTCAAGCTACCGGTGGTTTGATAGGAGGCTCGAGACATTCCTAAATACTTCATCACTGCTTTTCATCAGCTGTTAAGAGGCAGTTCTAGCACACTATTGGAGACCAGTGGGTTTCTGTGTCCTATTTAGCCCAAGAAATGGCAACATTTGTTAGATTCTTGATGAGCATCCACCAAATTCCTCTTAATTCCAGTCTAGATTCTTCTTCAAGAAACTACAAAGAACTTCCAGGATATTCTCCAAAATCCACAGGGCAATAGCCAGGGTGATTCCAACTGGTCCCTCATCTTGGAAATAAAAATGCCCAACTAGGCTAAAGAGTGTTCTTTAGAATGCTGAAATACCATCTTACAAAACAAAAACAAAGAAAAAATCTGCACATAACCCTTTCAAATTTATGGTGTGATTTCTAAGTGTAAAAACAAACAAACAAACAAACGTAAGTAGCTAGGAAATAATTAATGTCCGGGTAGGAAAGGAAAAAACAAATGAGGTCAAAAGAGAGGGAACCTGTCCATAAGTTCTTCACTTTGTAAACAAGTCTCACTACACCGAATACAGGCTAGTTCAAGGGAACAAACTTTCCATACAAGTGTTGGGTGGGGCCTAAAGGTCCTTACCCAAATGGAAAGCTATTTGCTATTTCACAAAGTACTCCAGATAAAAGTACATGCTCCATTAAACTTTACTTAACACCAAGTGCAACTGATAAATATTTGTGGAGTAGCTACATAGGCAAGACAGTGCCCTTGAGAGGTATGAAATACATTCCCTATCCTCCAGAAATTTGTAGTTTGGTTGGATTGAGTTTATGTATACTTGCAGAAGGATGGCTTGAGGGTGCAAAATTAGGCGTTCCCCAGTTGAGTGGTTTTCATTGGAAAGGTCAATGAATTCTAAACCACTCCAGGCTGCTTTCCAGTCTGTTTACTATCCGGTCTACCTGCACCCTACCTAATCCCTTTCTTACCCTCTCCACTATAGTCACAATAAATTTGTCTCAGTTCCTCAAGCAAGGCATGCTCTCCTGCTTCTCTAGGGGCCTTCACATATTCTGTTCCTTTTTCCTAAAAAAGGCCCAGCCATCACATTCCTTCCTTCCCAAATCCCCCTGAACATGTCTCTCTTGGAGGCAGACTTTAGATCTCAGCCTAGCACTGCTTTGCTGTTTTGTTTCTTCCAAAATGCCTTCTCTGACCAGACAATCTGTTTCATGTTCCTCCTTTGGACTGCAAAGCTGTGTGTGAATTCTACCATCCCCAGCTATGTATCACACCTAATTCTAATTTCCCATTTACTTGCTTGTCATCTGTGAGAGCTCATTTGAGGCAGCATGCTCTGTGATAAATATTTTACATGCATTGTTTCATTTGAGGCAACTCTTTGTTATATACTATTTTGCAGAGGAAGAACCGGGCTCAGAGAAGTTAAATAATTTGGACCTAGAGTCTGTCATACAGAGTGAAATAAGTCAGAAACAGAAAAACAAATATCATATATTAACACATGTATGTGGAATCTATAAATAGAAAAACAGTGGATGAACCTAGTTCCAAGGCAGGAACAGAGATGCAGATAGTAGAGGACACACGTGTGGGGAGATGGGGAAGGGAGGGTGGGTTGGATTGGGAGATTAGGTTTCCCGTGTAAAATCGATAGCTAGTGGGAAGCTGCTGATCTCAGCTCAGCTCAGTGCTCTGTGATGACCTAGATGGGTGGAATGTGGGGGTGGGGTGGGAAGGAGGTCCAAGAGGGAGGGGATATATGTATATACAAAGAGTTGGACACAGAACAGCACATGGCTGATTCGCTTAGTTGTACAGCATAAACTAACACAACATTGTAAAGCAATTAAATACCAATTAAAAAAAAAGTTGAGTAATTAGTTTGTGGCAACAGTCCTAGGGGGCTTCTCTGGTGATACTAGTGGTAAACAACCTGCCTACAAACGTAGGAGGCATAAGAGATGTGGATTCGATCCCTGGGTTGGAAAGATACCCCAAAGGAGGGCATGGCAACCCACTCCAGTATTCTTGCCTGGAGAATCCCATGGACAAAGGAGCCTGGGGGGCTGCAGTCCGTAGGGTTGCAGAGTCGGACATGACTCTTAGCACACACTCATGAAAAACAGTTCTCGTGTATCAGTGAAGATCTCTGGTTGCAGAACAAGCAGAAGAAATACTGCGTAGCTTATAGAAGCTCCGAGAGAGCCAAAGAACTGGGCTTGGGTGCTGCTAGCCAAGTATACGGACTCATTCAGGAGAAAGGCTGACTTATACCTCTGACTCCATTGGCTGGCCATCAGTCAGCATGTCTGACTGTAGGGATTGGACACTGGAAATGGGACTGCAGTTGTATGGGCAGGAAAGAGGCCTCCTTCAATTGAAGATCTGCTCTTGCTGGCCACAGCCACCACCTCCCATTGCTCAGAATGGAGTCTGGACAATGCTGTTGTTAGCTTCCCAGTCTCTATAATTATAAAGAATGTTAAACTAGGGACCTCCCTGGTGGTCCAGTGGTTAAGAATCTACTTGCTGATGCAGGGTACACGGGTTTGATCCCTGTTTTGGGAAAATCCCTTATGCTTTGGAGCAGCTAAAGCCTGTGTGCCTCTACTAAGCCTGTGGCTCTAGCACCTGTGAGCCACAACTGCTGAAGCCTGTGCGCCCTAGAGCCCATGCTCTGCAATAAGAGAAGCCACTGCAATGAGAAGTCTGTGCACCACAACTAGAGACAGGCCCTTGCTCACCACTTGTAGAGAAAGCTGTGCACAGCCAAGATCAATGCAGCCAAAAAAAGTCAAGCTAGCAGAGTAATAAAATGAGCCCCGGGTACACTGTCTTACAGTAATAGCCATTTGCTTCACCTGGAGCATTCAAAGAACTGCAATTTAAACTCTAACTCCAGAGTCCATGAGGTGAATTGCTACCCTACTTCACACTGGTAGATGTCTGTGTGGAATGCCGTGTCTCCCAGTCTATTTAGGCCCACAAATGTTGGTTTGTATGGTTCTTCCAGGCTTCTTAGCAGAGGAACACCTAAGTTGTAGATCTCTGGACTTCTCATATCCTGGGGATGAACACAAAACCTCTACTGAGTAATACAAGGTCAGGAGGAAGGAGCCAACACCTTGGGCTTAGGTAGCCAGAAATGGACAATAGGGCATGATCTAGAAAAATGATTAGAATGAAAATGAACAAAGGTCAGTGACAGTGGCTACCATTCATTGGTTAGGGATCTGAGAAATATTAACTCTGATTCTCTCAGCAACCCTGCAAGGGAAACAGTATCACCCCCACGTTATAGGTAAAGGAGACATCTGATCAAGATCACACAATCAGTGAGTGCCAGAGGCACAACTGGAAGGTCGCTTTCTCTGCTTCCAAGACTGTGTCTTCCTCGGTGCTGATAATAATAACAAGCAGCACAGATTCTAGAATCAGAAACCAGAATGCAAATCCCACCTCATAAACTGTGTGACCTTGGTTAATTCACTTAAGCTTGGAGCCTCGGTTGCCTCATCCATAAAATGGTGATGTTTATATTCAGCTGATGGAATTATTGAGACAATCAAAACAGATCATCTTATGTGAAGGGTCTGGGCTATAATCAGCACTAAATAAGACATTAGCTGCCAGTACTACTAGTGTTGCTATGCTATTATTATTATTACCCTGTGCTGTTGCCTCCTTGGGAAAAAAGAAATAAAACAAAACACAGTATCCTAGGAGGGCAAATAGTATGTTGAATAAAACTGCTAGAGATGTATATTTGCATGACACATTCTTGGGGCCATGAGATCCTCCCCTCTTTCTGGACTGGAGAGTTCCTGCAAGGGAGTAGTGGGTGATAAGGCTGCAGACAGATGCCGAGCTGCATTGCGCTGAAAGCTTTGAATTCCCTGGGAGATGGCTCAACTGGGCCCTGGCAGAGACCTGCCTTGGGGGGTGGCAGTCACAGAACTATTCCCAGCTGCTGTGCTTCACATCCTCGCCCCAACACAAAAGGGAAGGATGAGTGACACCTCAAACAACTTGGGAGAGTCTAACAACAATTTTCAACTTCAAACAGGCCACACATAAAAGTTGAAGACTTTTGCTACAAACCCAACCACTGGGAAATCACTGCCTGGCTGACATTAATTCCCCTGTCACTGTGAAGCTGTTACTGAAAATGCAACTTTTTTTTTTTTTTTTAATTCTAAATCCTTTAACGTTTCAATCTAGGGCATGGGTAATGTGGAACAAATCCAGGTCAGGTCCTGCTTTTATCCACAAACTCAGTATCACTGTTAACTCCACAAGGAATTAAGGCCCAGAGGTGAGGGCAGGGAGAGAGGAAGGGCAATAGAAAATTATTTAGCTTTGACTAGAATTTGCTCTGTGTTAGCATCAATATTCAGCGGGTCACTATTATTCTCATAGGTATTGGGTTTTTAAAATTTTAATCCCACATTTCATAGCATTTTAGACCCTATAAAGCTGATCAATGTATGTTATCTTTTTTATTCGTTTGCTTTGGGAGGGTTAAACAAGTTCAGTTTCAGAATGACAACTTTAGGAGTAGAAGGAACCTTTAAGATCATCCCGGGTTTGCTTTAGGATGAGCCATCTCAGGAGAAAGTGTTGACCATACCTCACTGCCAGGCAATGCCAGAATGTGGAATAGCTTCCAGATCACCAGCCTTCTAGATTAAAGAATTAAAACCATTCACTAAGTATCAGTTATTGCAGTGATACATGGCACAGGGGCTTGGGATGAAGGTGAAATCCTTATTTTAAAGGAGATTTCAGTCTAGTGGGAAAATAATCAACTATTTGTATGATTACAGCATGAAAGAGCAGGTGAGGTACAGTTCAGCACAGACTGAGATAGAAATATTCATGCTCAGGGTTTCAAACTGGCACAAAATTTTCAGGGAACATGTAGTTCTAGTATTTTAGATAAATATGGCATAGGTTCATTTTTTAAAAAAAATTCACATAAGATAGAAAAGTATAAGAAAAGGGAATTTACTCAGCTGTCACTGCTCAGATAAAACAATGCTAAAATCTTATCAACATCCTTTCATGTATCTCTCTGTAGCCATCTGATTTTGCATAGCTGTGAAGTATGGGTACAACTGCGGATACATATATTCATATAGGTAATCACACTATACATGTTGATTTATAAACTCATTCTTTATTTTGAAATGGTGACATGGACAAATGTTCATATTGTTAAAGAGTTAGCACATCATTTTTGGAGGTTGATTATTAGTTCATCCTATGAATGTACCATATTTAACCAGTGCCCTTTTGATGGTCATCTAGGTGTTTTGTAGTTTACCCTTATAAGCAATAATGTGATGTGGATACTTATATGTGCACCTTGCATACTTAGGTGAATGCCTTCTCAGGATAAACTCCTAGAAATAGGATTGCTCTGGATGATCCACACTGCTGATACAATACCAATTATTGAATTGCCTGCAGGGTTAGTTTTCAAATTTTAAGTCCTAGACACCCAGTTGTGATGCCTTTTTGACTCACTGTTAGCACCCCTGATTCTTCAAAGAAGACTAGGGTAGGCAGAATGTGGAATGGAAATCACATCATTATTTTGGGTAAGCCACACATCATTTTTGAAAAACTGGTATCAATCTGTCCACTTTCTACATGAAGATCTGGAAGCTGAGAGGCTGGGTAAATTTCCGAAAGATAGAGGTCCAGCATTGAAACTTGGGCATTTATGGGGCCACAAAATGTCCTGAGCACTTAGAGGATGAGTGATAAAAGTGGAAAGAAGAGGATAAACTTCATCTGCTATGAATGTTTACTCTTGACTCCACTGTCCCTTTGTTTATTCCTACTAACATCCATCTGAAATGAGTCCTGAGGCTGAGGACTGTGCCAGCACCTGCTTGGGGCTCCTAAGCTTTACTTTTATCTTCCCCATGGGGCTGGCTTTTTCATGAACTTAGGTCTGAGAAACAAGTGAGTTTCCTACTTCACCAAGATTTTAAAATAAGAAAGATCAGCCAGAAGCTATGCGGGAAAGCTAGCCAAAGAGTATGTTTGCTGGAAATAAAACTAGTAGGCCCTCCACGGCCAAGGGGAATAGACTCGGGGGCATTTCTTCACCATCTGTTTCAGCCCCCAATGTGCCTTGATAGATGGTTTTTGCTTATTACCCATTACTCACCTCATCTCTCTCCCTGGACTCTGTTCCTTGAAATATGGTTCTTTCATTTGAATAGCAATGACTAAATGCATTGGAACTTACTTAAATACATTCTAAGAGCATTAAATTGGGAACACACAATTCAGCAATGTACCAATTGCCAAACTCTAGTAAAAGCTGAAGTGATTAAAACAATTTAATGCATGAAACACGCATTCAGGAAGGCAAAGAGTAAGTTTTTCCAGTGCGCCGTCAGCCTGGTGGTTGATATTTCAGAAGAAGTGGGTGGAGGCCATTGCCAAGAGAAAGTGAAATAATTGACGAAGACCCAAAGGAAAATGGCCTTGATCTTGAAGTTATTACTACATTTCATGAAATACCTTAAAAGTCAATGACAGACTATAAAGTCAGAAAGTCAATTGTTTTTTTCTTTTACCCCTTTGGATACAATTCCAATACGTGCATATAAACATGTCAGACAGGCCTCCGGGGGTAGGGGGGAGGGGAACAACAAAAAACTATAGCTTGGGGTCTGGGTCATGTTTTCAAATAGCCTTATTACTCCTGTTATGAAGGGGACACTCAGGTATTTGGCCCAGGACTTTTATCCACACCCAAGTGACTGTGTGATTTATAATTTGCTGTCTACATTCTCATGGCTGTTTGGTCAATTTTAAAGCCTCAAACTAGGCTTGATGTTTACTTCATCAGGAAAATAAATGCATACACACCCACACACACACACACACACACACACACAGACACGTTCATCAAATTCATGTGATACATAAACTAGCATCTCCAAGTGCCTTTGCCCTGGAGCCAGATTCTACATATAGCTCTCTCCCTTCCTTCTTTTTTTCCACCTTT
Organism: Budorcas taxicolor; assembly: GCF_023091745.1. Taxonomy (NCBI): domain Eukaryota; kingdom Metazoa; phylum Chordata; class Mammalia; order Artiodactyla; family Bovidae; genus Budorcas; species Budorcas taxicolor. The sequence continues at coordinate 69,488,401 of NC_068916.1, read as the reverse complement.
CCTTCTTCCCTCCCTTTTTCCTTACTCCCTTTCCTTCTTTCTTCTTTGCTTCCTTCCTTATTTTCCTGCTGTTCTTTCTTACTCTTTCCTTTCCCTGACCTTTTCTTTTACCTCTTCTCTCTTCCTTTGATATCCACAATCAGAGAAACAAATGACTGACTTCATCTTGTCTTATTCTAAATGATTTCACCCTCTTTGGTTTTGTAAATAATGTGAACATCTTGGAGAAAATGTTTCTTGTTCAGTAGTACTGATCCTGATGCTTCCTGCTTCTTGTTAAGCTCCACCCACCCCCCTGAAAAAAAAGCTTCTCAACAACTGAAACCAGGGTGCATCAAGAAACACAGAAATGAAATTAAAATCTTGTGCACTTTTCCCCAAATGAAAAAAATCCACGTGTTCATTTATAAATATTTATTAAGTTCTTGTGATGGTAGGCCTTGTAACTCATGCTGGTGCTATATCAATGGACAAGAGAGACTCCTGACTTCACTGAGCTTAGAGTTCAGTTATCAATACTTACCTTGAATACCAATGGTGTGGGTAAGGTCTGTTACCACCCCAGGCATTTATTTCTCTCTATATGTCACCATGGAGCCTAGGGGAATTAACACCATCTTTAGCTCAAGGGGTAGATCCTGATTGGCCTAAATCAATTAATAAAATCACATCCCTATTGCTGCAGTTATCATTATCAGAGATGGGCACATTAACTGTGTCAGTCCAAACAGACTGAAGACTCTTAATGATTGAGGAAGGAAAACTAATTCCTCTGTCTCTTCACTGCCTCTGCCCTATTCCTGCTGGACATGAGTGAAGAAGAAACCAGCCATCCTATTGCCATTAAGTGGCAGGTATTTATGGGGAATATGGAAAGCAAAATGGAGAACAGAAGAAATCAGGTCTCTGGTAACATGAGTAAGATACTGGATCAAACCCCACCTGAAGCTCCTTGACTTTCAACTATTCTTTTTATCTGTATACCAGTTATAGTTGGATTTTCTATCACTTTAGAGATAAAAGAATACCAATACATACAGTGATGTCTTATTTCTTCAATAACTGAGAAATAAAATACTCTACTCATGGACTTGTTCCACCTAATTTAAACTTGACATTATACATCAAACCATTTTGATTTAAGCTATTTTTCGTGGGAATTATTTCAAATTATTTGCTTCAGTACCTTAAGAATTATACCAAATAGAGAATTGCTAGTGCTCCTATAATATCAAATATCTCCTCCATGTTCCCATAGTACTCTGACACCTTCACAAACTATTGACATGGATTAGACTGTGGTCCAAATGCTAAATATTTCTGAATACTGTCCTTTAAAAAAGCTGCTTCCTATAATTTTTCCATTAACAATCCTAGCTTCCAACTTCTGTTCTGTGTGAAGATCACCAAGCCAGTCTCAAATAGCTTTTCCTTCCCTGTAATTTATTGCTTATGAATCTGTTTTAAGCTAGGAAACCAAATAACTAAACCTGCTAGAATTGTGGCTAAAATAAGAGTGAATGGACACTAAATAAAAGGCCTGAGGGCTGTGGAGAACAGTTTCCTATGAATCACAGGCTCCTAATTCTGTTGTTGGAACTCTAAGGTTCCATAGGAAAATGTCAGAAGCCCCTTAGAGGGCATAAGAAGTCATACAGCTATGGAGTCTTGGGACTCCCAAATTCTGCTTCAATCAGTATATAAATCTCCATTTTTATGTATTATAAAACAGATAAACAGAGTTCTAGAAAAAACTTCATTTGAAAAAAAGGATTCAATTGTTTAGGAACAAAGATGAAAATTGCTCCTCTCTGCCAGTTACCTATGGCAGAGCATCTTTCTATCATTCTACTTGTTCTTTTCAGGTAAAACATTTTCCATGGTAGAGAAATTCTTATATGTGGAAACTTACCTGTACAGTTCCAATGAGGGCACATGATATAACCCATCTCTGCCTTGAAGACCCCCAGTGGCTTAATTTGGCTTTACACATGTTTATTCAAATCTCACTTCAACAAAATTCACCTTTGCAAGGTTAACCTATCTGTCTACCTATGGAATAAAAGTCTGTCATCTTCCATTACTTTAAGATGTCATCAGTTATATGATGTGCCATTATTGTAGGTAACACCAAGAAAGAAAGAATTACAATTAAACCATAAACCAGAGATACCTTTTGAGCAATACATCACATGCAACAGTTCTGTGGAGACTTTGGCCCATTTCTATCTTGGTTTATGCCCCAGAATTTCTCTGACATAGCAGTGTGACATACCTGCAGTTTTGATCCTTTCACATTTGCAAGAGAAGATATGCAGAATTTATGCCCCATGGGGCAACTTGTTACCAACAGTAGACAGGGTCCTCAGGCAGATGATTCTGAGCAACACTTTACAAAGGTCTTCATAGAAAGTCTAGGATGATTTACAAGTCACCATTAACCGTGACCATTCAATAACACTACCTTGCCTTAACATCCTCTCCTTCCCTGTTCACTCACCCACTGCTGACCTGGGAGACTGATTCCCAAATAAACCATCTGCCTCAGGTGCTACAAATAGTAATTCTCAGGCATGCACCGGAGAAGGCAATGGCACCCCACTCCAGTACTCTTGCTTGGAAAATCCCACGGATGAGTCACGACTGAGCGACTTCACTTTCACTTTTCACTTTCATGCATTGGAGAAGGAAATGGCAACCCACTCCAGCGTTCTTGCCTGGAGAATCCCAGAGACTGGGGAGCCTGGTGGGCTGCCGTCTATGGGGTCGCACAGAGTCGGACACGACTGACGCGACTCAGCAGCAGCAGCAGGAATGCACTGTGACTAGTAAAACATTTCAATTTCTGAGATGTTAAGTTGTGAAAATATTTGCATCTTAGAATCATGAAATATGGTAATTTATTATAGAAGAAACTGATATCAAAGACAAGCACTTCACTCCTAAATGAGTAAATAAGCACTGTGATTTTCTTTGTAAATGGTTCTGTTTCAGTGTCACAACTTTGCATCTCTCTCTACAGCCCAGGACAATATTCCCTGCTTTGCCTCTGTAAATTACTCAGTCTTCAAAGAGAGACTGGATTATATTCACTTCATTCTATAGAAAGGAAGGAAAGTCCATTAGAGACTTTTAAGATCTTTCTTTAAATCTGCCCCTAATTGGCTTAATAAACGGTACCTGCTTCCACCCAGGTGTTCATAATAGAAACTGGAAATCACTATCATTTCTCTTTCTAAATCATGATACTCAGTTCATTAGTAAGCTATGCTGAGCCTGCCTCCTTAAAATGTCTCACATCTGTACACTTCACTCTATCTTTGCTGCACCTACCTCTTCCACCTATTCCATACCATCATTTTCTTTTTACCTAAAAATTCACTGCATCTAAACTGGCCCCTGCTTCTGCTTTACTATTCCTCAATCCATTTCCTGTATTACTCCTCCCTCCCTCCTTCCATCCTCCATTCTTTTATCAAATAGTTATTGTCTATGTGCCACGCTCTGTGCTTTTCTTCATTATTATTTTCATGATGCATCTTCTTTTCATCCTTTTATTTTCAACCTAACTGATTTTATATTTAACTTATGTTTCTTATAAATGGCACACAGACAAGTCTTCAAAAATTCACTTTTTAAAAGAATTTACCTTGTTTGTAATTTTGACACTTTTAGTTTTCTACTTTTCGTATATTTTTATTTCTTTATTCCTGCTTTCCTTCTTTCTTTTGAATTCCTCAAGTATGCTTATACTCATTTTTTCTCTATTAGCTTTTTAGTTCTATATCCTTGTAGTTTATTTTTAGTAATTATCCTAAAGATTTCAATATGCAACCCTGAATTTAATAGTCCATGTTAAATTAGTACTTTTTCCACTTCCTGAATAACAACCACAAAAAAACACATTAGCTTCATTACTTTTTTGCCCTTGCATCCTCTTTGCTACTGTTGACATGTCCTTTTACTTCTATGATGTTATGAACTCCTTAACAGTTTTATTATTGTTGTTTAAAACAGTATTTGTTAATATTTACTCATCTGTTTACCATTTATGAGGCTCTGCATTTCTTCCGGCTTCCACTAGGGAAAACTTCTCCACCCTGAAGAATTTTCTACAGTAGTGCTTGGAATGCCTACTTGTTTGTAATTAACAGTCTCATACGTTGTCTAAAAAGTTCTCTCCTTATCACTCATTATAGAAGAGTATTTTTACTGGTTATAGAAATACTGATTGAAAGGTTTTTCCTCTCACCACTTTAATCAATGCAATTCCATTATCTTTTGACTCCAATAACATTGAGTAGAAAGTTATCGCTTCTTCTTTGAAAGTAATGTGTCTTTTCCATCTGGCTAAGTTTTTTTTTCCCCCTTTATCTTTTACCTTTTGACAGATTAAATAAGATATGCCTATGTAGTTTGTTCTGCTTTTATCTTAAAGTGCATCAAGCTTTCTGAATCTGTAAGTTAATAGTTTTCATCAATTTTCAAAATTCTTGACTATTTTCTGCTTAAATATTTGTTTCTGCCTTGTTTTCTCTCCTGGAATACTAACTGTATGTAATCTTTTCATTTTTTTGCATACGGTTCTTGTTCTTTCCATTCTTTTTTTCTCTTTACATTTCAATTTGAATACCATCCATTAATCAGTTTTTGCATTTACTAGTTACATATTCTACTATGTCCAGACTCCAGTTTGAATATTGTGTTTGTACCTCTAGACAACTTAATTCTTTTTGTATAATTCTTGATTGAAATTCTAAAATTTTTCATTTTTTTCATCTGTCAATTTTCCTTAGAACATTTATCATAGTCGTTTTAAACTTCTTGTCTGTAATTTCCAATACCTTATCTACAGGTCTGTTTCTATTAGATGTTTTTTTTTCTTGATTATTGCACAAATTTTCCTGCCTCTTATGTGTCTTGTCATTTTTATTCTATGCTGAACACTAAGATAAAAGAACCATAGAATCATCATATTTTACTTTCTACGAATAGGGGTTCCCCTTTCCTCTGTTAGACAGTAAGGAGCTGATCAGTAATCATGGGTTGACTGGATTATGACTGAGTTGCACTTTTAGTAAGGTTTGGGGCTTCCCTGGTGCTTCAGTGGTAAAGAATCCACCTGCAGGAGAAACAGGACACAGATTCAATCCCTGAGTTGGGAAGAGCCCCTGGAGGAGGAAATGGCAATTCACTCCAGTATTCTTGCCTGGGAAATCTCATGGAAGAGGAGCCTGGTGGGCTGCAGTCCATGGTGTCACAAAAGAGTTGGACACAACTCGGCAACTAAACAACAGCAACAACTGCATCTTTGGTTCCTCTGGTATGGCCCTTCCAGGTTTTTGTTTGGGACACTTGATGAACCTCCTCAACTATGAAAATGTAAAACTTTGAAGTTAATTCTTCAGCTCCGTATCTTATAGAAGTTACATATTTGGCAAATGTCTTGAGGAAAGAGAAAAGCTGTGTATTTTGTTTGTTTGCAGTAGGTCCCCCATTCCCTGTAGTGGGATGTTTCCTCCTAAACACCTAGGGTGACCAGTTCCATCTGGTTTTCCTAGAACTCTCCCAGTTTTAAACCTAAAAGTCCACTTTCTGGGAATCCCCTGATGCACAGATGGATTAAGACAATTGCTCACACTACAAGCACTGCAAGAGTGTGAGAGTTTTCACTTCTTTCTCCTCAGCCCCTCAAGTCTCATATATACTCTTATAACTCAGCATGTTTCCCTGTGTTTGGGGCTTCAATATTTTGAAATGATTGAAATGAATGAAGTGGCTGAAAATGAAATATTGAAAGATGTGTAGATACAACATGGTATTTAAATGGTATAAAGAAATGTGAAGTAGGAGATTTGTATCACATTTAAGTAAACATAAACATTAACCCAGCAATGGAATGAAATCACAATTTACAAATAAGTTTATCATGTCTGATCTTGACTGCCAAAACCCTTCAATATTTATCTTTCCTCCATAAAATCCCTCCATATGATTTAAGTCCCTCCATATGACTGTCTTAGGCCAATATTACAATTTGCAAATGCCTTCAGTTAAGAAAATTGCCAAGGACCACTGGATTTCCTATCAAGGAATCTTTATTTTCTGGGGTTTATCTAGTTCTTGTTGTTCCCATAGCTGTCTTTTGCTTTGACAAGTTGACTTTTGTTATTTATTCTTTTTTCCTGGTTATTTCAATAGCATTTTTTACCTGCCATATTCCTATTAGAGTCAACTTTGAGGCAGGAGTCCATAGATTATATCTCTTAATATGTAAACTTGTTAGGTAAGTGCTGATATTATGTCTATAAAGGGATCAGGGAAGAGAAATGAATAGAATTTTATAGCTTATAAGAATCTAGCTGGAATCGAAGACTGTCAAGCTCCAGAGTTTTTATTCCATAAACTATAATAATATTCTTCTAAAAACTAGGAAGCCAAGGTTTAGAAAAACTTAATTGATTTGCCCAAGGGAAAGATAGAAACAGCAAAGATTAAATCTTAGAGCTCCTGACTCTTGATCCCGAGATCCTTTCAGATCCACATAAGAGGATATCCAGCATGATATACATATGAAGAAATTGGTATGGTAATTTTTACTATATAAAGGAAAGTACATGCAACATTTTTCTTACATCATTAGTTACCACACTGTACATGGAGAATTTCACTCATTTATACTATGCTTTGGAGAAGGCGATGGCACCCAACTCCAGTACTCTTGCCTGGAAAATCCCATGGACGGAGGAGCCTGGTGGGCTGTGGTCCATGGGGTCGCGGAGAGTCGGACATGACTGAAGTGACTTAGCAGCATACTATGCATACATTGTCATATTTTATCCAAGGGCTGATGCAACTTCAAAAAATTCTTTTTTTTTTTAAATCAATAAATAAAATATAGTTTCCAAATTCACTAGCTGCAATGCCTTTTTTTTTTTTAAGTTGGATTGCTTTTCCTAATAAAAAAATCATAAGGGAGGCGGAACACTTCTAAAGTGGTTACCAAGAACACTGATTAGAAATGGTGGTAGAAGGGATGTGAGGGAGGAGCTTAAAGGTTCTTTAAGACCCTTATTTTTTTTCAATTAGGCTGATCTGGTTTCTTCCCTGAGAGTTTTCTTCTTCAAAAAGAGGAAATACCACAGTGGAATTGGGGAAATGACTCCCTTTTTGTGGAGATAGAGCAAGATGATGCCAAAATGATAGAATTTGAGTAAAAACAAAAAATAAACACCTGCTTCTAAATATCCCTCCTGTGGGCCTGTTCTGTTCATAAGTGCCCGCTATTAAGACTTCTTCTATGGATGAAGTCCTGTGTTGGGAAAGGTGCTATTAAAATGGAAATATCTCCTGGGATCAAAGGCAGAAGCGGGTCCATGGCTAAGATTTCACTGTACAGCAGAGGTCAAGTTGCAGGTAGGGGTCCTAGTAAAATCCTGATGAACCAAGGAACAGGTAATTCTGGGCTCCCAGAGACCAGAGATGACTGATTCTCCCCAAATCCTTCCCCTCATCTATTGCCCTAGTGTGATCCTGCAAAGGAAAGCTTAGCTTTGGGCTCCTCTTCTTTATGACTTATGGCACACCACAGCCCTTCTACCCAGAATTTGCAGGAATAGCTCATGTTAATTGTTTAGACTGATCACAAATGTGTACTATGTAGGGGCTCAAGATGAATAAGGCCATCTGGTTAGGGATTCAAATTCACATTTTGCCATTTATTCATTTCTTCAACAAATATTTATGGAGTACCAACTACACGATAGGAGCTGGGGCTATAGTAATGAAGGTGACAGGCATGAGTAATTTCCAGAAACTTCTATACCTAGGAATGGCAGAGAATACATGTTGGCCACATAAACAAACAAACAAAATGCACACATTTACTATGAATTTAATCTGTCATTGATTTTTTCCCTGAATTCAATGGTATCCTCAGAGTGTAACCAAAGTCTCAGCAGAGAAGTCAGCAGAAAGTTGCATGCATATGGCTACTCGCATCCATCCTCACTAATGTGTTGTAATGTCCCTGTTTCTCCAAGCAAGCCCCAAACAGCTCAGGAGCTGTATTCAAGCAGCAGAAATCTGGCTGTGTATTGCCAGGTCAGTGTCATTCAATCTCGGACTTGATGTAGTTGGGAGAGCGAAAGACAGAGGCGCAATATGGAGGAAGAAGCAAGCTCCAGGGTTGCAGAGAAGAAAGGTGATGCAAACAATTGAGGCAGAAGACTGTGCAGCACTTGATGAATTGTTAGGAATTCAGAAGCCTCAGTGACCTTTGAGAAACTTCACCAAAACTCTAATCTTCAGAGATGGGCAATATACAAGACATCTGTGAAGGTCAAGACACTCTCCAAGCTCATAACAGAAGGGACCTTTCTCCCTGCTGGTTCCTAGCCTGACACTGCTCATGAGGAACTAGCCAGCGGCCATAAAAGATCACCTCCAACATGTCCTTTCTGCATGGCCAGGACTGCTGGGAGGTGGTGAACTTCATTTTCTTAGCTTTTTGTGGTTTCTGAGTGTGGATTTCCATTTGTGTCAAGCCAATGAATGGTAAATATCAAGTCCTTGACTTTCTCAGACCTGTGGGACTGGTGTAGAAAAAAATGAAAGGATTCTCAACAGTTTTATGCTCCTTTCTTAAGCTGACCTCTCCTCTCTGTTTAGAGTTCTATTGCCTGGTGTACAGAGAAGTAATAAAACACGGCCGAGCACGGTACAAGGTTAAGATGTCATACATCCACATTGGGGAGTATTATGAAACGGCTCCATGAGACTCAGAAGCAGCATCAAACCTGAGTCCCTGGCTCCTCTTCTGTTTAAATCACTGCCCTAGCATTTTGTAAATTGATGCCATCTGCCTTAGGAATATAACTTATATTATAGTCTCCAGCCTCAAACCTTTTTAATTGAAGTTCCAGCTAAACAACTTAATGCATGATCTTGGAAAAATCACTTCACCCTTAGAAAGCTTCAGTTTCTTCATCTGTAAAATGGAAACCAATAAAAATGCCTTTCTCGTAGGGTTGCTTTAAGGATTAAATAGGAATGAACTTTATTAGCACAGTTCCTAGCAAATAGTCAACATTAAGGCATGTTTTCTAATGTGTTTATATATGTGCACATGCATACACATAGCTATGTCCTGTGGGGGAGAGGCTCAAGAAGTTTGGTCAAGAGCTTGAGTAACATACACACACATTTGTATGAATATAGGTATATGTGTGTGCAAATAGCAGCCTGCCCTGGGGTGAAGTGAATCACTAGCATCTGGGCAAAGGGATGCCAGCGGAATGAGAAACAATAGGTCTATGAATTTTTCTTTGTGTCTGCCTAAGTCTCTGTGAATCTTTTGCTTACCAGATTATAACTTATTTTATCTATTTTATATAATTTGCCTCTACCTTGAAATATATTGGAAAAGACCCTGATGGTAGGAAAGATTGAAGGCAGGAGGAGAAGGGTACGACAGAGGATGAGCTGGTTGGATGGCATCACCGACTCTATGGACATGAGTTTGAGTAAGCTCCGAGAGTTGGTGATGGACAGGGAAGCCTGGCATCTTGCAGTCCATTGGGTCGCAAAGAGTCGGACATGACTGAGAGACTGGACTGAACTGAACTGAAATATATTTCTATTTCCTTTAATGACACCACACACTCTTTCCTGCTGATTCCTTGCAAGCCCTCTCCATACCTGGCACAGGATCATATACACCGCTCCCAGTAGCAACCCTTCCACAAGTCCAGTGCAGTCTTGTGTCTGCCGAGTCCCAGCAAATTGAACCCCAGTGGGCTCTCAGCCTTGCCCCAGCTCTGTTCTCTTCCTTCATGCTCTCCGCTCCCCGCTTCCTCCCTTGGGGTTCTTCCCACAGCATCCCACGTACCACCCCATGTGCACATCTGTCATCAACTTCTTCGGTCTCACAATTGTTCTGTCTTTTCTCAGTAAACTTGTGATTCATTATAAAATTAGCATTCCCTAAACCCACAAGCATGCATTTCCATGTGAACACCCACATACCCATACACACACAGAATTTTGCTTTACACTGGAGAGAGAATGACTAGGTACAGTATACATATAACAAGGAAAGAATCACAAATTACAAACTTTTTTTTTTATTCTGAGCTGTGGGATCACCACACAGATGAAGCCAAATCAGAGATTAGTTGGCTTTATTGTTTCTTTTGTTTACAGACCCCTTTGAGAACATTATGAAAGTTATGAACTTTAGCCTTCAGGAAATGCACATGTGCATGGTATTTTGCATATAATTTCAGGGGAGCAGGTAGAGTTTAGGTCCTTTATGTCTTTAAATCCCCAAGTTAAGAGTCTCTGCTACAGAGATGCATTAAGTACTATAGTAAGTAAATAAATATAAACAAATAAACACAATATACACCCTATTTGTGCCAAGAACCTCACAGGCAATGTCTCTGCTTTTCTCAATACCCTTGCAAGTTAGATAATACTGTTCCCAATTTGTAAATAAATAAACAAGGGCTCAAAGAAATTAAACAATTTATCTCAAGCCATTCATCTGGTAAATAACAGAGCTAGGATTTGGTCTAATGCACAGCCCTCCCCTCTAGTCCACCCTGACCTCTGGTCTTTGTATCTCAACTGGTCTCCAAGTTGGTACCACCAACTGCCTGAGCCCACTATATACTGAAGTCCCTGAGAATTTAGAGAACTGATTCAAATTACAAGCCTTGGTTTAATGCCAGGAGGATGACTTGAATTAGCTGCAGATGGTTCTGTGGTAGCTGTAGTCATCAGCTCTGATCCTGGTGATCAGATTACCCAGATCAGAGTTGTATGTCACCTCCAGAGCATTCTAGACAACACAGTTCCCACGCACCAAACCTTCCAAATAATTTATGCAAAAATAGCCTCACATCTTGGTTTGAGTTTTCCATAGACTTGTCTCAGTAGAGTTAGAAGGCTTTGATGCAGTGCATGATTTTCAATTCCTATTGTCTTTTTTAAAAAGAGCACGCATTAGTGTAGCCTAACACACCTTTGAAGCTGTCGTCATGTCAACAATCTGACATGTAATGACCATAGCATTTGTCTTCCAATTCTAACTATTTCTCCTGGAGGAAGGAAATTTACACAGTGGGAAAATATGTTGCCCTTTGCTTTGTTTCCTTTCTTTCTGGGGGAGAGTTATTCATGGTGTCTTGAATACAATAAGAAATAGCACACACCACTATCAGGATGTTCTCAGAAACATTATTTCAAGCTTTTGTTCTCATAGCTGGATTCCACTGTAATTCTCACATAGCAGGAGTAAACTATTAATAGGATTCCAGCATTTTTTTTTTCTAGTAGACCCTGGAGAAGTCTCCTTTGCCATGTGACTGAAGGGCAGATTGGATCTTGACATGACATATCGATTTATTTTCCAAAACAGTAACTTCACTAAATAAATCATTTCAGCGCTTGATTATTATTTATTCATGCAAATCTGGTTTTCATTTGTTGGACCCGGACAGGAGGAAAGCTAATAATCTCATCAAAAGCTGAATATTTTCCATTTTGGAAATGGCACAAAGTTTATAATCACATGACTTAAACTCTGCCATGGGCGGGTAAACCAAACACCTCCTTAATATGTCCGACAGACACACAGCATTGACCTAGGAGGACTCTGGGGAGCTTGCAAGCAAGAGTCTCAACTTGGGCCAATGACTGTTGGCCTTCTTCCTAGCATCATGCTATCTGTTTCTAGTAGTGATATACCGAGCTGAAAAAAAAAGGGGAAAGGTGAAAACAAAAACAGACAGTTTAAAATCTTGGGCCATTAATCAGTAGTATGAGCTTCAGGAATAAATTAAGGAACTGAACTTATAAGCCAGGTTCCTAAGAAGTCGGATTATACCTGGAAGAGATTCCAACTTGGTGAGCAGGGGTATATGGACTCTGAGACGATACATCTACCTCTAGTATTCCCCACACTAGTGTGAAAAGTCCACCCATAATTCCTGATTTTAAGTACTGTCCTCTCTCTTTTAATTCTCTTCTAGTGTGTAATAAAACAGCAAGTTCCATACATCTTTGGTGGCAGAATGGATTCTCTGATCTCTTCCTTCCTTTAGGTCCTCTTTATCTCATTTTTGGTGGGAGGGATTTTTTTTTTTTTCTAATATAATCAATTGTGCTACAAAGGAGTAAGAGAGAAGCTTGTGAGTTTATTGGTGTACGGTTATTACTATGATATGCTGAGGATCTGGAGCAAACTAGTCTTATTGGCTAGAGAAGAAAGATACTGATGAAATGGGACTCTCTCTATGACAAGGGACATAGGGACATGGCTGGGAACCTGAGAGAGTATAAAAAGGATAGAAAGTATGAAGGAGGCAAAAAGGAACATTCAGGGGCCCAGAAAGGGCAACTTGAGGAAGGATGAAAGATACCTTTGAACCCTTACCTGGATTCTGGGTATATCTATCATCAGCATAGTCTATCCTTCCATGAAGGAAGGACCCATCCATCATTCATGCCTTCCAGCTGCCAGGGGCATGCCAGCAGTATTACTTCTTGCATTACATGGCTTCTCTTCCCAGACAGCTCTCACCTCAAGGCTGAAGCTCAGAAAAGAGAAAAGAGGGAAGACGGGGTTCTAGAGTCAGGTGTAAAGGAAGCCAAACTTTCACCCAGGGCTGACCTCATTTGGAAATTTCAGTGAAGACCCTCCTTTTGTAGAAAAGGAGGCTTCTTTTTTTCCCCCATCTTCCTGGAGAAATCCTTGGTGGTCTATTCCAGGCTTTAGGGGCAAGCTTCCACATTTGGAAAATACATCAGATGTCAGACTATGTAACTGTAGCCTGCAGGTGTTCACAACACTTCTAGATTTGTGAGAAGATGGTTATGTGGCCCTAGTATGGAGAGCATTTGGGTTTTACAGGCAACTGAAGAAGGCAGGGTAACTTTGGGTGTCAAGACCAGAGAAGAAGATGCTTGGGCGCCCTCTTTGGTGGTGACATTTGGGATTTCAGAGTAATGTCCTCTCATCTTTCTTGCATTTGTGTGGTCTTTTTCTGCTTGATTTTATACTGCTACTTTCAATTTAATTTGTTCCAGTTCTAAGAGGATTATGCTTTTAGTACCATCCTTGTGATGATTAATGTGTACTAATTGTTTTACCTTTGAATCGAGACTCTTTGGAACTGTCGAGGCAAAATCTCCCTTTTGTAGGAGGCAGGGCTGATGAGCAGGAATCCCAGGGGACCTCTACTCTGCTTCAGGTTGATGTAAGGAAAGAGATTAAAGAAAGTGCAGAAAGTAGCTTCCTTTTTGATTGTGCCCCAATGGAAATCATGTTGTCCCACACATTGTATTAACTATTCTGGTGGCTGAAAAAATAGAATCAGTCTGAGCAGTTAAAGAGGCCCTAATGAGAACATTTACTGCTACGCAGCTTGCTTTTGTCATATTACAGGAAGCTAGGCTGTGATTCTCATCTCTGTAGCCTGGCTTAGCCAAGAGACCGGTGGCCTAAAAAGCGATGTAAATCAAATGTGCCTCTGTCCACCGCCTCTCAATGGATGTGGATCACGAAGGCATGAGAAGTGGACCACAGATGATGATAGGGGAAGAGTAACACAGCCTGGCTAGGAATAAACCCAGAGATCTCTTTCTTCCGAGCTTCTGTTTGAGCCTCACATTCCTTTAGATGGCAAACAGCCTTCTGAATTTTCAGAAGTTATATTTTAATTCACTTCAGAGATCTATAAGTTTCATTCCATGGACATTGCTTTAAATTGCCCTCAATGTTCACATAAATTGCTACCATTGAAGAAAAGGAGGAAGAAAGGGAGAAAAAGAGAGAAAAGGGAAGAAAGGCAAAGATGAGCAATTTTGCAATTTTGTAAGGTTCTTTTTTAATAGTACAAATACAATTTTAGTTGTCACTCAGGTTGAGTGACATATTCTAGCCAGTTGCTTCTAATGCTGGTGGTAGTTATGTTAGGAATACCTGGGGAACTTTATGAAAAGCATCAATAAAAGTCCCTGGGCCCAAACCCACTCCGCATTCCTTATCCATACCTGACTCCCAATATAGGCATTGCACAGGATCCAGAAAGTTTAACTTTTTAAAGGGTCCTATATAATTTCTAATAGACAGGTAAGAGCAGCAGTGCATAACCAGTGAAGAGGTTGAAGTATCTTTAAATACAAGTAGCTCCACGGGTGGGTTCTGAGACCTGCTACCATGTACCTTTGTTGGGCTTGGGAACAGACAGAAAAGAAGCAGAAGCAAAAGTTTACAAGGTCTTCCTGTCTGCCTTTCTTCACAATCAAGGAAAAATATTTCTAAAAATTTCCCAGGGAACTCTTCAACAGTAGAAGAAGCAAAGAATATTTAAAATATACATGTGGTTCTCTTAATTTAGATGTTTTAATTACAGGAAAAATATCATTCACAAGAGAAAGCTAGACACATTGGTTATCGATTTGCTAGGAACACTTAGGGGCCTGTGAACTTAGGGCAGCAACTAATGCACAGAAGCACATTTTGATAGTAGACAGAGGCCAGAAACTAGAGTGGCCAAATTATCCCAGTTTTCCTGGGACTTCTGTTTTAAAATTGAAAACTAGGTCTGTCCTGGTTCTAAAACTTGGAAGTCCTGCATCCCAGGAAAACCCTCAGTCCCCGATAAATCAGGACCCTTGATCACCTTATAGGACACCATCTAGAGCAACATGATAAAAGATGGATCATTCCTGTTGACCCAACCAGTCCATTCATCACAATCAGTTGACCTTTTGCCTAGATTGGCTGGCTGTTGCTTTGTTGTTGCTGATTGATAAGTGTGGAACCAATGGCCAAACACCTTGGGACAAACTCAGTGAAGCGTGTTGGAAGCCAGTATTCTGATGTTGCTTCTTTTTCTTGTATGATCATCACCCCCGGGCTTAAATTCCATCCTCTGGCATACTATTGGTATCAACGTGGAAGCACTGACATTGAAACTGTATGATGCACACGGAAGCACACTATAATTTTTAAAGCTCCACACAAATGATTAAATGTATACAGATCATAAAGCCAGAACCACAGTAGGAGAATTCTTTCACTGGGATAAACTACAGGAATGAATGAAGCACCGTTTTGGGGTTGAGCAGATCAAGACTGCCAGCCCAAATCTTAAACATATAGCTAGGTTTCCTTAAGCACATTCCTAGAGCTGACATCCTTTTTGGTTCACAGAATCCTAATTTGATCAGGTGGCTCTGGATCCGGTCTGAGGGGACAAATCACAATTGGGCTAAGCCAACCATGGGATTCCTATTAACCTTTCCTAGAGACTGCTACAGGTATGAATTATGTGACCCACAGCCAAACAAATATCAGAGAAGACTGCTGCTTGGGGAAAGTTTATCCTGCCTAATTAAGAGATAGTAGCACATATGGAAAGCTCTGTTTGCCTCTCCTCCTTCCTTCCTGCTTTGGGACATTGCTATGTGAGAATGCAATGATGACTGTAGCCACCATCTTGAATCAGAAAGAGAAAGAAAGGCCAAGGATCACAAAATGAGTGGAAAAAATCTGGGTCCTTGATAACATGGTTAAGCTGTCAAACCTACCAACGTCTACATTAACTGTTAAGTGAAATAATAAACATCTTACGGGACTTCCCTGGTGGTCCAGCAGCTAAGACTCTACGCTTCCAGGCAGGGGAACAAGGTTCAGTCCCTGGTCTGGCACCTAGATCTCACAAGCCACAGCTAAGATTCTCATGCCATAACTAAAGTTCACATATGGTACAGCTAAGACCTGGCACAGCCAAATGAATAAATATCAAATAAATGAACATCTTACTTCTTCGTGTTTTGGCCACACCATATGTGAGATCCTAGTTCCCCAATCAGGGATTGAACCCACTCTCTCTGCAGTGAAAGTGAGAAGTCTTAACCACTGTGTTGCCAGGGAAGTCCCTAAACATCTTACTTCTTAAAGGACAGCTACTCAAAGTGTCATTCATAGAATGGTGTCATGCAATGGATTATTCATTACTGACCCATGTTAAGTACAGAAATTGAGAGTAAAATTCTCCAAGCCAGGCTTCAGCAATACGTGAACTGTGAACTCTGTGATGTTCAAGCTGGTTTTAGAAAAGGCAGAGGAACCAGAGATCAAATTGCCAACATCTCCTGGATCATCAAAAAAGCAAGAGAGTTCCAGAAAAACATCTATTTCTGCTTTGTTGACTATGCCAAAGCCTTTGACTGTGTGGATCACAATAAACTGTGGAAAATTCTGAAAGAGATGGGAATATCAGACCACCTGACCTGCCTCTTGAGAAACCTATATGCAGGTCAGGAAGCAACAGTTAGAACTGGACATGGAACAACAGACTGGTTTCAAATAGGAAAAGGAGTATGTCAAGGCTGTATATTGTCATCCTGCTTATTTAACTTCTATGCAGAATGCATCATGAGAAATGGTGGGCTGGAAGAAGCACAAGCTGGAATCAAGATTGCCAGGAGAAATATCAATAACCTCAGATATGCAGATGACACCACCCTTATGGCAGAAAGTGAAGAAGAACTAAAAAGCCTCTTGATGAAAGTGAAAGAGGAGAGTGAAAAAGTTGGCTTAAACCTCAACATTCAGAAAACGAAGATCATGGCATCCGGTCCCATCACTTCATGGGAAATAGATGGGGAAACAGTGGAAACAGTGTCAGACTTTATTTTTCTGGGCTCCCAAATCACTGCAGATGGTGACTTCAGCCATGAAATTAAAAGACACTTAGTCCTTGGAAGGAAAGTTATGACCAATCTAGATAGCATATTCAAAAGCAGAGACATTACTTTGCTAACAAAGTTCCGTCTAGTCAAGGTTATGGTTTTTCCAGTAGTCATGCATGGATGTGAGAGTTGGACTGTGAAGAAAGCTGAGCACCAAAGAATTTATTCTTTTGAACTGTGGTGCTGGAGAAGACTCTTGAAAGTCCCTTGGACTGCAAGGAGATCCAACCAGTCCATTCTAAAGGAGATCAGTCCTGGGTGTTCTTTGGAAAGAATGATGCTAAAGCTGAAACTCCAGTACTTTGGTCACCTCATGCGAAGAGTTGACTCATTGGAAAAGACTCTGATGCTGGGAGGGATTGGGGACAGGAGGAGAAGGGGACAACAGAGGATGAGATGGCTGGATGGCATCACCGACTCGATGGACTTGAGTTTGAGTGAACTACGGGCATTGATGATGGACAGGGAGGCCTGGCGTGCTGCAATTCATGGGGTCACAAAGAATTGGACATGACTGAGCTACTGAACTGAACTGAACTGATGAACCTTTACCATAGTTTGATGGAATAATTTTATGTCCATTGAATCCAATAAAAAATTTAAAAAAATATTTCCTTTTTAAATTTCATTCTCTGTTAATTCATTTTATTGTATTTTAGAAAAGTATCATTTATGATATACCAGAAATTAATGGAAAAGTTGGCTGGTAACTTGTCACAGATAGTTTGAGAAGCATTGCTTTAAGGTGTCAATAAAATATGACCTGCAGACCAAATCTAGCCCAATGATTGTTTTCATATATAATTTTTATTGGAACACAGCCATAAATTTTGTTTACATTTTATCTGTGAATGTCTTCATGGTACAATGGTAGAGATAGGGGATCCTGGCAGAGACCTCATGGTCCATAGAGTTTAAAATATTTACTTTCTGGCTCTTTACAGAAAGAGTGTTTTATCCTTTAATTTTCAACTGCATATTCTAGTTTTAGCTGAATTCTAACTTACACATAATTACTTTTTCTAGGTTTCAGTGTGCTTACCTATAAAGTGGGACAAAAAAATCACACTGGCCTGTTGA
The DNA here is from genome assembly GCF_023091745.1 of Budorcas taxicolor. Classification (NCBI taxonomy): domain Eukaryota; kingdom Metazoa; phylum Chordata; class Mammalia; order Artiodactyla; family Bovidae; genus Budorcas; species Budorcas taxicolor. Next base: position 69,470,554 of record NC_068916.1, on the reverse strand, counting down.
GAGTACTGCATGAGACAATACATATAAGGCTCTCAGCAAAGTGTGTGCCTTATAATACATACATATAGGAAGTCATATAATATATACATAACCTGTAAAAGCTCCCTCAGCTTCTTTCCTTGCCTTGCCTTTTTAGAAGTAGCACTGTGTCGAAGGCCCCAGGATGCAGTGGCTGTGACGCTGCATTATTGCTCTCCACTGTCAGGAAAGCTTCATCATCAGTTGGGAAGCTTGACCCAATGGTTGAGAGCAATACATGGACAGTAACCAGTGACTAGGTTTTTAGGGATAAACTACAAGCCTTTTTAGTAATGCCAGGTTCAAGGTTCTGAGGGCCTGATACAATTAAAAAAAAAAAAAACCTTCTAAGCAGAGAGGAAAGTGGGTTGAGAGCTCCATTTTTACTTTTTAATATTTGATGGGGCTGACTCCCTGTGTTCTCATGTGCTGCATTTCAAGGCTACGCATTCTTGAACTCTTACTGGTAACGGGAAACTAATGTGATTTTTCTTTTTTTTTTTTTTTAAGGAAAGCTAACAATGATTTCAGAAGTGTGTGTTTGTTATCAGATTTAGGGCACTTGTCACATTTTGGCCTGAAGGCAAGCCAGGGGAGGGTTTAAAAAAATATCCAAGAAACGTCTTCATTGCTCTTTCTCTCTTCTAATTAAAATGCAGTTCGTCTTACAGATTCCAGAGCATTTTGGATTTGTGGTTGCAAGCATGAGGTCATTTTTCCTGCCTATATGACCACAGTGAATTTTTAAAGTCTTTAGTGTTTGGTAACAACAGACAAATAACTGTGGAAACCTGAGAGCAGGGCTCAAGTTCTTTCCAGAATGTTCCCATTATTCCTCAGCATGGGGTAAAAACGAGTCCACCTCGCTGGGCTAGTGCCAGGGTCCCTGGATGCCCTGCACTGTGAGGCCAAAATTTGAGCCACCACCCCAAAGAGGTGAGCCAACTAGGCCACGCAGAGGTGAAGAGCATGGCTCTGGGGCTTGAGTCTATATTCTTGTTCTGTCAACTTTGCCAGGGATATAGAGCAAGTGAGTGATTTAACCTCTCTGAATTTCTCTTTCCTTATCCATAAAAAGAGCAACCTTAGAGGGTGGCTGTGAAGATCAAATTAAAAAAATACATATAGAATGCTTAACACAGTCCCTGGGATGTAGAAAACTGTAGTGAACGTATTTGGCTCTCCTTTTCTTTATTTCTAGCTATTTATCCTTCCATCAAAACTCAGCCTATGAAACTCAGGGGAAGCTCATATTACCCCCCAAGTTCAGAGATACTTCTATTATAGTTTGACTAACAGATCTTTGTAATGGGATGTCAGTGACTAGATCAAATATCCAGACTTCTGAAAAGCAACCAATCAGTGCATGTTCTTATTCTCAGGGAAAGCACATGACTCATATTGGTCCAATAAGGGTGAGTAGTGGGAAGAGGTATTTTTCCTTCTTCTTCTGGATGTGAGCAAGAAAGCACATAATTTCAGCTATTTCTGTCAGTCATCTTGTGACCACGAGGTAAGCCAGTGTGAGATGCAGAATGGGTCAGAACCAACGGGTCCTAGTTGCATCACTCCTGGAATCCCTCCTTTATTTGAGTGTTCTGTATTATGAATTAACAACATTTATCATTCACACTGGTTTGAATTAGGTTTTGGTTACACAGAGTAAAATCATCTAACTGATAAGATCTCAATAAACATTGGTGAGTATCTCAGACTGTACCCAGTAAACTAAACTGTTGTGGATCCCAAGAAACTTGGGAAAGAGGTTAGGGAAAAATACAGCTTCATTGCATGTATTTATTGGACAATTAATTTAAACCTGTCATCTTAGATGCATGCATTATCTCTGAATCCTAATAACTCTGTGTAGGTCCGTCTGGATTCATAATCTGTGCTTCTGCCACAACACCGTCTGTGTTTCTCCCACCGTCTATGCTACCTCCCTCTGTCACATCTTTGCTGCAGAATCACCCTCTTCTACTCCAAACCTGCATTTGGATGGTGAAGGAGACACTGCAGGGTGTCCTTGCCAATATCAGGCAAGAACTGAACACCTCATCAGGCATGGGGTATTACAGAAGAGCCCTTGCTTTCAAACAAACAAAAAAAACAACCCCCTAGGAGATGTTCATAAAGTTATCCACCACCTCAGATATATTAGGAAATGTATTCAAATTCTGCCCTCCCTAATCTCTACATTAAAAAATATTAAATAAAGAACTAACAATGATTAATGAGAGAGTCATTTAACTATCTGCTCCAAGTGTTATGTTTATTTGTGGGCACAAAGAGAAGCAGGGCAGAGAAAGTGACTGCCGGTGCGTGAGAAGTCACCACCAAGGGAAGAGAAATCAGAATAGAAGCTGCACTGTGTCCTGACTGGTGTCCTGGCACTTGCATGTCCCTGACAGGGAAGCAGCCCCAGTGTCCCTTAGCTGCGCACACTTCAGCTCACACCTTCCTCTGGACCAGTGGTCCTCAAAACCTTGCAGGTACCAGAATCATCCGGAAGGTTTATTAAAACATGGATTGTTGAGCCCCAACCCCAGAGTTTCTGTACAATAGGCAGGAGATGGGACCAGAGAATCAGCTTCTTTAACCAGTTCCCAGATAACACAGTAGCTGTTAGTCCAGGGGTTGCACTTCGAGAACTCTTTTGCTTCAGTCGTGTTTGACACTTTGCAACCCTATGGATTGTTGCCCGCCAGTCTCCTCTGTCAGTGGAATTCTCCAGGCAAGAATACTGGAGTGAATTGCTATGCCCTCCTCCGGGGGATCTTCCCGACTCAGGAATTGAAACTGTCTCCTGTGGCTCCTGCATTGCAGATGGAATTCTAAAAGATGACCCTGTAAAAGTGTTGCATTCAATATGCCAGCAAACTTGGAAAACTCAGTGTGGCCACAGGACTAGAAATGGTCAGTTTTCATTTCAATCCTAAAGAAAGGTAATGGCAAAAAATGTTCAAACTACCACACAGTTGCACTCATCTCACATGCTAGCAAAGTAATTCTCAAAATTTTCCAAGCCAGGCTTCAACAGTACATGAACTGTGAACTTCCAGATGTGCAAGCTGGATTTAGAAAAGGCAGAGGAACCAGAGATCAAATTGCCAACACCTGCTGGATCATCAAAAAAGATAATTCCAGAAAAACATCTGTTTCTGCTTTAGTGATTACACCAAAGTCTTTGACTGTGTGGATCACAACAAACTGTGGAAAATTCTTCAAGAGCTGGGAATACCAGACCATGTTACCTGTCTCCTGAGAAATCTGTATGCAGGTCAAGAAGCAACCATTAGAACTGTACATGGAACAATGCACTGGTTCCAAATTGGGAAAGAAGTATGTCAAGACTGTATACTGTCACCCTGCTTATTTAACTCATATGCAGAGTACATCATGCTAAATGCCACTCTGGATGAAGCAGAAGCTAGAATTGAGATTTCCAGGAGAAATATCAACAACCTCAGACATGCAGATGATACTACCCTTATGGCAGAAAGTGAAGAGGAACTAAAAAGCCTCTTGATGCAAGTGAAAGAGGAGAGTGGAAAAGCTGGCTTAAACTCAACATTCAAAAAATGAAGATCATGGCATTCAGTCCCATCACTTCATGGGAAATAGATGGGGAAACAGTGGAAACAGTGACAGACTTTATTTTTTTGGGCTCCAAAATCACTGCAGATGGTGATTGCAGCCATGAAATTAAAAGACACTTGCTTCTTGGAGGAAAAGCTATGACCAACCTAGAGAGCATATTAAAAAGCAGAGACATTACTTTATCAACAAAGGTTTGTCTAGTCAAAGCTATGGTTTTTACAATAGTCATGTATGGATGTGAGAGTTGAACTGTAAAGAAAGCTGAGCACCAAAGAATTGATGCTTTTGAACTGTGGTGTTGGAGAAGACTCTTGAGAGTCCCTTGGACTGCAAGGAGATCCAATCTGTTCATCCTAAAGGAGACCAGTCCGGAATATTCACTGGAAAGACTGATGCTGAAGCTGAAATTCCAATACTTTGGCCACCTGATATGAAGAACTAACTCACTGTAAAATATCCTGATGCTGGGAAAGATTGAAGGTGGGAGGAGAAGAGGACGACAGAGGATGAGACGGTTGGATGGCATCACTGACTCAATGGACATGAGTCGGAGCAAGCTCCAGGAGTTGGTGATGGACAGGGAGGCCTGGAGTGCTACAGTGCATGGGGTTGCAAAGAGTCGGACACGACTGAGTGACTGAACTGAACTGAGCCACTAGTTACATTGTGTTTATGGAAACTAATACCTGGTCAGACTCTCCTCTGCAATGACCTTTTGCTTCAAATAGTATAGAACCTCCACTTCATTCTCAGCAGCCAACTTCCTACAAATTCCAAGACTGGATCTTTCTCTTCCTTCACCTAGTGCATCAGGCTCTGGCTGAGCAACAGTCTAATAGGCCATTTTCTCTGGGATCTGGATCTTAGTTGGCTCTCACAGGTCCTCTCTGGACAGGCACTGTGTCCTTGATTCCCAGTCCGTGCTGCCAACAGCTTGAGTCTGCTAATGCCAGTTGCAAGCTGGTACCTATATTTAAAATGATAACACTAGCATCAACAACTGTAACAGCTTCTGTCTATTGAATACTCGTTCAATAATGATAGCAGTCTTTCTGTGGGTACTGTCAGGCACTGTTAGGTCTTTATGAGTAGTCACCTACCATACCATCCAGCCCAGACTGTGTGACACCAACCCTGTCCTGTCCTGCTACATGACAAGGGCCACTCCTGGCTGATCAGCTTAGTCTCAAGGTCCATTTGGGCCAAGTCCTGGTCCAGATAAAGCATCTCTGAGACTTTTTCTATAAGAATGTTTGTCTCTAAGAAAAATGACCTTATTATCCTCTTGCATCGTTGGTGGGAATATAAATTGATACAGCCACTATGGAGAACAGTATGGAGATTCCTTAAAAAACTAGAAATAAAACCACCATATGACCCAACAATACCACTACTAGGCATATACACTAAGGAAAACAAAATTGAAAAGGACACATGTACCCCAATATTCATTGCAGCTCTATTTACAATTGCTAGGACATGGAAGCAACCTATATGTCCATCAACAGATGAATGGATAAAGAAGCTGTGGTACAATGGGATATTACTCTGCTATAAAAAGGAATGCATTTGAGTCAGTCCTAATGGGGTGGATGAACCTAGTGCCTACTATACAGAATGAAGTAAGTCAGAAAGAGAAAAAGAAAATCATACACTAATGTATACATATGGAATCTAGAAAGAAGGTACTGATGAATCTATTTGCAGAGCCGTAATGGAGACACAGACATAGAGAACAGACTTATGGTCGTGGCTGGCAGAGAGACGAAGGAAAAGGTGAGGTGTATGGAGAGAGTAACATGAAAACATACATTACCATATGCAAAACAGATAGCCAATGGGAATTTGCTGTATGACTCAGGGGACTCAAACCAGGGCTCAGTAACAACCTAGAGAGATGGGATGGGGGGAGGGAGGTGGAAGGGATGTTCAAGCAGGAGGGTATATGGGTAAACCTACAACAGATGCATGTTGATGTTTCATAGAAACCAACACAATACTGTAGAGCAATTATCCTTCAATGTAAATAAAAAGAAAAAAAGAAAAATGTATTTGAGCTGAAACATTGGTCTTTTCCAGCCTTTGTACTCAAACTAAATCATTGACTCTTCCTGGGTTTTGAGCCTGCCAGGTTTCTGACTGGAACTTACACCGTGGGATCTTCTGGTTATCAGGTCTTCAGGCAGGGACTGGAACCACACATTGGCCCTCCTGCATCTCCACCTTTCCGACTGCAGATCTTAGGACTTCTCAGTCCCCATGGTGACATGAGCCAATTCCTCATTTTATGTATACATATATTCTGATTCTTTGGCGAACTTTGATTAAGCCCTTCTGTCACAAATAACCTACACTCGGGAAACACTGGTAACAGAAATGCATTGAGCTTTTTACCAACCCATGAGTGAGAAAGACTTTGAATTGTGGTTTTTTTTTTTTTTTGCTTTTGCCCTTATTGGGAACAAACTGGAAGGAGCAAGTGTTTATTAGATATATATTTTTTGTTTTATTTTGAGAGCCTAATGAACAAAATATACTTTTGAGAGGCAGTTGTTTCTCTATTAGATGGCATCTTTGAGAACAAGATCTAGCTTTGTTCTCAGCAGGGCCCCCCCCTCACTTATCTCCTGTCAGCTCCCTGTAGTTCCCCCCACTCCTGCCATACTGACCTTCCTTCTCCAGGCTCCTCAACATGTCTCACCCCTTCTGCCTATGGGCATTTGCACCCTGATCTCTATCTGAAATGCCTTCTCCACTCCTGGCCTTTTGCCTTTTCTGTTGACTAAGTCAGCCACTGGTTTAAATGTTGCTTTACTCCTTTACAAGGATAAGCCTTGCTGCCCTCCAGACCAGATAAGCATCCCCCCTTATGATACCCCATCATTCTCCTCTGATTCATTCTTCACAACTGAAATCAGATAACCATTTAAGCATCTATTTGCTTAATATCTGTCTCCTCTGCTGAATCCTAAATTTGTGAAGGCAGGGAACTTGTCTCATGGTTGGTTCTCAGTGAGTACTTTCTTTTTGTCAGTGACTGAATCCTGACCCATCACAGAGTATTGTGTAGGCACCAGGGACTTACAAGACACATAGGTGACTAAACGAAAAGCACAGAACAGCTTTTACTGTTCGGCATTGAAGTCAGGTACCTCTGGCTACCAGCCACAACAAGTGGCCAAAAGTATCTGTGCCTCCCGTGAATCAAATGACCCAAACGTGCAAACCTGGTCCTCCAGATTTGCTGCTTATAAAGACAAGAGACTGGGAACATCGGTTGAAACCAGATGTCCTGTGGGCTGGAGCTCGCTGTCCTAACACTGCAGATTCTCATAACTAGAACTATGTGTGTTTGAGATGCTGGGACATAAGATCCAACCCAGAAAATATTTTGAAATAATGCTGTTCAATTACTTAATCGTTATATTATTGAATAGAACACTCTATTATTATATACACTATTATAAAAACATTATGCCTGGGTCTTGAGTTCTGGAATATCCAATTACAATAACTTTTTTCCACGTTTGTATTCTCTTTATTTTATTTCACTGCCTTAACATTTTCAGCAGATTTATTGTATATGACAGTCAGCAACCTGAGCCTGTGTGAGAGCGAGCCATGCTATTTCCTGCTCCCCACCCACTGGTTCCGTCATGTCACTTCTGTCCTGCCCTTGAAAATCCTCATGAGCCCAGCTGCTGTTCTCTGTGTAGCTATGGACCGTCAGGAAGGTCCTGGCATAGAGAAAAAAAAAAAAAAAGCCTACTGCTGGACCCCATCTCTCCATCTCTGAACTGACCTGAGATTTGGCTAATATCAATTTGTCATCTCAACCTAAATCAATCTATAACATGTAGAATATACAAAATGATCTCCATTTCCAAAGTGTTCCATCAAGGAATAATAAGTGGAAAGTCACCAACTAGAAGAGCCTGTGTTTGTGTGTGCATGTGTAACACACACTGCTTTAGCCTTTATATGTTTGTGTGTTTAGTTGCTAGGTCATGTCCAACTCTCGCAGCCCATGGACTGTAGTACACCAGGCTCTTCTGTCCATGGAATTCTCCAGGCAAGAATACTGGATTGGGTAGCCATTTCATTCTTCACGGGATCTTCCTGACCCATGGATTGAACTCAAATCTCCTGCATTCCAGATGGATTCTTTACCACTGAGTCATCAGTTTCTTTGCTCCATTTTTTCATTTGACTGGTACACTGAAGCCCTGCAAGATAAAGAGCTTTGACAAATGAGAGCTTTATGAGTCACCTGCAGGTCCCCACATCCTATTCTGGACAGCCTGCCCAAGATAGGAACTGCAGAACTGAAGGCATGACCATATCAAACACGTAAGTGGTGGGAACAAAGTGGCAGAGAGATGTGGGTAAGATTTCTGGTGCCCTGTGAGTATGTCACAGGGCTTCCAGAGCCTCAGACATTTCTCCCGCCTCATTCATGTTGACCGGCCCCACGCTCAGGAGATCTAAAGATGCTAACTGTTAGTAACTCTTGCCATTTATTGAGTATGGGATGTGAGAGTTGGACTATAAAGAAAGCTGAACACTGAAGAATTGATGCTTTTGAACTGTGGTGTTGGAGAAGACTCTTGAGAGTCCCTTGGACTGCAAGGAGATCCAACCAGTCCATCCTAAAGGAGACAGTCCTGAGTGTTCATTGGAAGGACTGATGTTGAAGCTGAAACTCCAATACTTTGGCCACCTGATGCGAAGAGCTGACTTCTTTGAAAAGACCCTGATGCTGGGAAAGATTGAGGGCAGGAGGACAAGGGGACGACAGAGGATGAGATTGTTGGATGGCATCACCAACTCAATGGACATGGGTTTGGGTAGGCTCTGGCAGTTGGTGATGGATGGGGAGTCCTGGCGTGCTGCAGTTCATGGGGTCGCAAAGAGTCGGACATGACTGAGCGACTGAACTAAACTGATACAACAAATAATAAGCCCAGTGCTTTAGGTGCATTATTTCACTGAATCCTCTTAATAATCATTTGAGGTAGGCATTATTACTGTTTTCTTTTTACAGACTTGGAACCTGCGACCCAAAGTGACAAATTATCAATTTCAGAATTGAAAGCAAAGTCTTCTTGACTCCAGAATCAGGGCATTTACCCATTGTGTCAGCAAACATTTTGTTACCTCTAGTCTCATGTGTGACACACAGTTTGCACAATGACTCTGAGGTTGGTCTGCCCCTCTACAACTGGGTGAAAAGTGATTTTCTTAGAAACCTGTAGATATCCCCAGATGTACTGATAAGAAATTATTGTGATAGAAGAACTTACTGTGTTTATTTTTGGGAAAAAACAATGGAGTCATCCAATGCTGAATGGAAAAATTTGTATGAAAAGGCAAGAACATCTCAAGTTGCGTCTTTTCAAGGTGGGAAGAGACATTAAGAGGATTTCGGGCAGGAAGAGCTGCTAGAGGCTAACTGGCAGTCTTTCCGGAAGCATGCTGGAGTGTCATCTTATCTCCAGGGGTATCGATTTTAATACTAATGAAGATTTTAAGTGGACCTTGAGTTTACCAAAGTTTCTCTCTCTGGTTGAGAAGCCAAGGACGTGGCCTTCAAGAAGAAATCTGGGACATATCTGATGGTTGTATAGCAAGCCCCTGTTCTGCTAGCCTGTCACCACAGTGCTTCTCAACATCTTTTCTCTCTCCACTCTTGCACATGAAAGCCCTGTCTTTCTACAAAGAAATGCATTTACAGCTGAAATTACCACAGTGGCCCATTATGTTTATCAAGACAGAAAAAGAAAAGAAAGGCTTCAGTTTGTTCCAGGTGTCTGAGAACAGCTCTCCTGCAAATGGACGGGTGCTGAGCCATATCTTTTTTTCTCCTTCTTCTTAAAAATTAAGTTCGTTGTAGGAATAGCCTTTATGATGTGATTTCAGAAAAAAAAAAAAAAAAAGTGGTGCTTGGCAGGACAAAAGGTCAGAACATTCCAGAACACTGAGATTTCCACATAGCTGCATTTCAAAGCTCCCGCCACATGTGTTCCTCTCTCACAGCAAAGGGTATGGAGGGGATCAATAATCCCGAGGGAAGGTTTTTCAGAGATGAATTCACACCAAACAGAAATGGGGTTGGGAAAAAAAGAAAAAGGAAGCTGCATTTCACTGACAATGGCTAACGGTTGTGACTCATTCAGTTTTGGGAAAGTAAGAGCTCCACAGAGTGTGTGAGCTGCACCATGCTTCCTGTTTTAATTAGTGGCACCACAGGGAGAAGATGGGCTTATAATTGAGTAGGTTGCTGATCGGTCAACTTCAGCCTGTAATCAGACATGCTGAGAAATGGACATTAACCAGGAGCTTTGACTAGTTGGAAGTCTGCCCCATTAGCATGGCTGGTATCAAATCAAGTAGCTGTCTTCTCTCTAGACTCTTTCTGAAAGGGGATGCCAAACAAAACTATCTTCCAGACTCCCCCTCCCTCTCCATCTACCTGCCTTTCTGTAGCAATTTTCCCCAGCAAGTCTAGGCACAGGCTTACTAATATAAATCGATTGATAGGCACTTCCACTGTTCAGCTTCCACTGTTCAACTTTCCCTTCAAGCCCTACTGCTGGACATTTGCTGTTGGACTCTCCCTTCCCCAAGCCAAAGCCACGACTATCATCATATTTGATCTCCTTCCTTGCATACATGCACTTTAATTGTTCTTTTGAGAAATTATCTCTCACTCCATGTAATCTTGATGAGACGCTAAGTTAAGGAGTCTCTACCATCTCCCTCCTTTCCCTCTCACATTCATCTTCCGAATAGAAAACTGGGTTCATGATCCAAATTAGGCCATTTGGACTTTTTCCCCCAACACTTTGAATCTTGAGAAAAATGACAGGAAAGAAAATAGTTGAATCTAAATATTCTAGTAATGAACTGGGATCAAACTGTTCATTTTTTGTTCTTGCTACAGAGATCCCTAAGCTGTCAGATTCTTGTCTGATTCCTACCCTGATTCTCAATACTTTCTCCAAATCCACAAGCCCTTCACTCTCCTATGTTGCATTCCTTTCTGCCTAAATTAAGCTAAGTCTGTCATTAGCTGTCTGTAATTAATTAACCTCAAATGAGAAGGTATCCAAGAGAAAGTACCCAAATTAACAGCTTGGTGTTCATTCTCTATCTTCCTTTTCCTGCTCCCAGTAGGAAAATGGGCAGAAGAAAAGCAAATCATACTTGTGGTAGATGAGAGGATAAATAAATAGATGAGAAAAAAACTGGAGCATTATTACTAATGAGTCTGGGTTTAAGTCTGGCGTGAGCGTCTTCATCCCAGATGTTCTCATGGGATCCACTTGGAAGCTGCATTCCCATGGGATTCTCTCTGAAGTTTGGAACTTGAGAGTGATTTGTCTGGCTCCTCTTCCTGCTCAAGTTTTCTGTCAGGGGCCCCCACACTCACTCATGCCCTCAACCACTTGGGGTTGACGGCTGATACATGCATAAACGTCATATAGCATCTAGTGCAGGAGGGAGAGATGCTACCAACCCTCTGTTCCCCGCCGTGCTGGGGGCATGGTTTGTATTAGCTTGCCTTAAAGAAGGCAAGTCTTGGCAGCCTTAAGATGGGTGTGTTGGCCATGTGTGTGTACTCTGTTGCCAAGTTACCCCAGGAACAACACACCCTCGCTGCACTAGTCTCCTGCCCAGTGTGTTCTCAGTGCCTTTGCTGGGGGAGAAATATGCCTCTCCCCTCCAACCCCCAATGGATACTCTAATCTTTTTCATCTAAGTGTACAAATCAGGCTTTGGTCCTCAGTACTATTCCATCATTTAGAAGTTCCTGCAGCCAAAGAAGCCACAACTCCCATCCTATAGATTCCAAACTGCATGCTCAGAATTCTGAGGAGCTGAAGCATTGCCCTAGCTGACTAGGATTTATACCTCTCACCAGTTATGGACATGAAAGTGTGGAAAACATACATAAGGAGGGAGTTCACCAAAGCTAGACAGGGGCTGGGGGAAGGAAACCCACAAAATCAGGTCAGCTTCACCTGGACCAGCTTGGCCAATGCACTCTCATAACCACATCAATTCAAGGGCTTTCACGGGTTTGATTTTCTTTCAGCCCAATCCACTAAGGAGTTGCTCATGAGTTCTGTGGATTTTCTGCACAATTACAGATTATTGCCATGGCAACAATGGGATCACATGACAATTTTGCTACCTCAGAGACCAGGAACAGCCACTTACAGGCACCACACATCATCTCATAATGGGACTCTGCGCTGTTGGCCTCACGTTGTTTTAAGGCTAATCACTGCTTTTTCACAGATGGAGTTTTTCCCCCACCCACTCTATTTTCATGATCTTTTAAAACAGTTTGGATTTGCTCTAAAGCAGTTCCACATTTGCCTGTGTTTATTTGGTCATAAAAAAGGTATTATTTGGGGGGTTGGTGGAAGGAAAAAAGTGGGGTAAAACTTGATGAGTGGAGGCAGATGGGAGGCAAGAGGCAAAGGAGGACTGATTCTGTGAGCAGATGGTTTTCTCACCACTATGTCACTGGGCTGAGACCCGTGACAGTGCTGAGATTCTGGGCTGGCTGTGCAGAAGGCCACCCTGGGAAGGAAGAAAACTCGCTTTCTTTCAAATGAACTCAAACCCTCCTGTCCACTTTGCAGCCACAATGAGAAACGGGGCCACTGACAATTAAGTTCGAGAGGTGATTGAGAAGGGGGACCAGGTAATATATTCTCTCTGGCAAAACAATCAATTTATTTTTCAGAAACTTGTGCACACAGCCAAACCCCAGGTTCTTTCTGCCAAAAATTCCCCCTTAATTTTTTAACCTCTGGGCATTTCCAGGAAAATTGAATCCACATGTTTTCAGATTTATTTGCAAATGCAGTTTGCTCAGAGCTGTTTGATGACCAGTATGCCCTCTGAGTGTTTTTATGAGCTTAAACTCATTTTCCCCCAAGCCTCTTGCTTCTGAACCAGGATAGAGTTTGCAGTAGAATTCAGAAATAATCATTTTTCTAAAGTCTTCGCCAGGGTCTCGTCTGTGTCTCTCTCTGGACCCTGGTAAAGCTAAGAAAAGTTTTTCACAGTGTGTATAAGAATAATCGAGTATAACTTACTGTTTTTACAACTAAAAAGCAGATCTGATATGAACATGATTCAATTCCCAGATCACACTGCTTCCCCATCTTTCTTTATTACTGATGACATCTGTATGAAAGCAGATGCTTTCTTTCCCAGGGATATGTCTCCACCTGCGACATAATTCCCTGATTGGAATTACGCTTGAGAAGCAAGCTGAAGTTTAGATTCAGTCATTCCCTCAGACCAAATTGCAGAAAATAATCTTTGTTTACTACAGTGAATCATATCTGCAAAGTAGATGAGGCCCTTTTTCCTGTGGACCCCTGGAATTTGGTTATTTTTTCCTAACTCAGCCATGTGACCCAAAGCAAAATTTCAACTTGCAAGAAGGTGAGAGTTTTATGTGTACAAATTCTAGATATGGTGAAAGAATACTTAATAACAAGGGTGAAGAGTAATTGGAAAAGCTCGACAGAGCAGGAAAAAAATGTCTGTAAGCCTGAGGTTTTTCTGAGTTAGCTCTCAAGTTTCCTTCAAGCATGTTCTGATGGATTCCACCTACATTCCAGGACACTTTCGTTAATGAGGAAGAAGTCTGAGGATTCCTTTGAATAAACATTTGTGAGCAAATAGCATTCTTCCAGAAAGCTCATTTAATATAGTGTCTATTTTTTTCTTCCCTCTTTACTTCCCTTCAGCAAACTTATGATCCCAGAGAAAGTTGCATTAAATTCACATGCCCTATTTTTAACTTTCATCTGGACTTCCTTTCTTTTTTTTTTCCCCCTTTAAGCATGAGAATCAAGCAAATAACGACCCTTTGTATTGTGTCCAGTGGAAGGTCACAAGCTCAGGGAATTTACTTAAGTTCCCGGGAGAAGTCAGGCCATAAAAAATTTGTGTGCGTGGCCTTCATATTGTGCCATTTTGGCTGACAGTTATGCTAAGTATTTTCACTCCCATCCTATAGACAAAAGCAACGGATGTATGGATACAATCATTTCAGTTTTTGTAGAGAAATTGGCTGCAAATTCAGAGCTTCACTTCGTCCTTGGCCCACCCAAATCAAAAAGGTTAAGTGAAGGGCAGACTGCTGCCACTGCTGTGGTCAGCACAGCCTAAGAAGAGAGCACCATCAGACACTTTATCAGATTGCTCTGTAACAGTTTTTATACAACTGCATTTCTCCCCTAGGATACATTCTTTAGAGTTTTCCGAAGAGACATGGAGAAGAAAGTGAGGAAATGGTAAGTTACTGTCAGTTACGGCAGGGAACTCCAACACTGGTGTACACAGGGCAGGCAATCTGAGTGAGGGCATGTACTGACCTGAGGACACCGCCTGTCCTGTCTTATGTGGACAGCTGCTGCTGAACCAAAGTTGACTTTTGCCATATGGGATGGCAGGCCAAGGGTAGACAGATGTTTTTTTCTTTTCCTTTTCAATGAGAAGCCATAAATTAATATTTTTAGACGAAATCTCCAGATTTTAAAATACTGGGGATGTCGTCGTACTGATAAAACTGGAACGCTGAACTAAAGACACTAGATACGTGTGTGCAGGTGCCAAACAAGCTGACTGGAGCAGTCAACACTTGATTTCCTGGCATTTTTAAAACTCCTAGTCTTAGTGTTCAATTGTGATATAAAGTTGTAATCAGAAGAAGCTGTGGTTTTGTTCAAGGTGTGGGGGAAGAATGGGAAAAGGTTAGAAGGAAGGGGCAGGATATAACTAGCATCCTTCTCCTGACCTCCATCCTAACTCAGAGAATTCACCCGTATATTCAGTCCTTAATATTTACTGAGCATCTCCATGTCTCAGCGCCATACTGGAAACCAGATAGGTGGTGGGGGATAAGTCAGTCATTGCTTCCATCTTCACAAGGCAATGTCTGGGGGACACAGACACCAATCACACACCCACACAAATAAAGGTAACTGTCCAAGGGCATGTGTCCTCCAAAGGAGAGGTGTGATAATATATATTTAGAGGATATGATCTGTTCAGGCTGGTGGATAAGGGGAATAAGGTTGGCTACAATGGCTGTAAGTAGGAGTTACCCAGACCCATGGAGAGAGAAGGAGCTGTAAGGCAAAAGAAGACCCCTTGCAAAGACCCTATGGAAGAAGGAAATAGGAAAACTGGAAGATACTGAAAGGCTAGTCCGGCTGGAATGCAGGAAGCATAAAGAAGGCAGCAGAAGTGGGCAGGGGCCAGACCTAGCAGAACTTTCTGGGTGGTATTAGGAGCTGTGACTGATCTTAGACCCAGGCAAGTGCAAGTGAGTGATTTTAAACAGGGGAACACAGAATCTGGTACGTATTTTCAAAAGATGGTTCTGGCTACAGGGTGAAGAATGGTTTGGGAAAAGCTTAAGCAGGGAGACAATTTAGGAAGCAATTGCATCGGTTCAGGGAAGATGATGGCATTTAGATTAGGGTGGTATGTGGAGCCACAGAGAGAAGTCGATGGACTGGAGAGAGTAGATAGATACGAGAGGACTTCGTACATGTGATGCTTAATTTTATGTGTCCACTTTGCTAGGCTTTACAGCCCAGTGACATCACCAAGCATTAACCGAGGTGGTGCTATGAAGGTATTCGTAGATGAGGTTAACATTTATAGATAGATGACATGAAGTAAAGATTAGCCTCCATAATTCAGATGGGTCTCATCCAATCATTATGAGGCTTTTAAGAGAAAAAAATTCAGATTTCCCAGAATAGAAAAATGGTGCCTTAAGACTGCCCTATCAACTCCTGCCTGAGTTTCTAGCTGTTGGTTTAGGAGATGTTGTAGTTTATGGACAGTCACTTGAGCCTCTGATTGGTGGAGCCCAGCACTGGCTACAGCAGAGCTGAGTTTTCCCAGGTCCTGGAGTGAGGGAGTCCTCAGGCTGGATGAGACTGAGGTCCTGGGTGAGAAAGGCTGAGGATGCTGGTACTCACCACCGAGCAAACTGGCCCAGAAGAGAGTCCAGAGGAAGAGCAATAAATCGGTGACCTCTAGTTTCCATTACTGTGAGCCTTTTAACCCCTGGAGCTGAACAAAAAAGTAAATAAAGTCCCAGAATAGAACTGACTTTAAAAATAAAAAAGGAAAAGCTTTCTTTTCTTCTGCTGCCTTCCCTTCTCCCCACCCCCTTCCTTTCTGTGGCTCAGGTTCTGATCCTGGCCTCCTCGGGAGAGAAGAGAGTCCGCTGTCTGCATGAGCTGGCAATGTTGGGAAAGATCCTGTTATTGGTGTGGAATCTCAATCCTTCTGCGCTCCTGCTAAGCAGCCCTGTCAACATGGTCACCTGGTGACTCTCTTGCTTGATCATTGTACCCTGATAATGCAGCAGGTTATGAGAGCCGGCAGCAGAGGGAAAATAAAGGTGGGTGAGTCCAGTGTTGAAGCCAGTTCCCTCAGGGGAAAGAGACCAGGAACGGGTACATACAGATTGGTCTGTGTTTGCTAGATTTCACCCCCCTCTTTTGGATCAGTACATAGACCGGAGAGGCAGAAGACCTCATCCAGAATCTGAATCCCCCTAAGACCCATCACATAGATGGGAACTCATGTTCAGTCCCTGAATACAGTATGCAGGGTATCATGCAAGGCAACCAAATTCAGTGTCTCAGTTTCTCCCTCTGATTCCCCGTCCCCTGAAAAAACAAAATAAAAAAACAGGAGTGATAATTTTCATACATTGATACCACAGCAGGCAACAGAATTATAATGTGTGAAGTGACTTCAGACATTCAGCTAAATTGTATGAACTCCCAGGTGATGGAGGAAACCTTTCTCCTCACCTCTGACTACTGTTCAGCCGGGTGCTCCTTTTAACATGCTTAATGGTGCAAGGTAGAGGGAAGGAACTTAACCCAGCTCTTATTCATTCTACTGTCGCACAGCTTGGGGTTTTGCAAATTTATTTTCTCTACAGAGCCAAAAGCTGTCTTAGGTAAGCTCCACTGAGGAGGGAGGAGGCACTGTTGGTGGAACTCAGATCCAGCACAGTTTATTACAAGAGCTGCCGATTTACTGGACATCCTCTGTTATCAAAAGTCCTGCCTTCTAACACAACTTGCCAAGAAATAATCCATCAAGTATAACCAGACAAAGAGAGAGATGTGCATACATACATATGCTACAGACACATACATAAAATATCTCAGGAGCAAAGTGAGAGCATAAAATCAGCTAGCAGAAATGGCCCAACTTAAACATGGCATTAAGGAGTATGAACAGACTAGTTCTAGAAATGATCAGAAATTCCCAGTTGAATCAAAGACTGATATCAAAGACTCAGAGATACCTCAAGGCCAGCCTCTCCAGAGAGGATTGGAGCTGATTGGAACTCAAGCTCTATCTTTTCCCTGTGCATTTCAGAGAACACTTTAAATCTCCAAAGATTGAACTATAAAGAGAAATTAGTTTATTAATAATTCACAGCCTTCAAGGAAAAAAAAAGTCAAAAGCATATGTTCAGGAACAAAGCTGATTTTATTTTTCTTGTTTAGAATAGAGTGACTTGTAGAGAAGCTGTAGTGCCAGGCTCAAAAATTGAATTTGGTCTCTTTTTCCCCTTGTCTTCATGTTTTTAAAGAAATGTTTCCAATAAAATATACGTGAGCATTTAGTCTGATTTCCCTCTGCATACTTCAAGTTTTTCAAATCCTAGGAGGTTTGGGGGTAGTGTCAAAAGCAGAATACTTTATTCAGGACTTGAATAGTTTGAGATATTTTCATGGTGAAGTTATTAGCCTAGCAGACTTAATTGGACTTTGTGAATTCAGGACAACATCCTCAGGAATGGGTGTGAATAAAAATAAGGTTAACAAAAATCCAGATTTAAAATGATTCAACTAAATCACTAAATGATCAAGTCACTCTTTGAGAGAAAGCTCTTGTTAATATGAGGAGAGAGATGCATTTTTCTAGGAACCTACTAGACTGAGATGTTCCGGAGGACAAGAGTTCTACCCCCATTTCCTTGCGATCTCAGGGCTAACTCATGAGCCAATGACTGAAGTGCTTCACTTTCCCCAATGGGGCTGAAAATAGGCTTGCATAAAGACACACATGGGGACAAGAAGAAGCACATCTGACCTCTTCCTGGATAACTTAGCATTCCTGCATAGACTGGCCTTGACCTTCCTCAAAAGAAAAGCCCTGTGCCAGTGGAGGGGCGTCTGTTTACTACATCCCACACACTTATGACTCCTTCAGGACATTTTCCCTACAATTAGCTTCCTCTCACTTTTGCAAAGTTTCTCCATCCTGCGGATTGCTGCCATCAGCTCTGAAACCCTCATTCCTTAACAAAATCCTTGACCTCAATACTCCTATACCTTTAACCAATTCTATTTGGCATCTGTGTAAAACAAAAGCCAGTTTTAAAAATTATCTTACCTTGCTATTTTATTTCCTAACATCTCATTTCTTCTTGAATCTATTCCAATCAAGTTTCTGACTTTACTACTCTACAGAAACAAATAATTTGTTATTATCTGAGATTATATATTTATGCTTTGATTTGTTAATTGGCTATCTTATTAATAAGTAGTCTCCATTAAAAGGACTTAGCTTTATTTTATCCTTAGCACAGGGCTGATACATAGTAGTTCTCAAAAAAATATAGTTTGTATGAAAGTGAAAGTGTTAGTCACTCAGTCGTGTCCGAATCTTTGAGACTCCATGGACTGTAACTCACCAGGCTCCTCTGTCCATGGGATTCTCCAGCCAATAAGACTGGAGTGGGTATCCATTCCCTTCTCCAGGGAATTTTCCTGACTCAGGGATTAAGCTCACATCCTCTCCATCTCTTGCACTGGCAGACAGAATCTTTACCACTGTTCCACCCAGTCAATATTCATGCACAGTCCAAGCTATCGTCCCTTTGATGGCTAAATAGTAATATTGACACATAAAATTACTGCTAGAGAAATCCCTTTACTAATGGTCACTTTTTGAGAAATGACTGCTGGAGAAATATTCCTCTTCAAAAATAGAAATTCACGCTCAAAAATCTCATCATGGAGGATACTATAGGTACCTAGTAGGCAGTAAAAAACAACTGATAACCTTACAGCATATGACAATTATTCAATCCCAAAGAAAGGCAATGCCAAAGAATGCTCAAACTACCACACAATTGCACTCATCTCACATGCTAGTAAAGTAATGCTCAAAATTCTCCAAGCCAGGCTTCAGCAATACGTGAACTGTGAATTTCCAGATGTTCAAGCTGGTTTTAGAAAAGGTAGAGGAACCAGAGATCAAATTGCCAACATTTGCTGGATCATCAAAAAATCAAGAGAGTTCCAGAAAAACATCTATTTCTGCTTTGTTGACTATGCCAAAGCCTTTCACTGTGTGGATCACAATAAACTGTGGAAAATTCTGAAAGAGATGGGAATATCAGACCACCTGATCTGCCTCTTGAGAAACCTATATGCAGGTCAGGAAGCAACAGTTAGAACTGGACATGGAACAACAGACTGGTTCCAAATAGGAAAAGGAGTACGTCAAGGCTGCATATTGTCACCTTGCTTATTTAACTTATACGCAGAGTACATCATGAGAAACGCTGGGCTGGAAGAAACACAAGCTGGAATCAAGATTGCTGGGAGAAATATCAATCACCTCAGATATGCAGATGACACCACCCTTATGGCAGAAAGTGAAGAAGAACTAAAAAGCCTCTTGATGAAAGTGAAAGAGGAGAGTGAAAAAGTTGGCTTAAACCTCAACATTCAGAAAACTAAGATCATGGCATCTGGTCCCATCACTTCATGGGAAATAGATGGGAAACAGTTGGAAGTAGTGTCAGACTTTACTTTTTTGGGCTCCAAAACCACTGCAGATGGTGATTGCAGCCATGAAATTAAAAGACGCTTACTCCTTGTAAGCAAAGTTATGACCAACCTAGATAGCATATTCAAAAGCAGAGACATTACTTTGCTAACAAAGGTCCGTCTAGTCAAGGCTATGGTTTTTCCAGTGGTCATGTATGGATGTAAGAATTGGACTGTGAAGAAAGCTGAGTGCTGAAGAATTGATGCTTTTGAACTGTAGTGTTGGGGAAGACTCTTGAGAGTCCCTTAGACTGCAAGCAGATCCAACCAGTCCATCCTAAAGGAGATCAGTCCAGAATATTCTTTGGAAGGACTGATACTGAAGTGAAACTCCAGTACTTTGGCCACCTCATGCGAAGAGTTGACTCATTGGAAAATACCCTGATGCTGTGATGGATTGGGGGCAGGAGGAAAGGGGATGACAGAGGATGAGTTGGCTGGATGGTATCACCAATTCGATGGACATGAGTTTGGGTAAACTCCAGGAGTTGGTAATGGACAGGGAGGCCTGGTAAGCTGTGATTCATGGGGTCACAAAGAGTTGGACATGACTGAGTGACTGAACTGAACTGATATGCAGTTACAGCATTTTTGCTAAGTAGTATAATTTGGTGCAGAGAGAATGTATTCTTGACCTTAGCTGAGTTGCCTCAAATACATGACTAAACGAAGGAACGTGCATGTGCACTCAGTAACGTTTGACTCTTTGTGACCCCATGGACTGTAACCCACCAGGCTCCTCTGTCCATGGGATTCTCCAGGCAAGAAAACTGGAGTGGGTTGCCATCCCCTTCTCCAGGGTATCTTCCCAACCCAGTGATCAAACCTGGGTATCCTACTTTGCAGGCAGATTCTTTACCATCTGAGCCACCAGGGAAGCCCAATAGGATAATTTAGGTAGACTGATTAGGGGAGCATGATCTTAGGAGAAAATATGAAAGATGAAACCTGCAGGGAAAAAAAAAGAAGTCATATCAGAAAAACAAATAACCCAATTAAAAAGTGGGAAAAAGACCTAAACAGACATTTCTCCAAAGAAGACATACAGATGGCTAACAAACACATGAAAAGATGCTCAACACCACTCATTATTAGAGAAAAACAAATCAGAATGACAATGAGGTATCACCTCACACTGGTCAGAATGGCCCTCATCAAAAAGTCTACAAACAATAAATGCTGGAAAAGGTGTGAAGAAAATGGAACACTCTTGCACTGTTGGTGGGAATGTAAATTGATATAGCCATATGGAAGATAGTATGCTGCTGCTACTGCTGCTAAGTCGCTTCAGTCGTGTCCTACTCTGTGCCACCCCATAGACGGCAGCTCACCAGGCTTCCCCGTCCCTGGGATTCTCCAGGCAAGAACCCTGGAGTGGGTTGCCATTTCCTTCTCCAATGCATGAACGTGAAAAGTGAAAGTGAAGTCATTCAGTTGTGTCTGACTCTTTGCGACCCCATGGACTGCATCCCACCAGGCTCCTTTGTCCATGGGAGTTTCCAGGCAAGAGTTCTGGAGTGGGGTGCCACTGCCTTCTCCAGGAAGACAGTATGGAGATTCCTTAGAAAACTAGGAATAAAACCACCATATGACCCAGCAATCCCATTTCTAGGCATATACCCTGAGGAAACCAAAAGTGAAAGAGACATATGTATCCCATTGTTCATTGCAGCATGATTTACAATAGCTAGAACATGGAAGCAACCTTGATGTCCGTCAACAGACGAATGGATGAAGAAGTTACGGTATATATACTCAATGGAATAACACTTAGCCATAAAAAGGAATGCATTTGAGTCAGTTCTAATGAGATAGATGAGCCTAGAACCTATTATACAGAATGAAGTGAGTCAGAAAGAGAAAGATAAATACTGTATTCTAACACATATACATGGACTCTAGAAAAACGGTACTGAAGAATTTACAGGGCAACAGTTGAGAAACAGGCATAGAGAATAGACTTACGGACATGGGGAGAGGGGAGGAGAGGGTGAGATGTATGGGAAGAATAACATGGAAACTTACATTACCATATGTAAAATAGATAGCCAACAGAAATTTGCTGTATGGCTCAGGAAACTCAAACAGGGGTTCTGTATCAACCTAGAGGGGTGGGATGGGGAGGGAGATGGGAGGGAGGTTCAAAAGGGAGGGGATATATGTATACCTATGGCTGATTCATGTTGAGGTTTGACAGAAAACAGCAAAATTCTGTAAAGCAATTATCCTTCAATAAAAAATAATTAAAAAAAAAAAAGTCAAACACAGGAAGCCGGGACACCTAGTACTGTCAGTCCAAATGTCCTGAGGCAGAAACTACCTTGGCCTCTTCTCAAATCATCAGTGACTGGAGTACGATGAATGAGGAGAGAGTAGCAGAGATGGTATGAAAAGGCAGGCAAGAACAGATTAGGAGAATTTCTAGAAATGGTAAGGATAGAGTTTGCCTATCTGCCTGAAATTTTTATTTCCTACTGTCAGACTTTCCACTTACCCCCATCAGCTAGCTCCCAATGTATTAATATCTATCCAGGGGCACCTGGGATCAGATATGTCCCATGACAGTAGCTCAGTACTGAGACATCTCATTGTATCCTGTCACATCCTTATGAGTCTGGTAAGGAGCCTGGGCTGTGTACACTCTGGTCCAACCCAGGTCCAACTAAATTCTGGCACAGATTCCATTGCTCAACGTTGCCTTGGCCACCTCACTTTTATCAGGTTTCCAGATTTCAACAAATTAAAACCATCAGCTAGAAGGAAAAGGGATGCTTAAGGAGGATTTGTTTCTGACAATCACCTGAAACACTCTGTGACAAGGCAGCCTCAGTTATAAAGTGGTCCCAAAGCACAGGCCCCAGGGGTAGTGCTACAGCAAGGCACTAATTACTCTTCCTGAGAAATTGCCCTGTTTCAAAGCCTTAGAGCCCAAGGGCATTGACTATCAAAACTCAGCTTAGAGGCTTCTTAACAGGGACAGCTTATTCAGCCACTCAAGGGGCCTGTGTGAAGATCCTTGCCCCCAAATTATCCACACCGCCTGTCATTTGGTCTGACACTCTATTGTTATAGAGCCAGTCTTTCACTTCTTAAAGATTTTTCAGTTTAGCAAATAGAAATATTATCACAAAGAGTCAACACTTTAAGCCTTTATTAATTTTGCCTCAGTTCCTCTCTTGCTCCATATTTGCTTGTGAAGCCATCTACTTCAAGTCTTTCATTCTTGCTCTCACTTGAATTCCTGATAGCCTATTTCTCTAGTCCTTTTTAACGTATGGTTTTGTGAGTACACAGTGTTCTGTGTTTAAATACTATTCCCTAAGTGCTGGTGGGAAGATCTAAACTATGAATTCCATTCTTTAACTCTTTGATGATATCTATCTGAATCAAAACTGGCAGAGGTTAATTTCAATATCAACATCCCATAGCAAAACAGAAAAGCAAAACCAAGAGGCAAAGAAAGGAATTTTCAGCGAGTACCAAGGATTGTTAAACAAAGCTACTCTTTCTCTAATACCATGGATGGGTTAGAATCATAAATCGCAAGCTAGATACAGATACTTTATATCTCATATATAGTGACTCAAATGGTTTCTTTCAACACTGACTTCAGTGCAGAAGATTTAAAGATCTGAGCCCATTTAGTATCATATCAGACTAGATCTTTAGAAGAGGGTCTTTTGTGCTGGTATCCACTGAGGGAGTGATCTGGGAAGAGGGCATCCTGAGAATACGGGTACTACAGGGCTCCAAAGAAGCTATAATACTAGAGAGAGAACAATGTAAGTATAATAACAGAGATGGGAAGAATGTTAAGTCCTATCCCTTGGGGTAGTTGACTCAATAGAGTAGCTCTTCAAACAGTGGGATGATACATAATGCCAACATGAAAACTGATTCAAGTTTTTTTAATTAAAAAAAATAGAAAAAGCATGGTGATAAAAGGATATGAGGAAAACACGCAGAGCAGGACTCTGTGCAGATGATGACAAGGTTATGAAGGCCTCCTCAGTAGCTAAAATGTCAGATATTTATGATTTTTTAAACATATTAAAAATTGATAGCAGCATGACCTCATTAAAGAACTAATATTAGTAGAAAAGTATAGGTCAGTGTCAAAAACAATGCCTGATTCCCAGCAGAAGGTACCTGGCTTAGTCAACTTTTGTCAACTTCAATGATGCATAAGCACAAGCAGGATAGCGGCTGTCATTCCAAATTAACACAACCTCTGGTTTGTCCATGCTTAGTGTCAAGAAATTATGACACATCCTTGAAGAAACAGCCATCAGACACCAATGTCCAGTTCACACCTGTCTCACATACAACCCAATCTGATCACTTATTGATGTCACCAATTCAGTTTTGGTCCCATTTTTCACATTATTTCTTTTTTCCATGTAATCCCAGAATGACCATCTTTGCAAGGAAACCAGAGAGATGACACACCACCTCATTTCCCTAACCAAATGGCATAATGTTAGCCAGAGGGAAAGAAAACACACTAAAAGCAGGTGTTCTCTGGTGATCAAAACACATGGTCCCAGCCAAAAACCAACACCTAGAGTAGTCAAAAGGCAACTCCAAGATAAGCATGGATCTACGTTGATTCCCAAAGCGCTCTGCTCACTGAAAGCCCATGTTAGCAGGAAGGTGAGTATTCAGCAGAGGGACTTAGAGGGCACATGGCAGATGTCACTCCCCCATAAGATGACTATTTATTTCCCTTATAAATAAGCTAAGGCAGAAATGGTCCCAGGACTGCCAGTATGAAGAACATCAAGCACTGAAATGACACTTGTCTTCTGACAAGTGTCTTTCCATTTTTTTTTAATCTCTTAAGCAAACAGAAAGTGAAAAGTGAAAGTGAAGTCGCTCAGTCGTGTCCAACTCTTTGCAGCCCTGTGGACTGTAGCCCAGCAGGCTCCTCCGTCCATGAGATTCTCCAGGCAAGAATACTGGAGTGGGTTGCCATTTCCTTCTCCAGGGGATCTTCCCGACCCAGGGATCGAACCCAGGTCTCCCGCATTGCAGACAGACGCTTTAACCTCTGAGCTACCAGGGAAGCCCTTAAGCAACCAGAGGCTGGATTTATTCCCAAAGTTCAGTGCAGTTTTCAAGGTTTATAGGCAGTCCATGGTTCCTGAGGAACAGAGCATAAAAATCTGGTGGAGTCAACCAAACTAATAAAATTGAGAATGCAAAATATGCCCCCACCCCTTTACACTGGTTCTAGCAATTGGAGGTTTTCCAGGTCCATTAACACAAGAGTGTTATCATTTTTTTTTAGCAGAGGTCAGTGTTAAAAGTCCCCTTGCTGCTCCAGACCTACAGTCAGAAATTTGAAAGATGGGAGATTTGGCTTGGCTCATCCTATTTAATTTGCACTATGCCTCAATCTGTCAGGTTCTAAAGAAAGATACAGCCCAGGAGATTTGGGAACTTCCTAATGTGACTCAAGTTGGCAGCTCACACACTTGGCTTCACTGATACAGCTTCAGTTTCTGACCCCCAGGAGGCCAAACCAGCAAGAAGGAAACGTGTATAGTAAATGTTGAGACCTAAGTCTTTAATGAAAGTACCCTCCTTTCACTAGGCTGGTTCTTGTCTCAAAGTCTACCGTTTAGAGTCAATGCCTCCCTATGGCATGGAATTGAAGAGAAATAACAAAAACTCATGTTAACTCGAATGCCCAATAGCAGAATTGCATAAAACAATGTGGACGCTGCATGGCTGAGTGTCGGCAGCCCCTAAAAATCAGATTTTTGGATATTATTTAATTAATTACATGGGAAAATATTTAAAACACTAAATTATTAGGATTCAATACTGTAATGTATAGCATAGTCACAAAAAAACTGTAAAGTGGTTATGTGTATATGGCAAGATTTAATTTTAAAATTACTTTTCTAATTTTTTTAACATGAAATAGGATGATAATTATTAACATGTGTGGCAGGGGGATCTCCATCCCTTGATCCCTCCTTGCTCTCTGGAAAAAAACTGCAGCTGTTTAGAGAGATTCTCTTTAAATGATGTCCTCAGAGCCATAGCAAATCAATTCCCCTCCTGTGGTAGGAGAAGCGAAGGGACTGGGAAGGCAGTGGGTGGGGCTACCATCACTTGGATGGATGAAAGTGTTCTGTTGTGGAGGGGGGCAGAGAGAGACAGAGAAGGAGGAAGAGGGAAAGAAAGAGAAAAGGAAGAGAGAGGGAAAGAAGGACAAGAGATGGAGAGAGAGAAAGGGGGAGAGGGGAAGGGAAAGAGAAATGGAGACAGACATTTTCTGGTTTTAGAGAAGAAATACAAATAAGAGGTTTAAGTAAAAGCTCGAATGTTGTAAAGTCTTCAGTGTCTTTCCATTTTTGACAGAAATGTGGGTAAAGATGGTTATTTCCTGCTGGACCACCCGTGCTTCTTTAAATATGACCTTTCTCTATAGGAGGGGATATTACAACTTCATAAGAATTACATATGTCTTCAAAAATTTTCATAATACCTAGGTTTTGCTCTTATACTCAGTAAAACAAATCAATTAGTCAATAAAATTGACTCTAGTAATTTATCTGGCTACTGAACAATGACTACTCTGCTTACTCTGGTTATGACAAGTCACAACGTGTATTTACCCTTAAGCCACAAGATAAAAGATGGTTATCTTTTGAATCAATTAATTAACTCAAATACTTAACTGAGCATCACCTCTGTGCTAGACACAGTGGAGTATACTTAAGATACAGTACTGAGCACACCACTTCAGCCCCTGCATGAAAGAAAGAGGCTAAAAGAGCATCCTGAGGATCATCTGGGCAGTGCTCCAAACCAGCCCTGGATAATGCAAATCCTCTCCCGAACGCGCCTTGAAAAGTAAGAGCCAAAGCCAAAGTATAAAGTCCATTCTTAATTAAGAGTCATTATGAATCAGTTTTAGTCTAGAACGAATGGCGATGAAAAAAAATGATAAATTCAGGACAGTCCTCATAAGGAGGAGAAAGTTCTTGTTATTCTGGTTATTATTATTATAATGCAGTGTCAGAAAGTGAAGGCTTTGTGAGGTGACTGGAGGTGAGGAAAGAACCCTCCCCTTCAAGGCTGTGTAATTTGGAGGCTGTTAAAATCCTCTCACCCTTTCTTTTAATGCATTTGTTACAGAGGAGCAGTTGCCCAGGGTTTGTCAGTAACAGCTCAGCATATGCAGAAAATCAATCCCAAACAAAGTTCAAAGAAATCCTTTCAAAGCTCTGTTCGAGGTGACAAATGGTTGCTAATGAGCAATGGAGGCCTTCTCCTCATTTGACTGACAGGTGAAAGGATAGCTGACTGGTGAAGGACCACCTGCTCGCTCCTGGCCCAATTAAGACCTCCAACTGTTTGCAGTAACATGAGATTCACATTAATTGATTCTCCTTCTTAATCTGCTCCAGAAAGAATTCAATGCATGAGGAAACTCTTGAGGAAAGATCATAAATAAACTGACGTGGATTGTTTTAACATTTCAATCGCTTTAAGCTGCCAAAGACTCCTCCTCCTTTGTCATCAACCACAGTCCTCTCTAGTAATCTTTGAACTGTGCCCTCTGCCACCTACCTACCTATCTTTTAGAGAGAGACATGCCAGAGTTTGATTCAATTCCTGCCAGAGTGTTCTATCCTAAATGGATGGGGATCAGCTAGCGCATTTGATCTGACTGGGGCTTGCAGCTCCTACCCGTTTCTTCCCTGACATAATATCAAGGCCATTCAAGGTCTGTGAATTTCTTAGACATTCTTCCACTGGATTTGAGCTGACCTCCCTAACTTGCATGAGAACATTTCCTTGTGTTTTGTGTTCATAGAACTCCACATCTGGGTCTGGATGGAATTTGCTATCACTTTCAAAATTGTATTTAAAAGTGAAATTGGCATTGTATCTCCATATTGTTCTCCCTTACACTGAACTTCTTGACTATGGAAACGACTGCTTATAGCCACTGAAAGGTACAAGCAAGGATATTCACAACAGCTTCATTTATGATGGTCACAAAATGTCAACATCCCAAATATCTATCAACAATAGAGTGGGTAAGTAAGCTGTGGCACAGTCACAGAATGGAATATTATACAACAATGGAAGAAAGCAAACCTCTGGTTTTTTGCAAAACCACAAAAGATTCTCAAGGATATAGTGTTGAATGAAAGCATCCAGATAAGAGAGAAATTACCTGGGAGAATCTACTGGGAGGAAGAATGAGGAAACCATACTAAGGAAGAAGCTGGGGGTTTTCTATATTTTGATCTGCATCTGGTTCCTAGAGGGTAAACATATATAAAACTTCATTGAGCTGTAGCTAAGATTTGTATGTTTTACTACCTGGACTTAAAGAAATGCAACAATCAATCAAATTTTGCTGTTTATTTGGGACTGGAAGGAGATGGGGAATTCACTAAAACAAAAACCCTGTTTGAGGGCAACTTGCTTTAACTGGCACGTGCAGCAGGGATCTAGAGTACAGTGTTAGTAACGGTAACAGTGACAATAACCCATGTGTTTTCATGTTCATTGCAGCACTATTTACAATAGCCAGGGCAGGGAAGCAACTCAGATGTCCATCAACAGATGAATGGAGAGAGAAGCTGTGGTACATATATACAATGGAATATTTTCAGTCATAAAAAGGACTTTACTTGAGTCAGCTCTAAGGAGGTGGATGACCCCAGAGCCTTTTATACAGAGTGAAGTAAGTCAGAAAGAGAAAAACCAACATCATATGTGATTACACATGCATGGAATCTAGAAGGATGGCACTGATGAACCAATTTCCACAGCAGCAGTGGAGATGTAGACATGGAGAACAGACTTATGGACACAAGCGGAGGGAAGGAAGGAGAGGGTGGGATGTGTGGAGAGAGTAACACGGAAATGTCCATTACCATATGTAAAATCGATAGCTAGTGGGAATTTGCAGTATGACTCAGGGAACTGAAACCAGGACTCTGTTAACACCTAGAGGAGTGGGAGGCAGAGGGAGGGGACATACGTGTACCTATGACTGATTCATGTTGATGTTTGGCAGAAACCAATGCAATATTGTAAAGCAATTACCCTTCAATTAAAAATAAATAGATTTTTTTAAAAAGTTAAAAACATGTGTTTTAATAGTCTTTGCAGTATAAGAGTAATCGTCAATACCAGGTAAATATTATTCATTTATATGCATATTATACACACACACACATATATAGCTTCAGGAAAACTAAAGGGCTTGTGACAGGCTCAGTAATGGTTCCCCCAAAGTTATCTACTCCCTAATCTCTGGAACCTGTGTTACTTTTTCTAGCAAATCACATTTAGATGTGATTAAGGGTCATGAGTGAGGGGATTACCCTGGATTACCTAGGTGGGCCCAAGGTAATCACAAGAGTCTGGAGAAGAATGAAGAGGGAGACCTGACTACAAGAGAGAAGAAAACAATGTGACCAGCAGAGCAGAGACTGGGACGGATGATGCAGCCAGGAGTCCAGGAATACAGTGGCCTCTCGAAGTAGAAGAGGCAAGGCACAGACTCAACCCTGGAGGCCCCAGACCACTGTATCAGTTGACATCTTGCTTTACCCTTATTAACTCTCTCTTTTTTCCACTTCCCTTTAGAACTATAAACAAATAAACTTGTGTTGTGTTTAAGCCACCAAGTTTATGGTAATTTGTTATAGCTGCAATAGGAAACTAATATGAGCTTCAAGATCACAGTACTCTATCACCACTTGCCCTCCAACCCCCTAATGTCAAATTCTAACTCCTGCCACCACTTCTATCACACCAGGCACTTGACACAGAGCAAGCCAAAATTCAAAGGCCCAGAATTATAGCAACCGGGCATAGATGGGTCTGTCAGGGAGGCACAGTGGACTCCTCCCAAGATATCCTCAGGGTCCCTTTGGGTATAACCAGGACTTTCCAGGTAAGAGTTGGTAAAACATTCTTTCTACTAAAACCGAGCTTTCAAGCAGCGAAAGAAACCACCAAAAGAGCTGCCAGAATACTTTGAGAGTCATTCCTAGATGGGCCTGGAAGCCTCCTGGGCAGGAAAGCCACATATTTTTAGTGAGTTATGTCTATGGCATACAACTCCAACCCCAGAGTAAATTTTCCAACTGTGGCTTGAGCTATCTGGTTTGGCCACCTATGAAGATTCAATTTTCCGGTGGATTGTTGAGTCTCCCAGCCACTTAGTGGTAATTGGAATATTTTATTCATTCATTCACTCACTCATTCAGTACTTACTGAGCTGTTACTCCGTGCCAGGTAAATAGGAAGTAGAGGGGAACTGGAAAAACTGAGTTCCTGCTCTCAGAAACTGCGTGTAGTATGCTGAGAGTTTTCTAGAGACCTGTGGCTGAAGGGGTGAAAACAAAAGGATCATTGATTTGGGAGGCATTGCTCCTCCCAAGTACACATTTCTCACTAATACTGGATAATAGTGCAAGGTCAGTGTATTGATGGTAATAGCTCATTCTTGTGCTCTGTTTGGTGGTTTAGTCGCTAAGTTGTGTCTAACTCTCATGACCCCATGGACTGTAGCCCATTAGGTTCCTCTGTCCATGGGATTTTCCAGGCAAGAACACTGGAGTGGGTTGCCATTTCCTTCTCCAGGGGATCTTCCTGACCCAGGGTTTGAACCTGGGTCTCCGGCACTGCAGGCAGACTCTTTACTGACTGAGCTACCAGGGGAGCCCAACTAGTAACTATAAAAGATAAAATGCTCAATCATACGGAGAAGGTGATGGCACCCCACTCCAGTGTTCTTGCCTGGAGAATCCCAGGGACGCGCGAGCCTGGTGTGCTGCCGTCTATGGGGTCGCACAGAGTTGGACACGACTGAAGTGACTTAGCAGCAGCGGCAGCACAATCATATGTAATGAAGAGGGAGGGAGGGAGGGAAGGAGAGAGCAAGGGCAGGAAGAATAAAGGGAAGATGTGAGGGATAAGCTTCTCATTAGGCCACCACAGCCAACACTACTGTCACACTGATCTATTTTCACACTGTTCTCCTACCAATCTGTGCTCTCCTTGAGACTGGGGGTCACATTTTATTCAATTGTGTAACCACCACAGCCAGCACAAAATAACAATTAATAAAAATAATTTTGGATCAATGAACAATTCATAGAACACTCTGAGACAATTTCAAAGAGCAGCCACTGAGCAGTCACTCAATCTGCTTGGCCTTCTTAGGCCCTCTTGGTCCAGGACAGCACCTCCACCTCCCACTTTACCAAGTACTGCATCACCCTGGGATTAGATAATTAGTGAATATTTGTTCTTCAGATCAGCAGATAAGTGTGTCCTGTGGTCAAAGCAGGTAGGGTGTAAAATTTAAATAACGACGACTGAGGGTAAGCTCACCCCAGGTAAGTGCAGCATCACTTGGCCGTTTTAAATCGCCAGCATAAATATTTATGGAGGAGAGGATAAGATTAAAAAACAACAACAACAACAAAAACAAAGCTAGAAGTTAGTGACAAAATCTGTTTCTTGCTAGTTTCAGAAGAGACAAGCAATCCCAGATCTCTGAGTCCCTGCATCATTTAAAAGAATTAATCATTTCACACCAGACGGAGACCAACAGTGAAGTTCGTTGAGGGAAGTTTGGAAACCTGAGGAAAACAAGGTTTTCCAGCTGCCACTGTGCTTCCGAGCTTCTCAGAGGAGCGCTTGGCTCCAATGATCTGTTTCTCATCTACTTGTGTGTGATTTTTCAGGCTCTTCACTGTGAACTGGGGACTGACTGGGAGGTGCAACTTTCCCGTGTTTCTCCTCTCAAGAGAAATTGGAAATATGTCCTTTCTCTAAGCTGCCTGAAACATTTTCTAGACAGAAGATTAACTGTATCGCTGCTGCACTGGATGTTCCATGGATGAGCAGCACACTCCTCTTGCCTGCCTGAGCTCTTCCATTATCCATCAGGGAAGGATTCCGGTGGGGCCAGGGCTAAGGGATGGGACTGGCAGGCTGGCATCTGCCTTAGTTGGCTCCCAAAAGCTCTATTCCTGACCAGTACCCTCCCAGAGCCAAGGAGTCAGGGCCAGGCCCTGAAGCAACCCAAGTAATGTAAATAGGTGTTTGGCCTTCAGGTAGTGTGGGAATCACTTCTGCAGGTTTGCATTTTCCATCATTAAAAACTTCATAAGGATATCAGCCAACATGTAAAACAAAGCCACAACTATTTCTCTAGCCCAAAGACAGGAATGGTCACCTGCATATGCCTGAAAGAGGAGCCAGGATTGCCCTGAGCAAGCGTGGAGAAGCCTAATATTTTCTTTGCAGTCACCACACTGGCTCCAACAGCTTCCCTTCATCCCCATGGCTTTCAACCTCCATCAGAGTCAAAGCCAGTCGTGACAGTCAACTTCGGCTGATCCTTCTACTCTGAACACACTTCCTCTGGTACCCATAGATTCAATCCCTCACTCTTCAGGGCTCTGCTCAAATTCCCCTTTATCTGCAGCCTCTCTGGTTATCCTGACATAGCAGCCCTCTCATTTTCTCGTTCTCTTATCCAGCTTCCTTTTCTTTCACAGCACCTAGCACCACCTGACATATATTTATTTATTTACTGTCTGTTTTCTCCTCCTAGAATATAATCTCCTGGAACATAGGGACTTAGGTTTCTTGAGGTCACTCTTGCATGTATTCTAGCAGGTAGAACAGTCCTTGATGTATAGATGATGTTCAATATATTTTGTTGAATGAATGAACATGTGGTCCTGCCAGACCAAGTTTCTTCCTCTGACAAGGAACTTGTGTTGAGTGTCAGGATGTCCTACACATGCTAATATCAAAAAGACAGAAATGGTGTTATACAAAGTGAAGTCAGAAAAATATTGTATATTAACACATATATATGGAATCTAGAAAAATGATACTGACGATCCTATCTGCAGGGCAGGAATAGAGACACAGACATAGAGGCTGAACTTGTGAACACAGTGAGGAAAGGAGAGGGTGGGGCAAATAGAAAGAGTAGTGTTGACATATACACACTTCCATGTGTAAAACAGAGTTAGCAGGAAGCTGCTATATAACACAGGGTGCTCTGTGATGACCTAGAGGGGTAGGGTGGGAGGGAGACTCAGGAGGGAGGGGACATATGTATACTTATAGCTGATTCATGTTGTTATGTGGCAGAAACCAACACAACATTTTAAAGCAAATATCCTCCAAATAAAACTAAAAAATAAAAAAGATGGAAATGGGCCTGAAATGCACTTAGCTTCTTAATAAGCTATTTTAAACCTAGCACCCACAAACTTAACTCTTGTTAGTTTTTCACACAATCATTCCTTGACATTTAAGGGTTGGCTGGAATATGCCAGAGTAGGCTTGGTGCCAGTATGGGAACAGTGATAAACAGAACAGACACCCTTCCTGCCTTCAGGGGGCTGAGAGCCTGACAGGAAAGGCAGGAATGAAACAAGCAGTAGCAAGTAGCCCTCCTGAGAGTTACATGGGGAAATACAGGGAGCTGCTGGAACACAGTGCCTGAGGCCTAACCTTCTCTGACGCCTATCCTCTTTTAAGAAATTATAAAGTAACCATCTTTTCTAAGAACTAACAAGCAATCAAGCAGTTTTCCGGGAATACAGCATATTTAGAGTGGTAGTCGCTCAGTAGTGTCCGACTCCTTGCCACCCTTTGGACTGCAGCCTGCCGGGCTCCTCTGTCCATGGGATTTTCCAGGCAAGAATACTGGAGTGGGTTGCCAATCCCTCCTCCAGGGGATCTTCCCAACCCAGGTCTCCTGCATTGTAGGCAGATTCTTTACAGTCTGAGCCGCCAGGGAAGCCAGTATACATAATGCCCGATTCAAATAAAACCGTAATGCTTTATGATAACCCTTGAGACGTGTGTCGGGATTAACAGCAGGTCAGTTTGAGGAAAGAGATGAAAATGCTATTTCTTGCACTACGATCATGTACTAAACATGAACGTGAGCACATGCTTATCTCCCTTTCTCTCTTCTCTTCTTTCTCTTAACCTCATTCTCCACGTGTGTCCACACTTACGTGTACACTTATAGGCTCATTCGTGCAAAGCTACAGAGGCTACCCTGAGAGTCAAAGCCGTCATTAACGGCTCTCCAGGGCAGGTCTTTCTAAAGTCCTCCAATTCCCTTCCCCAGTCAAGCTGGGACTGGGAGAAGGTCACAAGAGTGTTCATGTAGGAGTAACCATTCTCTCTGGTCCTGCTGGGAAGTAGGGCTGAATATCAGGCTATCTCAAGACACTTTGTGGTGTTTCTTCTGGTGACTAGGGGAGGAGAATGAGAAATCACAATTGACTCTTGGAGACTCCATCACTGGCTTTCTGGGTGACCTGGGCAAATCATTTAATGTCACACACTTCCCTTTCTTCACTGGTAAGATGAGGCAAAAATAATACTCAGCAATCCCACACAGGGACAAAGATTCATATAAAAGTCAAGCTCCTAAAATAAAGCAACACAGGCACGAACACAGGATTTTTTATTACTACAGGCAGAAGTTCATGGAGGGAAATGAAAAAGGGGAGGGCCTTCAAATTTTCTGTGACAGGATTCAGCTCCCCTCTATCATCACTGCCAGGCAAAATCTTGTACTTTATCCACTTTCCCCCAAAAGTGAATAATCAGATGGCTCTCCCTGCAATGCCTCTTTCATTCCATCTTTGCATTTGCCATGTAAAGAGTTCACCACGGGAAAATGGAAGCTAATATAGATAACAGTGACAATAATAATAAACCCTATATTTTATAAAGCACTATGCAGGTTACAAGTACTGTCATAAACATTGCTGTTTTGAACCTCACAATACTACTCAGTAATGGATAATTGGCATCCCCATTTTACAGATAAAAACTGAGGTTCAGGAACTAGTGGCAGAGATAAGACTCAAAACCAGTTATTCTGACTCTTCATTCAATGAATTTTTTATATAATGGACTAGTCAATGATAAGCCACCATCACTTGTTAAACATATTAGCCCCCAAATAGTCCAAGTTGTGAAATAGTCACTTTGAGAACAAAATCTTTCCTTCACAGTGCTATTACTCAGTTCATTTTTCACTTCCAAAGATTACATGAATTCTTTTATTTTCTAAAACTTCAGAATGCAAATGCCAGCACATTCGCTTGAGCATCCCTCCTTGTCAGTTGGGCCTGGAATTGAAAGTCATGTTCTCAGTACTATTTTACAGAAATGAAGTTAACAGAATCTCACTGTCAGAGCCTTGGCTCTCTTTTCATTACTTTTCGATGAAAGAAAAACATTTGAATGGGGGTAATGGAAGGGGCTGGCATAAGCTTGGGAACTGAAATTTAGGAAACGGCAGACTAGCCATTTATAGATACCCACAGTCAGTGCATTCAAAAATCACACTGAGGATCTCTACGGATTATAGATCCAGAAATTAACCCCGGAACCCACTTTCTGCATGGGTACTCCACTGGAGTCCCTTCTAAACAGATCATCCCACATTATTAAAATAACATATGTGCAGTTGCAACAGTTTTGGTATTCACGTGGCACATTTACTTTTATCTGTAAGGAAAGAGTTTTAGGAGGTTGTGGGAAGCAATCAGAAGTAACTCTACTCTGTTTAGCCTTAAAAAGTATCATCTTTGCAGGCATATTATTTCTTTTAGAACTCCAAGCACATCAGCTCTCCACAAGCCATCACTCTGCTACTCAGAGCTCCCAAAGCCAATACTTCAAATGTGCAATGACTAATGATAATCTATGATGACCTGAGACTCCCCCAAACTGTCTACTCTGGAATTATCAAAGAAGAATCCAACTACCGTCATTCCTGTAGAAAGGTTTATTGTGTCCCATCCTTTGCACTGTCCGTCCACTGGTAATGAGCATGTTCACTTTCTACTTATCCCTTGGAGGCTAGCTTCCTGGGTGTGCAACTTGTGTAAGTAACACTGGACCCCACACTAGAAGGCCCTTGCCTTTTGTTTAATACTCTGTTGTGTCTATCTTGAAATCATTAACAAGTTTTGAACAAAGGGCTCTGTGTTTTCATTTGCACTGGGCCCTGAATATCATGAAGCTGGTCCTGATCCCAAGAATGTAAGCTCCAAAGTAAGCTAACATTCTTGTCTGTGTTGTTCATAGATAGCATCTAGAATGGTGCTTGGCACAGTTCTGAATAAACATTTGTTGAATGAATGAATGAGTGAATGAATGAACACCAAGATATTCAATTAATGAGCATCTCCCAGGCCAAGCCAGGG
This sequence comes from Budorcas taxicolor, assembly GCF_023091745.1. Lineage (NCBI taxonomy): Eukaryota > Metazoa > Chordata > Mammalia > Artiodactyla > Bovidae > Budorcas > Budorcas taxicolor. The sequence continues at coordinate 69,434,760 of NC_068916.1, read as the reverse complement.
AACAGAAATACTCTTTAATACTTTTGTACCCTGAGTTCTGAGTCCAGACATTCCAAACTTAGGTTATAGGCCTAAATAATTGTTTAAGGAAGGAGAGCTGGCAGGAAAGGGACAAAGAGGAGGCCCAAAGAGAGATACAGCCAAGCCTACTGAGAGACACTGCCCAAAGACACAGAGAAGAGGCCTGGTGTGCTCCTGGGCCAGGGAGCAGGGGAGCAGGCAAGCCCCACCTCCCAAGTCACTAGGGGGAATTTTCCTTAATGTAAACCAGACTGCAGGCAGAGTTGTTTGACTTGCAACCTCAGGCCTACTCCAAGTCTCTAGGGTCTTGTAGGAGGAGAGCAGCCCATTTGAGACCCAGACACACCCCAGGCCTGTCAATGGATTTCCTCAGCTGCTAATCCCAGTCTTTGAGCTCCAACAGTTTTTGGGTTGTGGATGCAGAAGCTACCCTCATGAACTGTGCAGGCCCTATTAGTGAAGATCAAGAGAAAGGAGAAATGCTAGGACCTGAGTAAGCCCATTTCACCCAGGGCTGCCAGAGAATGGGTAGGCAATTGTTAGTACTGTCCACACAGAAAACACAGGACTGCACTTGTTCAGTAGAGAGTTTAATGTGGGTGATGCCATTTTTCATAGACTTAATTGATTAAATTCAGTCTTTGTGGGTTCAACTGTCATGTCAACACAACTTCATTAATTTTCTGACAACATCAAAGTAACAGGTCTCTCTCTACAAAGCCTTTCATGATTAATCCTAGAGGAAGGGGAATGCTAAGAAACAATCCATTTAGACAATGGGTTGTTCTCTTGAGCCTCTATTTATTACCCTCATTATTTATTTAAAAAATAAGTTATGGGCAGAAAATCAAGTTATCTGATGTCTTTGGGGAAAGTGAAGAACTTGGGTCATAAGGAAAGACAAATAAGAAAAGTGTAGCCAGCAAATAGTAGTTCTCTGGATCACTTGGAGAAAAAGCACAAAATGAGAAAGAGGAGGAAAAAACTCTGCACAATGTCCAAATTTCAGGCCCTGCCAAAGTTTGCAAAATATCATTTCATTTAGAAATGCTATGATTTAATAGCAAAGGAGGACGTTTTGTTGGAACGCCTAGCGTAACAAACACTTTTCTCTCCACTTAACAGCACTCCCCTGGCTTCATCTTGTGGAGAAAATAATAATTTGGATGTTTTGAATTATAGCAGTAATACTAAAGGCACTCCAGGCCCACCCAAATTCCCAGTGTTGAACGTGGTGTCAGGGCTCAGTAAGAATTCAGTGAGATTACAGCAGGCGACTGTTGGCTTTAGGATATGGCTCTGGGTTCACTGCAGTCGGGAACGAGCCATTTCTGTAGGACTGTACCCCTGCTGGGAGTCCTTTTGCCAGGGCAAGGCCAAGACAGGGCTCCCTCAGCTGAGAAGTCCCAGGGCTTTGGACCATGAGCAAGACCCAGAGGGAAGAACGTGAGTCTGAGCATCTGGAGGCCTTGGATCTGCTCCTAGCTTTGACACTAATGAGCCCAGTGACCTTGGGTAATGCTCCCTTCCTCTCTGGGCCTCCTTCCTTCATCAGTACAATCTTTGACTTTGAGAATTACAAAGACCCTTAGAGATCATTCTGGTTTATAGTCCCCAAACTGTGTTCATTCACATTCTTCCTGCCTGATTTGTACCTTTTCCATGTACCCCTTTTATTGCCATTCACTTTCATATATCTAATTTTAAATGAAACCAGTGTCAGTTACAACATACCAAAGGTAACTGTCAACTGTAACTTAGCGTGTGCCAGGCTTTGTTCTGAATGCTTTACGTATAATGTTTCATATTGTTGTTACAACTCTGTGATTTAGTACCTATTACCACTTTGTTTCCCTCATTTTGAAGATGAAACAACTGAGGCAGGGAGAGGGAAACTTGAGACTTGGACTCTCCTTGTTAAAGGCTATGTGAGTGTGCCAACCCACACGAATCTGAGACTTTCTCCTTGGCATGCTCAGAAGAATTAAAGCAGAATTTCAAAAGGAATGAAATGTTCAGTATTCAGCCTTATCTGATGCTATGAGTTTGTGCCACACACTTAAAATCACCCTGTATGTCTTAAGCAATAGATATCCCATAGTTCTGGTAATCACTCAGTCGTGTCTGACTCTTTGTGACCCCATGGACTGTAGCCCACCAGGCTCCTCTCTGTCTATGGAATTCTCTAGGCAAGAATATTGGAGCGGGTAGCCATTCCCCTCTTCAGGGAATCTTCCTGACCATGGGATTAAACCCAGGTCTCCTGTATTACAGGTGGATTCTTTACTGTCTGAGCCATCAGGGACATGGCTTAGCAATTGAACAACAACAGTTGTGGTACAGAAAGACCCAGTCACAGAATAATTTGAGAAGTGAAAGTCCATCCCATGGGCACACTTCAGTGGGACTCTGTGGCATTGGTCCCATTACTTCCTTCACTTGTACTGTCCTTTTCCTCTTATCTCCTGAATACTTCCTACTGGTACTTCAAGGAGCACCTCCCTGACCACCTCTTAAGGCCCCTGAGGTCAGGAGGTCAGCCCCCTCCTTGGTGCCTCCATTGTATCCTACACACATCTCAGTTACAAGGGAGCGATTACCTTACTTTTGATAACCTCTACCTTTTGACCCAACTGGTTCTTTGACATAGAGAGCAAAGCCTGCTCTAAGCAAGCCCATAAATCTATAACAATTCCAACTTTAACATGAAATGAGTTGAAAAATGATTCTGCAAGAATGCATTACCTGAGAATAAAATGCTGAACACAAATCTACATTCTGAAAGTGCTTTAAGGAAAGCGTCTCATCAAGGGTTAGACTGGATGAGGCTTCTTGAAACAAAATCCAGTGAGCTTGGATAAGACCTGTTTTCTTTTCCTGGTTACTCTCCTTCGAATAAGCACAGGTACTCTTTGCTACCACAGTTAGGGTCATCAGTCTCAAAACTCCTAGGTTTCAATAGGTACTAATGCCTCCAAAAGCACTTGAAGGTTCAGGGACAAACAGCTTGGCCCACTGTTACTCTTCCTTGGCTACTGATTCTACTTCCATCTCCTCCCCTCCCTCCTCCTCCTCATGAGCTCTTGCTCTCTCACTTCAACCAGAGTTCCCTGAATTCCCTTAGACCCTGACCATCATTAACTATTGAAAGGTATGTCCTTTGCAACCACCGCTGCTGCTGCTGCTGCTAAGTCGTGTCAGTCTTGTCCGACTCTGTGCAACCCCATAGACAGAAGCCCACCAGGCTCCTCTGTCCCTGGGATCCTCCAGGCAAGAACACTGGAGTGGGCTGCCATTTCCTTCTCCAATGCATGAAAGTGAAAGTGAAAGTGAACTCGCTCAGTCGTGTCCGACTCTTAGTGACCCCATGGACTATAGCCTACGAGGATCCTCCGTCCATGGGATTTTCCAGGCAAGAGTGCTGGAGTGGGGTGCCATTGCAACCACTGGTTAACCCCAAACACAAGTTTTGGTTGTTTCCAAGAGGGTAGTATTCAGGGTGGGGTTTCCTAGGTGGCTCAGTGGTAAAGAATCCACCTGCCAGTGCAGGAGACACAGGTTTGATCTCTGGGTGGGGAAGATCCCCTCGGAGAAGGAAATGGCAGTGTACTATGGCATTTTTGCCTGGGAAATCCCATGGACAGAGGAACCTGGCAGGCAACAGTCCATGGGCTTTTAAAGGAGTCAGACATGACTACTTAACAACTAAACATCAACAATATTTAGGGTGAAAGGGTCAGGAAAGCAGAGCTCACAAATTAAGTCACCATAGGTCCAGGATCACCTATAATTTGTTTACATATCTTTCTTCCTGACTAGATTAGAAGATTTTTGAAAGCAAGGACTCTTGTCATATTATTTTGTGTATTCCAAAGTGCTTCAAACATTATAGGCTAACAGACTGACTGAGTTATTTAATTCATGAATTACACACTTAGTTCATGCAGGTCAAAATTTTACCAGCAATGGAACCCATGACCAAGTTGCCTCTAACTGAATATTGTAGAACAGAGGGGGAGTGGGAAGGGAGGGAGGGGGAGAAAGAGAGAGGTTTAAAGAGGTTTCCTCAATTCATTTTGGATTAGTCTAGACCTTAGAACACCCCTCTAATGACAGAAAGCAAAGAGAAACTAGAGAGTAAAAGAAGAGAGTGAATAAGCTGGCTTAAAACTTAACATTCAAAAAACGAAGACCACGGCATCCAGTCCCATCACTTTATGGCAAATAGATGAGGAAACAATGGAAACAGTGACAGATTTTATTTTCTTGGGCTCCAAAATCACTGCAGCTGGTGACTGCAGCCCTGAAATTAAAAGACACTTGCTACTTGCAAGAAAAGCTATGACAAACCCAGACAGCGTATTAAAAAGCAGAGACATTGCTTTGCCAACAAAGGTCTATATAGTCAAAGTGATGGTTTTTCCAGTAGCCACGTATGGATGTGAGAGTTGCACCATAAAGAAGGTTGAGCACAGAAAAATGGATGCTTTTGAACTGTAGTGTTGGAGAACACACTTGGGAGTCCCTTGGGCAGTAAGGAGATCAAATCAATGAACCCTAAAGGAAACCAACCCTGAATATTCATTAGAAGGACTGATGCTGAAGCTGAAACCCCAATACTTTGGCCACCTGATGCAAAGAGCCGACTCATTGGAAAAGACTCTGATGCTGGGAAAAATTGAGAGCAGGAGGAGAAGGGAGTGACAGAGGATGACATGGTTGGATGGCATCATCGACACAATGAATGTGAGTTTGAGCAGACTCCAGGAGATAGTGAATGAAAGGGAAGCCTGGCGTGCTGCAGTCCATGGGGTCGCAGAGAGTCAGACACGATTTAGTGACTAAACAACAACAGGCCCTTTAGAAAGTCTTTCTTTACGTTGAATTGGAATGTTTCTCCCTGTGATTTTCACTAGCGATTCCTGTGAATGTCACTCAGTTGTGTCTGACTCTTTGCGAATTCCATAGACTGTATAGAACATGTATAGGACAGGTATATTCTCCAGATCAGAATCCTGGAGTGGGTAGCCTTTCCATTCTCCAGGGAGCTTCCCAATCCAAACACAGGTCTCCCATACTGCAGGCAGATTCTTTACCAGCTGAGCCACAAGGGAAGCCCAGCAATACTGGAGTAGCCATTCCTAGCCCCATCCATAAAGTACATAGCACAGGTTGAGATCTCTTCAACAGAAGAGCTTCTTTAGCCCTTGTATCACTCATGCCTTCAAATCTTAGAATTCTCAGATTCCTTGCCATCCTCGCAGAAGTCAGGCTAATCCGGTTCTGGATGTAGACTACCTGCTTTCCAATCCAGGCTCCACAGCTTACTTTCGGTTTGCTTTCTGAGTCTCAGTGTCCTCATCTGTAGAATGGAAATGACTATTGTAATGGTACCTGATGTGTTTACTGTGGGAACTAAACCAGATAACACATACAACGTGCGTAAAGTAGTGATAAGCATTTAACAAGCACGCAAAATGCTAACTGTTAATATTCCATGGCAGCAAACCAGAAGAACCATCCCAGGAGAGCCCACAGCTCCCTCAGAATAGAGTCATTTCTGTTAATAAAGCCTCACAGGGTTCAGTTCAGAGCTGCCACATCTCTTGATAGCTCATCTTGAACTTGTGGTCAATCAAAATCCCAAGATCATTTTCTTTTTTTACTTAAACTGCTGTCAAACCTGCTCTCCCACATCTTACACTGTAAAAACCTTTTTTTTTTTTCTGAAACTAAAAGCAGGACCATATATTTACCCTTATTAAATTTTCTGCAAATCAATTTGGCTTATCATTCTAACATGTCAAGATAAGTTTAAGTCTTGGTTCTGTCATCTGACCTATTAGTCACCCTTCCCAGCACTGTGTCATCTCCAGATGTCATAATTATCTATTTTTCTCTTCACCAAGTTCACGGTTAAAATTCTGAACAATCTCAAGGTGAAGGACAGAGCCCTGTGGTACTGTTGACATCCTTTGGGCAGCAGACCAACATTCTCATTTTATGGATGAGAAAAGTAGGATTCAGAAGCTCATCATCATATAATATAGCCTATTGACTGTTTTCCGAAGTGTGCACCTTCGAACAACAATGCCCTGAGAGATTTTCCGTAACAATGGGTTTCCATGGCCAAATAAGTGTAAAACCATGCACCCTGTTTCCTCTTGGAGATGTGTAGTGTTCAATGGCACACTACAGATTTTTTGAAATGCAACAGGCAGGAATCCCATTAAGCTTGTTTAGCCCAGAATTTCCCAAACAAATTTGACCACAAAAGCCTATTTTCATGTAATAATCCTGAACATCCCAAAGAACCAGTATCCCAAGGTCAGGTATGAGAAGATGTACACAGAACATGGGATCAGTGTCTCTCATCTGTCAGGAGTGTTAGGTCCTGAGATCCCTGAGTTCAGAGTTTTGTGAATTCCAAATGAAAAACAAGAGGGGAAAGAGCTTTGGGAAAGAAAAGATTACAGAACGGGAATGTAGGAAGACAAAGAGGGTAGGAATCAAGATCAGGGAAGCCCTCCAGGCTAGCAGGAATATTTATTTTATTCACTACTTATTTTCAGCACTTTGAATAGTGTGTAGCTAATAGCTGGTGCTCAAGCAATATCAAATTATCATTGAGTTCGAGCCTGGGGCCCTAAATGAATTACAGCCTCCCAAAGGGCATGAATGACCTCCATGCCTCCAAAGCTTCGGTAAAAAGAGGAGCCCAGAGCCAAATGTTCCTAGAAGATCCCTACTCCCTGCCTCCTGCTCTTACCTCTCACAGCCTTCCATCACACTCTGCCTCGAGACCATCAATACTAGTTTCATTATGCTTTTATCATGTCAGTCATCCCAAGTAACCGGGGACTCCCAGGGGGCTCAACCACCAGGTTTTCAAAAAGGCTCCCCTGATTTAAAGTTGCAGTTTCTCCATCTGGTACCCGCTCCCTTCCCCTGCTTTATTTTTCTTCCATAGCATTTACCACCATCTGACATAACATATATTTTGTGTTTGTTTGTTTATTGTCTGTATCCCTCTATTAGAGAATAAGCTCCATGCTGGCAGGAGGATTTATTTTATTCCCTGCTTTATTTTCAGCACTTCGAATAGCGTGTAGCTGATAGCTGGTGCTCAAGCAATATGAAAGTATCATTTGGTTCAAGCCAGGAGGCCTAAATGAATTATAGCCTCTCAAAGGGCATGGATCACATTTTGAGTTTGCTTTGACTTATATATGATGTGATACCATCTGCTGAGTGGGTCTTTATTACACTAGAAATGAATATTATTACTCAGATAGATATCAGTATACAAGAAGAGGCTATTAGACTCAGAAACCACATTCCCCCTCCTTCGGTGACCTCATCCTCCAGGCCCTGCATAGGCATGACTCATAAATCCACAATACCACCCTGACCCTCCTCCGTGCCACAGTCCACCTTTCCTGTGGCTTGCTGGACATTTCTACCATGCTAGGCAGCTCAAACTCAGTAGGCCCAGAGCCAGAAATAGTATCTCCTTCCTGCAAAAAATGAGTAAAGAAATAAACATAAAAACCAGCCTTCACCAACTCTATTACCTTGGCATCAAAATGAGTAAAGAAATAAAAACAAAAACCAGCCTTCGCCAACTCTATTACCTTGGCATCAACTTATGTTGGTGGCACAATAATAATAATGAAAATTAATAAAATCCATGATTTTTTCCTGACTTTTCCTTCTTCCTTACAGTCTCTATATCTGAAATGTCCCTGCCAGCTCTTCCTTCTGTCCCATTCCCATCCTAGTATTGGGTTCTTATTATTTTTGGCCTAGCGATTGAAATATTCCCTGCCCAAACTCTCTGACCTCTCATTTCCTATGTCTTTCATGCCTTTAGTGGGTTACGAAACCATATAGTATATCATGACCAGCATTTTAAGAATAGAATAGGAAAAGTTCGACTGTACTGCACATAACATAAAAACTGCAAAAGTTTTGTTAAATGTGTATTTGTATGCCCTGAACCATTATGTAAATAAATTTCTTATAATAGCTTGAAAGTCATTGCTCTAATCTAATGTATTCCAAAGCGATTTAATTATGTCTCCTTCTATCTAAACTTTTTAGTGACTGCATAGTACCCTCCAAATTCAGTTCAAATCTACCCACCATTCAGTGGTGTTTCAAACTCAGGCTCTCGTCTCCCTTGGTAACTTATTTTCCAGAACTCCTACATTCAGACCCTGAATGCTCATCATGGTAGACCACTCATTATTTCTCAAACATACCCTGAGGTTTCTACTGCCTCTCAAACAACATTTTTATATGTTGTTCTTTCCTCTAGAGCAGTGGTTCTCAACCAGGAGAAGGGAGGCAATTTTTCTCCCTGGGGATATCTGGCAGTGACTGAAGATATGTTTGGGTTTCACGACTGGAGAGGAATGGAAGTGTTATTGACATCTAGTGGGTAGAGCCCTGAGATGCTGCTCAATATCCTACCACACAGAGAAGAGGCCTCATATTAAAGAATGACCCTTCTCAAATGTCAGCAGCGCTGAGGTTGAGAAAGCCTGGTCTAGAAGAGCAGATTGCAAATGACCACTCAAAGGGCTTGGAGAACTCAAGTGTCTCAGTGAGGCTGAGCTACTGGTGGGGGACTGCAACATCACCGTCTAGGTGACCTCTGATTTCACCAGGGCTTACTGTCACCTAACTAAGGCTTTCAAGGCTTAGATCAAATGCCATCTCCTTCATAGAGACTTCCCTGAAATCAGCTCGCTATGAGACTTCTCCAACAGTTGGAATTTCTCTCAGTCTCTCTCTTCCACTTACCATGATTCTCACTTGGGCTTTCTTTCCCTCATGCTTCACCCAACCCCACAGAGCAGGTGCTTCTCAGGCTGAGACTTAACACTCGCTTTCTCCCTCTGGCTTCTCCAGAGCACTTTGAGCAATCTCTCTGCCTGAACAAATTCCATCATCCAAAGACAACCATGGCGTGCATCTCCCCAGCTGGCTCTGAGCAAGTCTCTTTCTGCCTGTTCCCCCTTCACAGTGGGGACTATCAAAGTGTTAAGGAAAGCATTGGAGCATGAAAGGATATATAGCCTTTTTCAGGCACCTGAGTGGGAAACTGAGTAACCAAGGGACAAAATGAGTGAAATGACAAAACAACAATAAAAAGGGTGCGTGGGGGGGCACATATAAAGGAAGTGAGTGCACTGTGACCTAATTTTTTGTTCCTCCCTATTTTGCCCAGAATCAGCACTGTCTACCACCTTCACGCTGTGCAGTGAAAAAGGACGCGAAGAACAAAAAAACATATAAGCCCCAGCTGTTCTCTTAGCATACCTTAGAGACTTATGTGCACCAGGCATGAAATAACTGCATTCTGAATGTGGCCCCATAACTTGTCAATTTCTTGTATTGTTACAGCTCTACTGTATGTTATTTTCATTAGGAGCCCTCACATCTGAATTTTTTAAAATGCAACTTGCTTTAATCATATCATTAAAACACATGATGTTTAAACATTCTCCTCTCTCCAAAAGAAGTATCCTTACCATAGTTATTTCAAATCCCTTCTTAGCCAGGAAAAGACTGGTCACACTCTAAATTAAGTGTCATGAGCAAGAATTTAATTTAAACCTAATAAGACAGTTATTATATGTTAAATACCATATGGTTATTAAAAACATATTTATTGAGGTTTAACAAGTATGTCAAGACAGTACTCCATAAACAGCAGGAATTGTTAACAGGATACAGTTACAGATTCTTACATCAGGCAATGTATCTTGTGAATAGATACACTTTATATTAGACCATTAAAAATCATAATAAAGAATCTCCAAGTGCCTCTATCTGGGAGGGCAAGTGGGACAGTGAATTTGTGTACTGCCTGCTCACCCCTAGAGACCTGGGATCAGTTCCTGTGTGAGATGGGCATGAAAAATGAGCTTGGGGGTCTTCCCCTCATCCTCATTTGTGCTCTGTGCAAAGCCAACTGTACCATTTGGCATGATTGATGAGGGCCATTTAGGGGAGCTTGCTGGGGTGGGGGAAGAGAAGAGCTTGGAGGAGTCACTTGGAATAAGTCAAAGGGAAAGGACTCCTGGAGGAATTGGTCCAGATTTCTGATGCTAACAAATTCTCATTATGCTTAAAAGTGTGTGTGGTGTCCAGGTATACATTCACACAATCACACACCCAAACATCCTACCCTCGGTACAGAGCGTAGATAATCATGGAAAAGAGTGTTTGAAAACATTGCTTGTCTATTTCACGTACCAAGTACAGTATGCTCTAAACTGGCCGTGTTGCTGAGAAGAAAACTGGGCTGAAAGGAACGAGCCTTCTCACCTTACGCCAGGTGCCCTCCTGCTGAAGCAGCAGAGGTCCGCAAAGCCTGTGTTTACGCCCTGTGTGCCGACGCTATGGCAATGGTCCTGACACGATGGATGGCGTCTGTTCAGCAGGATGACTTCACAAGAGGGTCAGGCCAGGGGACTTCAGATGGGCCATGAGTAAGAACCAGCAAAAACGCATATCCTCAACAGTTAGCAAACATGTCAAAGGAAATTATTCATAAATATTTGAAGAGCTACGAGGTTTGGGTTTTGAGTGAGCAGCTGTTGGTCTCCAGGTTTTCCTCAGTGCATGATCCCTCTTTTTAGAGTCAGTGTTCTGCCCTGACTGAGATTTCCAATGCCAAGCCCCAGACTTCCCTCAACTGCTTTGCATACAAAAGATTCCTGGATACGACAGTGCAGTTATGTGGCTATGCTGCAATCAGCCAGGTCTCTAGGTGGTGACCTAGAAAAGATACTTGTGTGGAATATTCAACTGTCTTTAGAACCATCCTTCTACTCTTATCTAAGATTGTTTATGTGTGTGTGTGTGTGTGTGTGTGTGTGTGTGTGTGTGTGCACGCGCGTGCGCGTATGCACACACACATGCCTGCGCATGTGTAGGGGTGGAAGGGAAGAGAATATATAATCATCACGTCAGCACAAAGAACTGACCCAACTGCATGGGGATAATTATGTTTTACAGTTTTGCTAAACACAAGAAAGTATTTTCTCAGGCCATTTAATTGAAACAACATCATGGGTTATACCTTCATTGTAATAAAACTCCACTGTGTGTCCAAGTGCCAGGGGATTTATTAACTTGCTCTAAGCTCTGAGAATCAGCAGGCAGGGTCAGACACGGCTAGTGATGATGACATCATCGGCTTTGGCAGCTCTTTTCAACTGGTGTTGAGTGAGGTAATGTCCCCAAAATTAAAACTGACAGCAAGATTAATGATGATAGATTCACTGACTTTTTTCATGATTCAAATTGGTGTTCTGTTTCTTCCATTCTGGATGGCCAAGAGAGCTTCGTGCCATTAGCTTGGCATATCAGCAAAGCCAGATAACAGGAGCCCCTTCTTGCTGTTGCCTAGGGACAGACTGAGACTTCAGGGCTAGAGGTTATTTACAGATGGGGCCAAAGGGTGACACACCCTCACATCTTTCTCAGAGGTTAGGACACTGAGATATACTGCCTTTATCAGACCAGCAAACACATGCATCCCATTGGTTACTTTGGGGCTAGAAAGGGTATGTGCTCTGTCGGGGGTTGCTGTGTGCAGGGAATACCTCATCGAATCCTGCTCAACTGAGTCAGGCTTTGTAACCCCTCAAACTGGAGCTGGGTTGATCTTGCTCTTTGTACTTCCCATAACAAAAAGGTTTGCTGAGGATGTTAAGAGCATGAAGAAAACTCTGAGGCAGAAGACTGGAAAATGTTTGAGAAGCGTGGAAAAGATCCATTTCATCAACCATCTTAGAGACTTTAAGCCTACAAACAGCTATCACCTTAATTAATTATCCTAGCCTCACTCTACTGTAAACTTAAGGGCGGAGATTAACTGTTTTCATCTTTGTAATTTCAACAACAATCACAGCAATGCATAGCAGGCACTAAAAAATATTTATTGAATGTGTGTGACTTAAGAAGACCTTAATGACCTCTCCTAAGAAACTGAGTCTCCTAACTGGGTTTATGGAACATACTTTCAAATAATGAAAACATGCTTACTTTGAAAGCATGGTATACTAGACTTCATTGTTGTTTCTCATGGTCCTTTGGTTACTTGGTTATGCTAGCCACGGAAAGCTATCAATAACAGTTCCATGCTTATACCAAAGAATTAAATCTGATCCTTAATATCTGGTATTTTGCTTGTAAGTCTACGGATAAGGGATTATTGGAAGCCAGCCATACAATTTGAAAGTAAACTCCAGTCTCTCTGTAGGCCAAGGACTCATTGCAAAACATTTTTGCAAGTATGAATACTTAGATTTGATTCATGAACAATACATTTTAGACTGGTTTAGAATTATTGATAACTTATTTTAAAACAAAGGAAAAGCAACTGAGCACGAGTTTGCTGTCTTTAGAGCAGTTTGTGAGAATATGGTATAAAGATGTTTTCATTTTCTTGTTCTTTTAAATATTATTGTACAGAGCTATTATTAATGCCTTCTTTTTAAATCTTAAAAAATCCTTCCAAATATTGATATTAAGTGCATCAAACAAAATGTCTTTGGTATATTAAACTTCTGCTCTTCATGCAAAAAAAAAAAAAAAAAGAAAGCATGGTCAAGTTTATCATAGTCACTAATCTATATGGATATGGCTCACTAGTCTGAAATGATATGGTTTATTGTGTTAAAAAATAATTTTAAAAAAGTTTAAAGCCAAAATGCTATATGATGATATAAGACATAGACAGCAGAATGGCAAAATTGGAGAAAGTTCTCAGTGTAAATCTCATTGTGAGTGTGGTATTTGCCTCAAAAGTTAAAGTCCATCTGTTGGTTCAGTGGTTATCTCACAATGAGACTTAAAGTTGACCCTGTTGGAAGTGGGAGTGGCACTGGGAAGGCAATATCCTTCTGTCTTCAAAGAGGGGACACAGGGCCCACTTGGCAGTGGGGGAGGATGTGGGAAGCCACTGGGGCTCTTTTTGGGAAGTCCTATATCTAAGTAGAACACCCATGGTCTCCAAAGTCAGGGCACATCGCCTGTCCCTGCCTACCCCTAACCAGCTGAGACATTCAGCAGGTCCCTTCCCCTGGACGGCAGGGGAGCCTCCCTTTCCCCACTGGTAAGGTGCATGATTGGAGTCGATAAGCACTGAGGCCCTTTGCAGGATATGCCTTCTCTGATACTAGGGATTTAACTGCTCTTAGGAGAGGCACACCCAGACAGATCAAGGGGACTAGACTAACTCCTTACTCCAGCTGTTCAAACTAAGTCAGGATTTTCCCTCCCTGCCCCCAAAGTTTACGGTACTGGTGGGGGGTAAGGGGAGAGGTTTCCCTGCCCTCTGTTCTTCTGGTAACTTGGTCTCAAACATTTTATTTCTAGGCAGGTTCTAACACTTTCCTAAAGCCACTGAAGCTCTTCACCCCCATTTCCTTTGCCATATTCCTCCATCAGTTCCTCCTCTCTTCTCCCAAATACTCTGTTCTCTTCACAAAGAATAACAAATAGTGTCTGGATGTTACGGAGGGTCTGTTATGTTCCATTAATGAGGAGTAGAGGAGATGAGACCCTACTAATGTCCCTTTTAGCTCAACCACTGGCACTTCTTTTTGGGAAAAAATATAACTATATTGACATTTTTTGAAGTGTTTATCCAACTCACAATGGTTCCCTTGATTAGGTGCTGTCCCTACAGCCACAGGTCAGGCTTGGGCCCCAGCAGCTACATCCATACCAGCTGATGCCTACCCTTTTGGACATGGCTGACCAGAACACAGAGGACACCTGAACCGTACAGGGAAGTTGGAAAATCTCTATTGTGAGGGGGTTGGGCTCCTCCTCACTCTATAATGTGATGCTTGATCCTTTACACCAGAGATGTTTAACCTGGCTGCCCCTTTAGAATTTCTAAACACAAAAGCCTGAACTGCAACAGTCCTGATCCAATTAGTCTAGTGGGAACAAAGGGGCACTGAGATATTTTTTGGAAGCTCTGTAAGTGATGCCAACATGCATTACTAGGGTGGGGAGCCACTTCCCTAAATTGAAGCTCTAGACTGTTAGTTTGAAATCTTCCACAGTGGTGATATAAGGCTGAATGCTAAAGGGCAGTGGTGGAACCAGAGCTGAGCTCCTGTCTCTCTTCTAGCAGGTGCCTAGAGTTCCAGAGAGTGCTGGTTATCACTGTGTGCCCTGTAGGAGACCAAAGGGCCCAGGGGAAGTCACACCATGAGATGCTGCCTCTGCCCCCACTCTGTGCAGCCATCTTCTCTCCAGAGTCCTGCATCCCTGAGCAAATCAGAAAGTGCTGTCTGTTCACAGTTTATAACCCCACCAGCACTGCACTCATTAGTTAGAAATACTGATGAGGGATTGCTATTTTATGTCCAATGATACAGGACACAGGTTGGCCCTGAACAGAGGTATGAACAAGGAGAAGGTGGAGGTATGTATCTATATGACTCCTGAAACCATGATTTTAGTTGACATACCATGAAGCTAACTCCCTGTACTGGTCTGGGAATAAAGACTCAGCCTGCCCCCAGCAAATTGAGGGTGACCAACCATCCAGGTTTTTCTGAGGCTCTCTTGCCATTAGCATAAAATCCCCTGTCATAGAAAACCCCTCAGTTCTGGGAAAACCATCAGCTCTTATGCTCAGGATTGCTTAAGACTGAACAAAGATGACTCTTTCCAAAGTTAGAAATATGTCTCCAGTGGACGTGACTACCTGTCTTTGTCAGTGCTCAGCATGCCTGTTGTGACCCCTGTTCCTAAACCTCTGAAAAAGAAGGATTAACATTGGGGGTGGGGTAATAAGCCTATTCTGAAGCAGAATGTTTCACATACAAAGCTTCCTGTGGAGCTAAGACAATAGAATTTATTCCTGAAACAACCCAGTCTGACTCAAGCCATGCAGGTTTTCCCTCCAGGTGACTTGGAAGTAGCATCTAGAGAGAATTTGGTTCATGTCTTCCAACAACTAGGGTGTAACATGCATGCTTGGGAGCCCCTGAGAAGGTGACTATTGAAAACAGGTGCCCAGTCTGCAGTGAAAGAAGGATTAAAAGACACTCAGGTAGAAGCAAAGAGGAGAGAAAGAAAAAGGAGTCTGCTTGGGGTTCTGCATGGGTCTCTATTTTCTACTTCCAGGCTCTTTCTGATCCCCATCAGAGCTCTCATTCTTTGGTTTCATAAGATCTTGAGGGCACAGCACCCCACTCCAGTATTCTTGCCTGGAGAATCCCATGGACGGAGGAGCCTGGCAGGCTGTGGTCCAAAAGATCACAAAGAGCCGGACAGGACTGAGTGAATTAGCACAGCACAAGGGCAGAATTCAATCTAAGCTGACTAAAGCAGAAGAGAGTTTCTTATTTCCTATTAGTGAGCAATCTGGGGTTTATGTAGCTTCAGGAACTGCTTGCTCCAGGCCTCAAGCAATGCAACTGTTTCTTTCTCCATTGCTCCGTTTGAGTTCCTTAGCAGAGCTTCCTCCCAGCCCTCTGGCAGCCTCATAGGACAGCTCCCAGAATCTCCCGGCAGTGTACTCTGCTAGCTTTATTCTCAGTGACAAAGGTGATACTCCTTTTAAGGACTGCCAATAAAAACTCTTAATGCTTCTCAATGGCTCAAATTTGCTGTCCTGAGCCAATACCCAGGGCCTGGAGAAATGTGAGGCACCAGCTGGCAGGCCTGAATCACACAGCTAGCCTGCTGCAAGAGGAAGAGCCAAAGCAACTCTGAAGCCCAGGGACTGAGGCAGGAAGAGGTGACTTCCCAGAGAGCCTTAATAAATGGTTACCACATGCCAGGTGGATAGATAGTACGAATCAAAAATAGCAACAAGTAGCTCCTCCTCTCCTTGAAATACACCTCCCTCCATTTTTGTCCTACGCTGAAGGAGACTACGTTTGTTACAACCAAAAATAATTCTAACAATTATAATAATACAGCCCACCATCACAACACTGTTTCAGAAATCTCCTCTCTCACTAGATTCACATGGTCCTATCATAGGAGCAGACGTGAGGCCCACACCCATATTAATATTTTGTCCAGACAAAGGACAAAGCCCCAAGCAGTTGCAAAATGTTTTGATATTTGAACTTCTAAATATGGCCAAAATGACAATATTATGAAAAGACTTTTTTTCCAAAGTCACTGTTGCTTAAATAGAAAGGCCCCATGTTTGTCCAGAATACTGATAAGCCTTCTCTAGTACCAGCCAAAGCCTAGAAGTCTGAGGCCTTCTGAGAAGAACTACTTAATTAGTAACACTGATTATAATTCAAAGCATTAGCAACATGGGAAAATGAATCTCTTTGATACCATAAACCTAAAAGGTTGTGTTTGTTTCGTTTGCATTCGTAAATGAACTAAGCCTATCTGTTTTCACCAAGTTTTATCTGAGAAAAACCAATGAGTACTCACACATAAATCCATAAGAATAAGAAAGCATCAAAGAGGAGCAGAAATTAGTCCTTGTTCCCTCTGTCAGTTGCGTGTCCCTGGATATTATGACTCGTCATTCTCTACAGAAATCTGGACTTTGAATCCTACACACCGACTCCAAAGACAGTTTCCAGAATGATCTTCCCACTGAGCCCTCTGTCCTCAGCATGAACTCTCCTCTCCAGCAGCACACAGTTACCTATCCCGACATCTGTTCTGTGGTTCCCCACTACCCACCCCCCATTTATTTTTTCACACTATACTTTTTTTGGTATGTCATTCTCCACCTTCGTTAATAACATCCATCTTCCATGGCTCAACTCAAACACCCCTCTGCCATCCATAGGCTCCAGTTTATGATCGGCTCACCCTCCCACTTGGAAGTCTCTAATGGCTTCCCAGTGCGGTGAGGGCAGAGTTTTCAGAGCCCTCGGTTAAACCTCTAGAGCACCCTAAATGATCTGTGGTGCTGTCTCTGCATCGCACTTCAAGCCATATGCTCCAGCCACCCTGGAGCCTCTTCACTTTCCAGGATTTCCCTAGCTGCTTTCTAGTCACAAATCCTTCTCCATCTGCTTGGAATGTTCTTCACTTGCTCGGTCTCAAAGTTGTCTCCTCAGTTGTTAGTTCTCAGCGGAAATGTTACTTCTTCAGAGAGACTTCGCTGCCTACCTTGGGCTATCTGCCCTCATATCCTTTGTTTCTGTCTACTATAGTAGTATGGTTCCTGTCTTCATAGGGCTTTTCTGATATTATTTCTGACATTTCTAATATTATACATACATACATACATATATATATATGGCCTATGAAGACAAGAAACATACATATCTCACTATAGGATGGTCCTAAGAATGCTCAATCAACCATGGCTATTATTATTACTTTACTGAGAAACAGACAACCCACCTCAGACATCCAGGAGCTGGCCTTGCTGTCAGCCAGGCTGTGATGTTCTTCTGTGTAACATAAACCATTTCACAGAGCATCAGCATCAGACAATATCATTCTGTGACCATGATGGATCAAGACAAAAATAAGACCACTCCATAATTATGTCTGAATATAGAAAAAAACATAAGCAGCATCCAAAGTAGAAAAATAACCACACTTCCCTCTTTCCTGTCTGACATGCTTGACTTCTGCTTCTTAACCAGTTACAGCCTCAGCATTGCCTGATCCCTACTTCTATAAAAGATTCATTTAGCTACTCAACCTCTATCTAGCCTCTCCTTCTAAATAAGACTTCTTTAGAGACTCAGTCACAGGATTATCCCTGCTTTCTTACAGCTTCCATCCAGAGCAAACCTCTGCTTTCTTAAACCTGCTCCCAAATCTCCTAACACAAATCCAGTTCCTACAAATTCTTTCTAATGCTGTCTTACTGAGATGATCCACTGTTCCTCATGGTGTGTGTTCTCCCTCATTGCAATGAGTAATAAACCCAACTTGACCAACTACAAGTGTGTTCTTGGTGGTCTTTGGCTGAAGGGCATTGAGAATAGTAACAATTATAACAGCAACCATTTATTGATCATTTACCAAACACCAGGGCCTCTTCCAACCAATTTACATGTGTTAACTTACTCAATTCATAAACCAAATTTGGGACACAGGCATGATTATTAGCACTGTAGTATTCGAAGGAGGCTAGCTTCGGAGAGGTTTAAAAAAATTGCTGAAGTCAGATAGCTAATGAGTAATGGAGCTGTTATATAAGCCAAAGCAGTCTGACCCTGACCCACCACTTCTTACTCAGTCCTCCTTGGGAATCTATCACTGTGCCTCCTTGAAAAGACACAGAACTTCAAGTTTATGAAGATTATGAAATCATTACCTTATGAAGAACTCAGCATGTGAGAGAGTTCCTTCAATAGGTTTCATCAACAATGTACTAAATGGTACTGTGAGGGTTTCCCAGGTAGTTCAATGATAAAGAATCTGCCTGCCAAGGCAGGAGAAGACCCCCTAGAGAGGGGAATGGCAACCCAATCCAGTATTCTTGCCTTGGAAATCCTGTGGGGTCACAATGAGCTGGACATGACTGCAAGCACACACACACAGAAATGGCACTCTCGGGGCTGCAGAGAAGAATAAGTCATAGTCCCTGACCTCAGGGAACTTGCAGGCTAATTGAGGAGACAAGACTTAAACACACAAAAATTTAAGTAACAATACAAGCTGCAGTATGACAGACACATTAAGACAGAAGAATGCATGATTCAGTGTTAAATGAGGTGTACAGATGGTACTGGAGAGAGCTCACCGTGGGCTGCAGGCTCAACCCACATACTCTAATTCAACTCAAAACCACAGACAGGAAATCAGCGAGGGAGCTGCTTTGTTAGTAAGAGAAAAAAAGAATAAAGCTTTAATGGAAAGCACTATTAAATTATACTTGCAGGATATACAGCTGAATGATTTTTAAATTTTAATTTTTGGCAATTCATTGTTTCGGAATTATAAAGCAGCCTATGAAAGGGAGCCTGCTGGTTATTTCCAATGGACTCCATATCAGGAGTGCTCTGGAAGAGTGCAATATAAAGTTCACTTCTATTTGGGAGAAGTAAGTGCAGACCTGACCCTATCTGGCCTCTCTGCTATGAATTACACTTGGGTTCGTATCCTTGCACTCTGGTATCATAGAGAAATATTAATGACATTTCCAGATACAATATTCTGGAAAGATTCTCAGCCACCAAGAGTCACACTAAGACTGGAGTTGTTTCTGTAAGGGATAACCAAGCTCTTGTAGTGGAATCTTCTATTACTTTTAGACCTAGAAGAAAGAGATATCAAGTATTTCTCTTGAGTAACTGTGTCTGAGCAAGGACTTTGATATAAACGTGGGCAATGACATTGGGCATAGCTCAGTTGGTAAAGAATCCACCTGCAATGCAGGAGACCCTGGTTTGATCCCTGGGTCAGGAAGATCCGCTGGAGAAGGGATAGGTTACCCACTCCAGGATTCTTGGGCTTCCCTTGTGGCTCAGTTGGTAAAGAATCCGCCTGCAATGCGGGTGACCTGGGTTCAATCCATGAATTGGGAAGATCTCGTGGAGAAGGGAAAGGCTACCCACTCCACTATTCTGACCTAAAGAACTCCATGGACTGTATAGACTATGGGGTCACAAAGAGTCAGACATGACTGAGCAACTTTCACTCACTCAGTAACATTGGGCAAGTTATGTCACCTCTTATCTTCAAGAGGGATCTAATAGCTGGGCCCAATTTATGGGGTGACTATGGGCTTATACATCATAATGCTATCAAAGGGATTAAGATGTCCAACATACACAATACATTCTTCAAACGTGTTAGTAACCAATATTGTTGTCACTATTTTCTACACTAATATTTTCATAAGTATTGGAAAGGTACAAAAGAAGCATGAGATACAGTTTTCCTTGATACTCCTAAACACTGAATTGAGGATTTACCCTTCTTGATTTGGGCAGGTCAGTCAACTACAATGTATTATTTAGCCACCATCCTATCTTGCATGGGCTTCCCAGGTGGCGCAGTGGTAAAGAATCCATCTGCCAATGCAGGAGATGCAGATTCGATCCCTGGGTCAGGAAGATCCCCTGGAGTAGGAAGTGGCAAAACCCTCCAGTATTCTTGCCTGGAAAATTCCATGGAGAGAGGAGCCTGGTGGGCTACAGTCCGTGGGGTTGCAAAGTCAGACACGACTGAGCGCACACACACACTCTATCTTGCATAGGCTAAGGAGCTTCTTTACAGAAGCAGTGAGAAAAATAAGAGCTCCTACTGCTTAGGACTGCTGTGCAGAGCAAAAGAAGTAACGTATACAGAACCCTGAGAACAGTGTTTGGGACTCACTAGCTTACAAAAAATACTATTGTTTATTATCATCAGCATCACCATCTTCATCATTTGGAATATTATAGACTTTCCCTTAATCTCAAAGGATTCAAGATCAATGATCTCCAACATATGCCAGGCAGCCAAGCCCTTGCTCACTTAGTAAAATATTTTTTGAGCCTATTCAAAGTGCTAGGGAATATTACACATTGTGGGAATAGTACACATTGCCAGTTATTCCCAAATCGTAACAAATGGCCTACATTTGCAGGTTTGCTGGCTGAGGTCAAGAGACTAGTATTTAGGAAGAAGGAGAGGGATGGAGAAGAAGAAACATAGTAGGAGAAGGGGAAGGAGGAAGGGAAGGAAAGAAGGAAGAGACAGAGGGAGAGAAAGATGAGGAGAATACGGTAAGCAACCAGTGCCTGTTAGGACTGAAATCAAAGTTCTGGCTGAGTGATTCAGGTAAATTACTGAACCTCACTTTTCACACCCAGAAGCAGTGATAGTGCCTCTTTCTTAAGGATCATATAGGCATCAAAAGAGAGAATACATGTATTAACATAGTGCCTAGCACATATTATATGCTCTGAAAAATATACCTGTATTGTCCTTATATACATAACATATATGAAGCACAAGTTGGAATCAAGATTCCTGGGAAAAATATCAATAACCTCAGATATGCAGATGACACCACCCTTATGGCAGAAAGCAAAGAGGAACTAAAGAAGCTCTTGATGAAAGTGAAACAAGAGAGTGAAAAACTTACTTAAAGCTCAGCATTCAAAAAACTAAGATCATAGCATCCAGTCCCATCACTTCATGGCAAATAGATGGGGAAACAATGGAAACAGTGACAGACTTCATTTTCTTGGGCTCCAAAATCACTGTAGAGGGTGACTGCAGCCATGAAATTAAAAGACACTTGCTCCTTGGAAGAAAAGCTATGACCAATCTAGACAGCATATTAAAAAACAGAGACGTTACTTTGCCAATAAAGGTCTGTCCAGTCAAAGCTATGGTTTTCTAGTACTCATATGGATGTGAGAGTTGGACCATAAAGAAAGCTGAGCACCGAATAATTGATGCTTTTGAACTGTGGTGTTGGAGAAGACTCTTGAGAGTCCCTTGGACTGCAAGGAGATCAAATCAGTAAATCCTAAAGGAAGTCAATCCTGAATATTCATTGGAAGGACTGATGCTGAAGCTGAAACTCCAATACTTTGGCCACCTGATGTGATCTGCTGACTCATTTGAAAAGACCCTGATACTGGGAAAGATAAAAGGCAGGAGGAGAAGGGGATGACAGAGGATGAGATGGTTGGATGGCATCACCGACTCAACAGACATGAGTCTGAACCAGCTCTAGGAGGTGGTGATGGACAGGGAAGCCTGGTGTACTGCAGTCCATGGGGTCGCAAAGAGTTGGACATGACTTGAGCAACTGAACTGAACTGAACATAACATAACTGACTCGAGACCCTAGCAGGACAGCATGACACCAGCTAAGTGGTTTCACATTATTCTTTTACTTTCTTTTTCTAAAAATTTAACCTTGAGTTCAGACTGCAGGGGAGAGCACAGCTGTGTTCTGTTTTCAGGTTTGAGTGTGAAGACCACACAAGCGCAGTGGAAACGTCTTTGGATAGAGTCTGGAGACTCAGATTTTAGTGCCGGCACCAACTGTGTTCACCTCTAGAGCTGGGTCCTGGTCTCTGTAACTGTGAAAAAGGTGTGAGAAATGAAGACTGGACTAGATCACATGTAAAGTTTCCTCCAGATATAATTCTCTAGGACTCTAATCCCTTAAACCAGTACTTCACAAAGAGTAGCTCAGATGGATTAGAATTAATGAGTTTCTAGAGAAAAATGTGTATTTCTAAATTTTTACCTGGGTTTATGGGAATCAGAATCCTGGAAGTTGAAGCAGAGAATGAAAGCCAGGAACTATATAAGTGTGTATATATTGTTGATCCTTGAGAAACACAGGGTTTAGGAGAATCTACCCCCTCACAGTAGAAAAATCCCTGTATAGTTTTACAGTGAGCCCTCTGTATCCATGTTTCCAGATTTGCAGATCCAAGCAACCACAGACTATGCATTAATGTAGTATATATTCAATATTTACTGAAAAAAAAGCATAGATTTTTTTTTCTTTTTAAATAAGTGGACCAAAGTGGTTCAAACTGACATTGTTCAAGGGTCAGTTCTGTGCTTGGCAGTGTGTGTGGTGGGAATAAGAAAAAGGAAATCGTAAATGGGAAGGAAGCCCACATCTGCTCAGGTAGATCACTGTAAATTGAACAACATGTAGAACATGTTGGGCACTTAACCCATTAAGATTACTGAAGATGCTAAGATGAAATATTTATAGGTACTTTTTTAAACGTAGTCTATAAAATAGGAGGTTGACTCAAACATAAATTACCTACCACATCATTCTTTAACCTCTAAATCTTTCTCTAATGCCCTGAAAGGCAGCTTATTAAAGCAAACTGAGTGTTTAAGTACCACATATATACTGGTTAGTTTACAAACGTCTAGAGATGCAGAAGTTACTAAAAGTGACAGATTGGCTAATAAAAGAGTAAACAACAATTTTTAAGGAATTTTTAGTCTGGAGAGAAAAGGCTTAAATCTCTTGAGAGGTGTGATTTTTCTCTCCTCATCTTAGTTCTGCCTTCTGGGCTGGTTCCATTCTCTGGATGAATCTTCCCATGAGGTAATAAGATGGCAGCCTGATGCCCCAAGGAAGCATGATGATCTGTTAGTAACCCTAAAGGAAAGACCAAGTGCCTCTCTCTAGGCTCTTGCAGGAACTTGGTTCAAGCTCTCATTGGATTAGCTGGAGTCACACGAATGACCCAGAGCCAATAACTGTGGCCTGAGGATGGGCATTTGTAAATTGGAGCTTATGTCACATGCTCACCCCTGGTTCTGGGGAGCAGAATTTACTACCCTCAGAATGCATAGATTGAGAATGGAACAGCATTGATTTCCCCAAGCAAAATTAGGGTGATATTACTGGGAAAAGGGACTTATGGTGGTAAGACAAAACAACAGATGTTCCTTGCAAAATCTGAAGAGTAGCAGGTATTTTTTAAGGTGCAAATTTACATTTTTAAACTGCATGACATATTTTGCCTTGCCTAGTATATTTTATTTCCTCTGTTGTGTGCATGGTTTCTTTTGGTTATATGTATGATCCTATACATAGTTATCACACACATAATATCTTAATGGTCACGGAGTTAGATGATAAATGGTGGTGGAAAAATGAGCAAAGTTTTGATCATTGTTTAATTTTCTAAAAGAACAGCTCCACCTAAGATTCTGCTTACTGCCAACAGTGACAGAGGAGTTGGAGACACTGCAAATGTGTTTCTGAGAACTCTCTGCGGGAGTTTCAAAAGTGAGACTAAAAACTCAAGGAATGTACTCAGGAAAGCACTTTCTATGACTCTTTAGGATCCTCTAAGGGAAATCTTTGGATTTTCTCACCTCTGAATTCTTATTACCTAATAGAATGGTTTATACACAGTAGGTACTCAATAAGTATTTATTGAATGAATATTTAGATGAATGAATCAATGAGTAGTTTCAATTTTAGAACTGGATTTTAGTCAGAAACACTTTCTAAGTTACTTAATATGTGGAACTATCTTATGGAACAGGATGGTCATTTAAAAAAATATATATATATATAAAGTTGTATTAATTTTGCCCCTTTTCATCATTTATAAAGGAACAAGCCAAATTTTGGTATTTAGCAAAATCAATTGACCAGGAAATGGTAGAATATTTTTATTCACAAACTGAATTTTATATGATTTCCAGATGCTAAAAAGTCTGTCACTATCCAACACTGCCCACAATGTAAGAGGGCAAAGATAATGAAGAGCAAAATGAGAGGGTAAAGGTACTTTGAGTTTAATGAGCTATTCATTGCATAAAAGACTAATTCAAAATCTGTCCACCAGGTAAAATCTCCCAAGCCAGATACGCAGAA
Source organism: Budorcas taxicolor (assembly GCF_023091745.1). Classification (NCBI taxonomy): domain Eukaryota; kingdom Metazoa; phylum Chordata; class Mammalia; order Artiodactyla; family Bovidae; genus Budorcas; species Budorcas taxicolor. The sequence goes on along the minus strand of NC_068916.1, from coordinate 69,410,435 downwards.
ACACAGTACTGAACTGAGAGAATTTCAGAAAAATTTTTAATTTTTATGTATTTCAAGAGCTGTATCTTATTCTTCAGTATTCTAGAAGGAAGAAACTGAACTCGATAAAATATCAAACACCTTTTCTCACCAAGGTGTCTCAAATTACACCAAAGCTTGAGAGGAGGAATCATGAAATGTAAAAACTCTTCTCAAAATTAGTAACATTCGCTTTTATTTTTAAAAGGAAGCCTAGGCCAGGAGCCACTAAGCTATGAAATCAAACTAAGAATGACAGGCATTCCAGTTCTTTATTGATGCATAACAACTATCCCAAAACTGAGTGGCATAAAGCAACTACTATCTTCTTATGCTCACAAATATTGTGTATCAGGAATTCAGACAAGGCACAATAAGGACGTTTCATCTCTGCCTCCTGATGTCTGGGGTCTCAGCTGGGATCATTCCAATAACTAGGGGTAACAAGAACAGCTGTGGTCTGGAATTGCTTGGAGTCTTCCTCTCATATATCAAGGCCTAGGCTGGCATGATTTGAAGCCTGATCTCAGTCAAGATTGTTTACCAGAGACTACACCTGGATTTCTATGTGCTTTGGGCTTCCTCATAGCATGGCAGCTTCAAGGTAGTCAGACTTCTTACTTAAAGGATGAGAGTTCTAAGGCTGAGTGTGCTGGTGAGCATAGTGGAGGCTAGGCTACATGACTTTTTATGACTCATCCTCAGAAATCACACTGCATCACTTCTGTTGTACTCTGTTGATCAGGTCATAAGCTCACCCAGATCCAAAAGTTAACAGAGTCCCACCTCTTGATGGGAGGAACATCAAAGCATTTATAGTTATGCTTTGAAATCTCCACAGCACAGACTAAGAGTAGACATGTGTGGCATGCTGGGTTTCAGGTTTCTTTAGGATTTTCAAGAAGAAACTTTGAATAAATATTTGGACAGAGACATAAAACCTAGAATTTAGGAGATATAGGTTTCAGTTTGAAAATGTCAGAGGCACATGTAGAGAGGTTGAGACTGACTATGAAACAGTTGAAGAGGCAGGGTGTATGTTATTCATCTAATGGGCTTAGTGGGAAGGGATGGGAAAGAAAAGAACAGAGATGTTTGGCCAGGCATAAAGCATGGAGCAAGAGTACATAGGAGGACAAATAACAAAGGAGGTGGTCACACCTAGAGCTGGTCAAAGATTACAAGGGATACTAGGACATGTTGGGTCTAGCTAGCTGCAAGTTTTCCAAGGTAAGGCGATACCACATCTTTTAATGGCCAGTGGCAGTTAGCAAGGGATGGAAGTTGGGGGAGAGGGGTTGGGAGAGTATAGGAAACACTATTTCTATGGGCTATCCTCAACCTGCATAAATGACTTAACAGCGGATGCAAAAGACCTTTTTGATCCTTGATTGGTTGTCTCTTACATATGCATTCCTCCCTTCCCTATTCCAACAGCTCCAGTATCCCAGAGGAACTAATATCACCTTCGCCTCCAGTATTACAAGGTGTGATGAAAGTGAAAGTGAAGTCGCTCAGTCGTGTCTGACTCTTTGTGACACCATGGACTGTAGTCTATCAGGCTCCTCCGTCCATAGGATTTTCCAGGCAAGAGTGCTGGAGTGGATTGCCATCCCAACCCAGGAACTGAACCCGGGTCTCCCGCATTGCAGGCAGACACTTTACCATCTGAGCCACAAGGTTTGATGAAGGTTACACCAATCAGAGTATTCCTGCTGCCTGACTACAGTGATTAGCTCAGATGTAAACATATAACCTAAGCTGGTCTAAACACGGCAATTCTCTAGATTTTGCTGAGAATATTGGGAAAAAATACATGCATTACTACAGCATGTGACTAAGGAAAACAGGCATGCGAGAAGCTACTGCAAGCTGTCTTTTTAATATGAAGTTTTAGAATAAAACTTGTCACAGTGGAAGGCAGGCCAGAAAGAGAAAAATAGGAACTTGACATGTTTGAGCTGTTGGATCAACTGTCATCTGAAGTAAGTCTTTATCTGGATTTTTTTTTATACATAGACCTGAATATTATACAAATTAAACTTAGTAAGTATTTTACTATTTTTGACAAAAAATTATTTGAAATAAAATACAGAGAGATTCTGACTTCTGGTAGTACTGAACTGATTATACAGATGTGGAAGAGAGATTATGGGCTAGAGTTCTTGTGTATGAAGAATCCTGAGAGTGGTTGATTAGACCCTTTGCGTTGGTTTGCTTAGACTACTATCTCATAGTCCAAGTAGAATTTTTAGGATATTGTGTGACCATAATTGGGTTTGCAAAGAGCTGGACACAACTTAGCGACTGAATAGCAATTAGGTATCGAATAGCTTTGTCAGTTAGGATGATACTTTCAGAAAGGTTATTATGGGAGAGAGCAATAAGTCCTTAAAATCAGTGATTTGGTGAATTCAATCTTTATCACTTGTCGCCATCATGAGCTATGCTTTCTCCTTGAAGTCATATTCTACACAAAGCTGATTATCAAGCCACTGACATTTATGAACTCATTCCTTTGACATTTATAAACTTCTTGCTTTTTGACATTTCTAAACTAATTGTTTACAAATGTGTTGATTAGTTAACAGGAAACTACTGTTCAATGAAATAAAAAATTCAACATAAAGGCTGACATTATTACCCATAACCTATTTCCTCCATAAAGTAGAAGGTGTACTCAAGAATACCAATTGGTACTAACAAACTATTTAGTGGGCCAGCAAACACTCTTTTCAGGAAAGAGGGCAGAACACACACTAGTTCTAACTTTCACAAGCTAATCTACTGGACCAGGGGTCATCAGATTTGGTCTGTGACCTCTTTTTGTAAATAAAACTTTATTAAGACATAGCTGTGTTCTTGCATTTACATATGTTTATGGCTTCTTTCGTGGAACCATAGCAGAGCTGAGTGGTTATGAAAGAGTAAATGGCCTGCAAAGCCTAAGACATTTACTATCTGTCTTTCCATAGAAAAAACCTTGTGGATCCCAAAGACTAAATTATGAGTGCCTTGAAGGTAGAATTCAATGATTTTCATCTTTATTTAACAATCCCTACTATTCCTTGGATGCTTATTATGTGTCACTGTTACTGTGCTCATCATTTTAAATCCTGAACAAATCTATGAGGTTATATGTTCTATTTTGGTTCTATAGAACTCAGAGAGGTGAACAATTTTCTTGAGGACACAGCCAGTAAGTCCCAGACGTATGAGTCAAACCAAGATCTGTCTATTTGACCCAAAATTCATGCTCTTAACCATCACATATTCTATACTGCCCTTCCAGCTGTCTACCAGTTCCAGTTTCATAAAAGTTACTCAATACGTGAGGTTGAATTGAAATGGAATCACTTTTTTAAAGATACCTCTTACTTTATTTGAACCTTGATAGATCACCTAATAGCACCTACCAGGGTTGCTTTACTAAATGAATTGGCCTGAATGGCCTGGAGAAAATTGACAGGAAGGAAGAGTTTAATTTTCCCTTTTTCACATAGATTTTTTTCTTCAGTTATGGTTTTAAACAGGAAGAACTAACAAATCAATGAACTTGACAAGAAAGAAGAAACAAACTGAATTGTTGCTACTTGGATGATATACTTGATTTATGAAAGAGAGGGTAGAAAGGCTCACCATTGCTTCAAATGGCATAACTTCCAATTTTCTTGCTGCCCTTGTACTGGGCTTATCTGAACCACCACTGCTCAAGGTTCTATACAGGTGAAGACCCGGTTATGTTTCTAATGACTGATCAACAACTGCAATGCTTTTCATCTATTCTTATCCAGCATATGGACTGTTGAAGCATATGGATTGCTATATCATGACTGCAATTATTTCTCTCTCTTCCCACTTTCTCATTCTGGGCCTTTTCAAATGTGATCTTTAGAGATAAAACTATTGCCTCCACCACAGACAACATATAGAGGGTTTTCCTCTATATTGCAAGGGTTGGAAAGATAGAGGGTTGCCCAATAATGATGGGGAAGATGTGCCTCATATAATCAATAGATGATTATTGCTATGTATTCTCTGTATGGATTTTATCTTGCTTATTATTATAGAATATTATTGTTCTTTCAGTTCAGTTGCTCAGTTTTGTCTGACCCTATGCGACCCCATGAATCGCAGCACACCAGGCCTCCCTGTCCATCACCATCTCCTGGAGTTCACTCAGACTCACGTCCATCGAGTCAGTGATGCCATCCAGCCATCTCATCCTCGGTGGTCCCCTTCTCCTCCTGCCCCCAATCCCTCGCAGCATCAGAGTCTTTTCCAATGAGTCAACTCTTCACATGAGGTGGCCAAAGTACTGGAGTTTCAGCTTTAGCATCATTCCTTCCATAGAAATCCCAGGGCTGATCTCCTTCAGAATGGATTGGTTGGATCTCCTTGCAGGCCAAGGGACTCTCAAGAGTCTTCTCCAACACCACACTTCAAAAGCATCAATTCTTTGGCACTCAGCCTTCTTCACAGTCCAACTCTCACATCCATACGTGACCACTTGAAAAACAATAGCCTTGACTAGACGGACCTTAGTCGGCAAAGTAATGTCTCTGCTTTTGAATATGCTATCTAGGTTGGTCATAACTTTTCTTCCAAGGAGTAAGTGTCTTTTAATTTCATGGCTGAAGTCACCATCTGCAGTGATTTTGGAGCCCAAAAAAATAAAGTCTGACACTGTTTCCACTGTTTCCCCATCTATTTCCCATGAAGTGATGGGACTGGATGCCATGATCTTCGTTTTCTGAATGTTGAGCTTTAAGCCAACTTTTTCACTCTTCTCTTTCACTTTCATCAAGAGACTTTTTAGTTCCTCTTCACTTTCTGCCATAAGGGTGGTGTCATCTGCATATCTGAGGTGATTGATATTTCTCCCAGCAATCTTGATTCCAGCTTGTGCTTCTTCCAGTCCAGCATTTCTCATGATGTACTCTGCATAGAAGTTAAATAAGCAGGGTGACAATATACAGCCTTGACGTACTCCTTTCCCTATTTGGAAGCAGTCTGTTGTTCCATGTCCAGTTTTAACTGTTGCTTCCTGACCTGCATACAGATTTCTCAAGAGGCAGGTCAGGTGGTCTGGTATTCCCATCTCTTTCAGAATTTTCCACAGTTTATTGTGATCCACACAGTCAAAGGCTTTGGCATAGTCAATAAAACAGAAATAGATGTTTTTCTGGAACTCTCTTGCTTTTTCCATGCTTTAGGAAAGTATAAAGCTCTGGGCTGAAGGCCTCAAAATTGCTAATGAAATTTTTAGTGGAAACCACTGTTCCATATGCACCACAGTCCCATTTTCAATATAATATTTTCTATTGAAGATGCAGTGGTATTGTCAGAGGTGCCTCAGAGAGTTGGGGTGCCGCTGGGAGAAAGTTCTGGGAAGCCATTGAGAAAGAAAGTTGCAGAGGTTTCATGTCTCTGGGTGTTTTGGTGTCACTGTAAATCTCTGCTTAGTCCACGCTAACATGTTTGTTCTTTATACTTATTTTGGTCCAAAGGCAGATGTTAGCACTAGTGGTTGCAAAGTTTTCAGTTCCCCAAGAAAACCTTATTTCAGAGATTCATCTTAGAAACAATTTTCTTCAGCTGTCATTGTTCTCTCCTGGACAATTTCAAATAAACGTAGTTGAGCTTTTATTATCCATTTTTGGGAAATAACATTTTTCTACTATGCAAAAGTTCCAGAAATTACAGTTTAGTTATCATATAACTAAAATTTCCCATCTTCTATAAGTCTTCTCCAATAAGTTCAGCTAGCCTCAATCTCTTCTCTTGTAAGATGACCTAGGCCATTTAATTCTAACATCTTTACTTCTCAAACTATTGTTCTTGGAACACCAGCATCAGAAATACCTGGGGGAGTATGATGCAGTAATGATGGCTAGACCATATGTTAGTTGTCTTGCATCTGAATATCTGGGGTGGGGTTCAAGTATATCTAACAAGTTCCCAGGTGATTCTTCTACTCACTAAAGATGGAGAATGATGGTTATACTGCATCTCTTTAGACAATGGGTGATTCCCAGATTAGTCCCTTACATATCTGATAGGCAGAAATGGCGTAGTGAAGCTGTGTCCAACAAAGGAGCAACTGGCAAAAGGGAAGGAGGATGAAATCAAGATTTACACCATGGCATAATGTTGTGCCCACCAGAGAAAGAAGTGTTTTGTTCCTAATTTACACAAATGTCCCCTGTGCTCACTGGCTGCCCACAAGGCTACATATGCTGGGAAGGGGCATCTTTTTCTAATTCACACAAGGGCATTGTGTGGGCTGGCAGTGCCCTACTTGTAGGTCTTTATATAAGGCCCATGAGACAAGCATCATGGGGTAAGCTCTTTGTCCCCCATCCCATGGTACATCACATGCCATTAAAATTCAGTATTTATATCAACAGAATCAAAATGAAAATGCTAATGATATATTAATACTAAAGGAAAGAAAGACAGTTTTATCACTCAAATAACAATAGTCTCCTTCATTCCTTTCCTTCCCTGAATTCAGCAAAATCAGCAAAATTTTCCATTGCAGACCACAAATTGAACATACAGTCTGTGTGGGGGGCAAAATGAAACTCTTCTCTTCCTTCCTAGTGGAAATAAAACTCTTTGGCAGTAATTCTTGGATTGTTTTCTTTGGAAATTGCATTCATGTGATTTTTCAAGATGTTTCCCGGGCTTTGTTGAAATTTGATCCATTTAACAAGAAACACATAACTCAATTCATGTTAAAATTCTCAGAGTTACTTAAGAATAATTATGAGTTGTCCATGTGTGCTAGAAAAATAGTCCAGACTTCCTTAAGAATGGGAAGATTATTTGTCTCTCTGGGATAATGTTTCTCCTGGTTAAGCATGCCCAATACAAGACTTTGCTCAAGAGGTGGCCCCAAATTCTTCACTGAAAGCAGCAGACAGGCTCCACTAGTTTCACCTCAAAGCCATCCTCAGAAGTGATTTATCACGTATGAACCAAGACTCTCTATGAACTTCTACAGAAGTGACAACAAAATTCTCACACACCTAAAGAGAAAGAGACTTGGACCAAACTTAGATGTAATGGTTGGATTTGGTTTAAAACATGCATTTCCTGAGCTTCCTTTGTGGGGTAACCTTTCCTTCACTTGTACCCTTCTCTCTACTAAACCCCCTAAGCCACAGCTAAATCAAACAAAGCCCCACAAATCTCCTCTGTACTCATGCAACTCTGCTAACACAGAAATGGATCTTCCTGAGATTTCACAGATTTCTGGGTGGCAAAGGAAATGGAGGAATGGGATCCCAGTCCAGAGATCTGCCAGCCTGTCCTTTTGCTCATGTTCAAAGTGAGGGCTGCTCCCTACTCATCCCTTTCTTAGTTGAGCCTCTTCTGGTTGGTTGAAGGCAAAAGAAACCCATTGACTATAAAGGTACAGGAGTGTCTCCCAGAAGCTGAAATCCTCATAAAGAACTGGAGCTGGTACTTAGAGTTTACTAGGACACTATCTCCCTCACCACCTGTCTCCCTTGTTTCTCCCACACAGTACACCCTGTCCCTCTACCTGGATCTCCCTGGTGAGTACAGCTTTCTTCAGTTTAAATTTCCTCTGTTTAAGAGATCAACTCTGATTTGCTTTTCTTCATCCCAATTCCAAATTCTGGAGGATGGGAAACCAACTGGCTCATTTTGGAGCTAGTAACTTTCCTAGTCCCATTGTTTATGGCAAGGAACAGAGTCTGGCTGAACCAACATGTGCTCAAAAATGTCATCCCTCTGTGTCCTTCTGGATTGTGAGGAGGAATATCCCAGAGAAAGCAAACCCCAGAAAATCTAAAAGGGATCCTCTGGGATCTTTTTACCTGTGATCCTACAAACAGAGGAGAGCTTTATCCCAACCACCTATTCACAGCAGAATTTGACTGGCAAGATTACTGACTAACAATAATCCTTCATCCCTGCCTAAATTCTCCCAGGGATGAAAAATTTTCCCCTCCTGAGGCAGTCAGTACTATTAAAATTTTTTTCTTAGGTTGTAGGAGAAATTCTACCAGCAATGCCCACACATAGATACTAGTTCTAACTATTTAAGCAGCATACTCATGGTGGAGACTCCAAGTAGAGGGACGGTGCACAGAGTGGGAGAAACAAGGGAGACAGGTGGTGGGGAGATTCCACTGTGGGCTGGAAGGCTCTAAGTACCAGCTCCAGTTCTTTCTGAGGATTTCAGCTTCTGGGAGACTCTCCTGTAAAGATGCATGTATCTTTAACTTTCCCATGAAATATATACATGTACATTGGTTTTCTTTTTAATTAAAGAGCTTGAATGAAGGTCAGTAAGAAGGAGGAAGTTGTAAGAGAAACAGTTTCGACTCTGATGTGGATACACTGCTAATTTTCAAGTAACCACAGACTAGCTGTGCAACCTTCAACAGTGATTCAAAGTCTATTTCCTCAACTGTAAAGTGGCCATAGTATCATGGAGATTAAATAAAGTGTGTACAGCATTCAGCTGAATGCCTGGCAGAGATTTGAAGTTTAATTTGTCTTTGTTGTTATTTTATTTTAGTGTAAATTACTTATACAAATACCATGAAATCATACATTTTCTGAGCCTTGTATCATTCTGCAACTGCTATTTCTCCATTTAAGCAGATAGATGTTCCTCAAAAGGTCTTGCGCGTGACAATGAGTAAAGGTAAGAGTGACAGTCCCAGAGTGCTCTTTTCTACAGTCCGGAACTTATTCCTGGTGACGAGGCTGGAGGAACATTTGAAGACGGGCTGACAAAGGGTGGTTGCTAGTCTATTTGTTATTCAAGCATGAAGCTAAAGGCTTCTTGCTTAAGCTGTAGAAATGAGGAGTGATTGGAGAGATTTCTGCATGTGTGGTTTACAGAGTTGAGATACAGAAGTTGACATTTTTATGACTTTCATAATCTTTTAAGTAAGTGGTGTAGCCAGAGTCGAGGTGCTCTGAGCCCACTGCCACCTCCTGGGTTTAGTGTAAGGTGTGGAGAGAGAGGGGAAAGCAGCTGAAGTGATTGAAACTACCTGAGGATGCGTTTGCTATACCCTTACCCTGAGGAACTGAGGACAGCCACAGGGGTCAGGCTCCCTAACGCACGGGAATAGCAGTACTCTTCAGACCATGGGTACCTTCAAAGCAAGGGATACTGAGAAGTAGTAAGGTAACACCTAGCTAGAAGAACTATCACTTCATTTCCTCCTTCCTGCAAATAATCTGCCTTATATTTTGAGCAGCAGAGCAAAATAAAATTGAATGGGCATCTTGAGGCAGAACTACTTCCATATTCTTAATTCAGAGGGTTTGGGAACCAAGCCTGGGCCATGTGTACAACACTGATGGCCTCCATAATACTTGCTGCTTAGCCAGCACTTGCCAGACATATCCTGAAATCCTGCTGATGCCTAGTGAGATGATATGGAAGGAAGAGAGGATTATGAAGGATGTCACATGTTCAGGATGACCATTTACTGAATACCTCTGTGAACATCTCTGTGAAGCACCATCTCTAATGTAACAAACATTTACCAAGCACCACTCTGTGCTCTGTATGTGGCACAAGTGCCCTTATGTAGGAGAGTAGAAGGTACCCAAGGATACCAAGAGTGTAAAATGTACCCAGATTTTACCTGGGATCAGGAAGACTGGGCAAATGTTTTCAGAAATGGTGACTTGTGAGATGTACCTTAAACTATGGTACATGTATCTAAGAATAAATAGTTGTATGACAGATATCCAGGGTGTAATGCTGAATGATTTAAATATAATTCACATATGTATATATGTACACACATACACACACACATATTTATATATTTTGGAGAAGGAAATGATGACCCACTCCAGTATTATTGCCTGGGAAATCCCATGGCCAGAGGAGCCTGGTGGGCTACAGTCCAGGGGGTCGCAAAAGTTGGACACAACTGAGCAACTAAACCATCACCTATTTTTGTAGATGACTACAATAAAACAAATATAAATACAAATTTAATACAGATACCGTTTAACCCTTTCCACTTTGTCTGCCATTTATGCCTACTACATTTATCTGCATTTTGCTATGTAATTAGAAAGAAAAAAAAACAAGAGGAAATATATTAACAAGTTGATTGGGGTAGTAAATTATGAGAATTTTTTTTACCTCTTTCTATCCTGTTATAATTTTCAAAATATCAGACTAAAAATAACAACATTTTATGTATTTTTAAAAATAGACTCTCACCTACATGGGCAATTACCTTTAGAGAAGAGTGCCAAGATAATTAAATGGGGAAAAGATAATCTTTTCAGCAAATGGTGCTGGGAAAACTGGATAGCCATATGCAAAAGAATGAAGTTGGACCCTGACTTCACACTGTATACAAAAATTCACTCCAAATGGGATCAAAGAGCTAAACATAAGATGCAAAAGTATAAAACTCTTAAAAGAAAGTATAAAGGGAAATCTTTATGACATTGAATTTGTTAATGATTATTTGGATATGAAATAAAAAAACACAAAGAAAAGAAAAAAGATAAATCGGACTTCATCAAAATTAAAAATATATACCAGAGGACACTATCATGGCAGTTAAAAGGCAATCCTTAGAACAGGAGAGAATATTTGCAAATCATGTATCTGATAATGTATTACTGTAATGTCCAGAATATTAAAAGAGTTCCTATAACTCAACAACAACAACATCAACAACTGAATCCAATACGAAGAGAATATGGCATGTACATACAACAGATCATTACTCATCCATTAAAATGAATGGAAGCCTGATCCATGCTACAGAATGGAAGAACTTTGAAAACACCGTGCTAAGTAAAATGAGCCAGATGCAGAGGACAACTATCACATGCTTCCACTTATATGAGGCACCAAATAAGCAAACTCATAAAGAGGAAAGAAATAATAGAAGCTACCAGGGACTGAGGAAAGGGGAAGTGGCAGTTATTGTTCCACAGACACAGAGTTTATATTTGGGTTGGGCTTCCCTGGTGAAAAGATCCCCTGGAGAAGGGAATGGGTACCCACTCTAGTATTCTTGCCTCGGGAATTCCATGGACAGAGGAGCCTGGTGGGCTACAGTCCATGGTGTCACAAAGAGTCAGACACAACTGAGTGACTAACACTTTTTTTTAAACTTATATTTGGGATAATATGAAAGGATAATATTTTGGGAATATGGAAATAGACAGTGGTGATGGCTACAAAAAAAAAAAAAATTCTTCCAGAGGAAGGGAAGGGCGCTCCAAGCATAGGAAAAGGAGCATGCAAACGTATGGAGGTATGGATTCCTTCAGGTTTGGGGAGTCCAGTGAGGCTGCAATATCATTTGTATAGGGTAGAAAGGTTGAGGTCTAATCTTGATTGGGAAGGGCCTTGAGCAGCAGTCAAAGAGAAGAAGCAACTTGAAAACATAACAGGGATTCTAGGCTCATGTTTACATGCCATGAATAGGGTTCCCCAGAAAACAAAAACAATAAGATGTTTATGTGTGTGTGTGTGTGTGTGTGTGTGTGTGTGTGTATATATATATATAGAGAGAGAGAGAGAGAGAGAGATTTATTATAAAGGAACTGGCTCACATAATTATGTGGAAGGCAAGTCCTAACATCTGGAGGATTGGTCAGTAAGCAGGAGAAAGGCCATGTGATCAGAAAGAGAGGAACCGGAATATTTGTGAATAGCCCTAAATACTGTCATTGAAAGTTCTGTACCCAATTTCACTGTAGATGCGGGTTTTTCCCCAACCACCAAGAAATTCTCCAATGCCAGCTGGGTATTCTGCAATTCAGTTCAGAACTGAACATTTCTACCCAGAGCTAGCATCAGATCCCATAGGTTAAGGTCTCAGTCCCACAAGATTGAGTATAAGTTCAGGCTTGTACCTGCACTCCTGATCGACTGACTATAAATCAGAGAGTCCACATTCCTCCTTCTCTGCCTAGTTTGATTAATTTTCTAGAATGACTCACAGAATTCAGGAAATCCATTTACTCAGTTTATTATGAAAGGATATAACTCAGTAACATCGCTATGGAAGAGACGCATGGGACAAGGTAAGGGGAAAGGGCAAAAAGTTTCTATGCCCTCTCCAGGCACGCTACTCTCTCAGCATATCCATATGTTCATCAACCTAGAAGCTCTCCAAACCCAGTCCTTTTGGGTTTTTATGATGGTTTTATTACATGGGCATGATTGATTAAATCACTGGCATTGGCCAATTCATTCCTCCAGCCCCTCTCCCCTCCCTAGAACTCATGGAGGTGAGACTGAACGTTTCAACCCTCTAATCACATTGTTGCTTCTCCTGGCAACCAGGCCCCCCCCTTGGTTGCTTTCCAAAAGTCACCTGACTAACAAAAGACACCTTTGTGGCTAGAAATTCTAAGGGTTTTAGGAGCTCTGTGCCAGAAATGGGAATGAAGACCAAATATGTATTTCTTCCTATAAATCACGTCACAGACACCTATGTTAATAAATCTATTACACACCAAGGAAAGATCTCCACAAACAGAACAGCTGATTATAAGTGGGGGAAAATGTCAGAACCACATAGCTTAATAAAAACTTGACCAATAAGTACAATAGGAGCCTGGAAACACAAACCTAATTAAGAATGCTGTGAGATTTGTCTTAAGGCTAGGTTTGCTTAGCAAGTTGCTGTTTTTACTTAGAATACATGTTTATTTGAAGTGGCTTGGGGTAGAGGGACTGCCGATGAATATCAAAGGGAGATAAAAACTCCTCCAAGATCCCTTCTTCCGTTCTTACCTGCCTGTGATCACTGAAGAGAATCAAATGAATGTTGATGCTCTGCCTCTTCAGACCAGAAGATATAAGCCAGTTAGCCTACTGGGGTGGCCAGCCACCCTGGTTTGCCTGGGACTGTGTGATTTTCCAAGATGGCTTCTGATACTAAAAACATGGATGGTCCTAGGCAAATGGAGATGGTTGGTAACCAACATACAGCCTTCAGACATACTTTATTTTGTCATTAGATGTTTCATTTCATCTAAAATTTAGGTCAGTTAGGATCACTTAAAAATGAAGGTTCCTGAAAACATTCAGGTATATGTTTGTTTTTTTAAATATTTCAGAAGATCTGGCCCCTCGGGGACCTGTATTTTCTCAGGGGAGAAATTAATCAGGGCCAAGTGCTGGCAGCTGCCCCTTTAAGACAAACCACGTGCTCTGTCTTCACAGTCCCATCCAGATGCTTTTATTCATTTTTATTACCTGTCCAGACTTTGAGGCATGAGGCTGCACATTAGAAATACCTGAGTGGCCTATACCATTCCAATAGTAGCAGGCAATGCTAGCAATGGCCTGCATCCCAGGCCAACTACATAAGAATCTCTGAGGGTGGCATCTACCTATCTTTCTCTCTATATAAAATACAAAAAACAGAAAATTCACATTTTATCTAAACTGTACAATTAAGTGACATTAGGTACACTCACTATTGTATGGACTTCCCTGGTGGCTCAGACAGTAAATAATCTGCCTGCAATGCAGGAGACCTGGGTTCAACCAACCCCTGGGTCAGGAAGATCCCCTGGGGAAGGGAATGGCTACCCACTCCAGTATTCTTGCCTGGAGAATTCCACGCACAGAGGAGCTTGGCGGGCTATAATAGTTCATGGAGTTACAAAGAGTCAGACACAACTGAGTGGCTAACAAACACTACTGTAACATCCATCTGCAGAACTTTTTTTTTTTTTTTTTATCATTCCAAAAGTAAACTCTGTACCCATTAAGCAATAACTCTCCATTCATCTCTCCCCACAGCGTTCTGGTAACCAGTTTTTTCTACTTTCTGCCTCCATGAAGTTGTCTATTCTTGGTAGCTCATATAAGTGAAATCATACATTTGTCCTTTTGTGTCCGGCTTATTTCACTTAGCACAATGTTCAAGGCTCACCCATGTTGTAGCATGTGTCTGAATCTCCTTCCTTTTTAAAGCTAAACAATATCCCATTGTATGTATAGATGACATTTTATTTACCCATCTATCCATTGATGGGCATTCATTTCCACATTTGGGCTATTTTGAATAATGCTCAAGTATTTGTTTGAGTCTCTGCTTTCAATTCGTTTGGGTGAGTGGATTGCTGGATCATATGATAATTTCATGTTAAATAGTATCTGTATTTTTAAAGTCCCTCAGGTGATTCCAGTGTACAAACAAGGTTGTGAATTTCTATGTTATAGCTTATAACTTCTGAAGAATCTTTAACTTTTAATTCCAAAGTTGGGGCCATAGGGGTTTGGGGAGGGGGTGGCAAAAGAGCAAGTGGACAGCTGACTTGATTAGGCACAAAAAAGAAGCTTAAAAAATTTTTAAGAGTACAGAATAAGTCTCTCTACCTTTTCCCTCAAGCCTCTGAAAACAATTCTCTGCAGCCCTTTATTGAACATTTCTATCAGCCTTCCAGGAGAGCAATTGTCAAAGAATATTTTAAATTTCATTATATATACAGCTCTAAAATATTAACTCAATCTGTAGAATTTTATAAAAATGTACTGGATTGGAAAATGACACAGAAATAATATCCACTGGTTTTCTTTTATAATATCATCCAACTAAAGTGACACAATTTGTAGTAGCATAGTTATTAAAATGCAGCCTCGTGCTGGTATGAGTGTCACTTACATTTAAAAGCAAAGTAATTTTACATGATTTGCTCTCTTATTTTTTGTACTGGTGATACTAGGAGATCTGTGGATTCAGTGACTTCATCATATGGTCTTCTTCCTTCTACCATACCACTTTAAATGAAGACTGGAAGCTTTTAGAATCTTTTTTCCCAGGGGAATTTATGAAATGTCAAAATGGTCACATCAGCCACTTGGATTAGCCTGGGAATGAAGACTTAATTTTGTCATGGGAATAAAAGAGGGATATTTCCTTGAAGTTCTTTCACCCTCCTGGTCTTTCTCCTCTGAAAACATTCCATTATGCTGTATCATTTTCCAAATAGGAACATGCACAACTGAACTCAATTTATCAAAGATATCATTTAGGGCTTTTCATGTTTCAAGTGGTAGGAAACCCAACTTAAGTACTTAAACACTGAAGGGAGGTTATGAGTTTGTGTAATCTAACAGTTGTTGGGTGGGCTTCAGATGAAGCTTGATCCAGATGTTCAAACAGTGTCACCAAGCTTTCGATTCCCTTTGTCTCTCTGTTCTATAATCCACTTTATTTGGCTCCGTTCTCAGATGGCTGTCTGACAAGTCTGGACTCTCCATATATGCTAGCAGAAGACCTGCCGTAGTTCTCAGTCCTCCAACCTCAAGCCACACTGCCCTGTGGGAGTCATGAGGATCTCTTACACTGGCTAATAAGGCTAGCAGAGGCACCAAGCCCATACAGATAACATGGTTGACAAGGAAAGGAGATGTTTTCCACAGGACATTCAACATTCTATTTATAGGAAAAGGGAAGAACCCATTCTGAGCAGCAAACAGCACACGTCTACTACAGCAGCAATGTTCTGACAAATGCAGAGTGTAACTCTTACTTCTCTTGCTCTAGAGCAGAGTTATCCAGTAGAACCTTCTGTGAAGACAGAAACGTTCTATTCGATGCTAATATGACAGTCACCTAACCACATGTTAACTACTGAACACTTGGACAGTGGCTGATGCGACTGAGGCCCTGGGTTTTTTATATTATTTAAACTTAAACAGCCACAAGTAGCTAAGGGCTGCCATATTGTTCACTGCAGTCCTAAAACCTTAATTTCCATTAAAACAACTGAAGATCACATTTGTTTTTTTGGCAGGCGCATAATATTATTTATAGTACATAATGGAGCTTATTATCAACAAAATTCCAGAACTTTTTTTTCCTGTTTATGGGGCTACTGAGTCATGTCTTTGTCATTCTGTAAATCTGTAATTAATTATTTAGGGCAAAGTGCAAGAGTTTATATTTACTCCAGATCAAATGATCAGGGTATCCTCATCCCTAAAGAAATTTTTTATCCTGACTTTTTAATCCATGATATTACCTAGACTACCAACCTTAAGCTGGTCTCTGTCATGAAGGCGAGGGGTGTGTGTGTGTGTGTGTGCGCGTGCGTGTGTATTTTAAACCTGGAGGTTAGAAATGGATTTTAAGAATCTATGACACTTCCTCAATGACATGTAGATTTTTGTGTGCTTATGTTCTTTTTTCTATTTTTTCTGTTTTGGGGAGAGAGCCCAATACCTTCATTATATTTCCACATCTTAAAACTTGATAATCATTTGCCTCTCCACACGAATTATTAAACCAAGGAAGAAAGTTGTGGCCAGCTGTTAAAAATGGCCCTCTAGTTTAACAACAGTGTTTGTCCCAAGCTCTGTCTCTGGCTAACGTTTAGAGTTTTACCTACCCTGCCCTGTGCTGTAATCACTGCCAACCATAAGGAAAAGCCACAAAAATCACAAACTAAGTTCTCACTTCCTTCAAGTCTTCCAACTTTCAATGACTCTCTAGAGGCCTTAAGTAGATGTTTTTGTATTTTTTCCACATTTTATAGTTTATGTGTAAGAGGGTTATTCTTACAGATTATTATATGTATTGTTCATTATCTTTTACCTTATTCATTCTTACATACATAGCATTCATTTAACCAAACCTACATTAATAAACATTTAGAACTTTACCTTTCATTTTCTGCCAGTGCAATCATTATTACTTTAAACTTACTATTCCAATTTGTGCCTTTCTGAGCACAGGCCCTCTTCCAACAACACAAGAAAAGACTCTACACATGGACATCACCAGATGGTCAATACCGAAATCAGATTCATTATAGTCTTTGCAGCCAAAGATGGAGAAGCTCTAAACTGTCAGCAAAAACAAGACCAGGAGCTGACTGTGGCTCAGATTATCAACTTCTTATGGGCAAATTCAGACTTAAGTCGAAGAAAGTAGGGAAAACCACTAGACCATTCAGGTATGACCTAAATCAAATCCCTTACAATTATACAGTGGAAGTGACAAACAGATTCAAGGGATTAGATCCGATAGACAGAGTGCCTGAAGAACTGTGGATAGAGGTTCACGGCATTGTACAGGAGGTGCGGATCAAGACAGTCCCCAAGAAAAAGAAATGCAAAACAATTGTCTGAGGAGGTCTTACAAACAACTGTGAAAAGAAGAGAAGTGAAAGGCAAAGGAGAAAAGGAAAAATATACCCTTGAATTCAGATTTTCAAAGAACAGCAAAGAGAGATAAGAAAGCCTTCCTCAGCGATCAATGCAAAGAAAGAGAGCAAAACAATAGAATGGGAAAGACTAGAGATCTCTTCAAGAAAATGAGAGATACCAAGGGAACATTTCATGCAAAGAAGGGCTCGATAAAGGACAGAAATGGTACGGACCTAACAGAAGCAGAAGATATTAAGAAGAGGTGGCAAGAATACACAGAAGAACTGTACAAAAAAGATCTTCATGACCCAGATCATCATGATGGTGTCATCACTCACCTAGAGCCAGACATCCTGGAATGTGAAGTCCAGTGGGTCTTAGGAAACATCACTACAAACAAAGCTAGTGGAGGGGATAGAATTCCAGTAGAGCTGTTTCAAATCCAAAAAGATGTTTCTGTTAAAGTGCTGCACTCAATATGTCAGCAAATTTGGAAAAGTCAGTAGTGGCCACAGGACTGGAAAAGGTCAGTTTTCATTCCAATCCCAAAGAAAGACAATGCCAAAGAATGCTCAAACTACTGCACAATTGCACTCATCTCACATGCTAGCAAAGTCATGCTCAAAATTCTCTAAGCCAGGCTTCAACTACGTGAACCATGAATTTCTAGAGGTTCAAGCTGGTTTTAGAAAAGGCAGAGGAACCAGAGATCAAATTGCCAACATCCATTGTATCATCGATGAAGCAAGAGTTCCAAAAAAATCTCCTTCTGCTTTATTGACTATACCAAAGCCTTTGTGTGGATCACCACAAACTGTAGAAAATTCTAAAAGAGATGGGAATACCATACCACCTGACCTGCCTCTTGAGAAATCTGTATGCAGGTCAGGAAGCAACAGTTAGAACTGGACATGGAACAACAGACTGGTTCCAAATCGGGAAAGGAGTACATTAAGACTGTATATTGTCACCCTGCTTATTTAACTTAAATGCAGAGTACAACATGCAAAATGCCAGGCTGAATAAAGCACAAGCTGGAATCAAGATTGCCAGGAGAAATATCAATAATCTCAGATATGCAGATGACACCACTCTTACGGCAGAAAGTGAAGAAGAACTAGAGAGCCTCTTGATGAAAGTGAAAGAGCAGCGTAAAAATGTTGGCTTAAGACTCAACATTCAAAAAAAGATGATGATGGCATCTGGTCCCATCACTTCATGGCAAATAGATGGGAAAACAGTGAGAGGCTTTACTTTCTTGGGCTCCAAAATCACTGCAGATGGTGACTGCAGCCATGAAATTAAAAGATGCTTACTCCTTGGAAGAAAAGCTATGACCAACCTAGACAGCATATTAAAAAGCAGAGTCATTACTTTGCCCACAAAGGTCTGTCTGGTCAAAGCTATTGTTTTTCCAGTAGTCATGTATGGATGTGAGAGTTGGACTATAAAGAAAGCTGAGCACTGAAGAACTGATACTTTTGAACTGTGGTGTTGGAGAAGACTCTTGAGAGTCCCTTGGACCACAAGGAGATGCAACCAGTCCATCCTAAAGGAAATCAGTCCTGAATATTCATTGAAAGAACTGATGCTGAAGCTGAAACTCCAATACTTCGGCCACCTGATGTGAAGAGCTGACTCATTTGAAAAGACCCTGATGCTGGGAAAGATTGAAGGTGGAAGGAGAAGGGGACAACAGAGGATGAGATGGTTGGATGGCATCACCAACTCAATGGACATGAGTTTGAGTAAACTCCGGGAGTTGGTGATGGACAGGGAGGCCTGGCATGCTGCAGTTCACGGGATGGCAAAGAGTTAGACACGACTGAATAACTGAACTGAACTGAGCACATGTCCAAGTAGATAATGAATAGTGGAGGTGTCGGTTATAGAATGTGTATCATTAAGATTATAATATATGGTAGCTGAAAGTCTGGAAACATAATACTATTTTATCTTAAATTATATCCTTATATCAATAAACTGTTTTGTATATATCAATATACACAATAAATGTCTAAAATTTATCATATAAATCAAATGTACTAAAATGTTTTCAGACACGGAAGCCATCTCCAGACACTGCTCAAATGTTTATGAGTATTTAATACTTTACATATAAATAACCAAATCTTTAGAAGATTTGAAGAAAAGGCAATTCTAGCTATCTGTTGTAGGTTAGAGATGGCCACCAAAAACCACAGGGCCAAAGAAACTAGAGGCAGATGGAATATACCAAGTGCACTCGGCTATACTGATACTCTCACTCTCATCTTAAAACAGGGCTCAGAACAGGAGGAAGAAAGTTTGCATAAATGAACACTACAAGGACAGGGTGATGAAAAGGAGCCTGATCATAACCGTCCATCCCACAATGTATGCCAGCCGTACTCTAAACAAATAGCAAACTTTTCAAAGAGCAAACATTAAGGATTATCAAACCTTCGTTTCTTAATCTCCATTTTGATTCAAAAATCATAGGAGGTTATGATCTTATTTTATGATTCCCTTTTTCCCATGCAGCTAAAATGAGCAATCTGACATTTATTAACTGGGAAAGGTAGGGTTCTTCTATATGGGATTAAATATTCTTTTTCATGATGGTGTTTTACTTTACAAATGGCAAACAGATCATTATGTGACCTGTGTAGAAATGTTTTCAAAGGAGGTTTGATAATTCTGAGAAATTCTCCTTATGGTGTAACAGGTTGAAATCCCACTACCTTGTCTGATACACTTTTTGGCATCACTCAGTGTATTTGTAAGACAAAGTTAAGTGAGCAGGGAAAAAGACCTGGTGCCTCCATATAATCTTCACCAAAGTAGTTTTTTTCTAACGAATTCTAAGAACACAAAGATTCACTGCTATCAGGCTTTCCCAATTTTTGTTTCAATCAAGCGTTCATTTATGAAATACTAAACATCCATGCATTACGTGAACCGTGAACTTCCTGATGTTCAAGCTGGTTTTAGAAAAGGCAGAGGAACCAGAGATCAAATTGCCAACATCTCCTGGATCATCAAAAAAGCAAGAGAGTTCCAGAAAAACATCTATTTCTGCTTTATTGACTATGCCAAAGCCTTTGACTGTGTGGATCACAATAAACTGTGGAAAATTCTGAGAGAGTTGGGAATACCAGACCACCTGACCTGCCTCTTGAGAAATCTGTATGCAGGTCAGGAAGCAGCAGTTAGAACTGGACATGGAACAACAGACTGCTTCCAAATAGGAAAAGGAGTACGTCAAGGCTGTATATTGTCACCCTGCTTATTTAACTTCTATGCAGAGTACATCATGAGAAACGCTGGACTGGAAGAAACACAAGCTGGAATCAAGATTGCTGGGAGAAATATCAATCACCTCAGATATGCAGATGACACCACCCTTATGGCAGAAAGTGAAGAGGAACTAAAAAGCCTCTTGAAAAAGTGAAAGTGGAGAGTGCAAAAGTTGGCTTAAAGCTCAACATTCAGAAAACGAAGATCATGGCATCCGGTCCTATCACTTCATGGGAAATAGATGGGGAAAGAGTGGAAACAGTGTCAGAGTTTATTTTTTTGGGCTCCAAAATCACTGCAGATGGTGATTGCAACCATGAAATTAAAAGACACTTACTCCTTGGAAGAAAAGTTATGACCAATCTAGATAGCATATTCAAAAGCAGAGACATTACTTTGCTGACTAAGGTCCGTCTAGACAAGGCTATGGTTTTTCCAGTAGTCATGTATGGATGTGAGAGTTGGACTGTGAAGGTTGAGCGCAGAAGAATTGATGCTTTTGAACTGTGGTGTTGGAGAAGACTCTTGAGAGTCCCTTGAACTGCAAGGAGATCCAACCAGTCCATTCTGAAGGAGATCAGCCCTGGGATTTCTTTGGAAGGAATGATGCTAAAGCTGAAACTCCAGTACTTTGGCCACTTCATGCGAAGAGTTGACTCATTGGAAAAGACTCTGATGCTGGGAGGGATTGGGGGCAGGAGGAGAAGGGGACAACAGAGGATGAGATGGCTGGATGGCATCACTGACTCGATGGACGTGAGTCTGAGTGAACTCCGGGAGTTGGTGATGGACAGGGAGGCCTGCCGTGTTGCAATTCATGGGGTCGCATAGAGTCGGACACGACTGAGCGACTGAACTGAACTGTACTGAAACATCCAGGCTATGCTAAGTGTCGATCTAAACCCTGTGGGAGGACCTCCCTGGTGGTCCCGTCACTCAGATTCCGTGTTTCCAATGCAAGGGCCCTCATCAGGCAACTAGATCCCTCCTGCTCGATTCACCATACTGCAATAAAAAGATCTCACCTGTTGCAACCAAGACCTGGCTCAGCTAAATAAATAGATAGATAAGTATGAGAAAAATAAAATGGTTAAAAATAAACCTTGTGGGAAACACAAACATGAAATATCCTACACCACCTACATCAGGGTCCCACTTAGTTTCTTACCCAGGGTTCAGAAACTAGACTCTTTAGGTCAAATTAACAGTATTATCATTAAAAAATTAGTTTCTACCCTTATGGAGTTTACAGTCTAGTAGAGAACATAAATGTTAAGCAAAAAATGACAAGTGTGTGAATTCATGGTAAACTGAAATTTCTAACCTTGCTTTATAACTTACAATTAGCTGAATTGTTATTTCTCTCTGTCCACCAGATAGCTACCTCCAATATACATGAGCTCCTTGCTTTTCAATTCCTCCATTCATCGCATTCTTTCTATCTTATTTATTCTCCCTTCCATGAATATCTATCTATCTATCTATCTATCTATTTATCCCATGTGTGCAGCACTGGGTTAGAGCAAGAAATGTCAATGTAAATAAGTTACATCATGAGAGAGGAACTATGCTCATAGGTGCCCTTCTCATAGCATCTGATGGTCCAAAGAAGACTTTCCCCTCACAGCTTCAACATGGTGATCATGTACTTTTCTTCTCTCTTCACAGTCCTAAGAATGCCCAGGGCCATAAATCAGAAGGCTGCCCATGGTAAACAATTTACTGAGATATGGGAATGAAAGTGAAAGTCGCTCAGTCATGTCTGACTCTTTGCAAATCCATGGACTGTAGCCTGCCAGGTTCCTCTGTCCATGACTTCTCCAGGCCAGAATACTGTAATGGGTAGCCATTCCCTTCTCCAGGGGATCTTCCCAACACAAGGATCGAACCCAGGTCTTCCGCATTGCAGGCAGATTTCTTACCAGTTGAACCATCAGGGAATAGCTGGACAGTATTTCCTAGGGAAGGAAGGCAGGCTAAATGGCTAAAGATCACTGAAGCTCTTCATACATTGCTTAGGACTAGAATTCAGAGTCAATCACCTGGGGTGGTTTCCACTCCATCCTTCATCCAAGAACCACAGAGATGAAGTAAATTAGCCACAGAAATAGGGATTTCTTCCAGGCTAGAGATACTACAATCCTTCTCTGAATATAAGAGCTGGCTTTAAAAGGGAGCATTCACTATTGAGAGGATAACCATGAAGAGGTCTTGTGGTTATAATAGTTTTATGATTATTTTGGATCTCTGTAAAGACTCCTGTGTTAGAGTAACTGGAGAGATCACACAAACATTCTTCAGCATTAGCCTGTGGCTTTGTTAGGCAGAATTAAAAGAACTCTGTGTCCATTCCAGTCCCCAGTCATATCCCAAATCTGTCATTCCTATGACTGTGGATTCTTTCAGAATTAAACTCTGGGTCTTCCATATTTTTTAAAAATTACATATGCAAAAATAGTCTAGGGGAAGTCTACACTATATGCTGAAAATTAGGTATTTAAGTCAGATAGCTATCCTCTAAAAACCTATAGATGAGGAGGTGATATTTGTTCATTAAAATGCACATATACATGCATACATATATGAAAAAGCCAAGAAACAAGTTGGAAAATATTTACTGTTTTCTTCTATTAATATCAGGACCTATTGTCTAAGCACCTATCTCTCAGGGGAAGTCTACCGTATGTGTTGAAAATAAAAGATGCTTAAGTCATATCATTTAAGTTATATCACTTAAGTCATATCAGTCTTGAATATTCATTGGAAGGATTGATGCTGATGCTGAAACTCCAATACTTTGGCCACCTGATGTGAAGAACTGACTCACTAGAAAAGACCCTGATGCTGGGAAAGATTGAAGGTGGAAGAAGGGGCTGACAGAGGATAAGATGGTTGGATGGCATCACTGACTTGATGGACATGCGTTTGAGTAAGCTCCAGGAGCTGGTGATAGATAGGGAAGCCTGGCATGCTGCAGTCCATGGAGTCTCAAAGAGTCAGACACAACTGAGTGACTGAACTGAACTGAAATTCAGATCACGGTCTTCCAAAAGCCTTTAGACAAAGAAATATATTTAAGAACACAAATTAAAAGACACTTGTTCCTTGGAAGAAAAACTATGACAAACCTAGACAGTGTATTCAAAAGCAGAGACATTACTTTGCTGACAAAGGTCCATCTAGTCAAAGCTATGGTTTTTCCAGCAGTCATATATGGATGTGAGAGTTGGACCGTAAAGAATGCTGAGTACTGAAGAATTACTGCTTTTGAACTGCGGTGTTGGAGAAGACTCTTGACAGTTCTTTGGACTCCAAGGAGATCAAACCAGTCAATCATAAAGGAAATCAACCCTGAATATTCAGTGGAAGGACTGATGCTGAAGCTCCAATACTTTGGCCACCTGATGCAAAGCATCAACATGTTTGAAAAGACTCTGATGCTGGGAAAGATAGAAGTCAGGAGGAGAAGGGGATGACAGAGGATGAGATGGTTGGATGGCATCACCAACTCAATGGACATGAGTTTGAGCAAGCTCCGGGAATTGGTGATGGACAGGGAAGCGTGGTGTGTTGCGGTCCATGGGGTCACAAAGAGTCAGACATAACTGAGCAATTGAACGTCAACAACATAGCTGCTTTATTTTAGTACTAGAATGAAAACATCAGATTTCCATCTGTAGGAGAATGGGAAAAGTGTGATATAATTATAAAAATAGTGCTCCTTGGCAATTTAAAAGAATGAACCTCTGTTACACATAGCCACATGGATAAATCTCCAAAATATTTCTCCTGAGCAAAAGAATTCAGATACAAAATAATATATATTGCTTGATTCCATTTAAATGAATTCCTAGAGCAGGCAAAGCTAATCTATGATTATAACTCAGTCAAGGATGCACTTCTGGGATGATGGGATGGTAGGAGGGTTTAACTTGGATAAAGCACAATGTGGCTTTCTGGAACGATTGAAATATTCTATGTCTTGACAGGGGTATGGTTTACAGTGATGAATTCACGTGTTCAGTTCAGTTCAGTTCAGTCACTCAGTCGTGTCCTACTCTTTGCGACCCCATGAATCGCAGCATGCCTTCCTATCCATCACTAACTCCTGGAGTTCACTCAAACTCATGTCCATTGAGTCAGTGATGTCATCCAGCCATCTCATCCTCTGTCGTCCCCTTTTCCTCCTGCCCTCAATCCCTCCCAGCATCAGAGTCTTTTCCAATGAGTCAACTCTTCACATGAGGTGGCCAAAGGACTGAAGCTTCAGCTTTAGCATCATTCCTTCCAAAGAACACCCAGGGCTGATCTCCTTTAGAATGGACTGGTTGGATCTCCTTGCTGTCCAAGGGACTCTCAAGAGTCTTCTCTAATACCACAGTTCAAAAGCATCAATTCACATGTTAAAACTAATCAAATTATACACCTCAGCGTATACTTCATTTCACTGTATGACTGCTATACCTCAATAAACATGTTTATATGAAAGGAAAAAAATACACAAAATAATTTTAAAAATAAAAACATAGATGCCAAATGTCACTTATGCATAAAACCCACAAAACATACATATTTCTATTGATACAAATATGTCTATGCATATCATTTAAAGCAGTATTTCGACATTAAAAGAATCTGAATTAGTAGCTGTTCCTGACTCAACACTAATAACGACAGTAGCATTACATTATTTAAATTTTATGACAGCCTTTATAAAGAACATTATTGTACTTGCCCAGTTTAATGCATAAAGCCACTGCATATTGAAAAGTAGCATGACTTGCCCAGGAACATATCTCTGTTGAGAAGAAGTAAAGCTGGAACTTGAATCTATATGTGTGCTAGCTCAGAATTTGAACCTTTAACTACTGTATTACACTTCTCTTCACAGAAATGTTACAGGTATTCTCTAGGCAGCCTTGGGTTTGTCTAGGACCTCAGGCAATCTCTCCAGGCACTATCCATGTCCTCCAACCCCACTTTTTTCTAGGGTTTCCAGAAGCTATCATATCACCTTGTATCTGGTTCTAACCTTCTTACCTTCCCAGGTGGCTCAATGGTAAAGAATCCGCCTGCCAGTGCAGGAGAGGAGGGTTCAGTCCCTGGATTGAGAAGATCCCCTGGAGGAGGAAATGGCAAACCACAAACCACTCCAATATTCTTGCCTGGGAAATCCCGTGGACAGAGGAGCCTGGTAGCCTATAGTCCATAGGGTCACAAAAGAGTCAGACACAAGTGAGTGACTGAGAGTGCACATGTGCACACGCACATGTACACACACACACACACACACACACACACCCCACCCCTCGCCCCTCCTATCTAGCTCCTTCAGATAGACGCCTCAGATAGAATGACTGCTTGGCTTTTGCCTTTGGCTTTATGTTTAGCTATTATCTTCTAGCTCCAGCTTAGCTAAACACTCTGCAGCCCTCAGGCTCGTCCTTCTCCACCGAGGCAAAACACCCTGGCTCTCAGGACACTTACCTACGTCTAGAACCCTGCACCTAGATTTTCCAGAAGTGGACTCTGGGTAATTCTTTCTCTGTAAATGAAGCATAATGCAGGGTGGAACAAGTCTCCTTGCTGAATTTGTCTTAGGAGACTAGACGTCTACTTCCTTTCTACCAAGAAGCTCTTAAGTTATTTTTCAAGCAATGGGATGAAGATAACTTTACTATTCACCAGCACAAAATTCAGATGTGCTGGCTCTTAGAAAAAGCAGTCTTTATCAGTGTTTTAGATGTCTGACTCGCAGACTCTGAAAATTCGACCACTTTATGTTTTCTAAAATTCAAAACTGATTTCAAAAGCTAAGGCTAGATCTGGCAAGAAAGCAAGAGAAATAAGTAATAGGTTAGAATGTAAAACAAACAACCTTTCAGCAAGCTATGCCTTTTAACCTCGGGAAATACTCTGGTGCCTTAGAGAACACAGGTCAATGTATCGGTCTTTCACTTTATTAAATTATTAGTATTAAAAAATAACTCTGAGCAAGCAACAAAACACAGCACAGCGCTTTCTACAAATAAAATTTAATTTGCTGTCTCAAGAGCTGCTGGCTTTTATCGCTGAAGATTGGAGCATGGTATTTTCAGGGAGAAAGTCTTTTTTTTTTATCTGGTTTGGAGAAAACATGGCCAACATTAGTTCCAAATATTTTATTTCAAACATAAAGTACAGAACCAATACTAATAAACAACAGGCTCTTATGCCAACATCAGTGCATGTTTTTGTTATTGCATTATATTCCATGAGAGTTATTGTGCATAATTAAATAGAAAAAACCCTTGAACTTGGAATTATAAAACCGTCACCACAAACCAACAATTCCACTTGATGTGTATTAAGTCATTAAATTTATTATAAAAAAAGAGGAGGAGGGGAAAAAATCTTTTCCTTGTAAATCATTAAAAATGCATGAGGGTTGAAAGCATAGCAAACAGCCTATACACTTGCTTAGCAAACTACTGCAGAAGAAGGCACCGCAATTCAGAACAGAAAATGAGGTTTTCTTGAAATCAGAATGGCCTGTTATCAAAATGACAACCACAAGGGCTATCAGGAAGGAAAGACTTATAAATTCTAAGAACATAAATGTTATTCCTAGTGTCCTGGATAAACAATGTTTGGAGTGAGGGAGGCTGCCCATGGTCTAAGGAGTCCTACTGTTGAATAGTTCATGAGAATGGGATCTGTGAAAGGCAAGGTCCAAAACACACACACAGAGTTAGCACCTGGCTTCCAGACAAAGGTTGGCCTAGTGTGCACCACAGCCATACCAGTAGCTGAGACAATGGTTTTGAGGCCAGTTATTTCAGCAACAGAAATTATGTCAGTCTGTTTGGAGGATTACTACAACCCATGTCACAATCCACAAGGCTTCCTTCCCAGGTGGCGCAGTAGGTAAAGAATCTGCCTGCCAAAGCAGGAGATGCAAGAGACGTGGGTTCAGTCCCTGGTTTGGGAAGATCCCCTGGAGAAGGAATTGGCAACCCACTCCAGTATTCTTGCCTGGATAATCCCATGGACAAAGGAGCCTGGCAGGCTACAGTCCATGGGGTCGCAAAGAGTGGGACACGACTGAAGCAGCTGAGCACATGTCACAATCCAGTCTGTGTCAGCACCGTGAGTTTTCTCTGAAAAGCTTTTTATTAATGTGTTATAACCGGGAAGCATTAATGAAATGGGCAGGAGCAGAGAGAAAGGGATTAAAGTTGCCAGGGACAGATACCCAGTGAAGCTGGCTGAGATAAAAATGCATCCTTAACAAAGAGAAAGTCAAAGGCATCCAAAGATCGGATCCTGAGTTAAGTCAGACCACTTGGGAACCTGCATTGAAAGTGAGATATGGAAGCTCCTTTGTCTGCCTCATGGAGTCACACTGAATCTTTTGGGTGAAGGGGCTATATGGAAAGAGAGTACATTTCTGATTTTTCTGGTGCTAGCTGGATATCGGATCTGTTTTTCTTAATCCATGCCAGCTCTTTTTTACTGACAACTTTGCTGCCCCTTACTAATTTAGATTTGTTTGTGGTGTTCGATGCCATGACCCAATGCTGACCCCAACTTGGCAAGACCTCTCATCTAACTGACTGCATCTTTCTTTTCTGGTACATCTTTTATTTTTAAATTAAGGGAACTGATTGGCTTATTCAGGTCAGATTTATTCCTGGTCCAGTCAGTAGTGACCGGAAGAATCAGTAAGTTTCCCAGTCTCCAGAGTGAGAACAAAGTCTCTGAGAAGGAAACGTGGAGACGGCAAACAAAATAGCTAGACATCGACAATCATACAACTATATGCTTAGCCCTTGAGTAGTCAGGAATTGAACTCACAGAAAATATATGCTATCTCAGGATAATGTGTGTATCTTCTCAATGATTTCTCCACGTCTCCAATTCTAAAGTGAATATATTGTTTACATTTTAATACTTTTCAAACTGAGATGTAGACTGCAATCAGTGTATATATTTAATACAGTGTTTTCCTCCCTGCGTGTAATAGCTGCTATTAAACTGATGATGTATCATAAGTTCAAATGTCTCCAAAAACTGAGGAAATGTGGAAAGCATGGCTCTATTGGCTCAGTTTCATCAAAAGCTAGAAATCAAATCGCTTTGTATAAAATTGCTGTGAAGCACCATCTTCTTAATTGCTGTGTTTTTGTCTCACTTTCGTTTGAAAATGACAATTTCATCATTTCAACAGGTAATTCCCCAATCCCATCAAGTTACCTTGCCCTCTGATGTTGTGCCTAAATCATCTCTCCCTGGATTAACTCATTATTCCTATTAAAGCCTTTGATATATGTCAGAGACATGCCCTTATTTGTGACAGAGCTATAAAAGTGTGTTGCTTTAATTTCTTCAATAAATCAGTTTCTCTGTTCCATTCCCTTAATTATGTGCTGTTTTTCTCTGGAATGGCTCCAATGTCTAGGACTTTTTATTCACCTAGAAGTGTTTCCAAAATTTAAGTAAAGGACCCCAGTATAGCCTGACCACCCTGCCCTTCCTCTTTTGTGATGTTGCCTTACAAGCAGCTCTGAGTGATGACTTCCCCCTTACCAGATGATTCAACAAAGAACTCAACTACATTTATCCAGCATGCTTACTCATAGGGCATTTGCCCAGCTGTCAAGACTGGCCATTGGGGATTATTTTCACACACAGAACTAATCTTTCACTTTCGTTTCCAATGGAATTTCCTCTTATTATTTTCCAATTCTGAAGCTATTTATTGAGCCTAGTAGTTAGCAACAGATGCCACAAACTGGCATCATCAGCAAGTGGGATGATATGATAGAAAGACCCTTCTCCTTCAATATAGTTTTAGCTCAGGTTGCGACATAGACAGAACGTGTGACTCCGGGAAAGGAGTTAACATCTCTGGCCCTGTAAATGGCTAAGAAGATGAGCAGAAGAAGGTGGTTGCTAAGATTCCTTCAGTTCTAACATCCTACAGTATCATTTCTCAATAGTTTGGTTAATATTTTTCAGAGTTATCACAGGCTTAAAATCATACTAAGTCCTGGGCCCATACCTGTAACACCTCACCAACCTCGAATTCATTAAAAATAGTCTCTACCTGTCAGGAAGACACCATCCAGGCTCTTTCAAAATCCACCTCCACACACACACCAGATGCACACGCACACATACATTTTAATTTGCAAGTGAACCTTTATGGAATCCTATTCTACAGGAGTTCAGCCAGCTCTTAATCTTTTTTTTCCTGATGAATACACACACACAAAGAAATGATGTCCTCGTCCTTCACTCTGGTAAGATTGTACACTGCCTTCCCCTCTGATAACCTGAAGAAGCAATGATTTATCTGGAATGGCTTCTGCTATTTTCCAATAATCTGATTATAAAGCTGGTTAATACAGAATAAACTTGCCTAATAGACCATGGCCTGCCCCTCGAACTTTTGTGTTTCGTTAGGACATCCTTTCTTTAGGTCCCATCCCCTTAATATCTATTAGTACTAGTCATACCTAAGCCAAACTGTCACCATTATGCTAACTCTCTCTGATTTTGAAATTTAGAACCCTACTGTCTGGCTTTTGGGTTCATTTCAGATCACAATTCCACTTGCTAAATGAAGAAATCACTGCCCAAATTAAGTAGACATGATGCAACTCTAATCTTCTAGAAGGCAACCCCTCATAATCTGCTGATTCTGCGGTGTGTGTTATACTCAAATTACTGCAGAAATCCCTAATTGGCCTTCTGTCAATAGTTATTTTTTCAATGTCTTCATTACTTTCTAATTCACCAAACTAATTTTCTTCATTTTTCTCATTAAATATAGGTTTAGAAGTAATCTCAATTGTGTAGCTTTTCTAAACAGCATTCTTCCTCCAGGCCTGCCCTCATTCTTAAATTGGCATTTTTTTCTACCCTCAGTGTCCGTTTGTCTATGCAGATCAATCTGTCTAATCTATCAATCTATTTAGGGCTAATGGATTTTGAAAAGTCACCAGTAGCTCAATGTCTAGATTTACAAACTTAGGTGTGAATAACATTCCCCTCAGTAGCATCTCCCTGTCCCAGAGAACACTATGCATTGAATGACTTGCCTGGGTTAGCAGGAACCCCAACCCCACCATTTGCTGACCATTCTACAATGAAGTCATGTAGAATGACTCTTGCTCAGTAGAACCAAAACTCTGATGTGTCTTCTTGAACCTAGAGAACTCCCCTACTGCTGTAGAGTGCTGGTTGTTCCAGAATGAACTATACTCCATGGGGCTCCAGGTACTCCATCCTTGCCAATGCAAATCCCTACTGAATATCCTACAGGTTTTCAATGCTATGCTTGGTTTGGTCCAAGGCGAAACTGCTCTGGGCTCTGGAATTTATACCTGTGTGTGTGTACATGTGTGTTTGTGTGTGTGTTTTAATTCACTGAAAAAGCTGCTTCACAAGGCTCAACACTGCATCCAGATGATCTGAATCAGGGTGTGTTCCAGGGTCCTCTGTCTCTTGGGCCCAGAAGAGCCATCCCTGTCACAATTGTAACAAGGAGCTAACATCTTAGATCCACGTATTTCAACCCTCAGAGTTACTTATTTCAGAAGTTTTGAGCCCTCTCCTCCAAATGAGCTGGTCAAAGCCACTCAGGCTACTCCAACAGATCCAGACAGCTTAGAATTTTAGGAAAAAAGGAGATGCTCAGTTCTGACTCTCAGTTGGTTCCTGGGCTCCTATGCAAATTTACCCCCTCCTCCTTTGCCCTGTGCAGCTGGAGTTTCCTTAGCCAGATACCTTGATGCACCCTCTGAATGATTGCTACAGACATTAAAGTATTTTGCTAGTGTCTTCTTTCAACATTTCTCTCCAAGGCTCTATCCACACCTGGTTGACCACTTTAACTGTCTGCTTGGCTGGCCAACTTGGCCCGACAACCACAGTGACGGTGTGGGTGTTTTTATTGAATAAACTGCTTTTACTGTTTTTACTGGCTTGACCAGTCAAGCAGATGAAAAGACGTTACATGTGCTTTTAAAAAATTAAACCATTTTTGGCACTTTGATCAGTAGTTTGATGAAATCTAACTGATTTTTGCTTGACTTTGACACAGGTTAAAGCTTAAAATTTCTTTTACTTACGGCTTCCTCTTTTTACTAGCCCAAATCCACGAGACTAGTCTAGCCAGTATTGATTCTCCTTTGTCAGTTTTCTCATGTGCTACTCAGGCATGAAATCTGATGTTCCCTACTCCTGGCTTAATATCAAGACTTTGAATATATTAATAGTTGGACCCAGGGGTCCTTATCCTGGCTTTGCCCCTCACTAGCTACATAATCTTAGGCAAATTACTTCACCTTCTTTGTGCCTTAACCCTCAACTGTGAAATGGGCATATTAAGAGGATCTGCTGTTGTGAGGAATCAAATAGATAATGCATGCAATATCACAGTAAACAATAAATGTTAATGGCAGCTAACTGTATAGAACATTTTCTATGCATCAAGTTTTGTGCTAAGAGCCTCTAAGACGATCACATTCATTGTTATCTATTATTTGTCCAAGATATTTAAATTTCACAAATATTGGGTTATTGGTCTGTAATGAGAGCTTTTGTGAATACAAAGATTAGTTGAGATACCAGTTGGTAATCAATTAGTTTATACTCTTAAACAAAAAAGGACAAAGACACAAAAAAGCATGGTAAGTGGTGATTTCAAGAGAGAGCTACAAAGTATTAGGAGGGCATTTAACATAGATTACTTCTCTTGGAGCATAGGTGTTATCAAGAGGCTTTCTTGAAGGAGGAGGTATTTAATGATGGGTTTATTTAAACAGGCAATAGTAAAACTAAGAAGAAATGAGCAATAATGATAGCACCAGCACTTGTAGAGTGTGTCCTACATTCCAGACATTGTGATAAGCAGATGACTTGTCTTGTTTAATCAACCCCATAAATTAGGTATTATCATATACCAATCCCATTTCATTCACAAGGTTGAGGGAAGTTAAGTAACTTTCCCAAGAACACAAATCTTTTAACACAGAAATTTCCAGAGCAATTTTCCCAGACGTCTTAGGTTGTGCTGAAAGAGGCCCTTGCATAATTCCAACCCCAACCAAACTCCCTTAACATTGTTATTTCACACCATATGCATTGAGGTTGGCCTGAGTCAGCCATTTTTTTCACTTGTTATTTTTTTCTCCACCCCCTACCTCCTCCTTTTCCAGTCAATATTCATTTTAAATGCAAGAAGCCAGCCTCCTTTTTAGCTGACAAGGCTGGTTGATCACACATCTTCAGCTACATAAGTGACAAATGCCCATTTAGGTGTGGGGTTGACTCTAAACATTCAAGAAAAATATATTCAAGAGAAAAAAGGCAGGGGAAGCCAACAATTTGCTGAGCAAAGGATGTGGTGACCATTAGAGGCCCAGTGACCCCCAAACACTATTCTGAAAAAGCCTCTTGATTAGGAAAAGTGAAAATGGCAGCCTTCAAGCATTGCATCTCCAGCCCCTGTGTTCTCTTCCCTGGTGGTTTCCTGGAGTGAAAAGAATCTGCTTACCCAGGGCAGTGAAAGCCCTTCCTCCAGATATATCTCATTCAGCTCTAGTCCTACTGCCCCTTCTCCCCCCTTGGGGATTCAGTAACTCCCTCTTTCTGGGAAACATGCGTACCTGGTGCTATTTCAACCCTGGCTGCCCATTTGAGTTATCCAGGAACTTTGAAAAATGCCAATACCTTAGCCCCACTCAAGACTAGTTAAATTAGTGTCCCTGGAGATGATGGGTCCTGGGCACTGCATATTTCAGGCAGTGTGGCAGTCAGCCACAGTGCAAAGCCACACTTTGCAGAATTGCCCTCAGATGCGTCTGATGTTTTTCTCATGGTTGGACTGCCCTTGGGTTTGAGGAGGAAGACCATATAGGCAAAGTGCCCTTTTAATCAAAGAACAGAGCCATTCTTACCACAGCTTTGGGCTTTGCGCTTGAGAATAACTATGCTAAACAGCAGCTCAATAGTCAGATGTTCTGTCCTCACATAGACCCAGCACCTACACCCATATGATCCATGGCAAGTCTATTTCTCTAAGCCCTAGATGCTTCATTTGTTAACTGGAGTAACAACCAACCTGACTTAACACATTTATAACATTTAGGGTCACGTCAAGCACATGGTAAGGAATGATAATCATTATTTATCACTATTATTTATGATCTTGGGCAAATTTCTCCCATGTTTCCTTAAACATGTAATAGTTGAACTAGATGATACAGAAGGTGCCTTTAAGTTATATATTCTTGGACTCTGGACAGACTTATTCAGATTGTTTGCAAATGAAAAAAAAAGTGGATACATCATCGTATGCTAATTTACAAATTCTCATTCTAATTATCTAATTACTCTTTGTAACTGAAAGCTGTATTAGCAATTCAGCCAATATTAATTAAATTCTTCTACATCTCAGAATCAGCTACAATGTATAGGGAAACACTGAACATAGAATTAGGAGATATAAGTTAAATTAAGGATGGGAATTTATATTATTAATGAATAAGTTAGAACAGAGTTGTGTTTCAGTACTAAAGATGTGCTTACCTTGACCCATCCAGGCACCCTTAAAAGGATGCTATCAGGACCACCGTGGTGAATGGAGGACTGGGTTAGGAGTATGGCCTGGGATGGTAGAGATGATCAGGGTATGGCAGAGGGCAATGGAAAAAAGAGTCACCTTGAGGAGCACTTGGAAATCACCATCCAGCAGGTGGAAATTGGCTAGCATGGCCCCAGGGTCCTCCCTATAGTATAGCTGGCAGTTCAACTGCAGGATTAACTTGGGATTCCTCACTTGTAAAATGAGGATAGAAATTCCTAGCTCTTGGATTACTAAACAATTTTAATGGGACTATGCATTTTTGGAAAAGTTTTGTAAACACGAAAAAATGTTATTCAGATGTATTATTATTTGTGAACATCTAGGGTGGAAAATAGTGAGCAGTGAATTGATGGGTTTACCATATTTGTACAGGAAAACATATTCTTCCTATCTACAGACCTCAGTGATGTTGGCTCAATGGGCAGGTGTGGCAGAAACAAGCCTTGTAAGTTTCCCCTCTTGTAAATCTTGAGGCCACTAGGGTAAACTGTGGACTAACTCAGTCAAACAAAAGATACATAGGAGTTTAGATTCAGCAAAGTTGGGAACTAATGGCAAATTTGCTGCTCTCAGATAAGAGCCTCTGTTAATTAACATTTTAAATTTTAATGTGTCAATAATTTAGGAGCCCAGTGTGCTTGGGTTGTGGGGCTTTTTTCTTCCTCTTATGAAGAATAATTTTGCAAGAGTAAAATCAAGGAGTAGGACATTTCTGCAGAATTCATTAGGAAGGTGAGGAAAGGTTAGTCTGTCTCAAGATGTCTATTCTTTTGTTGAACCAGCAAAGATTAGTTCCTGATTTTTATTTTAAAGTCTTACGAGATTTAGAGTGATGAATCTTATCCCAATATTTGAGACATTTGGCTTGAAATTGGGACTATCTCAGAAAACAGAGGTAGAATGCAAAAAAAAAAAAAAGAGAGAGAGATTTTGCTGTTCAATTATTGCCCAGGTTAGAGCATTCAGATTGTGTCTAAAATGAATCAGTGCAATTATTTAGGAGGTGCAAATTTCAATAAACTCTTTGTTTCTTGTAGAGCAGAGGTTGGCTAACTACAACCCATGAGCCAAATCCAGTCTGTCTTCGTAAATAAAGGTTTTATTGGAACAGAGCCATGTTTGTTTACTTGTTGTCTAGGACTGCTTTTTTGCACTACAACAACAAAGCTAAGTAACTATGACACAGATTCCATGACTCTCAACCCCTGAAATATTTACTCTCTTTTACCAAAAATGTTTGTCAAGACCTGATATAATCTTAGGTGTTTTTAGGTGCTTTAGTATCTATTAGAAAAAGATAAAACTATCAAATCTATGTTTTTGAATTTTTTTGTTGTTGTTGTTGAGGATAAAGTATATAAGACTTGGAGTTAATTTTTAAAAATGCTAAAATACGAAAAGAAAATGGTGGCATGTGAAATTCTGATATTTGAGAAATACAGTCTCACTGGGAACCAAAATTTTGATTTTTACATTTCTTTGTTTCTGAGAAATCCTGGCCTAAGAGAGATTTTTTAACGAGTATTCTCTTATTCTCAATTTGAGTCTTAAAATAGTTTGGGCCAAAAATTAAACAGGTAACAATAATGATTTTTCACTTATATACATGAAGATTGACATAGATGAAAATATATTTGCAATCACAAAGTCATAAGTAAACTGATTTTTTGGGGGGT
Source organism: Budorcas taxicolor (assembly GCF_023091745.1). Taxonomy (NCBI): domain Eukaryota; kingdom Metazoa; phylum Chordata; class Mammalia; order Artiodactyla; family Bovidae; genus Budorcas; species Budorcas taxicolor. The sequence goes on along the minus strand of NC_068916.1, from coordinate 69,374,674 downwards.
GTGGGGAGTAGAAAGAGCTTCTGAGATAAAATTCTAGTCTTAGCTCATCAGAAAATTGGTCTTGGCTTACTAGAAATTTCCATAAGGCCTGATAATGGAGAGTCCTTCAGCTTGGTCACATGACAATGTGCACAGGAACTCAAACTGATTTGGCCCTACCTCCTGTGGTCAAGTACATAGAATTAAAAGAAAATTATGTACTGTAGAGTCCCCATAATGGACTGCCTCGAGCTTACTCTAGATGGGCAGCTCTCTAAGTGCATACCATGGAGGTATGCAGACTTGAAATTTTTTTCCCCCAGTTTGGTGACCAAATAACCTTAGGGGAGAAAACTGATTTAAACAGATTTGGACCTCCTCAAATTTACTGCAAGATTTTTCAAGAGCTTCAGGTCTTGATGAACAATGGAAGATGCAACTTTGCCTAAACTTACCTCACCATAGGACTCTTCTCTCATGGAATATTTTGGGAAATGCCACTTTTAAGGATCTAGAGGAAAGTAGACATAATCAGCTGGGCATCGATATGATTTTGAGTCTAGAATTTATTTTGGCATTTTTTGGGGAAATTCATTCCCTTTTGGAAGTATCATAAACTTAATGGGAAAGAAATTTCATGATAGTAGGTAGTACAACTTATAAACATGAAAGTAGTACGCAGAGAATACTTGAGAACGCTGAAGTCAGTTTGTAATAAAACTTTTAGGAGACTAATTAAAAATAAATACTAAGATCCTTTAAAATGTGCATTATCTTTTAGTAACCTATTCTTCTTTTACAAATTTGTCTTTTGGAAAAATCAGAGATGTTCATAAGGGAATACCTGTAGAGTGGTTTATAATACAAAAAAAATGGAAACAATTTGAATGTTCAATAAAGAAGACTTTTGGAAAGGTTTAAATATATTAGAATATTAAGTAGACAGAAATCATATTACTAAAGAGTACTTATTGACACAGGAAATTGTGCATGGTACATAATTAAAAGGAAACACTACTAAAATGTATTCACAGTATTTTACTTTTATAAAAGTAAAAGTGAATAAACATGAATACTAAAAAGACTTACAGAAAATATAGAGTGGGATTATTTGGGCTGTTGGAATTATGCATAAAGTTTCTCTTCTATTGCTAATACGTTTGCCACCTTTCCTACCTTGAGCTTATAATTAGGAAAAAAAGGTTAGACTCAATTACAGTAGAAAATCCTACAGAAAATAAACTTCTCCTTCATATCCCTTTTTGCTAAAGAACCTATAACATGGCATATTTTGCAAACGCACTAAGCTATCTATTGCTAGGACCAGAAGGAAGTTTCTCCCAGATGCATGTATGGCAAAGAATGATACCAGAACCCGAGAGGCTTCATGACTAAAAATCACTCTTCTCGTTTTGTTCCCTACAGAAATATGTCAACCTGAGGAATGGTGGTGCCAACATCCCAAGAAATGACCTCTGGTTTGTAATTCAGGTGAATTTCCCTGAATACATTGAGGCCTGACTCAGCTTGTCCTATGATACATATCTACTCCACCTATTTATCGCCCAGACCTCCACTGCCTTGTCATTCCCTTCTCCTGTTCCTATTCCCCCCAGCCTGACGGTGCCAGAAGTGTTGGAGTCAGGGCTGCTGAAGAGGGATTTCCTTAGGCTGGAGACTCTTCCAGACAGGATCAGGCTTGGCATCACAGCTGATTCTGTGAGTTAGCTCTTTACCTTTTTCAGTAGAATTGTGAAAACATGCACAAGTCTCTGTCCACTACATTTTTAAAAATCCCTCCAATATTATACATTATTCAAATCTATGTCTCTGCTGCATGGTTCTGGCCTGAGGTACTCTGCCATGAATTCACCTTGGTTAAGAAGTGTCCCTCTTTCTGGACCTTAATTCCCTTGCCCATTTAATAGGATGTCTGGATTTACTCAACAAACATTTATTGAGTTCCTGCTCTGGGGTCAAAGATGCATAAGACAGATATAGCTCTTGTCTTAACAGAGCTTACAATTTAGTGGAATGGGCAGATTTTATGTATATATACTTTTTAAAGCAAAGATGGTATTTCAGAAGACAGTGTATGAAGATTTTACTGGATCCATCAATAGCCCATCTAAGCCAGACTCAGGAAGTCAGGAATGAGCTAGTGACATACAAGAAACAATCTGCAGAAGACACACTGAAATATAAGTAAGAGGTAGTGAAAGAGCAGTAATGGAAGAAAGCAATAGCTTACTAAAACCCCAGAAACAAAGGATAAGTAATGAATTCAAGAGATTAAAAGAAATTCATATACCCAAAAGAGAATGTGTGATAAGGGAATGGAACAAAATGAGAACAAGCCACACTCCAGAGTTTAGACCAGCACTATCCAAGACACACAATGTGAGCTATGTATGTAATTTTCAATCTTCTAGTAGCCATATTTTAAAAAGCAAAAAAGAAATTTCTGAAGTTAAATGTAATAATCTATTTTAGTTAATCCAGTATAATTAAAATATTATTTCAACATGTAATCCATAGAAAATTATTAATAAGATACTTTATATCCCTTTTTCCCCTAAATCTTTGTAATCTGATGTTCACAGTTATCACTTTCTCAATTCAGACTCATCATATTTTAACTACTGAACAATCACATGTGGCTAGTGGCTACCACACTGGACAGCACAAATTTAGATTGTATCTTTAGGAAACTGCAAAGCCACCAAAGGTGCTTCATGGATAATTTATTTGATGGGAAAGGGTAGGAAGCAGGGAAACTAGAAAGATTTTTGTAGAATCTAAAGCAAAGAGTAAAGTGGGGGGCGGGGATAAACAGATCTCATTAGCATCAAAAGATACTCTTTACCATTTTGACATGCACATAAGCCCATGGAACACCCAGACCCAAGAGCTACTATATAAAGCATAATGATACACTTAATTTTTCCCTCTCTGACCTCTTTAAGGTGAAAGTCACAGACCTATATAGGAAATCACAAAGGCCATATGGTTTCCTAGGAGCCACACAGCAAATGGTTTGGGCGAATGGTTGATGGTGGTATTTTGACCCTCTCTCCTCTGTACAGAGTGAGAAAGAAGAATCATCCAGAAAGTCTGAGAGTGTTTATTGCTTTTTTTTCCCCCCTCTACCGCTGACACATTGAATCTATGGAGAAAAGAGGGGAGGAGGAGGCAGATGGAGAAAAGTGCTTCTCAGGGGTGATTACAGCCAGAGAGGGGCTTGAAGAGACATCCCTGGGCCCCATATTTCTTTTGCCACCAGTGACTTTCAAATCAAATGAGCCCAATCTGCAGATCAAAATGAGATTTTTCTTATTGACTTCCCTGAAAGCTTAGCCGGCTCTCCACAAATCGAGTCATGTGTATCCTGCATCATCATCAACCACAGCCGACTGCAGGGATGTCGGAACTGGGCCGATGCTGGCAAATATGTCACTGATGCATGAGGCCAGGGAAAATCCAGCTCTTATTGGCCTGGCACTGCTGACCTGGTTTGTCCATAAATGAAGAGCAAATGCAATTTGCAAAACACATAGAACTGATAAGGGGCTACAACAAGGCGGGGCTGGAGTCACTTTGCTAAGAGCAGGCATGCTTGAAGGGGAGACAAAGCAGATTTCAACCTTGAAATTGGACAGACAGCATTTCTTAAAGTCTGCTCTGTGTACCCCTTTTCCTCATCAACATCTGAAGAGTATGTTAAAAATCTGCATACCTGAGTCTAACCCCAGGCCTGCTGAAAGGGAGGAGTGCCTGGGATGAGGCCTAGGAAACAGTCATGCTTAAGAAAACCCTTAAGATTCTTGTGCATATTAAGGTTTTAGTAATTTGAGGAAGGAAGGTAGAACAAAAGGATTTCCATTCGTTTATCAGGAAAAACTGAGCCTGGAATCCGTCTACCTGGCTTGTCATTCAGACTTTGCTTCTGGCTAACTGGCTGACTCAGAGTGAGGAGGAAATGAGGGGTGGGGATGTGAAATCAGAAGAGGGTGTAGGCCTACTTCCTTCATATAGGAGCTGTGTGATGATGCTTTATAACCAAGTCTCACTGTCACCACAAGAAAATGCAGGGTGAAGTCAGGTGACCTTGAAAAATCAGATTCTGGCATTATAGCTCTGACATTTTATTTCATGAATGACATTCTATTTCTAACCCCAGTTCCTTCTGTAAAATGGGGAGGTTATCTTCCATTTGAGCTATGTTATTTTCAGAAGCCAGTGAAACACCTTTTTTTGTTTGCAGTTCAAAAGGTAGACACAAACAGAAAGTGGTGGTATTAATGCAATACAGACTTATCTCTACTTAGCACATTATTTGTTGTAAGACTATATCTACACTGATAAAATACCCTTAAACACATAACGTTTTTTTGTTTAACAAAGCACACTACAATATAAAAGGATATATATTTTTTCCTTTTACTATAAACGCAGGTGAAATGGCCTAGATTAACCTCTGCTGACCCTCTCTGTAACACAACGCTAATTTTGTAAGGGAAAAAGAGATTCACCTTAAGATATTCCAGGTTTTCCACATATTAAAAAAAAAAAAAAGCCCTCAATAAAGGTCATGCCTTAACTTAGCTTTCAAATCTATCAATAATTCAGCTACTATCTCCTTCCATGTAGCCAACAGTAGCAAAATTTGATTATTTGATGTCTTGTGTTTTTCTATTCACAAATCTGTGCTTATTTCATACCAAATCCTTGGACTAGAACATTTCTCTGCTTATCAAATATCCTGTCAACATGGAAACATACATTATCATATGTAAAATAGATAGCCAATGGGAATTTGCTGTATTATTCAGGGAACTCAAACCAGAGCTTGGTAACAACCTAGAGGGGAGGGATGGAGAGGAAGGTGGGAGGGATGTTCAAGTAGGAGGAGACATGGGTAAACCTATCGCTGATTCATGTTGATCTTTGGTAGAAACCAACACAGTACTGTAAAGCAATTATCCGTCAATTAAAAATAAATTTAAAAGTATCTTTCTATCAAGCTTCTATCTATAAAAATATCATAGTTGTATACAAACATTTCATTTCAAAGATGTTGACTTTGATGCTGTATATGAAAGCAAAACAATCACACAAACAAAAAGATAGTTCATGACCTCATAAGTACCCAACCTTAGGGGAGCAATTAAATAAATATAGTCATACAGTAGAATCCAGGTATCCCCTGCTTTTCAAAAATTTGCTTTACATCACCTTTTTTAGAAAAACCAACATTACCTGTTTTTGCTCGCTGAAAGAAATCCAAAGATTATATCCACTTTTATGAAAAAAGACAACGTGGAAATAGCAGTCAGCACTGCTTTACGGTGAGCCGTTATTGAGGTAGCGCATACCCGAACTAGCGAGAACAGTGCCCGCAAAACCCTTCCCTGGGAACCGCACTCAGCACCTCAGCCTCCAGCCGCCATAGCTCTAAACTGTGTGACCATCTGTGCTTTATCTCAATTTATTCTGTGCATCCGTTAGCCAGATGTGTCCTAAAGTACTTTCTTTTTCACTTTACACTATTTTGTCTTATGGAATGGTCACAGGAACGCTCTACTTTTAGAGAGCGAGGGACACTTGTACTCTACTCTAGATTGTATGCTATTGGAAAATAATATTTACCAGCCTGTGAAGGTGGTCATGATACACCATTAATTGACAGAGAAAAGCAAGCATCATTTAAAAAAACATCTGTAGATACCATATAGAACACAGGTAAGAGAAGCCCATGCTGGGTCACTTAGGTGTTAGTTTTGCATCATGACAGAAGGTCCCACAAAGAAGAAAGGAAAAGTCTCAGGACCAGAGCAACAAGGACGCACAGAGAACTGAACTCTCTCCTCAAAAATGTAATACCACTCTAGGTGAGGGAGTCAGATATTCCAGTGCATTATGTTACATTCACATAATGCAGCTTCTCTCAGCCTCTGCTGCTCTCCTAGCTTCATTCAACTGTCGTCTGTGTGTCTCAAATCCAAAACATGTGCAAGAGGGACTGATCGAGTATTTAGTCATCACCCAATACCGAGCCCCCACACTGGACAGAGCTCTCAGGCCTGGCCATTTCATGGCCAGTGGTCTGCTCAACCAACAGACAGAGGCCCAGATTCAGTTACTCACGTGATCATATGACACCAACTTGGAAAGGTACAGGTCGGGAACTGCTAGGGTTGCTCCTCTCCAACCCCGTACTCAAAGATTCATGTTTCCTCTCCAGCACGTTCATCAAATAATATGTGCTGTTATGCCTGTATGAAACAAATCAGGATTGGATTTGGCTCCCAGTGGGGGAAAAAAAAAAGAATTCAAAATGATAATGATTTAAACACTTGAGGGTTTATCTCTCAAGTGGAAGACATCTGGAGGTGGTCAGGCCAGGCCTTGGTATGGCAATTCTTCACAAAGTCATTAGAATCAGGAGCATCCTAACTCCCTGTCCCTCAGCCTAACATGCAGTAGCATACTTCTCACACATTGCTTCATATTATCTTTACAATGTCCACATGCAATGGATGATATTTTAACCCCTATTCCTAAAATGCAAAAATGAAAGTGCTCAGGGATTTTAGGAGATAGTTACACTCAGTAAAACAGTTCAGTTGCTCAGTCATATCCAACTCTTTGCAGTCCCATGGGCTGCAGCACTCTAGGCTTCCCTGTCTATCACCAATTCCCGGAGTATACTCAAACTCGTATCCTTTGCGTCGGTGATGACATCCAACCATCTCATCCTCTGTCGTCCCCTTCTCCTTCTGCCTTCAGTATTTCCCAGAATCAGGGTCTTTTCAAATGAGTCAGTTCTTTGCATCAGGTAGCCAAAGCATTGGAGTTTCAGCTTCAGCATCCATCCTTCCAATGAATCTTCAGGACTGACTTCCTTTAGGATTGGCTATTTGTATCTCCTTGCAGTCCAAGGGACTCTCAAGAGTCTTCTCCAACACCACAGTTCAAAAGCATCATTCTTCGGCACTCAGCTTTCTTTATAGTCCAATTCTCACATCCATACATGACTATTGGAAAAACCACAGCTTTGACTAGACGGACCTTTGTGGGCAAAGTAATGCTTCTGCTTTTTAATATGCTGTTTAGGTTGGTCATAGCTTTTCTTCCAAGGAGCAAGCGTCTTTTAATTTCATGGCAGCAGTCTCCATCTGCAGTGATTTTAGAGCCCCAAAACATAAAGTCTCTCACTGTTTCCACTGTTTCCCCATCTATTTGCCCTGAAGTGATGGGACTGGATGCTATTGTTTTAGTTTCCTGAATGATAAGTTTTAAGCCAGCTTTTTCATTCTCCTCCTTCACTTTCATCAAGAGGCTCTTTAGTTCTTCTTTGCTTTCTGCCATAAGGGTGGTGTCATCTGCGTATCTGAGGTTATTTATTTTTCTCCTGGTAATCTTGATTTCATCTTGTGCTTCATCCAGCCCAGCGTTTCACATGATGTACTCTGCATAGAAGTTAAATAAGCAGGGTGACAATATACAGCCTTGACGTACTCCTTTCCCAATTTGGAACCAGTCTGTTGTTCCATGTCCAGTTCTAACTGTTGCTTCTTGACCTGCACACAGATTTCTCAGGAAGCAAGACAGGTGGTCTAATACTCCCATCTCTTTCAGAATTTTCCTCAGTTTGTTGTGATCCACACAAAGGCTTTGGCATAGTCAATAAAGAAAGAATACACAGAAGAACTATATAAAAAAGATCCTCATGACCCAGATAAACATGATGGTGTGATCACTCACCTAGAGCCAGACATCCTGGAGTGTGAAGTTAAGTGGGCTTTAGGAAGCATCACTATGAACAAAGCTAGTGGAAGTGATGGAATTCCAGTTGAGCTATTTCAAATCCTGAAAGATGATGCTGGCATATTTGCTCAATATGCCAGCAAATCTGTAAAACTCTGCAGTGGCCACAGGACTGGAAAAGGTCAGTTTTCATTCCAATCCCAAAGAAAGGCAATGCCAAAGAATGTTCAAACTGCTGCACAATTGCACTCATCTCACACGCTAGCCAAGTAATGGTCAAAATTCTCCAAGCCAGGCTTCAACAGTACATGAACCAAGAATTTCCAGATGTTCAAGCTGGATTTAGTTATACTAATGGTGCCATTTAGTAGTATGCCTCTATGCATATCCTGTGTCCAGTGATTTTGCGGGTCTTCTCAAAGGGTAGAGTCTACTTGGATCTAGGCTAGTCTTGTGACTTGTTTTGGTCCAAATAGCTGTGTAGAAGTGATGGCGTGCCAGTTCTGAACTTATGCTTAAAGAGAGCTTGCCTGCTTCAATTGTCTCTCTCTTAAAACCTTTCTCATGTGCAATAGCCTGGACAAGCTGACTGGAACATGGGAGGCACATGGAGCAAATCTGACTCATGCAAGCCAGCTAGCCAACACCCAGCAGATCCACCAGCTAAGCAGAGATTACCTAAGTGAGCCCAGCCCTGATCAGCCAATCTCTGGATTCCTGAGCAAAAATAAATGTTCACTATGCTTAATATTGCATGCCACTGAAGACCCATAGCTGTCTGTTTAGCAACATTATTGTGGCATTACATAACTGTGAGATAGGTCAGTCAGTAACTTTCCAAAGTCACTCAAATAGTAACTCATAGAGCCAAGATATGAACTTAGGATGTCTACTTTCAGGAGTCTGACATGCCCAGGGAAGGCTTTGGAAAGAACAAATTATTTGGGAAATATCTGAAGTTTCTCAGAATCTCTGGTGTCTAAGTCAGAGGTCCTGTGTTCAGTCCTAGGGTTTTATTAACTACTTCAGGGCTTTGGAACTTGGTTTCCTTATCTTTAAATTGAGCATAATAAATATTTCTGTTAGCAGGATTCCTGGTAGGATCCGATGGGATACCTATGAAAAGCATTTCACAAATGACTGTGCAGATAGCAGGTACAGATATCACATCTCCACCCTGCCAACAGCTCGACAGAGGCTACTCTGCCTGAAAGGGCCTTGCTAGGAGGTCCTCTGCACGTCTCCACTCAAGGAACAATTATGGATCGAGGGCACCTGTAGAGGCCAGGATAGTGAACTGTTTGTCTTTATAGCATCCACCTGCCATAACAGGAAAGCTTTAGCTGAGTTCTAAATGAGAGAAAAAGGTGAAAAAAAACCCCTAAAGTTGCTATCAAATTCACAGAGGCCCTTAATGGTGATTTAATGCTGGGAGATCTAGCTTGCCACAAGATTGTGACAGGACTGTATTTTTTTCTCCTGGGTTTAGGTGAGTGGTAGTGTGGCTGCATTTAAAGGCGGTGGGGAGAGGGTGGTGGGAGGACGATTAATCATGTGCTGGACTATAAGCAGAATTAAAGGGACAGGGAGACTAGAGATGGCTGGAGAGTGACCTTTGGGGCAGAGTGTTACTAAGGAAGCACAAAAAGGAGGGTCAGGCTACACCCTACCTGTTCTTTCTCCTCTCATTTTTATAACTAAATTCCTCCTCCCTGTAGTTCCCAAGCCCACTCTAGGAAAGCCTTCATAGAGATCATTTAGCTTCCCTGGTGGTTCCAGACATGGTCTCAGCGTACAAAAGATAAGGATTGAAAAGCATCACATAATGCCTCAAAGTCCATGGTTAACTCTGGCTTTCATCTTTTACACATTTAAACACTTTTTAAAATGCACTCACATTTAATGTTTAACCCCAGACACTACCCAGCTGTATATATGCACCAGTATGCATTCATACATTCACTCATCAAATACTATTTGCTCCTCTCTGTTATGTACCAACCATCAAGCATTGCCCTAGGCTCAAAGGAAGCAGAGATGAATGAAATATGGTCCCTGCCCTCAAGGACAGCTTATAAATCATTCCTTATCATGACTTCTAGATGGAAAAACAAAATTTTTTCCACAGTAAGCTTTCCCTGAATGTTCTTAACAGGTCTTCCACTGATGAATATCTTGCTTATTTCTAATTTTTGCTATTCAAGAGTCACTGTAAAATGTGTGGGCGTGACTATTGAATAACTTCATACAAGAAGACTGTCAAGTGCAGGTATGCTATAAATTTTTATTTCTATTGCCAAAAAGGCTGCGCCAATTTACATTCCAAATAATAATATATGTGTACTTGTTTCCCCAGTACTATTAGGCTTCATATATTAGTAAATCTGTTAAGTAAAAAGTGAAATTTCATTTTTGAAAATTTGTTTCTTTAATTGTGAATAAGGTTGAGCATTTTGTTGCATGGTAAAGACATTTTTTTTTTTCCTTTGAACTTATTGTTTACATTCTCAGCTCATTTATCTTTTGGTTGTTGGTTTTGTTTCTCTATTTACAGACATAGAAAAATTAAGGAAACTAGTTATAGTATAGCGGTTTTTTCATGTGCAATTTTACACTTTCAATGTAGTCAAATTTGCCAGTCTTTTTGGTGTGGTTTTTGGTATTCATTTCTGCTTTAGAAATATCTTTTGTATGTCAACATTATAAAAGCATGCTGCTGTCTTTTCTTTTAGTGATTTGTATAGTTTTTTTTTTTTTACAATTAATTCATTAATGCATATAGAACTATGTTAGCTTTTCATTGCTGCATCACAAATTACCACAGCCTTATCAGCTTAAGACAGTATACACTATGTTGCAGTTTCTATGGATCAGGAGTTTGGCATTGATTAACTGGATCCTTGGCTTAGAGTTTCACAGCCTATGCTCAAGGTCTTGGCCAGAACTATGTTCTCATCAGAAGCTCAACTGGGGAAGGATCTGCTGCCAAACTCTTTCAGATTGCTGTTCATTTCCTGATACTATGTGATTCACGGCATCTTGCTTCATCAAAGTCAGAGAGAGAGACAGTCTAGCATGATGGCATTGCATGATTATGTGGTCACAGATGTGATCACATAAACCTATCACCTTTGTCACATTCCAGTATTCAGAAGAAAGTCACTGATCCTACCCATACTCAAAGGGATTACACAAAGGTGTGAATACCAGGAGCTGGAGAACCTGAAAACACTCCAAAGTCTGTCTGCTACACATCTGTTTTGGTAAAAGGAGGTAGAGATATAACTGTCTTTAGAGGGTCAGCCAGAAGTCTCAATGTCACTTACAAAATTATCTAACTTTCCTCTAACTTACTAGAGATTCTATTTTTTAAAATTTTCCTCAGACAGTCTAGTTTAAACAACTCAAACTGTTCATTTCTCCTTCTTTCTTCATTGCAAATACAGCATCCATGGTATTGGAAATGTAGTTTATCAATTCCACAATCCACTTATTGGGCATAAAAAGAATACTTTTCAAGCTTTTTCCCCAGAGCCAATCACCACTGTCAGTTTTTGTTTTATTCCTTCAGACATATGTATGTCTGTGTTTTTATTCTTATGTACCTATATCTATCCAGCTAAATATAAAGGTTGAAGAAAATAAAAAGAAGAAAGTCTAATCATTATCTCACTCTTTTCCACAGAAGAGGTGCATATTGACAGCAGACACGAGACAACTTCAAGTCAATGCAAGTGTGTGCTAGGAAACACTACATTAGTCAGTTAAGCTAACAGCTGACACTAGTCTTGCTCCAAAATGAGCCAAACTCAGGACCAAGACAAGGAAGGGGGCAGCAACAGGTAAAGCAGGAACATTTCTGAAGATAGAGTGCATCCCAAAGAAGATAATATAGTTAAGGAAGGATGGCAAGTCCCCAAGTCGATGCACATGAACAGCCACAGTATCCGTCTGGGCCTTTCTGAGTATTTATAATTTCTGACTACATTCTGTTTCATAATAGAGTCTGCAAATATCCACTGAAGCTGATATTATTTTCTCTCAGCAGCAAGTGGTACGAAGAATGAAGCACATACTAGCCATGACCCTTACATCAGTTCAGTTCAGTTGCTCAGTCACGTCTGACTCATTGCAACCCCATGAACCACAACGTGACAGGCCTCCCCGTTCAACCAAATCCCAGAGTTTACACAAACTCATGTCCATTGAGTCCGTGATGCCATCCAACCATCTCATCCTCTATCATCCCCTCCTCCTCCTACACTCAATCTTTCCTGGCATTAGGGTCTTTTCAAATGAGTCAGCCTTCGCATCAGGTGGCCAAAGTATTGAAGTTTCAGCTTCAACATCACTCCTTCCAATGAACACCCAGGACTGATGATCTTTAGGATGGACTGGTTGGACCTCCTTGCAGTCCAAGGAACTCTAAAGAGTTTTCTCCAACCCACAGTTCAAAAGCATCAATTCTTCGGTTCTCAGCTTTCTTTATAGTCCAACTCTCACATCCACACATGACTACTGGAAAAACCATAGCCTTGACTAGACAGACCTTTGTTGGCAAAGTAAGGTCTCAGCTTTTTAATATGCTATCTAGGTTGGTCATAACTTTCCTTCCAAGGAGTAAGCGTCTTTTAATTTCATGGCTGCAATCACCATCTGCAGTGATTTTAGAGCCCCCCGAAAATAAAGTCAGCCACTGTTTCCACTGTTTTTTCCATCTATTTGCCATGAAGTGACAGGACCAGATGTCATGATCTTCGTTTTCTGAATGTTGAGCTTTAAGCCAACTTTTTCACTCTCCTCTGAATGGCAAACCACTTCAGTATTCTTGCCTTAAGAACCCCATGAACAATGCGAAAAGGCAAAAAGACAGGACACTGAAAGATGAACTCCCCAGGTCGGTAGGGGCCCAATATGCTACTGGAGATCAGTGGAGAAATAACTCCAGAAAGAATGAAGGGATGGAGCCAAAGCAAAAACAACAACCAGTTGTGGATGTGACTGGTGATAGAAGCAAGGTCCAATGCTGTAAAGAGTAATATTGCATAGGAACCTGGTATGTTGGGTCCATGAATCAAGGCAAATTGGAAGTGGTCAAACAAGAGATGGCAGGAGTAAACGTCGACATTCTAGGAATCAGCGAAATAAAATGGACTGCAATGGGTGAATTTAATTCAAATGACTATTGAATCTACTACTGTGGGCAGGAATCCCTTAGAAGGAATTGATTAGCCATCATAGTCAACAAAAGAGTCCAAAATGAACTACTTGGATGCAATCTCAAAAACAACAGAATGATCTCTGTTCGTTTCCAAAGCAAACCATTCAATATCACAGTAATCCAAGTCTATGCCCTGACCAGTAATGCTGAAGAAGCTGAAGTTGAACGGTTCTATGAAGACCTACAAGACCTTTTAGAACTAACACCCCAAAAAGATGTACTTTTCATTATAGGGGACTGGATGCCAAAGTAGGAAGTCAAGACACACCTGGAGAAACAGGGAAATTTGGCCTTGGACTACAGAATGAAGCAGGGCAAAGGCTAATAGTTTTGCCAAGAGAATGCACTTGTCATAGCAAACACCCTCCTCCAACACACAAGAGAAGACTCTATAGATGGACATCACCAAATGGCCAACACCAAAATCAGATTGATTATATTCTTTGTAGCCAAATATGGAGCTCTATACAGTCAGCAAAAACAAGACTGTGAGCTGACTGTGGCTCAGATCATGAACTCCTTATTGCCAAATTGACTTAAATTGAGGAAAGTGGGGAAAACCACTAGACCATTCAGCTATGACCTAAATCAAACCCCTTATGACTATACAGTGGAAGTGAGAAATAGATTTAGGGGACTAGATCTGATAGACAGAGTACCTGATGAACTATGGACGGAGATTCATAACATTGTACATGAGGAAGGGATCTCCAAGAAAAAGAAATGCAAAAAAGCAAAATGGCTGACTGAGGAGGCCTTACAAATAGCTGTGAAAAGAAGAGAAGCAAAAAGCAAAGGAGAAAAGGAAAGATATAAGCATCTGTATGCAGAGTTCTAGAGAATAGCAAGGAGAGATAAGAAAGCCTTCCTCAGTGATCAATACAAATAGAGGAAAACAATAGAATGGGAAAGACTAGAGATCTCTTCAAGAAAATGAGAGATACCAAGGGAACATTTCATGTAAAGATGGGCTTGATAAAGGACAGAAATGGTATGGACCTAACAGAAGCAGAAGATATTAAGAAGAGGTGGCAAGAATACACAGAAGAACTGTACAAAAAAGATCTTCAAGACCAAGATAATCACGATGATGTGATCACTCATCTAGAGCCAGACATCCTAGAATGTGAAGTCCAGTGGGCCTTAGGAAACATCACTACAAACAAAGCTAGTGGAGGTGATGGAATTCCAGTTGAGCTATTTCAAATCCTGAAAGATGATGCTGTGAAAGTGCTGTACTCAATATGCCAGCAAATTTGGAAAACTCAGCAGTGGCCACAGGACCGGAAAAGGTCAATTTTCATTCCAATTCCAAAGAAAGGCAATGCCAAAGAATGCTCAAACTACCGCACAAGCGCACTCATCTCACACACTAGTAAAGTAATGCTCAAAATTCTCCAAGCCAGGCTTCAGCAATACATGAACTGTGAACTTCCAGATGTTCAAGCTGGTTTTAGAAAAGGCAGAGGAACCAGAGATCAAATTGCCAACATCCGCTGGATCGTTGAAACAGCAAGAGAGTTCCAGAAAAACTTCTGCTGCTGCTACTGCTAAGTTGCGTCAGTCATGTCCGACTCTGTGCGACCCGATAGACGGCAGCCCACCAGGCTCCACCATCCCTGGGATTCTCCAGGAAAGAACACTGCAGAGAAAAACATCTACTTCTGCTTTATTGATTATGCCAAAGCCTTTGACTGTGTGGATCACAATAAACTGTGGAAAATTCTGAAAGCGATGGGAATACCAGACCACCTTACCTGCCTCTTGAGAAATCTGTAGGCAGGTCAGGAAGCCACATTTAGAAGTGGACATGGAACAACAGACTGGTTCCAAATAGGAAAAGGAGTACGTCAAGACTGTATATTGTCACCCTGCTTATTTACCTTATATGCAGAGTACATCATAAGAAACACTGGGCTGGAGGAAGCACAAGCTAGAATCAAGATTGCTGGGAGAAATATCAATAACCTCAGATACGCAGATGACACCACCCTTATGGCAGAAAGTGAAGAGGAACTAAAAAGCCTCTTGATGAAAGTGAAAGAGGAGAGTGCAAAAGTTGGCTTAAACCTCAACATTTAGAAAACGAATATCACGGCATCTGGTCCCATCACTTCATGGCAAATAGATGGGGAAACAGTGGAAACAGGGCTGACCCTTACATACACATTCTTACTCAGATTCTTTGCCATTACAGGTTATTACAAGATAATAAGTATAGTTCCCTGTGCCATACAGTAGATCTTTGTTGTTTACCTATTTTTATACAGTGGTGTGTATCTTAATTCCAAATCTCTAATTTATATCCACTGCATGCTCCCCCCTGCTACCCGCTTTGTTAATCATAGTTTGTCTTCTACATCTATAAACTTCCTTTCGCTTTGTAAATAAGTTCATTTGATAGCCATGACTTTTCTTGAAAAACATGAACATCATCTCTATTATTACAACAATCCATTCTTACTCTGCTACTACCTTTTTGGAAGACATTATGTCTTATTTTTTCAATTACATTTATATTGAATGAGGAATATATATATATGTGGTAAAGAAAAATTCCAATGTTACCAGATACACAAAAAAGTTAAAGTAAGTCTCCCTATGGAGAAGGCAATGGCACCCCACTCCAGTACTCTTGCCTGGAAAATCCCATGGACGGAGGAGCCTGGTGGGCTGCAGTCCATGAGGTCGCTGTGTCGGACACGACTGAGCGACTTCACTTTCACTTTTCACTTTCATGCATTGGAGAAGAAAATGGCAAGCCACTCCAGTGTTCTTGCCTGGAGAATCCCAGGGACGGGGCAGCCTGGTGGGCTGCCGTCTATGGGGTCGCACAGAGTCGGACACGACTGAAGCGACTCAGCAGCAGCAGCAAGTCTCCCTATATCCCTATCTTGTCCCTCAGGCTCTCTTTCCTTCCCAGAGATAGACATATGTCAATATAGGTAGGTGTTACATAGAGAGGTGATAAATAGATCACACTTTGCAACAGTGGCATGCTATACACAATTTTCTGCACTTTGCTTTTTTCACTTAATGATATATCACAGCATGGGTTCTATATTAGTGCTATAGAACTGCCTCATTTTTAATAGCTACATAGTATTGTTTGGATGTAATATAATTCATGGAACCATCCCCTATCAATGGATATTCAGTTTATCTCCCATCTTCCGCTTTTTAGAATACTGCTGTAATTAATGACTTCATCTTTCACAATATTTTAATTTATAATATTTTAAAGATAAATACAAATTATTTCTAACATGATTCACCTTATTTCTATCACTGAACTTCATTTATCAAGAAGCAGTACTATCTTCAAACTGAGGTCCAAAGCAGAGGTCCAAACTGATAGCCACCAGTTAAAACCAACGCAGAGACATGTATTTAATTCCTGCCATTATGTTTCCAAATGGAACAAATTGTCAGCACTATAATTGTAAGGATTTTAATGTGGTTTCTTTAAATCACATCAAAATCAAGATGTGGGATGTCTCTTGAGTAAGTAGGTACTTAGCAATGCTGGATTCACATTCTTGCCCAACAGTACTCGGCTGGCGCTGAGTAAAGCGGCTCAATTCAGAAGTGGCACAGACTTTCTCAGTCTACTGCCTGATCAAGATGGGAATCAAGACCGTCATCTATCATCACACGTGCCCTAAGATGGGAATCAAGACCGTCATCTATCATCACACGTGCCCTAATGTCACCGCATCTTACAGTAGGGTTGAGAAAAAACAATAGTGAAATGATTTTGTATTCAAAGATCTCAGAAGAGTAGGAAAACAAAAAAATACACCCAAACCTACCACCACGCCCTATTGCCTTACACTCAGACTCCTCCTGCTTCCTCATTCATTTACATAAGTAGCCTAGCCCCTGAAAGCATTTGACTCTTCAATCCCATGTTTGAAAGAACCAGATCCTCCCCCCCGGTCAAAGATATTTTCAGAAACAGTTCAATAGAGGTCTATTATGTCTTTCTTCTGTTTATTTAAGCCCTCTTTCCATTTGTCAACTTCTTTGACAGGTTTGTCCTGCAAAGGATTATTTATTCTTTAATACAATTTCTAAAAAAAAAACAAAGGAAACAAACAAGAAGAACCCCTAAGTGTGTCCAATGGACTTAAAGCTAAAGTGGCCCATCCGTTGATACTTTAAAGAAAAGCAGCTGGCAAAACTAATCAATATTGGACATCTGCATTTTTTTTTCCTTTTTTTACAGTCTCCCCTGGTGCTGTGAGATTGGTTTTCTGTGTTGGAAGGAGAGCATGGAGAGCAGCTGCTATCTCCCGGCCTGGTGCAGAGTATACAAGAGTGCGTGGCACAGAATTCATCTACCAAATATCCCAACAGGTTAACCAGTTCTGGAGGGAGGAAGTCACAGCTCTTACTTTTGAAGGTTCTTTGTATGGAGTATAAAGGAGTCTGTGTTTCTGGGAATAATATGTCTCTCTTCAAATTGACTGTATCTACTCTAGGCAGCAAGATGCTGCTGCTTAAACTTGATAATCTCCTGCTGATGAGATGGTGACAAGAAAAAATTAAAGACAAGTATGAGCTTGGCAAAAATAAACATATGCAAGCTCTGGAAACTAGGCAGGAGTATAATTCTCACTGCAAGTTTCTGAGTGCTTCTTACGTGAGGTATTGTGCCCAGTGCTACACACATTATCTCTATTAATTTTCTCAATACTGAAAGATACATGCTATTCTTCACCCTCTTTTATAGATGGAAAAATCGAAGACTAGAGAAGAAGAGTGGTTTTTACAAGGGATTTAGCCTTATAAATGACAGAGCTGACATTCATCTAGGTTTCTCTGATTCTTCGAAACTTAGTTAAAGAAATTCCTGGAAAGTTTCCTTCACAGACCAAGCATTCTACAAAGAGGTTCATGTTGGATTTTCAATGAGAACCACTGGGTGTATTCCCTTTGGAATCCATACTGCTGCTGCTGATAATCAGTCAGGGAGGAACATTTTCATCCTATTCTTTATGTCATTTTCTTTTCTTCCGTATCTTCTGCACAAGAAGCAATCTAGTGTTGGCTCCTTTCTCCTTAAACAATTCACAATTGAAATAGCTATTCATGACCTCAATTCTATTCTGAAAGATTATTTATTTCATTGGCCACTTTTCTTCCTGACATTCCTAAGCTCTCTTTGATGTCCTGAAAAGCTAAGTCACTATTCACTAGCTCTCACTGCTGGTAACATATAATTCACAGCAACCAGACCCAAACCAACTCATCTGTTCTATAATCCACGAAGTTTCAGGCCTCATACCTCATCTTCCTCTAAAAACATTATTTTTAAAATACTTTTCAATTTGCATACAGTAAAATACACCCTCTGTGGTGTACTGTTTTATGAGTTTAACAAATGCTTGCAGTCGTATAAGCACCACTACAATCAAGATACAGAGCCTTTCCATCCCATTCAAATAAACCCCCTCATGCTCTTCCTTTGTTGTCACCTGCTCCTGACTCGCCAACTGCTGACCATTCTCTGTCCCTGTTTCTTTGGTTTTCTCCCTAATGTCATATAAAATACAGTCATACAACATGTATCTCTCAGTCAGGCTTGTTTCACTCAGCATAATCCATTCACATTTTGGGAGGAGATGGGCAAAATGGGTGAAGGGGGCCAACTGTATGGCTATGGATGGTAACTAGACTTGTGGTGGTGATCACTTAGTAGTGTATGAATGTCAAATTATAATCTTGTACACATGAAACTAATGTAATAAAAAATAAATTTACCCATGTTTTTTGAATATCAGTAGTCCATTCTTTTTTATTGATGAGTAATATTCCATTGCATGGATGTTCCATGGATTGTTAATCCATTTACCAGTTGAAGGATATTTGAATTGTCTACAGTTTTTGATAACTACAAATAGCTGCTATAAACATTTGTATATACAGTTTTTGTGAACGTAGATTTTTATTTCATATAAGTCCTGAGGAAAAGAGTAGCTTGTTCATATTCTAAGTTTACCTTTGATTTTATGTGAAACTGCCTATTTTCCAAAGTGACTGTAACTTCTGCCAATAGCATGGGAGAGTTCCTATTATTCCATCCTTGTCAGCACTTAATATTATCAGGGTCTTTGCTTTAGCAATTAATATCTCATCATCAGTTCAGTTCAGTTCAGTCACTCAGTCGTGTCCGACTCTTTGCAACCCCATGAATCTCAGCATACCAGGCCTCCCAGTCCATCACCAACTCTTGGAGTTCACTCAAACTCATGTGCATCATATTGGTGATGCTATCCAGCCATCTCATCCTCTGTCATCCCCTTCTCCTCCTGCCCCCAGTTCCTCCCAGCATCAGGGTCTTTTCCTATGAGTCAACTCTTCACATGAGGTGGCCAAAGTATTGGAGTTTCAGCTTTAGCATCAGTCCTTCCAATGAACATCCAGGACTGATCTCCTTTAGAATGGACTGGTTGGACCTCCTTGCAGTCCAAGGGACTCTCAAGAGTCTTCTACAACACCACAGTTCAAAAGCATCAGTTCTTTGGTGCTCAGCTTTCTTCACAGTCCAATTCTCACATCCATACATGACCACTGGAAAAACCATAGCCTTGACTAGACAGACCTTTGTTGGCAAAGTAATATCTCTGCTTTTTAATATGCTATCTAGGTTTATGGTTTTATGCAATTCTCTAATTACTAATGTTGAGATCTTCTCACATGCTTATTTATCACAGTATATCTTTGGTGAAGTGTTTCTCAAATCTTTTGTACATTTAAAAAATTGGATTGTACATTTATAATTTAGAGATTAATTTATTTAAGTCGATTATCCTTTAAAATGTAAATACCTGGTTTAAAAAGTAATTAAAAAAAAAAACTTCTATTAAAACAGAGTTCAGAGGCCATAAGGGGATGCTCCCATGCCCTACAATGATAGCAGAGCCCAACAAGAACAAAGACTTCCTTTTATTGCCTGTCAAGAGCTCACCAAATTGAAAGACTGTCACAACTCAGCCAAAGAAAAAGTCATCATATTTCAAACTCTCAATTCTTCAATTAACTATTTGTTTTTGATGGCCTTCCCAAGTTCCCTTTCCCCTCTTTGAAAGAATTTTCCTCCCTTTGCTGTGTGGCTTGCCATGGTTGCAGACCCCAAAAATGCAGTTCTTTGTTACTTGTAAATAAAGTCACTTTTGCTGAAAAGAGAACTGAAAGTCTATTTGTTTCAGGTCAACATTTTGGTGGCTCATACCAGGATCCAGAGAAGGACTCCTACTGACTCTAAAGATGGTGAGCAAACAAGTGCAGTAGCCACACTGAGTCCACAGCTCCTCACTGCTTCCCACTGGCCAGAATTTGAGGGTAAGTCTTTCTCCTAGATTCTAGCTTCTCTCTTTGCATTTTAAACCTCTTGGGGTTTTCTTTAGGATCTGTTTTAAGGCTTTGTCCTTTCTGTTTAAGGCTTTGTTACATATGTGAGTATTCATTTGACACATTTTCAAAATAACGCCATTCTTTCTAGAACTGGCTAGGCTTCACTCCATTCTTTTTGGAAAAGGGGTTGGTCTATTGACACTAGAGTATTAAACTTTTAGCCTGACTCCTTCAGGATTGGGTCTTTCTAGTGGAACTGTGCTTTAAACTTTTGGCTTGATTCCTTCAGAATTACTGTACCGAGCAGCCTTTGATCTGGCTCCTTTCCAACCAGACAGTTCCCTTAGAAATGACTGATATTAGATCTGCAGGTTATGTGAATCATGAACTTCCAGATGTTTAAGCTGGATTTAGAAAAGGCAGAGGAACCAGAGATCAAATTGCCAACATCTGTTGGATCATCAAAAAAGCAAGGCAGTTCTGAGAAACATCTATTTCTTCTTTGTTGACTATCCCAAAGCCTTTGACTGTGTGGATCACAACAAACTGTGGAAAATTCTGAAAGAGATGGGAATACCAGACTACCTGACCTGCCTCCTGAGAAATCTGTATGCAGGTCAGGAAGCAACAGTTAGAACTGGACATGGAACAACAGACTGGTTTCAAATAGGAAAAGGAGTACATCAAGGCTATGCAGAGTACATCATGAGAAACGCTGGGCTGGAAGAAGCACAAGCTGGAATCAAGATTGCCAGGAAAAGTATCAATAACCTCAGATATGCAGATGACACCGCCCTTATGGCAGAAAGCAAAGAAGAATCTCTTAATGAAAGTGAAAGAGGAGAGTGAAAAAGCTGGCTTAAAACTCAACATTCAAAAAACTAAGATCATGGCATCCAGTCCCATCACTTCACAGCCAATAGATGGGGAAACAATGGAAACAGTGACAAATTTTATTTTCTTGGGCTCCAAAATCACTGGGGACAGTGACTGCAGCCATGAAATTAAACAACGCTTGCTCCTTGGAAGAAAAGCTATGACAAACCTAGACAGTATATTAAAAAGCAGAGATATTATGTTGCCAACAAAGGTCCATATAGTCAAAGCTATGTATATCCCAGTAGTCATGCATGGATGTGAGTGTTGGACCACACAGAAGGCTGAGCAGCAAAGAATTGATGCTTTCAAATTGTGGTGCTGGAGAAGACTCTTGAGAGTCTCTTGGACTGCAAAGAGGTCAAATCAGTCAATCCTAAAGGAAATCAACCCTGAATATTCACTGAAAGGACTGATGCTGAAGATGAAGCTCCAATAATTTGGCCACCTGATGCAAAGAGCTGACTCATTGGAAAAGACCCTAATGCTGACTGAGGGCAGGCAGAGACGGGGACAACAGAGGATGAGATGGTTGGATGGCATCACCGACTCAACAGACATGAGTTTGAGCAAACTCTAGGAGACAGTGAAGAACAGTGAAGCCTGGAATGCTGCAGTCCATGGGCTGCAAAGAGTTGGACATGACTGAGTGACTGAACAATGATGCCAAAATCTGAACTGGCAGCCATACTCAAAGATTTTCTGAAAGTAATCAAGGATCCTGAAAGGTCTCCAAACTGTTTCTCTGGACTTATATCAGCTAGTTGGTTAAGGCCAGGCCCAGCATGGAGGAACACTACTAATTGGGAAAATCTTAAAAGGTCTCTAGGATTACAAGCAGGAGACGAGCCCACTAACTGAACACATAGCCGAGGGCATCACCAGGCAACTTCATTAGGCAATTCCTATGACTTTCCCAAAACCTATTGATTGGAACAAAATTCAGGCTTACACACAAAAATCTGATAAACTTGTTCATACCTATTACACCTTACTTCATATTATGCAAAAAAAAAAAAAAAAGAAAGAAATTCTGGTCTTCTTTCATATGTTCATCCCACCCAAGTAGTTTTTAACTCTGTGTTTATAATGAGCTGAACTGGAACCTCTCCCTTCAAGTAAAAAGGACCAGAGTGGAATTGGAAACTATCTTTACCCCAGCTGTAGTTAATCTGGCAAACCAGCTCTCTTGCACTAGAGTCACTTAAAAGATTACTAAAATTCTTAATCTTTAACTCCAGCCGGTAAAGGCTTATAAATGAAACCAAAAGCTTCTTAGTCTCTGTTGTTAATGAAAAGAGCCAGGACATCTGAAAAGAGTGTTACAAATTTAAGCATTTCAGACACCTACAGCCCTTCTAACCAGCCTTTCCCATGTCCTCCCAATTCTTAAGTGACAGGGCTCCAAGAAACTAAAGGAGCTCTTCCCAATGCTTTCCCTTCACCAGCTTGAGAAACATTTCTCCAGTTTGAGGATGAATCTCTTCCAGGTCTGACACTGGAGCCACACTCTTGCTGCTCAATCCCACTACTATAAGGCAGCCCCTGCCTTGGAGTAGCACATTCAGCTAGCAGGGCTCTCCAATGAACCTTAAAAGATTCCTGTCTCTTACCTATTCACTTTTGTTTAGACCCTCTGAAAGATCTACACCCTTTTCTTTTTAGTTCCTTAGCCCTCATCCATTTATTAGGCTGAGACTTCTTAGAGAAGTACCATGCTGGAACATTTTTCTCCCCAAAGGGAGAATTAATCTAGAATTTGAGACTAGTCATCAAAGCAGCAAAGCAGGTAAATTAGATGAGCTTTTGCAATCTTATTTGCTTCATTTCTGATGATACTAGAGATGATTCTGGAAGCATTGATCATTTATCCCTATTCAATCAGCTACAACCCTCCTTATGTGCAAAATCTTCAACTGATATTGGCAAAATTTATAGCACACTTCCTATCAAGATTCAAATAGATCCCTCAAAACATCTCCCCAGAATTAATCAATGCTCTATGAATAAAGAAGAACTTCAGGACACTAAACTCACAACAAAATGTTACAAGGCAGAAGGCCTCACTATCCCTTGTATTAGCCCCTACAACACTTTCATTTTACCTGTGCAAAAACCTACAGGCCAAGAGTGGATATTTGCCTGACACTGACACAATAAACAACATTGTTATCCCCTGACACTCTGTTGTTGTTTCCAACTCTCATACTTTACAAATATTCATTCCCACTAGAAGCAAATTCTTTACTGCAATTGATTTATACAGTACATTCTTTAGTATTCCAGATGATGAAGCAAGACAATAACTTTTCGCCTTTACTTGGGGGGAAAAAAAAACACAATTCAGCTGGACAATAATACCTTGGGATTTTACTGAGAGTCCTTCTTATTTCTCAGAAATCCTGAAGGCTGATCTGGATGATATAAGGTTCCCTAGAGGTTCTACTTTGTTGCAGTATATGGATGATTTGCTTCTTTGCTTTCCTTCTCAAGCCCTCAGGAAGACAGCTGCTGCTGCTGCTAAGTCACTGCAGTCATGTCCGACTCTGTGAGACCACATAGATGGCAGCCCACCAGGATCCCCCATCCCTGGGATTCTCCAGGCAAGAACACTGGAGTGGGTTGCCATTTCCTTCTCCAATGAAAGTGAAAAATGAAAGTGAAGTCGCTTAGTCGTGTCCGACTCAGCGACCCCATGGACTGCAGCCTTCCAGGCTCCTCCGTCCCTGGGATTTTCCAGGCAAGAGTACTGGAATTGGGTGCCATTGCCTTCTCCACTTGCTAAAGCTTTTAGCCTTAAAGGGACATAAGGTCAACAAGAAAAATTATGGTATGCCCAAATCCACGTTCAATATTTAGGACATCTGATATAAGAACAAGGACCATACCCAGATTCAGATAGGCTTCATGGTAGCCTATGTTTCTCCAAATCCAAAATTAAGTGCCACTGTGAGGCTTTCTTTGGTTCCTTGGTTATTGCCAAAATCGAACTCCAAAAATCTTATAGCCAGAATTCCATATGTTTTCATAAAGAATAACAATACTGACCCAATTTTATTGTAAGGATCATAGCCATCACTACATAGCCTTTAAGGCCTTAAGAAAGAGTTTGATGAACCTGACCTTGGGCATCCCAATTACCAGATTCTTTTTTTTTTTTTTCCTTCCATTTTGTATATGAAAAGGAAGAAAATGCTCTTGGGATACTCACCCAAAAACATGGGTACCACCACTGACCAGTATTATAGCCAGTCACTGCATCCTGTGGCATAGGGATACCTCCCCTTGCTTTAGAGCCATTGGTGCCACTGCCCTTTTGGTTAAGACCATCACAGGAAATTTGCTGCGGGATCCCCTTCAACCATTTGTGTACTTCATGCAGTAGAAGCCCTCCGAAATTTTCATCATGCTCAACATTTCTCAGTCAGCAGCCTCACCTCCTAAGAAGTCCTGTCATTAACTGCTCCTCACATGACTCATATACCTTGTAACAACCTTATCCCTGCTATTCTTCTCCCCTCACTGACAAATTCCCTCTACATGTGCAAACATGCTCAGTCATGTCTGACCATTTTCAACACTATAGACTGTAATAGCCCATAATGCCGATGGACCACTTCATAACTCCTAACGATGATCTTCAGGAAATTCCTCTGGGTAATGCTGAATTCTCATGGTTCCCTGATGGTTCTTATTTAAAGGAGGACAATGACAAATATTGTTCTGGTATGCTATTGCAACTCCTTTTGATAGTGTTGAGGAAGCACCCTTACCTATGGCTACTTTGACCCAAAAGGTTGAATTCTCTGTTCTTAGACAGGCTCGCACTTGAGCCAAGGGCAAAACTGCCAATATTTACACTGAAAGTAGATATGCTGAGTATCTCATGATTTTGGAATGTTGTGAGGGCAACATGGCTTCTTCACTTTCAACAAAAATAAAACTTACAGTGGGTCTTATGTTCAGGAATTATTGGATGAAATACTTTTACCTGCCGCTCTGTCTATTATTAAGATTCTGGGGTGTTCTAAACTTGACTCACTGCGCCATCAAACTCTAAGGAATAGACTCTTGGATTCACACGACACATCTAACGAGAGCACCAAACCTTGATTGGCCCTGTACACATCTACTGATCTGAAAGCAAATATATTCTGCAAAATTGAGGTAGACAATAACTAATGAGACAGCTCTTCCGAGAT
The DNA here is from genome assembly GCF_023091745.1 of Budorcas taxicolor. NCBI lineage: Eukaryota > Metazoa > Chordata > Mammalia > Artiodactyla > Bovidae > Budorcas > Budorcas taxicolor. The sequence continues at coordinate 69,349,267 of NC_068916.1, read as the reverse complement.
ATCCAGACCTGGTGATGTCTATTGCTAAACTTTGATGATGACATAATGCTTCAGATGATCAGCAATGTCTATCTTTTTTTTTTTTTTGCCTCTTATTTTTTTTAAATTTTTTAAATTTAAGTTTATTTATTTTAACTGGAGGCTAATTACTTTACAATATTGTATTGGTTTTGCCATACATCAACATGAATCCGCCATGGGTGTACACGTGATCCCAATCCTGAACCCCCTCCCACCTCCCTCCCCATTGTCTATCATCTTGATAACATATGGACTTTAAATAAGAAGTGCCTGAGAGTTCTCCCTCCTACCTTGTTACTCAAATGTGACATCAACAGTTTTACAATCTGTGTACTTTGCCTCTGATATGAAATACTACACTTTTGAAAGGTCCTTCCTGGCACTGAGGGACAAAGGGCCACTGAAACAAGAAAATCTGACTCTTGATCAGTGATGTTATCAGAGAAAGAGCTTATCAAAAGGTGGAAATGTAAGAAACTTCAGTTAAAATAGAGTTGAGAGGCCAGAATGGGGAGGTATCATGCCCTACATGACAGTAAAGCCAAATGGAAAGAAGAAAAACTTCTTCTTGCCTGGCAAGAGTTCAGCCAATGAGAAACTGTCACAACTCAGCTAGTGAAAAGCCACTACACTTTGTTTACTATGGCCCTCTCAGCTTCCTTTTCTCCTCTTTGAAAAAGTTCTCCTCTTACAGTGCAGGCACTTGCATATGGCTCATCACGGTTGCAGATCCCAAATGGCCACTCTTTGTTGATCTAAAACACATCCACTTTTGCTGAAGAAATAATTGGCTGTGTATTTATCTGGGGGCTTCCTGGCTTCCCATCTTCCCAGATGGTAAAGAATCTGCCGTCTTTACCATCTTGCAATGGAGGAGAACTGAGCTCTATCCCTGGGTCTGTTTACTTTAGAACAACACCAGAAAATCAATGCATTAAGCTTCCATAGATCACTGATATCCTATTATAAATTTGCTTTAGCCATTCACTCAAAAGATATAAACAGCTACTAAGCACCTATTTAAAGCTCTTTGTACTAAGGACTGTGAATTCAAAAATGAGCAAACAGTTTATAAAGAGATTTGTTTAATAAGATTGCTATCCTTACAGCTAAATGAAAACAACATTGAGGAAAAAGAGAATGCAGCTGGTGCAGGGAACATACTGCAAAAAACTCTATTAGAATTACTATGTTAATCTCTACTCTGCTGATGTTCAGTTGCCCAGTTGTGTCTGACTCTTTGTGACCCCATGGACTACTTGGTACTACATGTTAATTCTGAGCCCAGTCATCTGGTCAGTCTCAGAAATGTGAGCTCTCTCCTCAATGACCCTCTTTCCTTTCCAGCACTGATCAGCTTCAGCAAGGAAAAAAAATTGTGTGTCCTTTGTTGTTCAGTTGCTCAGTCATGTCCGACTCTTTGCAACCCCATGGACTGCAGCATACCAGGCTTCCCTGTCCTTTACCATCTCTCAGAGCTTGCTCAAACTCACGTCCATTGAGTTCATGATGCCATCCAACCATGTCATCCTCTTTCATCCCCTTTTCCTCTTGCTTTCTATCTTCCCTAGCATCAGGGTCTTTTCTAATGAGTCAGCTCTTCACATCAGGTGGCCAAAGTATTGGAGTTTCAGCTTCAGCATCAGTCCTTCCAATGAATATTCAGGACTGATTTCCTTTAGGATTGATTGATTTGATCTCCTTATAGTCCAAGGGACTTTCAAGAGTCTTCTCCGACACCACAGTTAAAAAGCATCAATTCGTTGACACTCAGCCTTCTTTATGGTCCAACTTTCACAACCATATGACTACTGGGAAAACCATAGCTTTGACTAGAAGGACCTTTGTTGGCAAAGTAATGTCTCTGCTTTTTAATAGGCTGTCTAGGTTCGTCATAGCTTTTCTTCCAAGGAGCAAGCATCTTTTAATTTCATGACTGCAGTCACCATCTGCAGTGATTTTGGAACCCAAGAAAATAAAGTCTGTCACTGTTTCCATTGTTTCTCCATCTATTTGTCATGGAAGTGATGGGACTGGATGCCATTGTCTTCATTTTCGGAATCTTGAGTTTTAAGCTAGCTTTTTCACTCTCTTCTTTCACTTTCATCAAGAGGCTCTTTAGTTCCTCTTCACTTTCTGCCATAAGGGTGTATATCTGAGGTTATTGATATTTCTCCTGGCAATCTTAATTCTAGCTTGTGCTTCATTCCAGCCCAGAATTTCGCATGATGTACTCTGCATATAAATTAAATCAGCAGGGTGACAGTATACAGCCTTGACGTGATCCTTTCCCAGTTTGAACCAGTCTGTTGTTCCATGTCAGGTTCTAACTGTTGCTTTTTGACCTGCTTTTTGCTTTTTGACACAGGTTCCTCAGGAGGCAGGTAAGGTGGTCTGATATTCCCATCTCTTGAATTTTCTTTAAGAATTTTTTAAGTTTTCCTTAGTGAACAAAAACATGGCAATACTGTTAAACGATTTTTAACAGGTTAGCAATCGTGCTACCCTCTCTCTGGATTCCAAGAACTCTTCTGTCTATAGTTTTGTTGTTGATACTGTTTCTACACCGAAAGATTTCTGAGCCCTGGGAAGCTCTTCAAGGAGTTAAGAATTCTTAATTCATACACAGTGCTGTAGAAAGGTTTAATGGTGATAAAATCTTTTCAGAAGAAAGGAGTCAGAGGCAACTTTTTGAAACATTTAACCTAATTCCAGTTTTACTTAATCTCTAATATAATTTTACTATTTTCTAGAATAAGAATCTATACAACCTGCTGCTGCTGCTGCTGCTAAGTCACTTCAGTTGTGTCTGACTCTGTGTGACCCCATAGACGGCAGCCTACCAGGCTCCCCTGTCCCTGGGATTCTCCAGGCAAGAACACTGGAATGGGTTGCCATTTCCTTCTCCAGTGCATGAAGGTGAAAAGTCAAAGTGAAGTCGCTCAGTTGTGTCTGACACTCAGCGACCCCATGGACTGCAGCCTTCCAGGCTCCTCCATCTATGGGATTTTTCAGGCAGGAATACTGGAGTGGGGTGCCATTGCCTTCTCCGTATACAACCTGGGCTATATGCAAAAAGTTGCTGCTTACAACAGGAGATGGCGTCCCATAATAAACACATAAATAGTTACAGTAAAAGATGGAATTTGATAAGTGTTTTGTTAGATATATGAGCAAACATAATTTCCAGGATGGGGGAAATGATATCTGCCTAGGCATTTAGCCTCGTTGATGGATATTGTTTTGAAAAATAGAGATATGGAGATTTAAAAAGGAATTCCAGATAAACGCGAACCATACAAAAAAAGCAAGGAACCCACAACCAAATCATATTTAATAGTGAAAGACAATATTTTGCCTGTAAGGACAGAAACAAGATAAGGATGTCTGCTTTTTATACAGCATTATACTGGGGGTTCAGACCATAGGAATTAGGCAAGAAAAAGAAATAAAAGTCACACATAATCAAAAGCAACAAGTAAAACTATCTCTGTTTACATAAAATATAGTCTTGAGTATAGAAAACCCTAAAGTGAAAGTGAAGTCACTCAATCGTGTCCGACTCTTTGTGACACCATGGACTGTAGCCTATCAGGCTCCTCCCTCCATGGGATTCTCCAGGCAAGAGTACTGGAGTGGGTTGCCATATTCCTTCTCCAGGGGATCTTCCCGACTCAGGGATCAAACCCGGGTCTCCTATATTCCAGGCAGACGCTTTAACCTCTGAGCCACCAGGGAAGCTAGAAAACCCTAACGAGTCCACTAAAAATACTATTAGAACTAATAAATGAGTTCATCAAGGTTGCAGGATACTACATCAGTATATAAAACTCAGTTGTATTTTTATATACTAGCAGTGAACAAGCCATAAACAAAATTAATAAGATAATTCCACTTACACAGTAACAAAAAGAATGAAGTATTTATAAATATATTCAGCCAATGAAGTTGTAAGACTCAGACACTGAAAAATGCAAACTATTGTTGAAAGAAATTAAAGAAGACCTATATAAATGGAGAGATAATCATGCTTATAAATTGGAAGACAATATTCCTTAAATTGACCTATAGATTCAATACATGCAGTATCAATATCCCGGCTGACTTTTTGCAGAAATTGACAAAACTGATTGATCCTAAAATCTTTGTGGAAATGTAAGAGTTCCAGAAGAGCCAAAAGAAATATCTTCAAAAAGAACAATGTTGGAGGACTCATACTTTTAAATTTAAAAACTTACTGCAGAATTATAGTAATAAATACAGTATGTTACTGGTAAAAGGATAGATATACAGGTTAATATAATAGAATTGAGAGTCTAAAACATAAACCTTCACATTTATGGTCAACTGATTTTTGACAAGAGTGTCCAAACAATTTAATGAGGAAAGGAATAAAACTGTTGGGCAGACCCTCACAGTGTTAAATATAGAATTATTACATAAATCAGCATTTCAGTCCTACCTATATTCCCAAAACAATTAAAAATGTTAACCAAAAATGTATAATATATGAATATTCATGACAGCATTATATAAATAGTCAGAAAAGTAGAATCAGTGAATGATGAACAAATAAACAAAAGGTGGTATATCCATACGACAAAATATTATTTTGCCTAGAAAAGAAATGAAGTACTGATACAAGCTACAACAATATGAATCTTCAAATCATGCTAAGTGATAGAGGCAGAAATAATAGTCATATTATATGACTCTGTTTATATAAATAAGAAATCTATCAAATAAGGAATAAGGAAATCTATCAAACAGAGAGAGCAGATTAGTGGTTGCCAGGAGCCAAAGTGAAGAGGAAATAGGGAGTTACTAGGTTTCTTTTTGAGGTGATAAAATGTTCTAAAATTAGATAGTGATAATAATTGCAAAACTATGAATGGACTAAAAACCAGTGCAGTACATATTTTAATACGGTGATATTTCAGTATGTGTGTATCTGAATAAAACCTATTTTAAAAGGATAATGGTTTGGTGTGTATGTATCTCAATAGGATATTTTAGTACATGTGTATCTCAATGAGACTTTATTTTTTAAAAAGGTCGGGGGGAGGGAGATTGGAAGGTTAAAAGTCCCTTCTGATGGAAGGGATAGTTTCCCAGCTTGGGTAAGACGTGACATAGGTTGGGAAGCCATGGCAGTTCTTGAATGGCCATGTAAAGAGACATGAACAGCCACATGAACAGATCTCCACTGAGAATTTATTTTATAAGTTGGAAGACTTGGTTTACAATATGGCAGTGTGTTAGAAGGTCACTAAAGGCATTATCTCATCTTAGTATTTTATATTAAGATCTATCATTCTTACTATATCTCTGGGAGAATCTTAGGAAGTCACCTCGCTTTCCCATCCTCAGACAAGACTTATATAAAACCCTACTACAGAGTGCAATACTTCAGCCAGACTACCTAAACTCACAAAACCACCATCCTTCTTGAGGTTGGTTTTTAAATTACATCACCCTTTGGCTTCCCTGATGGCTCAAATGGTAAAGAACTTGCCTGCAATGCAGAAGTCCCAGGTTCAAGCCCTGGGTCAACAAGATGCCCTGGAGGAGGAAATGGCAACCCACTCCAGTACTCTTGCCAGGAGAATTCCATGGACAGAGGAGCCTGGCAGGCTACAGTCTATGGGATCACAAAGAGTCAGACGCGACTGAGCAACTTTTACTTTTTTTTTTTATTTCAGCTTTGATATTATTAGAAACAGACACACTTTAAAAAGAAGTTTGCCTTCTAAGTGATTCTGTGGGTGAAAGGACCAGACTTCACATTGTACCAAGAGACCACTGAGAGGGAAAACCTGATGAAGTGTGAATACAGCCGCGAAATATCAAAGTATTCAAGAAATGCATGAGATAGAGCGCAGGTAAAAAATTTAAGTAAATATTGAAGGTATATATATATATTTTAAAAATTATGACAGACGTAAATACAACACCATGCGGAAGTCCAAAAAAGGACAATGGTTTTAAAAACTATGGTATACTATGTGGAGTCTATTAATAAGATTAAAAATCACATTTACTTCATATTTAATAATACAGATAAGTGACAATGATTCAGTTATAACTAAGCTTAAAAAGTTCAACTATTACTATAATGTGTCCCAAGTGTATGTATATGTACATTTTCATCTTGTATAATATTTATATACATATATGTATATAGATACAGTTTTCTTGACATGAAATACAGACATTCATATATAAATATGTTTTACTCTATTGTGCATAAAATTTTATACATTTGTATTTTTATAGTATGATACATAAAATAACAATTTTGTATGTATCAATAAAATGTTAATAAGGATGAGATTATGGGTCATTTTCTTTCCTTTTATTTTCAGCCCTGGGGAGCTAGCATGACGGATAGGCCAACAACTTGGAAATTAGGCCAGTAAAACAGCCCTTTGATGTAGCCACTTTGGGAAATATTTTGGATGTTTCTCAAAAAGTTAAGCATAAATCTACCATATGACTGAGCAATTCCACTCATTGATATCTGCCCAAGAGAAATGAAAACATGACCACACAAAAAGTTGCACATGAATGTTCATAGAAGCATTATTCATAATAGCTAAAAAATGGAAACAATTCAAATGTTCATCAGATGAATAGATAAATAAAACATACCCATACAATGAAACATTGTTCACTAATAAAAAGGAATGCATAATGATACACACTACCATATGGATCAATTTCCAAAACATTATGCTAATTGAAAGAAGCCAGATACAAAGACCTCATACTGTAGGATTTCATTTCTATGAAATCCAGGATGGGAACAGAGATTAACTGTTAACGGGCATGATGGATCTTACTGGGGTGATGAAAGCGTTAGGAGAGTGGCTGCACAACCTGGTAAACTTCATAAAAACCACTGAATTGTACATTTTAAAAGAGTGTAATTTTATCTTTAAAATTTTGTGATCTGTAAAATATACTTCCATAAAATTTTTAAAATGTGCCCTTTAAGACTTGAGCTTAAATTAACAGTTGGCAGACACAAGCAGAAATATGCAAACTTTAGAAGATAGAATGACTCCCAGACCAAAAAGACTTAACTGCAGCCTAACTGATGGTAGAAAGAAGTCTATAGAACCAATGTGTTATCAGAATGGAGAGTGGTCATAGGATGAAGGAGAGAGATGACTTGGCTTATTACACTGGTTTATTAGGGTTTCCATTACTCCTGTAATGAAGGAGGCAGGGGAAGAGGAAACCAGTGGTTTTGAAAAGATAACTCAGCTGAGAGTTAGCTGAATGACTCCCATGCGCTGACTTGAGGCTCCCCAGTCCAAGGAAACAGTAGTTGGTTAGCTTCCCATGCAGTTCTACTGCAGAATGAGGATGTACTGATAGGTAAATGTAAGTCTCCCTAGACTTGTTCTTTGTAAATTAATGAGATAAATAGTTTCAGTACCACAGCTGTTTCTGTGAATTTAGTAATGTTGATTTCATCCCTGTAAAAGACAGGCTTCTGAGCCCGTGAAGTAGAGAGCCTTAGTGTGAAGGGTGATGAGTTCCTCGGACCAGATGTTCCCAAGGAGGACTAATCTGAGTGACTGAAGGTCTCCCCAGTTGGCACTGTCTTCCTTGGTGTGTAGTTGGCACAGCACAGAGCACGCTGGATAAGAAAGAGACTCTGGAGTTAGACCACCTGGGTTCCAAGTCTACACTACTGCTCACTGGCTATGTGACTTTAGGCAAGTTACATAACCTCTCTTTTAGTTTTCACATCTGCAAAACTCTAGTGATAATAGTAACTTTCTCACATGGTTCTCAAAAGGATTAAATGAGATCATATATGCGAAGCACTTAGCATAGAGCTTATCACCACTAACACTTCAATGTTATTACTTCTCAGTTGGCATTCTTTCATAATTCTTTAGCTGATTTTCTTATAATGAGTATATATTGTTTCAATTCATAATCCAAAAACAATGTTATTCAAAAAAATTTGAAATAAATATGACTTCTGTTCAAGGAAAGAAAGAACAGTAAAGAAAAGGGATGGAGAAAGAAAGAGGAAAAGAAGGAAGTATCCAAAAATGCAAATAAAGGACACTTCAGAAGGACAGACTATTGAATTCAAGCCTTTTTTTCGGACCACAAAATATCTGGTGACTATATCCCAATATGCTCTACCAACATTTTTCTCATGGCATTCTTTTGCTACCATTTATTTCACACCTCATGTTAAGCAGGCAAATGGGTGGGCTTACCCTGCACAGAGCAGGCACAGCCGTGGGAGGAAGTGGGAAGGAACAAGCCAGTGGCAAAGGTGTGGAGGGAATGAGGGTGAAAGGCAGCAGAAACCCCTTCTCCTCAGGCCTCCCCACTCTCTCAGCACTGGAATCTAAGTCTGTGGTTTTAGACAAAGCTTACAAGACTTAAACCAAAGAGGCAGGTCCTTTCACCAATCCCAATCAACCCTTAGACTTGTATAGAGAGCTTCCAAACCTCTTGTTGTTTAGTCGCTAAGTCATGTCCAACTTGTTTATGACCCCGTGAACTGTAGCCCTCCAGACTCCTCTGTTTATGGGATTTCCCAGGCAAGAACCCTGGAGTGGGCTGCCATTTCCTACTCCAGGAATCTTCCCAACCCCGGGATCAAACCCACATCTCCTGCATCAGCAAACAGATTCTTTATCAGTGAGCCTCCAGGGAAGTCCTCCAAACCACTACCTGTGGTCCAAACTCCTACCCATGGTTTAAATACTCTTCTGGAAAAAAAAGTGGCTGGTTGATATGACAGCCACAAACATCAGATTCCATTAATTAATACTGAGACATCAGTATCCACATTGTTTATCACTTACACAGTTAAGATGCAGTCACCCTTATTGCCAGCATCAGTTTGGTCCTAGAGCCCAGAAAGGGCTGTTGCAGTGGAAGAAGGACCAAAGGCGGGTGGGGGTAGCATCTGCATTTACACTGAGATAATGAGCTTAGAGGAATTCACACTCCAAAGAGCACTCCCCAGAGGAGGGCCTCAGAGACCTAGATGAAAGGGTTTAAATGAGGCTGGGTGAGCCGTTTTCATTCTGCTGATGGCCTGGAAGGAAACTATCACCTTGATGAACACAGAGCTTCCCTCGGGTTCCAAGACATACTCTTTGCACTGGCTTTCTGAGCCTCCTTCCTCACTTCCCTTCTCATTGTTCTCTCTCTCTCTTCCCCTAACTACAGTCATCTTCAATTTCATGTTAATTCAGAAGAGTCAAAGGGGAACAAAAAGCAATCTTTGCTTCTTCCACTCAAGTAAAAAGCCTAAAGGGATCACATTCCCATCGAGGCACAAGCTTGAGAGCCTAGAGACAAACTGAAATGTTCTCAGGAACACTCAGAGGTTAGGTCCTGGAGATAAAGCAATGTGATTAAATCTTCACAGATTTTTGTTTTAAGAGTAAGAGGGAAGGGGGAGGGGTAGCTCTTGTTTGCCTGGATACAGAGAGTGCCTTGGCAATCCCTGCTTAATCAGGATCTTGAGGAGCCTCTTTTCCCTCCCAGAACAGATACACCAAGGAAGAACGTATCTGAGGCCGCCTCTGGCACATTTCCCCCATGTTTGCTCCATCCTGACCACTTCACTGGACCTTGCCCTGAGAAATAGCTGTTTCATTATTTCTGCAACCTTATGAAAATTATTTGTGTCTTCAATTTGAAGATTATAAAAATAAAACCCCAGCCCCACCCAGTCCCAGAAGGCAACAGGCAAAGTGGATCATTGTCAAATGCCTTCCATACCTTTATGGGGAACTATTATCCCCTTATTAAGAAATTAATCATCTTTTCCACTTTAAGGATGGAGAAACCGTGACCCAAAAAGTGAAGTAATTTGCCCAAGGTCATTCCCCAAATGGATTACAGTTCCTTCTAACAGATACACAGTGTTCAGAATCAGGAGGGAATGGAATGGGGTGGGGCAAAAAGAGAGCATGCTTGCTGGGTGCTGGGGCTGGGCCTAGAGACTCCAGGTTTGGAGGCTGGTTGTGTTAAGATAGGGAAGATTTTCGTGACTTTTTATTTCATATTACAAAAGGTTGGCAAGGTGACTACTTAGAACCAGAAAGTAAAGAGGTACACACACAGAAATTAAATAATAGAGGTCATGATGGCATGATTTCAGATTCAGATGTACTCTGGTTGCAACAAATAAAGAAAAAAGAAAAGCCCCTCATCTGATTTTTTAAAAGGTTTGTAATTAATGCTGAGAAAGGGGTCAAAATACTCACTTATATTTCCTGGTCTGGCTTATCACTAATTTGCAGAACAGTCTTGATCATGTCCCTTATCCTCTCTGGTCCACAATACTTCCATTTGTTTCAGAGTGCTCAGTTATCCCTGCTCCACTGTCAAGTTTGGTAAAAGAAAAGAACCACGTGGCATGTTTAGCAGAAAACTCCATACAAACCTCTAGCGGTCCCAGATATGCTGCAGTGGCTGGATTTATGGTACTATGTAGAGAATAACGGACAATGTTAATAAGTTTCTAATATGTCCTAGGCACTAGACTATGTACTTTGCAAACTATCCCCATTCAAGCTTCAAATTCTATATGAAGTATGTACTAGCATTTTCTAGGTCAAAAAGATAAGGAAGCTAAAGCTCAGAAATGTTAAAATATTTGCCTGAGGGTCACGTAACTAGTAGGTGACAGAGTCAGGATTCAAAGCCAAATTTGTCTAATTCTGGAGTTCAAGAACTCACTCTAGGCAATGAATCCTACGTGGCATGAACACTCCAGTATAATTCAGACAAGCTGTAGTAGATCTCTATTGAACACAATATGAAAAACAGCACACTGGAACACCTTTATGAAAAATGGATACAAATTCTAGTCTTGAAAAGCCCCAAAAGTATGGTTTTAGTGCCTTCTCTCAGATTAGAGCCTGCAGGCAAAGAGGGCAGGTGGAGGGCCTTGTTGAACAAAGCAATGCTTGGGGCAGACACAGCCCTGAAACTGTCCTGCTGCTCCACAAATCAGCGATGGCTCCCTCTGCTCGAGTTCATTCCAAACAAATCCATTAAAAGCACCATCTCAATGAATATTTTATGTAGTTATGACATAGTGAGTCGCATTTAGAAGGGGCTTTTTCTAAAGGATGAGACAATGAACTACTAAAATAGCCAACTAATCAGCAAGGCCAAGAGAAATCTGGCCAGGGGACATGGTAATTTTACACAAAGAAAAAAAAGAAAGTTCTACACTCCCTTCCTCCTGATTTAAGAATCAAAGAAAAAAAAACTCTACCTACATGTTCAAATTCCACCATCCACCAGCAAAAGCCACTTATTTGGTTAACTAGTTTTTCCTTGCCCTCTTCATAGTTTCTAAAGAACATCAATGTACATATTTGATTGTGTGTTTTTCTTAAATTAGGTCTATTTCTGAACCCTTAGCAAACACACGTGCACATGCACACATACACACACAAATAAAGAAGTCTTAACCTACTTTCTCTAAAAATAGAAAGTGAAGAGAATCCTAAGAGACAAATTCACTGGCAGCCCACATCCTATGCCACTCTTCCCAGTCTTGCATCTCTCCCAGGAAAACAGGGCACAGCTCAAGGGCTTTGGAGGAGAAGAGGGCTGAGCCTGTATCACGGAATGCAGACCAGGGGCCTGTGTGCAAAATACAACTGCAGATGTGTTCTGTGTGCTCCATCAGGCTTGACTTGCCTGTTGTTTAAGAAGTTTGAAATCACTGTTAACATTTTAAAATCTAGAGATTTTCACAGGTATTTCTGGGTTTCCAACTACTCTTGAACAATTAGGACATCTGGCATGAGGAAACCAACATTCCCACACAGTGACAGCCAGCTGGAGTCGACTTCTAGGTGATAGACGGGCCAGCCTCCCCAGTTCCCAGACTCTATCATATTCCCTTAACAGGATGGCAGAATCGGTTGCCATTTGTCATTAACCTTAAGGGGCTGCTTTCTTTACAGTTGTAAGGAAAGCACAGGCACAAAGACTAGTGGAACACAATATAGAGTCCAGACATAAACCCGTACATATATGTCAACTGAATGAAAAGTGTGCCAAGAACATGCACTGGAGAAAGGACAGTCTTTTCAGTAAATAGCATTGGGAAAACTGGGTATCCACATGCATCATGAAACTAGACTGCTGTCTTACTCTACTGACAGAAGTTAACTCAAAATGGATCAAAGACGTAAATGTCAGATCCAAAACCATAAAAGTCTGAGAAAACATAGAGAAAAAGATCCTTAACATTGGTCTTGTCCATGATTTCTTGCCTAAGACACAATACCAAAGGCAACAAAAACGAACAGAAACAAGTAAGACCGCATTAAACTAATGGGATTCTGCACAGCAGAATGCTTTGGCAGGCAGATTCTTTACCACTGTCCCACCTGGGAAGCCCAAAGGAAACTGTTAATAAAGTGAAAAGGCAGCCTATGAAATGGGAGAAAATATCCATGTATGTGATAAAGGTATTAATACCCAAAACATATAAAGAACTCATACAACTCAAGGGGGAAAAAAAAGGAAATAATCCAATTTTTAAATGGGCAAAAAACCTGAAAAGACATTTTACCAAAAAAGACATACAAATGGCCAATAGGTATATATTGATACAAAGGTACTTGACATCACTAACCATCAGGAAAATGCAAATCAAAACCAAAATGAGATTATCTTCTCACACCTGTCAGAATGCCTATCATCAAAAAGACAAGACATAACAAATGTTGACAAGAATATGGAGAAAAGGGAATCTTTCAGTGGGGTGGTAAAATGGTATAGCCACTGCAGAAAAGAGGATGGAAGTTGCTAAAAAAAAAAAAAAAATTAACTACCATATGATCCAGCAATCCCATTTCTGGGTGTACATCTGAAGGAACTGAAATCAGTATCTCAAAGAGATATATACACATCTATGTTCATTACAGCATTATTTATAATATAATTGACAAGCTTTGGAAACAACCTAAGTGCCAAGAGAGAAAAGGATAAAACGATGCAGTAGAGATATAGAATATTATAAAGCCATGAGGAAGAAGAAAGTCCTGCCATTGCCAACAATATGGATGGATCATGAGAGTATAATGCTAAGTGAGATGTCAGACAGAAAGACAAATATTGCATGATATCATTTATATTTGCAACTTAGAAAAAAAAGCCAAACTAGTTAAAATCGAGAGTTGTATAGTGGTTACTGGGACTTCCTTGGTGGCTCAGATAGTAAAGAATCAATGCAAAGACCCGAGTTTGATCCCTGGGTTGGGAAGATCTCCTGGAGAAGGGAATGGACACCCATTCCAGTGTTCTTGCCTGAAGAATTCCGTGGACAGAGGAGCCTGGTAGGCTATAGTCGGTGGAGTCACAGTCAGAAACAGCTGCGAGACTGCACTTTCATTTTTCGTAGTGGTTACCAGGAGCTAGATGGTAGGGGAATGGGAGGTGGTGTTTAAGGGTACAAACTTGAAACTAGCAGGTAAATAATTTCGGGAGATCTAACGCACAGCATAGTGAGTATACTCAACAATACTGTTTTATGAACTTCAGAACTGCTAAGAGACTAAGTCTTAATTGTTGTTATAACAAAAAAAAAAGGGACAGTTGTGTGATAAGACAGAAGTGTCAGCTAAAGCTAACATTATTATAATCGTGTTGCAATACACAAGTGTATCAAACCAAAATGTTGTTCACCTTATACTTAAACATTGGTAAATGTTATATACCAACTGTATCTCAATTTTTATTAATGAATTAATGAAAGCAAACTCTTGTACCTTCGTGTCTATCAAAAATGGGAAAATGAGCAGACTGGGACAGCCATATATTGGAAGAAAAATGGGAGAAAAACTAAAGCCTAATTCTGTGTAGCAGTGAAAACTACGCAGTTGTGTTTGATATGCAAACAAAAACCAGGCCGGTTTAACTCCAGGGTCTCACTTGGCCCCTGCAGGCATTTGAAATTGACATTCTCGCCTAAAGTTACTGAAGATCTTTGGAAATAAGTCTTTTCCACCATAGTTTTCATTTCCATAGTTGTGCGTTCTTTTCTTAGCACTTGGCACAGTGACAAACACATAAGCAGTGCCAAAAATTTAACTGTATTATGAACTAAAATTACATTTTGCCTTGTTTCTCCTATTTATTTTCTGTGTACCAACTACCTCACACTACCATCTTCCCTTTCTGCTGGTCAAGAGTCCTTTCGGAGCCTTTTTTAACTCAAAAGCTTTATTTCACAATCAATCAGACTGGAAAGGACCTGGCAAAGGAATCACATAAAGACTGATTTGATACAGTATTCACTTGGAGACAAGTCAAAATTAGATTTTAATTCCAGCTTTACCACTTACTGTCTTAGCTTGACTTCCCCAACAGCAGAGCCTGCAATGAAGATGTGGCATGTATAGGCGGTTTACTGGGGGAATGTGACTCCCTAAATAAGGGGCAGGGAGGTGAACAGAAAAGGAGGAAACACCAGTACGAGAAAGTGTTAACTGCTACAGGTGACTGCGTACTTCACACGAGGCCTTCTGAGCAGTCTTACGGCATGTGTGTCAGAACTGTCAGCCAGGGACAAAAGCCTTTATCCATCAGCTCCTGCCTCATAGGCAGAGGCCTGCCCCGTGATGTATTAATATCTTTGTGCAGCCAAAGGAAGCCAGAGCACGCAAGGTGGAGTGGTAGCCTTGGCTGGAAACAGTGGCAAGGCCAAGATGACGAGAGGCGCTGTACAAAAGGTGTCCTATACAATAACTGTGGTCAATCAAATACTTCATTCCTGGAAACCTCAGTTTCCTTTATTGTAAATAGGCCAACAGTGGTGCTTTCTTTTTGGACGTAAGGCGGATATAATGAAATAATCCATGTGAAGCTCATAGACAAATGCCCAGCACACAGTACGTGCTAATAAATGGCTGTTTCAGATACAAGCTCTTGCCTCCAGGACTAGACATTATGGAGGACCTTTATCTGACAGTTCGACAGCAATAATCAATGAATTATTAAATCAATGACAGTAAACAATGATAATTACAATCTCAGCACTCACTTATAATAGATTCCAAACTGGTTGCTGCTAGGCCAATTTTGCTCCTTAGACAAGTATTCTTCCCCTACACCCATAAATATCTCTATACATATATTAATATATATGTATATAAATGTATTCATATATTATATATAACTGAAATCAGTTACAAATATTAAAAGTTATTTTTAAAAAATCATAAAATTGAGAACTCCAGCTTTCCCCTTGAAAAAAGGAAAGACTGAACCCCACTAAGTTGGCATTCCTACTGTCTGAACTGAGTAGTGGTGACCCTTTTATATGGCACATGTTTCTCCAATTTGCCACTATCCCTTTCAAGTCCGGAGAAGGCAATGGCACCCCACTCCAGTACTCTTGCCTGGAAAATCCCATGGATGGAGGAGCCTGGTAGCTGTAGTCCACGGGGTTGCTAAGAGTCTGATTCGACTGAGCGACTTCACTTTCACTTTTCAGTTTCATGCATGGGAGAAGGAAATGGCAACCCACTCCAGTGTTCTTGCCTGGAGAATCCCAGGGACAGCGGAGTCTGGTGGGCTGTCGTCTATGGGGTCGCACAGGGTCGGACACGACTGAAGCAACTTAGCAGCAGCAGCAGCAGCTTTCAAGTCCATTTTACTCATTCACAACCTGCTGCTGGACATTTGCATTTGAAACCTCTGGACAGATACTTAACCTAGAAAGACAGGGTCCCTGGAAACCCTGCCAGGACCTAGAAAGGAAGAATGCTAGAAAGAACAATATCCTTATTTTTCAGTGACAGCTGAAGAGCCACCTCTGAGGCCCATGGAACTCAATGTTCTTGTGATGGAGAGCTAAGTGAATCCTGCTGAGGTGAGAGTGTGTGGTTCCAGCTAGTCTGGCTATTACCAACCTGAGGCTGAGGTCACCCCAGCTGCTCTCAGTGCCTGCAACTCTGCTGATTTCATTCTGGTTCATACCAGAGATTTATTTTTATGAACAGTGAACATTTTTTGTAACATTCCCTCATTTAACCTTCATTATCAAAGTCTCTGCCCAAAGCCCATATAAGTACCATTATTGCCCATATAACATTTTCCAACATAAACCATTTAAGGCATTTTTTTCCATTTTATTTATTTCTCTTCTGTTACATTTCATTTGAAATGTGCATGGGAGAGAATGTGTCTTGTTTTTATGTTGTCTCATACAGACCATAAGCCCTAATAGTGGGGGCTGCCTGTTTTGAAGGTTAATAAGCGATGGGGACATTCATCACATGGAACAAACAACCAGGATATGCTGGCCTCTTAAAAAAAAAAAAAAAAGTACTAGAAAGGAATTCTCTGTGACTGGGGAAACTGAAAGGAAAATAACCCAGCTTCTTTGTCTCTTGAGAAAGCCAAGAGAAGAAGAAACACAGTGGATCCAAAAAAAAAAAGAAAGCATAAAGTGAAAAACCTAGTGTTATAATGTTTGTGAAAGTCACTCAGTCGTGTCCAACTCTTTGGGACCCCATGGACTACACAGTCCATGGAATTTTCCAGACCAGAATACTGGAGCAGATAGTCTTCTCCAGGGGATCTTCCTAACCCAGGGATCAAACTCAGGTCTCCCGCATTGCAGGCAGACTCTTTACCAGATGAGCCACCAGGGAAGTGTTATAATATTACTCCTTAAATTATTCATTCATATGCAAATTCTCCATGGACAGTGAAAGTACCTGTATCTCTGAATCTCTAGCACCTGAACAGGGTCTGGTGCTAAGTGGGTACAATAGTTTAACTAAAGTTTGTATTTAACTCTAAGAAACTCAAGAACGCTAAGAAATTCATTTTGACTTAAGCAAAAATGGTAATATGTTGACTTACATAGTTTAAAAGTTCAAGATCTTTGAAGCACATCTGTTTGTAAGAACTAAGACAGTGTCTTTAGGATTCAATCTCTCTCTACTCTCTCTCCCCCTGCCCCATTCTTTTTTTTTTTTTTTTTTCTATTGATTTTATTTTGAGCAGGCTCTCTTCTTTGGGTAGAAAGTAGTCCACCAGCAAGCTCTAGGCTCACATTCCTATAAGTTCAGTAACTCTAGTAATAATGAAAGAATGAATAAAAGAAGGAAATAAAGAGAGAGAGAGAAAGGGAGGGAGGAAGGGAGAAAGGAAAGTAAGAAGAGAGAAAGAGTAGGCTTCTCAGTTCAGCAGTTCCAAAAGTTTGGACCTCTGAACAAACCACTGTGGTCAGAGGAAAGGACCACATGAACTGGAAGGCACACCCTAGCTATGGGGACTGAAATTGTCCAAGGTGGAATGAATGCTGGGTGGTCATAAGCAGTAGAGGTCCATCACAGAAGGTATGGATGATGCTGTTGCATGAAGAGAAACATAGGATTCAAGAGCCCTGGGCACTTCTTTCTAGCTTTGGCGTAACCAATGAAAAAGTCTTAGAAATTCAATTTAATTCACTGCCACAAAGATGCACCACATCTTACAACATGCTAGGACTGTACTAAAGCCTGAGCAAGCAACGATGCAAAGCTACTGACAATAATCAACAAATCTATCAGCTGGTAGGGGTCACAGCAATAATAGCAACCCATTAGGAATCCTTCTGCTAGGAAAATGTGGTAGATGTATGTGCAAGGTGCAGAGGCATCTTTGAATTCCCCCAGGAGTAGAACCTGAGGTTAGGATTTGTGCACAAATGGCAGATATTTGGAAGGTAATCTAGGGAACCCAGGTAATAGGGAAGGTAAGTCAGGGAAGGAAAGGATGCCAGTATAGGGGAAACTATTACACTACAATATATTATAAGTGATAACTATCCAGGTTACCAATGGTGGTAACTCTGGGAGCCAGTGCAGAACATGTGCCTCAGAGTTACTTAAACGGGCAAAGGTGAGAACTGATGGGGATGAAACTGGGATACTTATATATGATAAGTATATCATACATACTTTCTATCACTGACAAAAGGATGCTGGAGTATAAGGCAGTAATTCCCCAGGCATCTCTGGCCTGCCACGTGTGGGCAGAGTCGCCTCCAAAAGGCCAGGGAAAGTCCTTAGGCAGAGATATGCAGATACAGGTCTAGCAGTCCAGAAAAGTGCACTGGAAGGCAGAGCCCAAGGGTTATGGGCAGGACAGTTGCAATATCTCACCTTCAAGTAGAAAGAAATCATTTTGCTGCTCTGCCTGAAAATACAGAAATGGGACCTGAAATTTCCCAAGTGCCTAAGCAGCTCTAAATTCCTAAAATGCAAGATATAGTCTAATAATCATATTTTATAAATCCATGTTGGTTTGTCTGAGGCTGATTTTAAAACAATTTAAAAATGCATGGGAAATGGGTGGGTGTGGGAGGTAGAGGCAGCTGGAAGAATGATAAGATTAATGATTGTGTGGTCAAAAAGTCCATGACTTTACACAAAAATGTATTCATCAAAACAGCCTGGCTTGCTAGAAAGGATCTTGCTTACATTTAACCCTATAATTTCAGCCCTTGCACTTGAAAAGTAGGATCATAGGCTCATACCATCAAAAGAGGACATTCAAGGATGTCAACTGGCAACCTACTCCAGTATTCTTGCCTGGAAAATCCCATGGACTGGGGAGCCTGGCAGGCTACAGTCCGTTGGCAGTCAGAGAGAGTCAAACACGACTGAGCAACTAACACTTTCAATTTCAAGGATGTAGATTCATAGAGATGACAGATGAGGTCGTGGTGTAATAATAAGTCCTTAGTTCTTCGGACTCCTAACCAGGTGCTCTCCTGTCTGCATAACCAGAGACAGAACCCAAGAGGTGAACATAGTAGGAAACCAAGATTTATAGAGGAAGTTGATGTTTCCCCTATATCCAGAGGCTTAGTCCTACACCACCTTCACTTTCCAGAGCTTGTTCCCAACCCAGGGAAGTTGGCTATACTTGTTTCTATTATTTTTAGCATTTGTGACCTTTGGAAGTATTTTGGAGGCTGTTAAATAGACAAGGTTCCCAAATATTTTTGCAACAGGCCCATGGCTCTATGGCTCCCCATTCCAACAAAACCCTATTTCCCAGAAATCTGCCTGTAAAACCCTAATCCACTGTGAATTCCCCACACTAGGCCCTATGGAATGTTGTGGGTTCCAAGGGACAGGTTTATCTTCTTCTCATTTCTTAAGATGTGTTCTGGTAAATTAGATCTCATCTCTAGTTTTTTCTTCCTTTTCTTTTTCCATTCCATAGAACACCACTATTGTTACTTCTAAATGAAGCTTAAGAATTGCATTTGATTGCAAAGGATGGAACATTTAAAGTGGTAAGGCTGGGGACGGAAAAAATGAAAATCATATAATCCAATAATGAACCACGACAATGGAGGGGAAACTTCCTGGAAGCACTGTTGACGATGAACATCTCCAAATTTCTATGTGCTCAACTCATTAGCAAGAACCACATTTCTTTCTTGGTCAAGCACAGAATCAAACTCTATGTAATTAAAGACCTAAGTGTGCACACAATACTGGATGACATACAGTTGTTTTTCTCCTCCTACTTGGTAATTTTCCTAGAAAAGGACTTAATTTGACAGATTTAGGGAGTGATTTGAGCACTGCTGAGCACTGTATGTTTCACTGAGATGGAGAAAGAATACCCTTTTCATGGACAAATTTGACCCTGACATCTATGGGCTTCTCTCAAGTTCTAACACTTACCTCTGGGAGCAGAACTGCCTCCAGAAAAGAACAATTATTAATGTGCCTCAGTGGCTCAGGAAAATTTGAGTGGAAATGCTTTTTCTTAAATTAGGATTTAATATTGATAGATGATAATAAAAGATATTTTTTGTTGAGAAGCAGTTGTATGTTAGACATGAGTCCCTGTGCTTTCAGTTCAGTTCAATTCAGTTCAGTCGCTCAGTCATGTCCAACTCTGCGATCCCATGAATTGCAGCACGCCAGGCTTCCTTGTCCATCACCATCTCCCAGAGTTCACTCAAATTCACATCCACTGAGTCGGTGATGCCATCCAGCCATCTCATCCTCGGTCGTCCCCTTCTCCTCCTGCCCCCAATCCCTCCCAGCATCAGAGTCTTTTCCAATGAGTCAACTCTTCACATGAGGTGGCCAAAGTACTGGTGTTTCAGCTTTAGCATCAGTCCTTCTAAAGAAATCCCAGGGCTAATCTCCTTCAGAATGGACTGATTGGATCTCCTTGCAGTCCAAGGGACTCTCAAGAGTCTTCTCCAACACCACAGTTCTAAAGCATCAATTCTTCGGCGCTCAGCCTTCTTCACAGTCCAACTCTCACATCCATACATGACCACAGGAAAAACCATAGCCTTGACTAGACGGACCTTTGTTGGCAAAGTAATGTCTCTGCTTTTCAATATGCTATCTAGGTTGGTCATAAATTTTCTTCCAAGGAGTAAGCGTCTTTTAATTTCATGTCTGCAATCACCATCTGCCGTGATTTTGGAACCCCCCAAAATAAAGTCTGACACTGTTTCCACTGTTTCCCCATCTATTTCCCATGAAGTGATAGGACCAGATGCCATGATCTTAGTTTTCTGAATGTTGAGCTTTAAGCCAACTTTTTCATGTATTAATTCTTTAAAACTTAAAAAAAAATTCATAGGGAAAGGCCATTAGTGTTCCTATTTTCCAGATGAAGAAATAGACCATATTTTCCTCTTTTATTATATCCCACAGAAGAAATGTTAAAAACAACAACTCTAAATACTACTTCTACTACAATTGCTGCTATAATGCACCAATTCCTACTTAACTAACTACTAAGTATTATTAAACACCCCAAGCTTAAAATATTCCTAGATATTATTGGTAAAACTAAGAGAAACAAGAAATTACATTCAGATATATCCAGACAGTATAAGGGCATAGCACAGTACCTTGGGAACAAGTGTATGCAGTGAACTTCCTTAAGCAAAATATGATTGCTGCTCGATGCTCTATCTAGAAGAAAAAACAGAGAATAAAAACTGTGGTATTCTTAACTAAATTCTTACCCAATTTTGACATACATTTAAGACTAAAATGAATAAATAAAGCTTATGGAATCTCAGAACAAAAGTGGTGTACTTGTATCAAGCATCTTTGTTAATGAAGTTTAGGAAAGATGCTTTTTTTTAAAGAAGCAATAATAAAAACTGAACTTATGTTTTTTCCTTATTTCTTTTAATTAGAAATTAGTACTGATCTGGGAATACTGCAAATAAAGCACATATAATGAACACACACACACAGAAATCATTTTCCAGAACTTAAAGATATATTGATAATTCCCTGATTTATATTTTAGATACCATCACTACTTAAATTATATAAAATATAAAAAATTCTTCATGTAAAAGTGATCATTTCCTTGGCATGTAAAGATAATTTCTACAAATCAATACAAATAATGTTAAAAAATAACACAATAACAGTAAGGCAACCTAATTTAAGGAGGACATATACAATCCAATAGAAAATGGGCAGAAGACATGAACAGAAATTTCACAATTAAAAAAAAAACTTTTGCTTATTAATATATGACAAAATGTTCAACTTCAGTTAAATCAAGCAATAAGACACCGTTTTGGCCCATCCAGTTAAAATTTGAAAGACAATATCACGGAACAGGTATTTTATTGGAACGTATGTTTATTGTGTGTGTTAGTCACTTAGTCGTGTCTGACTGTGACTCCATGGACTGTAGCCCACCAGGCTTCTCTGTCTATGGAATTCCCTGGGCAAGTTGCCATACTGGAGTGGGTTGCCATGCCCTTCTCCAGGGGATCTTCCTGACCTAGATATTGAACCTGGGTCTCCTCCACTGCACGCAGATTCTTTACTATCTGAGCCACCTGTGATTATTCTCACACTGGCCTCTTCTTATTTTCCCTCCAGCAACATGTTGGCTATGCTGCACAGAATCCCTAAAACAAGTAGTTGAATCAAGATATTTCAGAGACTGTGTATGTACCATCAGAGAAGAAATGTCTTATACATCTGAATGCCCGTGAATAGAAAGGTACGACCAGCAGAGTCATGATGGCACTTATCATTAAGCTCATAGTTTCAAATACAATATTTCCATAGTAATCTACAGTCTTTGAAAAAAGTTGCTGAGATGAG
Source organism: Budorcas taxicolor (assembly GCF_023091745.1). Taxonomy (NCBI): domain Eukaryota; kingdom Metazoa; phylum Chordata; class Mammalia; order Artiodactyla; family Bovidae; genus Budorcas; species Budorcas taxicolor. The sequence continues at coordinate 69,327,104 of NC_068916.1, read as the reverse complement.
ATTAGCAAAGCTATCCTCTGCTTCTAAACATCATTTAGGAGGGGAACAAAAAGAGTAGGGGGAGGCCATTTAATGGTTTGATTTTCAATTTGTATAAATTTTGAGTTTATTCAAAAAATAAGTGTGCTATCTTAACTCTGAAATGTTTACCAATAGTACCTCTTTTAACTTGAATGTAAATTTTTAAGTATAAATAATAATGCCCTTTAGTGACCCTTTATATAACTTATCACATTTAATCTCATAATGACTTAGTGTTATTATTATCCAAAATATGCAGATGAAGAAGCTAATGTTTAAAGCTTGAATGGTCTGTCCAAAGTGGCATGGCAGGGCTTTGATTCAAACCCAGTCATTCTCTTTCTGAAATACAGATTCTTGAACACTTATTTCATTTATAAACTCTTGCTGTGCCCAGAAAATAATTCTATCGGCCCTCATACTGTGGATCAGGATTCATTTCTACAGAGATAAATTCCCTTTCTTAGACTCTACTGCTCCTTTGGGTGAGATTGGTATTCACTGTCATTTAGAGAGGGCAAAGAGCATCTTTTGAGTTTTCCTCGCCTCCAATTTCTCCACATGCTTCTCCTGGTTGGACATTCTTCAGAATGCTTTCATCTCTGCTTCAAGAATGCTAACCAGTCCTAATCATCAAGCAGAATTCCCTGTTATCCAGAATGACTACATGAAGTCTAGTGGTACCATCATAGGTTTGGCCAACACCACAAGGAAGAAGCCAAAGGTCTGCCATCTGTCGTGACCTCTTCCCAGACACCTCCTACATGGCCTAAGAATATACAATAAAACTGGTAAGGAAATGTTTCAGAGAGATATTTCAGCTCCATCCAGACTGAGCTTACTAATAATTGGAGTTCCCTCAGGAAGAAGCAAATCAGATCCTCTGCCACTAGACGTGTGCAAGTGCAAGATGATAAATTTGACAGAAACATAAGCTCTCAAAAGTCAGTTGAAGGGTTAGACCAGGTACAGAAGTTTTCAACTTTACTTTCTGATTTACAGCTGTGGTCACCACAGGTAATTTGTTACTACAAATATAGAGCAATATCTGCAATTAATTTTTTTAAATATATAAATTATATCAGTTCATTGATTATAATAAAAACCTATTAGACAGGTATAGAATAGCTAGGGCTTCCCTGGTGGCTCAGATGGTAAAGAATCCACCTGCAAAGCAAGAGAGCCGGGTTCAATCCCTGGGTCAGGAAGATGGCCTGGAGAAGGAAATGATAACTCACGCCAGTATTCTTACCTAAAGAATAACCAGGAGAACTGAAAGAAGACAATTGCACATACCCACAAAGCAAATTATCTTTGTAGTGAGTAAACTCGACTGACCTACATCAATGGGAAATTCTTATCCTTGTCTACATTATTCTTCCTTGTGTTGCAAAAGAATGAAAGTTGATAACTATCGAATGCTTGGTCTTCATGATTTCCTCCAAGCCTGAAACATGACGATTCTAAAGGATAGAGAAACAAGAGCACAAAGCAGAAGTGTTCCAGCCTCAGATCTCAGTTGGGTTGTTTGAGGGCCCAATTAACTGGTTCCAATGCCAAGGCTAAGTGTCTGTGCCTTAGGGCACTAGAATAGCACAATTACACCTTTGGACCCCTTTTCAAGTATTGCAAGGGATAAAACAATTGAGTTATTTCACATTTAGAAGTCAGGCCACCTGTATGAGACTCAAGGTGAGAAATCCAGAGAGAGCAAGACAGTATGTAAGCTTCAGCACTGATAGAGGGGGTAGGACTAAGGATCTATTACAGGAAAGTGTCATAACCAAGCATAAGGTATGTGCATATGTGTGGGGTGGGGAGGGATGGGAGATGTAGATGAATTTCGAAAATGAAATGAAAGGCAGTGGGCCCAGGATCCTGGGCTCAGGGGCACATGGATTTACCATGGCATCTGGAGCCTGCAGCACAGATGCAGAAGACATTAGTGGTACCAGTGTTTGAGGTGTAAGCATATGCAGATCACCCATGGAACTGGGATCTGGGTTTCTGGTGCTCATCAAGGTGACTCAGAGAGTAGTGCAGGATACAGCAGTGGTACATGCCCAGAGAACGGCAGGTCAAAGTTCGGACTCAGGCCCCAGGAGCAGGGTGTTGAGCAGCAACACTACAGCCCTGATGAAGGCATGTTCCAGATCTGAAACTCAAGAACTTCAGTGCAGACAAAGAGTTCCAACTGCATGGCCCTAGTGATGGAATGTCAAGCATGACATGGGATCCAGGAAGTAGGGCACAGCCTAGTGGCAGCTCCAGTTCACTAGGTAGCAAGGCACTGTAGTGCCAGTCAAGGAGAGCAAGGAGAAGAAGCAACTCAGGCTTCTAAGGTTTCACCACAGCAACAGCGCTAGCCCCAGGAAGGAGATGTAGTGGCAGAGACTCTAGGTAGCTCCATCAGTTGAGTTCAGCATCAGTGAAGACTGCAGAAATCCTCAGTAGCAAAGGCCGTAAATGTTCACGAAGGTGACAAGGATTTCTGCAGGTCCTTCTGTTCTCATTTCCCCGTAGGATGAAATCCCTCTGAGGGGACCTCTCTTGTCACTGAACTGCTCTAGACTGTGGGTTGGGGTAAAGCAGGTAAAATGCTTCCTATTCTTCTCGATGCTGCAATCCTCTGTAATCATACTCCCCAGGGTTTCTGCTCTTCTTCATTGTAGTTCTCAGATCTTCCAAAGCTTTTTTTTTTTAATCAGTCTGCAGTTACCTGTTGTTTTAACTATTTCCATGGAAGAACACGTGTTTCAGCTTCTTAATCTGTCACCTTGCTGATGTTTCACCTTGTGAAATTTCAAATATATACAATTCTGATCAATGATACCACTGCCAGGAGCCAGCGTGAGGAACTCCACCTTTGGCAAAGGTCATGAGGAAGGAGGCTCGGCATACGCAAAGGCAGGATCGAGCCTCAGGAAACCCCCTGTTCCCAAGCATCTACCCCCAAAACCAGAGTCTGTTTTATGCTCTCACCTATACCTCTGACTTTACGGGGGGCTCTCCACCATCACCATTTCTCTCAGAGAAGGAGTTAATTTGCAGCTTCAGTTAATAAAAATTCCTGGGCGTGACAAGAGTGTTTCAACTTACAAACTCCTCTGAAGGTTCTCTAGCCTGCCTGAGTGGGTTCGTCTGGCCACATGTGATTGTTTACAGCCTCCCAACCGTGAGAGGCACGAGATGCTTTAAACTTTCTATATGCAGACTCTTTTGAGAAGTTAGAAAATTATTAGTATAGTATAGTGGGTTGATTAGAAATTATATTGGTAAAGGGTTTTTCATTTATTGTGCCAATAATTACTGCTAATTCCCTGCCCTGGGTGTGACAAGGGTGTCTCAGGTCAAACCTCTCTGCTGACAGACTAGCTTGTGTGACAACCTCTCAACCATAAACAGCACAGAGAGTTTGGAGTATTTTGAAAGTCTTAATTAGCATAGGGCTTTTCTCATTGTTGAGTCAATGATTGCTGCCAGGCCTCCATATCCTTAGGCACCTGGGAATATATTAATCAATGTATTTGGAATATAGAAAAGGAAATATAGTAGTTTTTGATGCTAGCAATACTAGACTTTTTGAGTTAATGAATTTTCTCTTTTGCTATAGATCACTGTACTTTGTTATAAATCACTATGTCCTTGCTATGCAAAAATGTAACTTTATCACTATCTTAAGACTAAATAGATCTTAAGGGGAACATTGGTGAAGGGTTTTCATTTGTTGAGCCAATATTTGCTGCTAAATCTCCATATTCCCTGCCCTTATAATGAATATAATTAGCATATAGGAAAAACATGTATTAACCTTTAAGATTAATCATGTTAAACCTTAGGCTAAGTAAATTCCTTTCTTGATTGTAACCCACTATACCCTCACCTTATAGGAATGCAACTTTATTTGGAGGGTGGTGCCTGGTTTAAGAAAAAAATCACCCCTGGAAAAAATAAGTTTTCTGGTTGACTGACTCTTATCAGAAAGGGCCATAAAATGTCAGCAGGCCTCATGGCCAGAAGATGATGTAAAACCCATAAGACCTTTGTATAATTTTATATGAAGCACCTGATTGTGACAAGGGTCAGGTCTGCTGACCCCCGCGTGACTCTGTATTCATCCCTATGTATAACAAAAAGTATATAAGCAAACCTGAAAAATAAAGAAATCGAATCAGTTTCTGGAAAGACTGATTCCCCCGTGTCGTTTTCTTCCCTTCTGGCTGAATTCCCATCTGGTACGTGGGTACTCACCAAGCCTACTAATTTTGCCTGGGCTTCTAAGATCAGACCGGGGAGGCCTCAGTGCCTCCTCTCCTTCGCGAGAACGGAAAGACGCCTGTGGCCTACGTAGGTGGTGATTGGTATGCCACGTAAACCAAGTTATTCAGCCTCCTTTTCTCCACCAATTTTCCTTCTACACTATCTGTTTCTAATCTCTCTCTAAATCAGTAATTAGATAAGTTTTTTCCTAGGACGTCTACTCCGTCTCCCCGTCGAATTACCTTGGATCCACTGGGGCTGGACCCTGGCATACCACAATAAAATAAGAATAATTGCATTGTTTAGACAGAAAAGGTGGCTCAGATGGTAAAGAATCTGCCTGCAATGCAAGAGACCCAGGTTCAACTCCAGGGTCAGAAAGATCACCTGGAGAAGGGACTAGCTACCCATTCCAGTATTCTTGCCTGAAGAATTCCATAGACAGAGGGGCCTGGTGGGTTACAGTACACAGAGTCAGCAAGAGTCAGACACGACTGAGTGACTAACACTTTCACTTAGACAGAAAAAGTATGATATTAGACTGAAACTTGGATCTAAACAAAGGAATGATGACTGCTAGAAATGGAACAAAGGTAAAATTGAATTCATTTGTATCATTTTTATTAATAATTGCTCTAAAAGATAATTTTTCAAGTAAAAATAGTAGGACTACATTGTGGATTTATAGTATATGTAAATCACAAATGATTGAAGGAATATATCGTTATAAGTTCCTTGTAGAATGCATGAAATGATGTTATTCATGTCATTCATGAAATTATTTGAAGCTAGACTCTAAGGAAAGATGTATATTTTAAACTATCAGGCAGCCACGATAACTAGTTTTAAAAGGTAGTATAACAAATCAATCAACATAGGAGGTAAAATGAAATCATTAAAAGATGCTTAATTAACAACAGAAAAGGTGTTAAAAAGGGAGGGGGAAAAAAAGAACTGAAGGAAAGAATAGAAAACAGCTGGCAATGATAGATTTATACCCAGTCATATAAATGATAACATTAAATGTCCATAGTCCAAACGCAGCAATCAAAAGATAGAGATTGCCATATTGGATTTTAAAAAGTAAGACCCAAATCATTATTTCTATTAAAAAAACCTACTTTGAACATAAAGGCCTAAATGGATTTAAAAAAAAAAAAATGGAGAAATACAGTACGACACAAATACTACAGAAAAGAATCTGAAGTAGCTACATTAATAAATTAATCTAAGGAATAAAGTGGCATTATAAAAAAGAACAGAAGATTTAACTGACATTTATATAGAATATTCTATTCAAAAGAAACAAAATACAATTTTTTTTCAGTTGCAACTGGAACACTCACGAACATAGACCATATTTGGAACCATAAAAGAAACCTTAACAAGTTAAAGAATAGAAATAATACTATTTATGTTCTCAGATTAAAAAAATAAACTAAAAAATCATTCAAAAAAAAAAAGAAAGAGTATCTGGGAAATACTCCAATTTTTGGAAATTAGAAAATATACTTTTAAATAACCCACAGATAAAAGTGGAAGTCTCAAACTTTTAAAATATTTTGAACTATAGCAAACTACAAAACATGGGCAGCTACAGCAGTGTTTAAAGGGCAATTAATCACTGCAGATGGTGACTGCAGCCATGAAATTAAAAGATGCTTACTCCTTGGAAGAAAAGCTATGACTAACCTAGATAGCATATTCAAAAGCAGAGACATTACTTTGCTGACTAAGGTCCATCTAGTCAAGGCTATGGTTTTTCCTGTGGTCATGTATGGATGTGAGAGTTGGACTGTGAAGAAGGCTGAGTGCCGAAGAATTGATGCTTTTGAACTGTGGTGTTGGAGAAGACTCTTGAGAGTCCCTTGGACTGCAAGGAGATTCAACCAGTCCATTCTGAAGGAGATCAGCCCTGGGATTTCTTTGGAAGGAATGATGCTAAAGCTGAAACTCCAGTACTCTGGCCACCTCATGCAAAGAGTTGACTCATTGGAAAAGACTCTGATGCTGGGAGGAATTGGGGGCAGGAGGAGAAGGGGATGACCGAGGATGAGATGGCTGGATGGCATCACTGACTCGATGGATGTGAGTCTGAGTGAACTCCGGGAGATGGTGATGGACAGGGAGGCCTGGCGTGCTGTGATTCATGGGGTCGCAAAGAGTCAGACACGACTGAGTGACTGAACTGAACTGAATGTTTATATAAGAAAAGAAGATCTCAAATTATTAATCTAACTCTTCACTTTAAGAAGTTAGAAAAATAGTAAACTGTATTCAAAGTGAGCCGAAGAAGGAAATAAAAATGACAGCAAAACTTATTGAAAACAGAAAAATGATAGAGAATATCAGTGAAATAAAAAGTTGATTCTTTGAAAAGATTTGAAAAAATCATAAATCTCTAGCCTTATTAACCAAAGAAAACTCCAAAATATCAACATCAGGAACAACAGAGGGATTATCACAGTGTAACTTACCAACATTATAAAATTAACAAGAGAATACTACAAAAGAAACCAAAAAAACCTTCCACACCCATAAATTTAAAATGGGTCAATTCCTTAAAGTCATAAATTATCAAAGTTAACTCAGAAAGAAACACATAACCTGAAAATCCTATACCTATTAAAGAAAATGAATTTATAGTCTGAAACCTTTCAAAAAACAACAACTCTTGGCTCAAATTATTGCACTGACAACTTACCAAACATAAAGTAAAAAGAATATAAATTGTGAACTAATTAGAAAAAGACAATATTGTTAATTGATGTCAATTCTCTCCCATTTGATCTACAGATTCACTGCAATCCCTATCAAAATCCAAGCAGACTTTTAGGAATTATCTAAAAATGATATGTTGTTGTTCAACAGTTTTAGATAATTCCTAAATTATCTAATCCTAAATTTTTAGATAATTTTGGATAATTCCTAAATTATTTTAAATAATTCCTAAATTATCTCACCAGCTAAAAATGGTAGGTGATTCTACATTTCTAAAATTTAAGAAGTAAAAAAACTAGAACACAAAATATTTTTGAAAAAGATTAATGATGTTGGAGGACTCATATTACCCATTTTGAAGACATAAAGCTATTATAAATCAAGACCATGAAGTATTAATGAAATGATAGATCAATAGGTAGATCAAAGAACAAACAAGAGAGTCCAGGAATGAACACATACATGTAGAATCAAGTAATTATTGACAAAGTCACAAAGGCACTAAAACAGAGTAAGGATGGTAGTTTCAACAATAGTGCTTAACTAAGTGGATATCCATATGACAAAAGAGCTTTGACCTATTCCTCACACCTTACACAAAAATTAAATAAAATGGGTCATGCCCACAAGAACTATAAAGCTATAAAACTTTTTTAGAAAGCATAGAAGAAAATACATGTGACCTTTGGTTAGGCAAAAGTTTTCAGATATGGCAAGAAAAGCATGATCCATAAAAGAGAAAAATAAGTTGGACTGACTTAAAATTAAAAACGTTTGCTTTGTGACAGAAACTATCCAAAGAATGAAAAGACAAGCCACAGACTAGGTTTGTCTGAAAATCGGGTTACAGATAAAGGACGTGCACCCAGAATATGTAATGAACTTAAAACTCAGTAAAAAGCAAACAAGCTAACTTAAAATATGAGCAATAGATCTGAGCAGACACTTCAACAAAGGAGATATATAGATGATACACATGTTAAAAGATGGCCAACGTTACTAATCATAAAGGAAGTACAACTTAAAGCCCACAATGAGATATCACTATGTCTCTATTAGAATGACTAAAACTGAAAAACAGTAACAACTACAGTAGAAACACCAAATTCAGGCAATGATGTTCAGCAGCTAAAACTCTCATGCATTGCTGATGGGAATGTAAAACAGGAGTTGTTCTGGAAACAGTTCGGAGGTTTCTTATAAAGTTAAACAAAACTACCATACTTTATGCACATGTGAAAATAATGAACAAACCAGAATGTGGTGGAAAAGAAGGAACACAACCTGTGGCAAACAAATTTAACTGAACTACAAATGAATCACATAACCACAGTGAAGATGTTGGGAAGAATGTACCTAGCCTACATAATTTCTGAAAACAGCGTTTTCAGAGGATACCATTGGGCTAAGAACAGAAAGAACTATATACAAATATTACATTCTAGCTGATAAATTTGGTTTGTACAGGAATATGGGATAGGAATTCTGAACAACTATTAATATATTTGAGTAAATGTTGAACGAATAAGTATATTGTCTCCCTAATAAGGGTCAAGTTTTTTACTAGCAGAGAAAGTAGCTAAAAACAAGGAAGGAGGAAGACTATGGTGCTGAAGTGAGAGATATCAACATGAAATAGATATAGATCAATAGAGAGAGATGTGCACGCATGAATTAGTCAGTACACATACATATATTTCCTATATCTAGCCACTGAGAGGGCCTAGAAACAGTGAGACTTTAGTAGCAATAACCACAATTAACAATCAGAACCTCATCTCTTAATTACTTTCTCCAATAAAAGGAACTAGCTTCTGGACAAATGGTAGTTTTCCGGGCTGGGGCACTGAGCATATGTACCATGAGTCTGGAGTATCTTGTGGTGCCAGGAAGTAAGAAAATCTTGGGAAAAAAAGGACAGAAAAAAGACAGCATACGGAAATGAGAGGCAGTCAATATGGAAATGCTGCCAATGGCCCAAATTTGAGCAATCAAGCAACAAAATAAAGAGCCATAATATTGAATTATAATCCAAAGAGCAAAAAAGTCCACAATACTGAATAAGTGAAGTGACAATTCCTCCTTACAGAAGAATTCCAAGAATGCACATAAAAAGAATCAAAGAAACAGAGTATCACTATTAGACTATGATATTATAGTAAGAATTGCTGCAGGTGAAGTCTACTGAAGGATGCTTAAGTTGGTGAGAGAAAGTTTAGGCAGAAACAGAGTACATACACAATCCCAAATTATCTTCTCAAAAATAATTAGTCATTTCAAACAGGAAAATAGTAACTTTTCTTGAAAAGTTCAGGAGGCCAGCCACGTGCTGGATGTTAGACAAGTGGTCAAAGTTAAGTAACATTTATCAACACCATGCACCCCTTAACATGTGCCTGGAGAAGGGCACAGCACCTCTGTTGCATTCTTCCCAATACATAACTGTAGCATAACCAAGAGAAAACAACAGACAAATTTCAATTACACAACATTCTACAAAATAATTAGCAAGTACTCTTCAAATGTGTCAAGGTCATGAAAGACTAGGAAAGACAGAGGAACTGTCAAAGATTAGAAATGACTAAGGAAGCACAAAATGCAAACATAAAACTAAACATAATTCCGAGACAGAAATGGGACATTAGTGGACAAATTAGTGAAATCCAAGTAAGTTCTTTAGTTTAGTAACATTGTACTAAAATTAATTTGTTAGTTACATAAGTTGTTAGCATAAGCCTATACTGTGTGAAAGCTATAGGTGCTTCTTTTTTTTGGCAGCTCTTCTGCAAGTCTAAAACCATTTCAAAATACAAGTAATTTTACAAATGTAAACAACAGCTTATATAGTTACCCCACTGATTTATTACATCTGAAAGCTAAGTCCTTGTTCTCTGCTTCTAGGTAACTAGTGTAGTATCCTCCTTCCTAAAAGCTTGTCATTTAAAGAAGAAAAATAAACAGTTGCCTCTTATAACAATTATGTCCTATTCATTCGTTCTCTCTCTTGCTGTCAGGATTTTACCCTTGTTCATGAATCCACTGGCTTTTCATAAGGATAAAAAAATCAAGGGAGAAAGAAATCACTAAGATGGTGAGAAAAATGAAGAGTATTTTCTTGGCTGGAAAAATTCCAAGCTGGGCAGAGCCCTATTTTTAATATTTGTTGGTTTTTGTTCATTTGTGTGTATATGTATGAATGTGTGGTAACCTGGGCCTGTGGGGACCCATGAATCTCTGATTAAATATTGCTTGTTTTCTGTGCTTTTGGACCCGCTCAGATATCTGTGATTGATGCACGGCTACACTTGGACCTTTTTCAAACTCCAATTCGTTTTAACAGCTTCCTTGTGCCAAGGGAGGAAGATATAAGGGGATAATGGAGATAACCTCACACAGTCTCCTCAATGGGTTTCAAGAACAGCCCCAGCCAGAGCTTCCAAATGGAGAAGGCAGGCCAAGGCATGTGGAGCTCCATGGAATCAAGTGATTTGGGAGCTGTAGGGGCCTGTATCAGGTCACCTTCCTTCCTAAAGGGCTTGCCTTACTCTATAAAGTGTTCTCCTTGAACAATATCTCAGCATCAACATCCCATCAATTAAATTTAGAGAAAGAGTGTATCAGGAGGTAAAGCGAAAGGTGCTTTTTATCGTCAGGCGGTCTTACAAAATGGAACTTGGCAGTGACCTGGAAGGACACGAGTCTGACACTGTTTCCTTGGCTACAGAAGGGGAGAGATGCCTGCCCTCCTCTACCTCTTAGACTTGTTGTGAGGATGAAATGGAACAACTGAAATGAAAATGGCAGAAAAAAATTGCATACCAGTGTTTTTGTGGACATGTTAAGATTTTTCTATTTTCCAATCTCATGCCCTCATTGCCATCTCTTATCTCTGGACATCCTCCTCTTCACATCCCTTATCCAGGTACGCTGGATAGCATTCTATTCTCTTTCACAAATTCTTGCCTCTGCACAGGTTCTTCCTTTTTGGAGTAGTTTTCCGTTCTTACCCATTCCTGATCCCCTTCAACTGAGTGATTCCTGCTTACGTTCCAAGTTTCGACTTAAATACTTCTTCCAGAAAGACATTGCCAAACCCTAGTCTCCTCTCAAACACCCAAACCTTAGCCCAATTAATCTGTTTAATATGTACAGCCCCCTCAGTTCAGTTCAGTCGCTCAGTCATGTCCGACTCTTTGCTACCCCATGAATCGCAGCACGCCAGGCCTCCCTGTCCATCACCAACTCCCAGAGTTCACTCAAACTCACGTCCATCGAGTCAGTGATGCCATCCAGCCATCTCATCCTCTGTCGTCCCCTTCTCCTCCTGCCCCCAGTCCCTTCCAGCATCAGGGTCTTTTCCAATGAGTTAACTCTTCGCATGAGGTGGCCAGAGTATTGGAGTTTCAGCATTAGCATCAGTCCTTCCAGTGAACACCCAGCACTGATCTCCTTTAGAATGGACTAGTACTAGGTCTTAAATTTCCAGAATGGAAGAGTCTGCCTTTGTAACCATCATGTATATCCCTGGCTCCCAACAGGGTCTGCCAAACAGTGGCTTCTCAATAAATGCTTGTTGAATGAAAAAGTAACTGACAGATGAATAGATGCATGCTTTCAATACAAGTGTCTTGCTATGAGCCCCACTGGGAAGTGGGGAAAGTATTTCAAAGAATAGACTGATGGAACAATTAGTGAATATGCAAGAGAAAACTGTTACTTGCATTAGTTATTTTAAACAAGGAAGACCCAGACTTAAATCCTGGATGGCAGCTGCTGCTGTTTATTATTGTTTTGTCATTATTATCATTGCAATATAATATCAAAGCAGCTTACATTTATGTATCCTACACCTGAATGTTCAGCAATTTGCTACATGCTTTGTATGTACTAGCACTGCTTATCTCCCCCCAAACTTTATAAAATAAATACTGATTTTATCCCTGTTTAGAGATAAGAAAATAAATCAAAGACTGGGTTGCTTGTCCAAAATCACACCTGTACTAAAGAGCAGAGTCACAACTAATACCTAAGGCTTCAGGCTCTGGAACCTGAATTGTTAGAAACTGCATTCTGCTTCTTCACCAAATCTCATTCCTGCCTCCCCTGCTGGACAACTAAACTCCAAGGTCTTCCAGCTCCCTGCTGCTGCTGCTGCAGCTGCTGCTAAGTCGCTTCAGTTGTGTTCAACTCTGTGCGACCCCACAGACGGCAGCCCACCAGGCTCCCGTGTCCCTGGGATTCTCCAGGCAAGAACACTGGAGTGGGTTGCCATTTCCTTCTCCAAAGCATGAAAGTGAAAACTGAAAGTGAAGTTGCTCAGTCGTGTCCGACTCTTCGCGACCCCATGGACTGCAGCCTACCAGGCTCCTCCGTCCATGGGATTTTCCAGGCAAGAGTACTAGAGTGGGGTGCCGTTGCCTTCTCCGTTCCAGCTCCCTAGAGTGCAGAAAAACTTGTTTAAATTCGATCCTGGCTGAATTCTCAAGCTTTTCTCTATCATCTAACTCACTAATAAGGCTACCTTATCAAATAAATATTTCTGATCACAGTTTCTCTCCACCCAAAGCCAGGGCAACTATTCCTCCCATGTATCCCTATCTGAACTCCTGAGTTTATGCTTTAATATAATTATGTAGCTCCCACTCCCCCACAGATCCTCTTTTTTCTTCATTTGCTTCCAATAAAGAGACATTATTTGGTTGGGAACTTTCCAGGGTAACATGAATCCATCTTTTGAAACTAGTCCCTGCATTTGGAAAATTGAAAGACGCTTTGGTGTTTGTTTAGCAAGAAAGTCAGTCTGTGAAACTGCATTGCTATTATTTTTAATTCTGTTAAGCCATATTAAACTGATTTAATTTCTAAAGATCTATTTTCTCACCACCACCACCCATTTTAAATGGACAAGTCAGTTTTTCTACTTTTAAAACAGCTGCCTGCAAATATGCCACTGAGTATTGACACAGACACATAACCTAATTGTCCAACCGTAACTTCCTGCCCTTCTCCAGCAAAACTGGTGTTGCCTTTAACATAAGAAGTCTTTGATTTATCAGACCCCTGCTTATCATAAAATTAAGTATACACACATCTCAGAACCCCAAATCCATCATATAAATAAAAAGGCACACTCCCTCAGTCCATAAACATCCGTTCCCTTAAGAAAGAGATATCTGACACCCCTAGTGCATGAATCAGAGAGATTTTTTATTATCCTAGCACTCCCAATATGTTTCTTTATTCTTTGCATCAACAAATACTGTAACTGGGGAGGTTTACAGTGTTAGCACATGATAGCTTCAGTAATACTCTCAGCTACAGACCAAGATACTTCTGTTTCTTCACACGCCAGGTAAGATTTTGAACCTTGGGGAAAGCTAAAAACAGCTGGTGTCTGGTTATTCACTTGTGTTCTTTATCTTTGAATAAAGAAAAGGAAGACACACTGCAAAGATATGACTTATTTAAATAAGAGAATTTACTTCTGTATTGAAAAAAAATCACAAAGTAAGATGCTGCATCAAACACTGAGACACATGATGATTATTACAGGAGTAAATGATAATTGAGTGAGGGGGCAGAACAAAAAGATCCAGAAATTTACCCACCTCAACTGAATTTTTATCATGAAAAACTAAACATGCTTGCAGAATGTCCTTCAGTATAAACACACAATTAATTAATTAAAAGTGTAATAAACAATAGTAACAGCTCAGGGACCCAAGAGTATACACTTCGCCCACTCAAATAAGTAGATTCTAGGTCATAAGAGGAGATACTAAGATACAGAAAAAAATAACCTGAAGTCTGAAGCTGAGAAACTCTCTAACATTATTTTGAGTTCTCTAGCACTAGCTATAGGACAGGATCTCTGTCTTTTTCATTAAATTATACAAGTGCCCACTGCAGATGGTGATTGCAGCCATGAAATTAAAAGACTCTTACTCCTTGGAAGAAAAGCTATGACCAACCTAGATAGCATATTCAAAAGCAGGGACATTACTTTGCCGACTAAGGTCTGTCTAGTCAAGGCTATGGTTTTCCCAGGAGTCATGTATGGATGTGAGAGTTGGACTGTGAAGAAAGCTGAGCGCCAAAGAATTGATGCTTTTGAACTGTGGTGTTGGAGAAGACTCTTGAGAGTCCCTTGGACTGCAAGGAGATCCAACCAGTCCATTCTGAAGGAGATCAGCCCTGGGATTTCTTTGGAAGGACTGATGCTAAAGCTGAAACTCCAGTACTCTGACCACCTCATGCGAAGAGTTGACTCATTGGAAAAGACTCTGATGCTGGGAGAGGTTGGGGGCAGGAGGAGAAGGGGACGACAGAGGATGAGATGGCTGGATGGCGTCACTGACTCGATGGACGTGAGTCTGAGTGAACTCCAGGAGTTGGTGATGGACAGGGAGGCCTGGCGTGCTGCGATTCATGGGGTTGCAAAGAGTTGGACACACTGAGCGCCTGAACAGAACCATAGGCTCTTAATATGCAAGAGCTCTTTGCTCACATGTTCATGAGGATGATCTATATGGTTTAAAGAAAGAGCTTTGGTTTGACTTTTTCCTCCTATTATAATCCATCCTACCCAAGAATTCAAATATGCAAAGAATTATTGTGTACCTACTAAGGGCAAATGACAGTGTTAGATATACACAAAAAGACCCCAGGCACCTTAAAGTAATAAAACTGTCCTCCACTCCTTATGTTAACTGAAGACATATTATCAATAGCAAAAGCAACACAGTTATCAAATCCACCCTGTGTAAATATAGTCAGGAAAAACATCTTTTTCTTTTTTTTTTTAATTTTTATTTTTACTTTATTTTACTTCACAATACTGTATTGGTTTTGCCATACATTGACATGAATCCACTACAGGTGTACATGCAATCCCAAACATGAACCCCCCTCCCTCCTCCCTCCCCACAACGTCCCTCTGGGTCATCCCTGTGCACCAGCCCCAAGCATCCTGTATCCTGCATCAGACATAGACTGGTGATTCGATTCTTACATGATAGGATACATGTTTCAATGCCATTCTCCCAAATCATCCTACCCTCTCCCTCTCCCTCAGAGTCCAAAAGTCCACTATACACATCTGTGTCTTTTTTGCTGTCTTGCATACAGGGTCATCATTGCCATCTTTCTAAATTCCATATATTTGTGTTAGTATACTGTATTGGTGTTTTTCTTTCTGGCTTACTTCACTCTGTATAATCGGCTCCAGTTTCATCCATCTCATCAGAACTGATTCAAATGCCTAATCATCTTTAACACTACTGTTTAAGGGTTTGCTCCTATTCATGGAGACTTACAAATTGAGAGAGATATAAAGCATAGTCCCAGACTTTGTGGACTGTCTAATACCCCCACTCTGAACCTCTTCAAATATCTAGCCAAGGGAAATGCAAATGATGTAATGTTGAATAATAAAAATGGAAGGAGCAATGGACTAATAAAAAAGGGAAAAATGTAGAGAAGACCAGCAACATTCACCAAGAGATAAAGAACACTTTCTAGAAAACTGGTCCGGTATCGTATCATGAAGTTAAAAACAATAGTGAAGCAACCATGCCTACGAAGGAGTATTATAAAGCAGAGATACGGAGCCTCAAATAATGGATGGTGAGATGAAAAACATAGGTGATAAAAAATGGCAGAACTCACTAAGAAATACAAAAACAATTTAAATCCAAATCATCCAATATTGAATTAACATATGAGATAATAGACACTGTTGAAAGTTCAGTAAGTCAAATAGTAGACAGCAATTTAAAAAGGCAAAAAATATGGAATAAAGAGTTTAAAAGGATCAATGACTGGAAGATATATATATAGAAGAAGCAGCGATCAGGTAATTGGTCTGTGCTAAATTAAACAAAAAACAATGAATCACAACACATAATGGAAAATACAATTTAAGAAATAATTTATTTTTAAAAAGATAATTTGAATTTGCCCACTGAAAGATGATACCGTGTTCTAAGAAAAAAAAAATTGATATAGGAAGGTAAATAGTAATTGTATTTGGGAAACTCTAGAATTTTAAAGACAAACAAAGAATCCTCTGGAGTCAATAAAAAATATGAAGTCACTCATAAGATGAAGGAAAATAATCCCAGATTTTTCCACTTCAATATTCAGCAGCAGGAGACATTGAGCAATACCAACAAAATATAATTGTATGTTTATATGTATAAAATGTAAACCTTACCTCAAAAGGAATTATAAAAAAATATTAAGCTCTAGTTAATAATATGCATGCTGAAGTATTTGAGGGACAAGCTATCTGATGTCTACTAATTTTTAATGGATCAAAAAATGAGATGGATTGAAGAATGGATTGAGTGATGGATGGATGGATAGGTATGTGATAAAGCAAATACAGCAAAATATTATTTGCTTTATTCTGCTTGTTATAATGCAATCTACTAATAATTTTCTTGCCCAGTTGTCTTTAATTTTGGAGATATTGGAGCTTCTTCAAGTTGTCTTCAGTGTTCTTTTGAACACATCTCTGTCATTTAAAAAATATTTCCTTACTTCTGCAGCTAGAATATTTTCCAGGTTCATCTTATTAGTTTCTCTGCTACTTCCCTGGAATCCACGGCTTTTTTAAAGGAACCCTGATTCCTGCTATTGGAAAATGACCTATAGAAACCATAACCTGAGTGCCAGGGTGTTCATTGCCACTGGAGTGTCTAGCCCCTCTCTGTGGACACAGCTAGGAAGCATACACATGTATACCAACTCCTGTATATACATACATCTATATTTATTTCTATATCTATTTGTATTCATTAAAAACTAAGAGTTCATTTTGCTATCTCTTATTCTAATCTAACACCACAGAGCCCATTCTAGTCGTCTCCTTTCCTTTATCTGTAACTTATTTCTCTGAAAGTAGGAACCTTGCTTTTATTATCTATAATAGATGTACTGATTTAATTCTAGTATATACATGGGTTCAGCATTGTTAACCATAGCCCCATAAACTCAAATTCAGTAGCTAGGGCAATTTTTGTGTCTAACTGTTTTTGTCTTTACCCTTATGGTGTACAGTCAAAATACTGTTTCAAGGTTTGCTTAGGTTTGTTTTTTCTTCTCTATCCCCTTCAGTGTAGTTACTTTATTCACCTGTAGTTGGGTTCATTCATGATTTTTATATTCTATTTTGGATTGCACTCATATCCTGGTGGATATTAATTGTTTTCCAGTATGTGAACTTTGTCATGGTTCTAAGCATGAGCTCTATGCAAACACATAGATATGAAGTAGTGTGCCTCCCATTCATTCCTCCCACTCTGTTCTCATCACTTCATTATTTCCATTCCATTACCACCCTGCAACTAACCAGTCTCATTAGTTTCTATCTTATGCTTCCTGCCTTTCTTTTACTCAAATGAATATATATGTATGTACATTTTTCATACCCTTTTTTTCTTACTTGAAGAGTGTAAATATGTGTTTGACCTTTGAAAAGCTGGTTATTTTTTTAAAGTAAAAGATAAATGACCTAATCTAATCAAGAAAAACCAAAAATAAGAATTTTTTACAAATAAAACTATGAAAGGCACAGGGTTTTCCAGGTGGCACTAGTGGTAAAGAGCTCACCGATGTTTGTATTTTACCAAATATTTTACCCAAACCACTGGTTGTTTGTATTTTACCAAACAGCCTCCAGAAGAAACAGAAAATATAATAAATAGTCTGATTTCCAAAGAAGACATAACAAACATAGTTTGATTATACCCATCTCCCCCTCTCCTCCACATCTACATATCCAAATGATTTCATAGGGGAAATTTTCCAACCTCATAAAGCAAATTAATTCTGATAGTACCTAAAATGAAACAATAACCTGGCAAAGATTGAGTGTGTGCACTTGCAGACATGCACTCACCTACACAAATAAGAAAACTACAGACCAATCTTGCTTATGAATATTGAAGCAAGATTTTAAAATAAATGTCAAACATAATCCAACAGCACGTTAAAAAATTATGCATCTGACAAAGTAGGGTTTATTCTAAGAATAAAAGAATTTACAGTATTAAGAAATCTGTTAATATGATCTATCACATTAATGCAGATCTAAGCACAAAAATGTGATGCTAATCTCTATAGATGCTAAAAATGCATTAAAAATTTCATTATTGTTAAGCAAAACTCTTAATAAGATAGGAATAAACTATATTTTATATCAAACCAATGGTTACTGGAAAACACTACAACTCTATTTGCTCAACAAGGGTTCTATTGGCATAACAATTCTTCCTTATTAATTTGAAGTATAGGGTAATCTCAAAAATACAAGATTTTGTGGGGATAGTCTGAAATTAGATATTCTTATTTGATCTTCCTATATATAGAAAATAAATGACAGCCAGGAAAACTTTAAAGGTGGACATAGGGAGGAATCTTTTAAGAGCACTGAGAGAAAGCTATACTTGTCAAATATTAAAATATAAACACTCAATATTTATGACAGTATACAGCCACGATGGAGAACAGTGTGGAGATTCCTTAAAAAATTGCAAATAGAACTTCCTTATGACCCAGCAATCCCACTGCTGGGCATACACACTGAGGAAGCCAGAATTGAAAGAGACACATGTACCCCAATGTTCATCGCAGGAGTGTTTATAATAGCCAGGACATGGAAACAACCTAGATGCCCATCAGCAGGTGAATGGATAAGAAAGCTGTGGTACATATACACAATGGAGTATTACTCAGCCATTAAAAAGAATACATTTGAATCAGCTCTAATGAGATGGATGAAACTGGAGCTGATTATACAGAGTGAAGTAAGCCAGAAAGAAAAACACCAATACAGTATACTAACACATATATACGGAATTTAGAAAGATGGCAATGATAACCCTGTATGTGAGACAGCAAAAGAGACACAGATATATAGAATGGACTTTTGGACTCTGAGGGAGAGGGAGAGGGTGGGATGATTTGGGAGAATGGCACTGAAACATGTATACTATCATGTAAGAAATGAGTCACCAGTCTATGTCTGATGCAGGATACAGGATGCTTGGGGCTGGTGCCCGGGAATGATCCAGAGAGATGATATGGGGTGGGAGGTGGGACAGGGGTTCAGGATTGGGAACTCATGTACACCCGTAGCGGATTCATGTCAATGTATGGCAAAACCAATACAGTATTGTCAAGTAAAATAAAGTAAAAATAAAAATTAAAAAAATATATATTTATGACAGTATAATGTTATTTAAGTGTTGGAAGGAGAAAACCACCAACTTAGAATTCTGTATCCAGCAAAATCATCTTTCAATAGTGAAGAAATAAAAACTTTATCAAACCAAATTGAGAGAATTTGTCACCACTACACATGCTTTGCAAGAAATGCTAAAAGAAGTTCTTCACAAAGCAAAGAACAATATGAAACACTGACCTACATAAGAAAGGAGGATTAGAGAAGAAATGAAGGTGAAGTAAAATCTTACTTTTCTTATTCATCTAACAGGTAATAGTTTGTTCAAAATAATAATGCTAGTAATATGTTAGATGATTGCAGTTTATGGATAAATAAGTGACAATATGTTATAAAATATAAAGAGGAGGAAGTGGAAGTACTGTGTTACAAGATAAACCACATTACTCATGAAGTAATATAGTTAATTCTCACACATGTAATGTATATATATATAAACGGTATACATTTCCATGGTATAGTGTCCATATATGAATGAACTTGGGTAAATTATATATTTCAAACTCCAGAGAAACCACTAGAAGAACTTAAAAAGCAAATATAATGTATATACTGCTGCTGCTGCTGCTGCTGCTAAGTCGCTTCAGTCGTGTCTGACTCTGTGTGACCCCACAGATGGCAGCCTACTAGGCTCCCCTGTCCCTGGGATTCTCCAGGCAAGAACACTGGAGTGGGTTGCCATTCCAATGCATGAAAGTGAAAAGTGAAAGTGAAGTCGCTCAGTCGTGCCTGACTCTTAGCGACCCCATGGACTGCAGCCTACCAGGCTCCTCCGTCCATGGGATTTTCCAGGCAAGAGTACTGGAGTGGGGTGCCATTGCCTTCCGAGAAGAAAATGGGAACATAGAAAATGCTCACTGAAAACCACTGGAGGCAGAAAAGTGAAAGACAAAAATGATACAAAGACCAAGGGCAATGAGTACAAACCAGTTACACATATAATAGATATTAAACCTACTACATCAATAATCATTTTAAGTGTGAATGGTCTAAATACACTAAATAAAAGACAGAGACTGTTGGAGTAGATTAAAGCAAACAAGACCTAATTGTCTTATTTTTTAGATATCTAAAAGATATCTACTTAAAACATAAAGACATAGACTAATAAGAGTGAAGAGCTAGAGAAAGACAAACCATGATAACAAATCAAAGGAAAGCTGGAGTAGCTATACTAATTTCAGACTGAGTGGACTTCAGAGCAAGGAATATTATCAGAAACAAAAGGGGTGTCAAATAATGATAAAGGGGTCAATACCACAAAAGGATATGATAATCCTTAATGTGTGTGTGCCTAACAACAGAGTGTCAAACGTGTAAAGTGAAAACTGATAGAACTGCAAAGAGAAACAGACATATCCACTATTGTATTTAGAAACTTCAACACTCCTCTCAGTAATTGACAGATCCAGCAGGCAGAATATCTATGAGTATACAGTTGAACTGAACAGGACCATCAATCAAGTGGATCTAATTGACATTTATAGAATACTTCACCCAACAACAGCAGAATACACATTCTACTCAAGCTCACATGCAACATTCACTAAGACAGACCACATTATGGGTCATAAAACACACCTTAACAAATTTAAAAGAATATAAATCAAACAAAGTACACTCTCAGACCACAATGGAATTAAATTAGAAATCAATAACAGAAAGATACTGGAAAAGATATTTGAAGATTAAACAGCACACTTCTAAGTAACACGTGGCTCAAAGAGAAAGTATCAAAGAAATTTTAAAATATTTGGAATTAAATGAAAATGAAAATACAACTCATCAAAATTTGTGGATGTAGTGAAAGCGATGTTTAGAGGGAAATGTATTACATGAATGCATATGTTAGAAAGGAAAAGATCTACAATCAATAATCTAAGCTTCCATCTTAGGAAAGTACAAAAAGAGAAGCAAGTTAAATTCAGAGAAAACAGAAAATTAGAGCAGAAATTGATAAAATAGAAAACAATAAAATAAGAACAATTTAAATCAATAAGATTCAAAAAATGCTAGCCAGGCAAACCAAGAAAAAAAAGGAAAACAAAAATTACTAATCTTGAAATGAAAGCTGAACCATCACTATTGATGGAAATTAAACCTACAATAATGGAGAATTTTGTAATTCTGTGCTGACAAATTTGATAACTTGATAATTTGATAATTTGAACCAATTACTTGAATGTCAGATTCTATAAAAACTAATAAAAGATGAAATGGGCAAGTAATCTGAAGTGTCTATTTATATAAATAAATTGAATCAACAATAATAACCTTCCAAAACAGAAAGCATTAGGCAATTCACAGTAAAAACACTCTTCAAACCAGGAGTAGACTGAAATTTCTTCAACTTGAGTAGAAGACATCTACAAAAAAATCTACAGTTAACATAATACATAATGTGAGTTTCTAGATACCTTTCTCTTAAATGGGAACAAGGCAATAACGTCCCTCTCATTACTGCTTTTCAACATGCTACTAGAAGTCCCAGCCGATGCAATATGACAAGAAAAGGAAACAAATGGTTCACAGATTGGGAAGGAAGAAATAAAATTGTCTTTGTTCACAGATGACAAGATTGTTTATGTAGAAAATTCCAAAGAATGAACAGAAAAACTCCAGGAACTAGTAAGTGATTACAACAAGGTTGCAGGACACAAAGTTAATAGACAAAAGTCAATTACTTTCTCAAATACCAGCAATGAACAATAGGAATTTAAAATTTAAAACATAGCACCATTTACATTAGCCCTCCATTAAAATTAAATATTTAGGTATAAATATAACAAAATATGTATATGAACTGTCTAAGGAAAATTCTAAAACTCTAATGAAAGACACAAAATATCTAAATAAATGGTGAAATAGTGCATTTTAATGTATAGAAAGACTGAACACTGTTAAGATATCAATTCTTCTTATTTTTATCCAAGGATTTAATGAAATTGTAGTAAAATCCAAGCACATTACTTTCTGGATATCAACAAAGTGATTTCTCAAGTTTATGTAAAAAGGCAAAAAGACCCAGAATAGCCAACCCAACAGTAAAGAAAAGGAAACTGAGATGATTGGTACTACTCAAATTTAAGACTTAAATACAAAGCTACAGAGTAGGATTGGCAAAAGGATAGAATTATAGATCATGGAACAGAATAAAGAGCCAAAAAATAACCTCACACAAGTATAGTCAATTGATCTTTGACAAAGAAGCAAAGGAACTTTAATAATTAAATGATGTTTTTTTCTACAAATGATGTTGAAATAAACTAGACATCCAAGTACAAAGAAATGAACCTAAACTCATACCTTACAGCTTTCACAATAATTAACACAAAATGGATCATAAATCTAAATGTAAACTTCTAGATGAAAATATAGGAGAAAACCTAGGTGACATTGGGATTTGATGAGGATTTTTAGATACAACATCAAAAGCACAATTTATAAAAGAAAATAAATGATGCTATACTTTAAAAATTCTGCTCTGCAAAAGACATTTATTAAAATGAAAAGGCAAGTCACAGACTGAGAAAAAGTACTTGCAAAGCATACCTGATAATGGAATTATATCGAAAATATACAGAACTCCTACACCTCAATAAGAAAACATCCAAATTTTAAAATAAGTGAAAGATCTGAAGAGACACCTAACCAAAGCAGTTATAGAGATGGCAAATAAGCATATGAAAAGATGTTCAACATTATATATCATTAGGGAACTGCAAGTTAAAACAACAATGAGAGACCACTACACATCTATTAGAATGGCTAATATTCAAAACTAAACACCAAATGCTGACAAGGAATTCCCATTCACTGCTAATGGGGATGCAAAATGTTATAGACACTTTGTAAAACAGTTTCACATTTTCTTATAAATCTAAACCAGTCTCACCATATGATTCAGCAACGGTACTCCTTGGTATGAAATTCAGTCCACACAAACACTTGCACAAAAAGGATAATAGCGGTTTTATTCATAGTTGCCAAAACTTGGAAGCAACCAAGATGTCCTTCAACAAGTGAATAAATGGTGGTGCACCCATTGGAATTATTCCGCAATTAAAAAAAAAGCTATCAAGTCATGAAAAAGATTTGGAAGAATGCAATATGCATTACATGAAGAAGCCAGTCTGCAAAGGCTATACACTGTATGAGTCCAACTATATGACTTTCTGAAAAAGGAAAAACCGTAGAGACAGTAAAATGATCAGTAATTGCCAGGGAGGGAAAGACAACTAGGTGAACACAGGGAATTTTTAGGACACAAACTATTCTGCATGATACCGAAGGATGAATATATGACATTTTTCAAAACTCAGATATGTAAGACACAAAAAGTGAACCCTAATGTAACTATGGACTTTTGTTAATAATAATGTATCAGTATTGGTTCATCAGTTGTAACAAATGTACAATACTGATGCAAGATTCGATAACATGGAAAACTGGTGGGAAGGCACAGACTGGTATATAGAAACTCTGTACCTCAGCAGTTTCTACTCAAATTTTCTGTAAACCTAAAATTGTTCTAAAAACATAAAGTAATTTTTTTTAAGTAATGAGAAAGCTTTCTGTGTATTTATATGGAAAAGCCTATCAGATGTATGGGTAAGAGAAAACAGCAAGAGCAAAAGAGTACATAAAATATATTGCTTTTATGTAAAAATGGGGGAAGAAATAAGAAAACATACTCACATTTGCTTGTTTATGCATTAAAAGATTTGGAAGAAAACCTAAGAAAGTAATAGCAGTGGTTACCTGTGGGGCTTGAAGTTGAACTGGCTGGATGAGGGATTACAACAGGAGAGTAAATATGTGGATCTGTCATGTGACTGTAGACCTATTTTATTTTTTTAATTTATATTTTTAAAAAAGAAAACCTCTGAAGGTTTATTCAAGCTCAAGGGGAAATCTGAACTTGACCATCCCTAGAAGTAATATTTTCATCTAATCCTCTGAATAATCACTCTGGAATTTACTCTATAAAATCTCCCTCATGTGTGCACACTGTTTTTAAAGAAATTATAGATATTCATCACAGAATTATTTGTAGTGGCCAAAATTTGGGAAGCATCTAAAAATGGATCAACAAGAGGAACTGCTTAAGAAAACTGTAATACAGACATACTAGGAATTGCAAAGCATCAGTTAGAAAGAGTAGACTTGTATGCATTGATGTGGAAAATATCCATGATGTATTGTTAAGGCAAAAAACAAAGTTGCAGAAAAATGTAGACAGAAATTTTTAAAGCATAATATAATTTTGTTTTAAATGCAATAAAGAAAGATCTGGAAGGATATGCAACAATCTGAAAACAGTGCTTACCTCAGGGGAAGTATGTTGGATTTTAAGGGCAGGAAGGGAGAACTTTACTTTTTACTCTTTCTACTTCCTATTGTTGAACATTTTTGTTCTGCAACTATGATGTATTGCTTTTTATACATGAATAAAAATATAAAGTTAAAAAAAAAAAACAGTGGAGTGTTCATGTCCAGAAGTAGCAGCCATCTCAAGGGGCTGTTTGCCATTACCTCTATTCATCTTTTTTTCATCCCAGGAAGGACTAAAGGAACCTCAGTGTTCTCCATAGCATTGTTAACTGGGGCACTGAATCTAACATGCCATTCCCTGTAATTGGATCCTTCCAGTAAAGCTGCCTCAATAAAATGTCCCAAGTGCCGCAGCCAAGTGTTTAGGAGGCACATAGGACCCTGGTGGCAGCTTTGGGGGTGGGGATGGGGGCCTGAGCCTGGGGCCTGGGTCTAAAACGCTGGAGGAGGCATGCATTAATGTCCCAGCCAGCTTAACTAGCAACAGAGGAGCATGTCTGCATTTTCCATGCAGGCTTCCCGAGACTTGTTTGCAAGGCTTGGGATCTCTGGTGAGCTGTTTTCTGAGGCTTCAGTTACAGCACAATTGCAAAAGTATTAACGCAATGAGACTTTTGTATAACTACATTAGGAAAGGGGAAAATTAACTCAGTGGTTTCTCCAGCAGGCATTCACAACTGCTAATAACAAATATCTCAAGAAGGAAGTGATTGTTGATAATTATCCCCTAAATCCCCCCTCGTGCAATACCTAAAATTATCGTCAGAGAAAGGCCTACAACTTCCTGTTTGCTTGGTCTGGAAGCAAGATGCATGCTCCATTCAGATGGTCTTTCCGTTTATTGTTCCATCTCTCAGGGGCTCTAACTTCCCTTATGATCTAGGAAACAAGCTCTCTACCTTGGTCATTTTTGTTTTAAGGTTTCAAAGCCCAAGAGCTGAATCCAGATGTAGCCTTTTAAGTCATGCCAGCTTGGAGTCAGATTGTTTATGCTTAATGCTTGTCTGTCTCACTTCCCCTGTTCACACAGAGGGAGGGAATGGAGGTCTTCAAAGCTGAAATTACACATAGGTGTCAGGCACAGAGTTGAGACTGAGCTCAAGTCTCTGGAATTTTATTCCAGATTTTTGGAGTCATGTGCTTTTTTATTCATATCTTCATTCAACAAAGAATTATAGAACATCCATTTTATACAAAAGAAAGCATTATAATTGAAAATGCTAAGTTTGTAACCACATTGAGTGGTTTTCATCTTAGCTTTACTACTTTTTAGCTGTGTGACCTTTATAAAGTCGTATAGCCTCCCTGTAGCTCTGCTTCCCTGTATTTACATGGGAATAAAGGTAGAACCTACCTCATAAGGTTGTTAAAAGGACAAAAGGATTCAATATACATGAGGAGCTAAAAGAGCCCATAGTATAGAAATGGTAGCTACTATTGTTATTCTCTTATTTTCATTCTTATCGTTATGTACCAAGCATTGTCTGTGGACATGGAACAGTCCGCACAATCCCCAGTGTTGAAAAAAACAATCAGGGGCCTAGTTTCACAAAATTTACAGATTGGGGGGAGTGGGGCTTAAACATTAATCAAATTTGAGGAACCGCTATGATTGGTGCTTCAGATGAGATGTGTGCGATGCCTTGATGGGGGCAGGTTGGGGGTGGAGGGGATAGACATTGAGGAAGAAGAGGGAGCCAGAACTGGGATTAATTTAGGATGACCAGACAAGGCCTATCTGATGAAATGACAGAGTTCTGAAGTGCCAAGAACAAATTAATTAGTAAAAGGAGAAAGGAAGGGTCTTCAGAGTGAAGAGAAGAATGTACAAATGCCCTGTGGTAGCTGGAGCACTGTACCTACATGGAACTACAAAAACGTGTGTGTGGTTGGGGTACAGATATCAAAGGCAAGGGAAAATGGGGTTGAATCTTGGTAAACGACACATCCCTGGAGTCTTGCAAGCATTTTATGGGCTCAGCATTATCCTAGTTGCATAAGAAGTCACTGAAGAGTTTAAAGTAAGGGAGTGCCACAATCAGATTTCCACTTTGAAAAAAATCACTCTGGCTATTAAATGAAGAATGGATTGAAGGAATGATCCTTCCTGAATATCCAATATTTCTCCTTGATGACAGTCACTTCATTGCAAATAAACGAAGGCATGCATCCCAGAAAAGAAGACAATGATTTTCACAAGAGCTGAAACCAGAGAGAGGTATAGAGAGGCTGGGTATAGAGAATGGGGCAGGAGGATGCCAAATTAGTCTGCTTGCTAATTTAGAGAACTGCACACTCAGTCTTCCTTCTCTAAGTGGTCACTGTATCAAACAGCATAAGGAGTGCTTTGCTGACAGCAATGGAACCTGGTTTTGCACACCCACAGCTAAAGGGGATCTTGTTAGAAGATAAAGAAGTATCTCAGGATCAAAGGGAAAGTTGAAAATCCTTAAAATTAACATGGTCCAGGCAACACAAAGCATCTTGGTAGAAGAGCCAATGGAGAAGAACTCCTCACCTCCCCCTCTCCAAAAAGAAATTGGAATCAATGCTTAATGTCAAAATTAAAAAAAAATAAATAAAAGACACTATAGTACTGGTTCATGGAAGCATCTTTATGGAAGTATCTTCATCTTCCCACAGCTAATTATGCCTTCTTTCCTCCAAACTTTCTGCCATTTATCCCCTTAAAGCTGTTTTCATCGCTTCTTTAGATTCCATGCTATCTGATCCATCTTTCTATTGGCACCATGTAGGAATACCTCCATACTTCACCTCCAGCCATGGGCTCCCACTTTCTCTCCAAATCCCCATTATGTTGCCACTTATTGATGGTAAGCACCCTTCTCTATCTTGGATTTTTAAAGACAGTAATCCACCTACTGGTTATATTCAGGGATATGTGGTAGGGTAAGAGGAAGAGGGTTTGCATATAGAGAACTAGATTCTGGCTTCAGCTCACTATGTAATCTTAAATAAATCACTTTCTGCAAGCCTCAGTGCTCTTATCCACAAAATGGGGAAAGCAACAGCAGCTAGCTCATAGGTTATGGGACAGCCAAAAGTAGTAATGAATGTGAAAATACTTTTAAACCAGTGGTTCTTAACCCTGTTTAGACTTTAAAATCTCCTATTGTTTCTTTCTTAAAAGACAGATGTGTCTCCTAACCTGCTGAATCACTATATTCAAGGATGAATCCCAGGTAGCTATATTCCTAAGAAGTTTCAAATGTGACTCAAATGTGCAGGCAGAGTTGAAAATCACTCTGAGTATACTTCAGATATACACACTCCTGTTCAGCAACAGTGATACTTCTGCAGTCTGGCTACGTCCTCTATCTCTTCTTCTTGCGTTTATTTCTGTGTGTGTGTGTGTGTGAGCTCAGTTGCTTAATTTATGTCTGACTCTTTTGTGACCCCATGTACTATAACCCATCAGGCTCCTCTGTCCATGGGATTTTCCCAGCGAGAATACTGGAGTGGGTTGTCATGCCCTCCTCCAGGGGATGTTCCCAACTGAGGGATCAAACCCACTTCTTCTGTGTCTCCTGCACTGCAGGCCCGTTCTTTACTGCTGAGCCACTGGGGAAGCCACGTTTATTCCTAGGCCTCTCCAAACCACCCTCACTGAGACTGCCCAAGGAGCCTTCAAATCAATGTCAATCAGACACTTTAACACTTTTGCTCAAATGCTCTCAAGTGCTTCTCGTTGCTGTTGAGTATGAATGAAGGTCCTTCATGATCTGCTCTGCTGATCTGTTCAGTTACCATTGTGTCCTTTGCACCTGCTGTCCAGAATGTTCACTCAAAAATCTTTGGCTGGGCTTTTTCTTAACATTTGGGCCTCAGGGAGACCTTCCAGGCCACTCAATCTCAATTACTCTCTCTCCACGGGTCACCTTCTATTGCAGCACTTGGTTTGTGTTCTTCAAGTCACTTATCACTCTCTGAAATTACTCATTTATTTTTTGTCTTAATTTATCCATCTCCCCTGGCTAGACTGTAAGTTCTGTGAGAAGGATATTGCAAGTCTAGTCAATTGCTTTATCCCCAGGGGTAAAAGATTGCCTGGTACCTGGTTAGGTGCATAGTAAATTAATTCAGTAAATGAATAAATAAATGTTCATTCATCATCTAAGACAAAGGGGACTCTCATTTTGCCATCTCCCCAATACTTCAGCCAACCTGTGAAATGAACAGAGTTTTTGCTCTGATTCGCCTCCCAATTGCTGAATTGCAATTTCCCAGATTCACAGCCAAGTAGTATCAGGTGACCACAGACTCAAAAAGCTCAAAAAGGTACCATAAATTGCTTAATACGTTTTCTTCGGGGGTTTAGGCAATGAACTTGATATTTACTGTTTGGCAAAGCCTTTCTGTTTTTCTTTGTTGGTAGGTGTAAGTTGATTTTTGCAGCCAAAAACACCTCTTTTTGGCTGGCTTCCCCGTTTTTTTCCCCCTTTTTACTAGCATACCCTGGAGTAGTATAACCAAGCAGAGGTGAGTTATGTGCAGGGAAATGGGCCTTAATGAATAGAAAATCCATGGAATTCATTTGATGTTAGCACATTAACACTCTCTTTGCCAAGTCTTCCAAATTCCAGCTTTCTCCCACAGAAAAATAAAAATAATGGAGGAAGGGTATCTCTCTCAAAGACCATGACCCTGGAATAACATAAGCCATTCTATACTTTTTTTTTTTTATAATGAAACATGCTCAAAAGCAGTCAACCATCATCAACAAACCCCAGATCCAAATGTCAACAGGCCCCACTGGTATAGTATATTGGTCAGGAGCTTGGGTCATGACGTCAGTCATTCTTGGTGCTATAGCTTACTGGCTGTAAGTCTGGGGCAAGAACTTAGACTTTCTAAGTCTCATATTCCTTATCTATAAAATAAGGACAATAATAGCACCAACATCATATTGTTAACCATTATTAGGATGAAATGAGAAAGCTATACCTCAGATGCCTACCCAGCACAGAGTGACAGTCTAGGCACGTTCCCCAAAACATAGTTAGTTGAATAAATGGCATTCCACCCTCACCACTTTGTAGCCTCTCTTCCCCACAAAGCCTTTCCGTACTATGTTCACCTTCAAGAATGGTAAATAATGGGATTCATTTGAACAGAAAGATAGATGTGGTGGTGCTCCAACTGTCCTTAGCCTATTCTCCTGAAAAACAACAAACATTTTTGTACTGGAAAGGCCCTAATATACTGTAGATAACTGTAGTTTCTCTCTCAAATAGAGATAACAATGTAACTTGTAGGCTGAATGTGGAGTCCAAATCTTGAGAGTCTGGTCCTTTGCCAGGTCCTAAACATAACACATTAAATAAGACATAAAGCTTGCTTCCACGGGTCTCACAGGCTCACTTCAAGTCTCAACTCTGCCACTCACTAGTGAAAACATTGGCAAGTTACTCACTTTGCCAAGACTCAGCCTTCTCCTTTACACAATGCAGCAAGTGACATCTGGCATTTCATCTCAGTGCTGAAATATGATAAAGCTTCTTTAATGGTCAGAAACCAACTCTAGCTGACTTAAATGGAAAGGTACTCTTTAAATGTTGTCAGGTGACTCCGAGTATTAGCCCCAAACTCAAAAACCAGAAACACAAGCCATATCCAAGATATACACAGCTGCTCACGAAACAAAGACCGGGGAGAACAAAAGGAAGACTGGGCTCAGAAAGACCGGGGAGAACAACTCACTGCTAGATACCTTCACCACCGATAGTGGTGAAGCCACTGCCACAGGGTGCCACCACCATGGTTAATCCCCTCCAAGTTTACATCACAGCTCACAGCCCAAACAGCCGGGCAAGAACATCTAGTTGGCTGAGCCAGGGGTTGGTGAGAGGAGAATCTAGATTCAAGCAGCTTCCAGTGTGGAAATGGAAGGCAGAGCACAACCTTCCTCTGTGAGTTAGACATAAGGGATTCCCACAGAAAAGGAGTCTCTGGTGCTGAGCATTTCCCCAAATGGCAAATAGCCCCCTGAAATCTATGAAAGTACTGTGCACACAGTTGACGGTTTTATCTTGCTGATCCATGCTGATTGGACAAAGTTCAACTGCCTTTGAGTGGGTTTGATTAAGACTGCAGATCTAAGGAGCATATTCATTGTGTCTTAAAAGAAAGAAGGGTGAATTATCCATTTGTGAAAGAGATTTACTGTAAGAGCCTATGGGCATTTCCAAGAAAAATTCCAATGGTTTCATACTATTAGGACAAGGCATTTGTGTAACTTCCACAGGGGGAAATAGCTTATTGATTTATTCATTAATATCAACCCATCATCTTGTTACCATTGATCGGCACTGGATGGCAAACAGCACATTATCGGGGAGCTGGTTCCTCCAAGATCAGCTTCAACCTGCATATCCCTCCCCAGCTCCAGGTACTTTCTGAAGGGCCTAGAAAATTCTCTAGCCAATGATTTCTTTCCTTAATTCCTCCTCTGTCTCAGGAAAAAAATAATTGAACTACGTGTATGAATTAAGGGAGAAAGGTATCTAAAACATTACTGGAAACTGTCCTACAGGCTGTCTTCACTCAATGTATATATTTATCATGCAATGCTGGAAAATTTTGGAGGGGAGGACCGGAGAGGGGAGAAACAATATCGAACTTTGGAGCCTGGAGTCTTTCTTGGAGTCTCTCACCATCTTGGCAATCCGCCAACAGCATGCTTTCCTTCCAGGATCTCAATCCTCCCACCCACCCCCGTGTCCTTTATAATAAGCAGCCTAGAGTGCTGTCATTTAATACACATACACAGGGCTCCCCAGAGCTTGGAAAGTCATGCAACTGTCTCCTTGATAGGCATCTAAGAAACAAATGAGGAGAAAGGATGTCTAAAGGCTCCATTAACATTGTTAGGTTAGAAACGTTGACAATAAGTCGATTCTTTTTGACATGACTGTCCTGGTAATGAAGGGACATTTCTACATGCCTCTTCCTAATGTAAGATAAGATATGGATGGCCTCTGATTTCTTTGACACATGTCCAGTATATCAAAGGGGTGAGAACTGGTATAAGAAAATAGGCTGTTTCAGTGACACATTAATAGGAGCTCTGGTTGGGAGATTAATGATAATGCTACCTTGCACTTGAGTGTCCTGGCAGCTCACCTGTGAACGAAAGCTGGAATTCCTACAAGAGGGGCTAGAAAACCCAGGAGCTTCCACCTAACGTCTAGATGGAGTTCCCTCGTTTGCCCATAATCCTAGAAAACTACAAGGAGGAGAGAATTGTTCATGCTCTGGAACATCACTTTTCACCTACTTCTGGCTGGGCTATGGGTCAGAGTAATTGGATGGGCCTGTTTCTGGCCTGTCAAAAAAGTGGATCTGCTAGGATTGGTAGCAGCTAGAAATCAGGCTGCTGGAGCAGGGAAAGCTGACTCATTGAAAGTGAAAGTGAAAGTGAAGTCCACTCAGTCGCGTCGGACTCTTTGCAACCCCATAGACTGTAGCCTACCAGGCTCCTCTGTCCATGGAATTTTCCAGGCAAGAGTACTGGAGTGGGTTGCCATTTCCTTCTCCAGAGGATCTTCCCGACCCAGGGATTGAACCCGGGTCTCCCACATTGTAGGCAGACACTTCTGAGCCACCAGGGAAGCCTATTGGAAGACAACAAAACAGAAAATCAAGAGTGGTTGAAAGATCAGTTCTTTTAGCGTCTATTCTCTTCACCCAGACGCTAGGGCCTGTTCCCACAAGAGTCACATTTGATTAAAAATAAAACAGAACCAAGCCTCTGGGCTTCCAGCACTCCTTGCCTTGTCCTGATTTTCTCTTTTTCTATAGCACTTGCAACCATCTAACACAATATATAATTTATTATCATGTTATGTCGGGTTTAGCTAGCTCTCATATCATGGATCTTTGTTTTGTGTACTCAGGTGACTAGAATAGTGCTTGCGCATAACAGGCCCTTAATACTTGTTGAATACACAACTGATTGAAGAAAATTGTGAAAATTCAAGTATCGGATTGGCCATAAAGTTCATTTGCCCAAACAAACCGTTTGCCAGCCCAATACTTCCATCTTTAAAAAATTCTTTAGCTCAGATTCCTTAGTTTTAGAGCATGAGAGTGTTTAAGAAAAAAAAAACAAACAACAAACTCTAAAATAAGTCAATTCAACTTTGACAATTCCACCATGCTATATGAATGAGAGGACGTATTATTATCCTTAAATAAATCATCATCAAAAATTCAAAGAAAAAACCAAGTACTTTGGGGAAGGCAACTTTCTAAAGAGTAGTGCTGCTGCTGCTGCTGCTGCTGCTACTGCTGCTAAGTCACTTCAGTCGTGTCTGACTCTGTGCGAACCCATAGACGGCAGCCCACCATGCTCTGCCGTCTCTTGCATTCTCCAGGCAAGAACACTGGAGTGGGTTGCCATTTCCTTCTCCAATGCGTGAAAGTGAAAAAAGAAAATGAAGTCGCTCAGTCGTGTCCGACTCTTAGCAACCCCATGGACCGCAGCCCACCAGGCTCCTCCGTCCATGGAATTTTCCAGACAAGAGTACTGGAGTGGGGTGCCATTGCCTTCTCCGCTAAAGAGTGCTGCTAAAAGTAAAAGATTGATAGGTTCGCCCTCAGAAAAGTTGCCTATTCATTCTTTTGTGTTTATTCCGCTTTTGACAATATTATTACTGTAGTACTAGTGAAAAAAAAAATAACAACCACTGTTAATTAAGTCCTGACAGTTTCCCATGCCTGAGGCAAAACTATTTAGATGCATCATTATCTCATTCTGTTCCCTCAGTGACAAATTTGAATACCTGCCATAAATACCATTCCTGTTTACCAATAAGGAAACTGAGCCATAGAGAGACTGAGTAACTCCCTCAAAAATCACACAGTTAATATATTGCAACACTGGGCATTAAATCCAAATTTTTTCTGATTCTGGGCTGTAACTTTAGGTCCTTATGTCATAATGTCTTTTTCTTTTCTCTCTCTCTCTTTTTTACATTTTACTGCTTATTTGCTCCTCTTTTTTCCCCATTAAGGAAGGTGAAGAAGTTCTTTTTCTAGGAATGAGGAAAACAGAGGACCCAAATGTACATTTTGAGCCAATCTTGCCTTTATTCCGAGAACACGTAACATGAAAGGTACGGTTAGGGGATTTGTATGAACTCAAATACAGTTATTTGACTCTTTCTTCCTTAAGTTTAATCTCCAAGGGTTAAGAGAATGCTTGTTATAGAATATCGCATCCCATCTGTGACCTGTGTACTTGAGTCACCTCCCTGCTCATAGCGGCTCTTGATTCAGACAGTTACAGCTCCACCTTAAGCCTCACAGGGCAGATGGTGCCAAATGGTTAACTTTTAACAAGTTCTGTCATTGAACCCCAGAGTTGCTGCCAAACTATCCTCCTTGGAGCCCTGAGAGTTACTCAGAGATGTTTCAGGTACCCCCAGGGATGAAGTAGACGTCATCCAGGCCAGTTCTGCCTGTATCTATTTCACACCATGAATTTCTGAACAAAATTTGTTTCTAATTAGCAGTACTCTTGCCTGGAAAATCCCATGGATGGAGGAGCCTGGTGGGCTGCAGTCCATGGGGTCACTAGGAGTCGGACACGACTGAGCGATTTCACTTTCATCTTTCACTTTCATTCATTGGAGAAGGAAATGGCAACCCACTCCAGTGTTCTTGCCTGGAGAATCCCAGGGATGGAGGAGCCTGGTGGGCTGCCGTCTATGGGGTCGCACAGAGTCGGACATGACTGATGCGACTTAGCAGCAGCAGCAAAAACATAGAGGAAGTACAAAATCATAAGATGGAAAAAAGGCACAGATTACTAGGAAGAGCCCTCAGCTGCCAGCTGAGGAAATTGCATCCTGGTTCTTCCCTTGACATTGCCAGGAGCAAATCATTTAGTTTTCTAGGACAATTTTCTTATCTGCAAAATGAGGTGATTTTGTATTAAAAGTGAAAGTTGCTCAGTCGTGTCCAACTCTTTGAGACCCCATGGACTACAGAGTCCATGGAATTCTCCAGGCCAGAATACTGGAGTGGGTAGCCTTTCCCTTCTCCCGGGGATCTTCCCAACCCAGGGATTGAACCCAGGTCTCCCGCATCGTGGGCAGATTCTTTACCAGCTGAGCCACAAGGGAAGCCCAGACTATACAGGAACTCTGTATAATTCTGGAAACTTCTCTATCAATCTAAAACTATTAAAAATTCTAAATTTTTTAAGTTGTAAAAATAGAATTTCTAAAGTCTATTTCAACTTTTTAAAAAAAATGTGCTTGACATTATCCTTTTAAAAAAGCTACCTTATTAATTATCATTTATTGACTGTCAACTATACCTGGAAGTTCAGAGAAAAATGATAATTTCTGAAACTGTTTCAGATATTGGGTTATCTAATTAAGTTCCTCTGGATCCTCCAGGTATTACCTACACTGGGCATCTTTCATTGTGGAAACTCAGATTTCTTCACTCACCATTACTTCCATGATCCTCACTTTCCACCGCTGGTCTTTGAGCTATCTTCCCAATTATAATTCCTCTGCTACTATGTACAAAATAAGTGCATTTTATATATACCTAATATAGTGGTTCACAATATGAGCCACAATTATATATAGATAGGTGATTTAGATATACACAGCCATGGATATCAACATAGATAACAGACATAGAGAGAGATATGTGTACACGGATGAACATGTTTACTTTTGCTATCCTAATGTGTCCCCTTAAAGTCCTACTGGTACCAAAATGAAGAAGTGAGCTGAAGACTTGACCAGTTATCAAAAATAACAAAGTTAGCAAACCTATTAAACATATCAAACTTCTCCTTTGGGCTTTGCCACCATCTTCTTTGTTATTTTCAAATCTCTCATTAATGTAGGACAGTATCTTGCTGGTTCCTAATTCTCCATTTTAGAAGTTCATACAAAAAATAGTGTCATTAATAAACAACTTTAATATCTTTTGTGATTTTGAGAGCATAGGATGGAAGGGGAAGTGCATTGGCCCTAGTGCATCATTTCATTGAATGAAATGTGCAAATATTTGCTTCTCAGCAAAGCTTCCTACTCCCCTTCCAAAATTCCTTAATCATAGTTAATGACAATGCACAGACTTCTAAAATCCCTCCAACACAATCAATTCTGTGGGGCTTAGGCCAATCTATAAGTTGCGTGTTCGGAACCAAATTGCACAGCTATCACTGACTAGAGAGGCCCTAATGAAACTGTAGCTACTTGACCTGCTTACTTGAAAGGCCTTTAGGAAAAAAAAATCTATTAATCAATTTGTTTCTCGAAAAAACTTAGCAACAGGGATCCCAGTGGTGGGTTGGGTGCTTTTGCTAAGAAGCAAGTGGGACTGAATAGTTAGTTGCGTCAACTTAATTTAATTTTTAGGTGATTGATTTTCATTAAGAAGATTCAATGAAACCTCCCTACCTGTATCTGAAAAAGATCCAGATATCATATATCGTATCATGGAGGCATATTATATTTCATAACTCTCTCAGGAGAATCTCTCCAGAAGCCCATTATAATATGGAAAATTCTGTGCAATTCTGTTTGGCATCCAGAACTCTCCATTGTTAGGAAAGCAAGACAGAATGATTTCCAAGCAGCATACTTCCAAGATCAACCCATAAGCAAGCACTATGCTAAGTGCTGGGGATACTTTGTTAAGTAAAAGAGCCTTGTGGAGCTTACACTGTACTGGAAAAGATCGATAACAGATAAATGAGCACAGAATTACCTTACATGATTGTCATACTTACTTGTGTCATACCAAAAGAGGGCAGAGAGTAACACAGTAATAGGAGTGAGTCGACTTAGATATGAAGTGTGTGTGTGCTAAGTCGCTTCAGTCATGTCCGACTTTGTGATCCTATGGACTGTATCTCCCTAGCCTCCTCTGTCCATGGGATTCTCCAGGCAAGAAAACTGGAGTGGGTTGCCATGCCCTCCTCCAGGGGACCTTCCCGACCCAGGGATCAAACCCATGTCTCTTATGTCTCTGGCACTGGCAGGTGGGTTCTTTACCACTAGCACCACCTGGGAAGCCATTAGATATCATAGGGAACAAAAAAGCTAATATTTATTGAGTGCTACTATAAATACTTCCCATATATTTTCTAACTTAAACCTCCTAACAATCTAATGAGACAGGTATCATAACAACCCACATTGTTTAAATGGGGAAACATTAACAGAGTAAGGAATCTGCCTAAGATCACATTGTTGTTGTTCAGTTATTCAGTCATGTCTGACTCTTCGTGACCCCATGGACTGCAGCACGCCAGGCTTCTCTTGTCTTCCACCATCTCCTTCACCATCAAATAGCTAGCAATTAGCTGGTTCAGAGTTTGATCCTGGCAGGACTGCTGCAGAGTCCACTCAGCCACCACAACATCCTGCCTCTCAGAAATGCTATTTATGCTGATGCCTGAGAGCTTGCAATGAGGCACTCAAACAAGGGACCTGGGCAGAGCACTCACTGAAACTGGAAGTGTGACTGAAGATCAGAGACAACACAGCAGTTGACATTCAAGAAGGCAGGCAGAGCTGCGGAATAACAGTATGGAGTGGGTTGCCATGCCCACTCCAGCATAGTGAGAGATGGATTTTATGCTCTGTATGTGTACTATAAAGACATTTTAAATATTTTACAACTATATACATAAGCCTCAAACAAGAGATTCCAAAACACCTCAGTTGAAATTTGTCATAAATGGACTCACTGAAACACAGGTAAGATAACACTGGAATCCAAATTTTATCAGTATATCGAGAGCTTCTCTCTCTGTTAAAGGGCAGAGGGAGCCTTTTAACCATTGTATTTGGTTTTGTAAGCCTGATTAATATCTATCCATGACATTGAACTAGAACTTCTTCAGGGCAAGTTACCATCAATTATCTCTGTGGCCTCAGTCACAAGCATAGCGTAGGAGAAAAAGGAGATGCTCAATAAAGGAGAATAAATGACTAGCGAATGAATGAACGATAGAGACTAGTACATAGCACAGGGTCAGCAAATGTTTAAGAAGATTAGGGAAGGGATTGTTTCCTGCCCAATAATGGGGCCGGGGGTGGGAATAAGGGCAGAGTCATCAGCCAGAGTGGAGTCTCGTGTGAAATCATTCTAAAGTTCAATCTCCACACCTAACTTTGGGCTGGAAGCATCAGGGCAAAGTTTCCTGATGTTCTCAGTTTCCCTCTGCCCAGAGAGAACTGTGTTTATAAACCTATTCAGTTGCTGGGAGTTCCAATGGGAGATGACTTCAGAAGTGTGATATTTAAGAGCAGGAGGAAGGAACGGCCCCATAAGGATGCTAGGCCTCTATTTATTTCGCTCCGTATGCCAGGCTCCAAGCCTTCTCGGCTGATTCCCATTTGTCTTTCTCCTGTGGAATATTTCAGATTTACAGTGCCATCTGTTGAGGAGCACAGGCCCAGGATGTCACGGCTCAGCCTGCAGCCCTTCTGCCGCCCAAGGCGGGGAGGCAGCCCCGGAGCACAGTGGCTGGTGCCAGGCTCGTGACTTCCCTGCTCGTGCCAGGCTGAGTGATAGATTAGGGCCCCAACCGGGCCCCCTCCTTTTATTTCTGCATCTGGATTGGTGGTGTAGGAGAGATTTCTGGTCCTCTTAATTCTGTGCCTTACACATGTGCGTCCACGCTCTCTTTCTCCCTCATTGTTGAAAACCGTCTCCTGGCTTGGATCTGGACTCCCTGGGCCTTTCCTCTTCCGCACTGTATATTAACTCCTCTCTATTCTGGCATTTTCGGAAACTGCTTTTGCCAGGGCTGTAGGGGGTGGCTGCTGAACTCTGCGACTCTGCCTAAGGAATAGACTGTCACAAAATTACTAGGTATCATTCAGACCTCAAAGGGCACAAAGCTTCAACCATTCAGATGCTGTTTTGGAGAATATGGGGGTCTAAGCATTTGTCCCATTTCACCCAGGAAAGCCTCTTTATTCCAAAGCAAAATTATCTGTCTGTCTGGAATTGACACATAAAAATGCACCCTGGTTCCTTTTGCACAGCAGGTGCCAGTGCAATCAGCAGGCCATGTGCATGCCCTGGAATTTGCAATCGGGCCATCCTCCAGCATCCCATACTGGAGCAGTAACAGCAACAGTGGAAGTGCAGGATTGATGGGCAAAAGCCTGCTCTGTCATTCAACTTGCATCACCTCCTGCCTGAACAGCACATTCATCTTTCCAGAGAGCTTTCCTGTGCCCAAGTTTCTTCTAATCGGATCCCATAGTAATCCTGGGAAACACACAGAGTGGGTATCATCACTCCCATTCTCATTTGGCTGATGAGATTCAAGAAGGACATGTGATCTGCCCAAGGTCATGCATTTTTGTTTGTTTGTTTGTTTTTAATGGCACATTTTCTAACTTATAATCCAATGTTCTTTCTTCATTATCAGATTTTCACTGTATATTTCCATTTTTCTTAACTATAAAATTATCATGCATACACAGGTACTACCCCTTAACAGCCAAGAGCTTAATTTTCAGTTTGCCTTTGAAGGTCTCAGAGGCTTATTTTAGTACTCTTAGCAATTAACATCTAGCCAGGTTAGAATCATGTGAGCATAGGCTAGCCCAGTTTGCCTTAACCTGTCTATGCAAAAGGTAGGTGCTCAATAGCAACAGTAATA
Organism: Budorcas taxicolor; assembly: GCF_023091745.1. NCBI lineage: Eukaryota > Metazoa > Chordata > Mammalia > Artiodactyla > Bovidae > Budorcas > Budorcas taxicolor. The sequence continues at coordinate 69,287,844 of NC_068916.1, read as the reverse complement.
ATAGCAGCAGTTAATATTTAGTAATTGTTAATTCACCATGTGCCAAGAACTCTTCTGCTTTTCGTGTACTTAAATCGCACAGTGACTCTACATGGTGGGTAGTACTGTCTTCACATTTTACAGAAAACAGAACTGAGGCAAGGAGAAGTCAGGTAGCCTGCATAAGATCAGTTTGTCTCTGAAGCAAGATTTGAACTGTTAACTGCAGAAACCATGCTCCTAGTTGATTTTACTACAGAGGGAAATTGAGGAAGCAGATATTCAGATGACAAAAGAAAAAAATATCAAGAATTCTTATATTATAGTCTTCTGTCCATGAACTAAATATAAGACTCTTCTCTATTCTTTAAAATAGGCCCTGGGGAATTATATCTGATTTCACTTAAATCAGAGTAGTATTAAAGAAATTCCATGCTGAAACCGGTAAAAAATATTTGTTTTTGGATTTTTAGTTTTTTGCCTTATGAGACTAGTATTTCTGAATTACTGTCTCACTTACTCTCTACTCACACTGCCACACTGCTTGTCATCCACTATTATATACTGTATAGCAGCCATGTAATAATAGACCTCATCACACAGCCTGTATACAGAATACCTCAGCCCTCTCTTCATCTGCATGTTCAAGATTATGACTTTATTTCTCAGCACAAACAATATATCATGTGCTAAAAAAAAAACAAAGTCATGAGATGTGATCAACAGCCAATGGACCAGAGATATAATTTGGATAACTTATAAATCATCTCAAGCAATATCTGTTCCAAAGGTATGAATTTTTACTTTGCATTTCCTTTGAAAACTTAATAGTATTTTTCCTTTTTTATTATTGTAAATGTTATTACAATGATTTGTTAGATGGAACATCCTCCTCCTCATTATATTATTCTTGTGGAAACACAGGACCCCCTACAGGGCAACCTGCCCTATGTTGTAATATCCAGACAAACACTGTACTGAAAACATGGAACCCTTACAAAAAGTATTTGCAATAAAAGTAGGAATTCTTTTGTGGAAAAAGAAAAGGCAATGGACCAGAAAAGGCAAATATGGTAATATTCATTGCTCACTTCCTTAAAAATGAATAAAATCTTTAACAAAGTTAGAGATTTAGTGGAAGCAGAGAGTCTCTCTTCTCTTTCTTGGCCCAACAGACCCAACTACATGAAAGCCCAACTCTGAGACAGGCAGCTATAACTGAGAACACCAGAGCCACAGTGTAAGGAAGAGGCTAAGTGAGCAACCAAATTGCCTCAGCAAAACACTATTCAAAATTTCTAACAAGTCACAGAAAAATGCAAACAAACTAATCATTATTAACAGGTTCTCTCCAGATATATAGTTTACATGTTTTTGCTAAGATGTGAATTAATATCCTTTTTTGTCCTTTATTGAATAATGAGAATAATCGAAGCAAACTGCTATGAGAATATTGGGGAAAACCACTGAAAAGGTTTGCAGTGTTATGTTCAGATCTTTGCAAAAATCTCAGTTTATTTTTCAGATTTGCTTTTCTTCAATGTGAAAGAAGCTAAAGGCAGAGAAAAGTAAGGCATCTTATGTGAGCTTGTTTGTTTTTTAACCTATTCAACTTTCTATATTAAATTTATTTTGGGAAAGCGATGATTCTTAGGTAGATGCCCCACTGGGGTATTTATAGTGATTCTAAGATAAGGAAGATAAATCATCCTTCTAAAATGAATAAAGAAAGGGGGGTTCATGTTTGGGAACACATGTAAGAATTAAAGATTTCAAAATTAAAAAAATAAAAAACTATAAAAAAAAATAAAAATAAAATGAATAAAGAAAGAAAACAGTACTAACCTGTTCTTAGGAGCCAGAATTCCAAACACAGCATAGATTTGTGGCCCAACCCATAAGACAACTTTCCAATTATCAAGGAAAAGAGAATTGGAAAGACATCATCAAGCAAGGTGACTCAAAACCAAATTTCGATAATGTAAGAATAAAAGCAGTATCAAGCTGTGGATTAAATGCCCTTTAACATATAACCTAGGCTTAGGAAAACTAGAAAAAGTATATGGGGTGGGGGGTGGGGAGTATGTATCTTAACATTTCTTTAATCCCAAATGTTTGAGTAAAATGTGTCTTAAGATATTTAAAAAGCAAAACACATAGCCAAAAATTTTCTAACAGATTTTCTTCCTGCAAATACCTGAAGCTAAGAAGAGAAGCCTGAGAAGAAAAAAGAGAAATGGAAAAGAGAAAAGGAAAGAAGAGAGGGAAAGTAGGGAGGGAGAGAGGAAGGAAAAGAGAAGGAAGAAAACTCAGAGCTCCACTGAGATCCTACCTGGGATTGTGAGAGCAAAGGAATCTTGACACAGCCTATTGTTTTTCTCTGTTATCACCACAGATCTGTATTTCAAGCTAGGAACCAGCATATTGTTTCCATTGAATAGGATTACCAAAATTTGTTTCCAGGAAAACTTTAAAACTAGCCCCAAGTTTAAGTCCCCATTGGATAGGTCATAAAGAGCAGCAATCAATTTCAAAGTCTGATGGCTGTTCACAGTGTCATTTGCCGCTTCACATCTGTTTAACTCGGAAGAGACATTCCCAACTGACTATATTTTCGGCAAGTTCCCCATGAAATTACTCCAGTTTTATGTACAGATCACTGTGTACATTTCATATAGAGATGAAATAGATACTTTCAAGCAGTTTCCAATCTGATATTTTCCCCAATGCAGCAAAAAGAAAGAAATTGGGGAGAGGGGAAGAAGAGAGAAATGATTAAACATCATATTTTTTAAGAAAATGTGTCAAAAAGTAGAAAGGATTATTTTTAAGCTGTAAAAGTTCTGGATAGAGTCTCTTTACAGATGATTATAGCATAAGGTATTATTGTTCTTTTTACAGAGACTGGCTCGTTTTTCTCTCTCCTATAGATGTTTTGGCTGTTACACTCCAGAAGGTCTCAGTTCCACAGCTTCCTTGGCCAGCCAGTGCAGATGCTATAATTCTCTGTTGCTTTTCTGTAGACAAAGGTAGGACTCTCAGCCTTTCACCAACAGATGGGAGGCTCATATTCACTCTCAGGTACAATCATCCTGCCCAACAATGAACTGATTTTTACCCTACTCCAGGGTTGAGGCTGGTGGGGTGGAAATTCTAGGTCAGAGGTAAAAGCAAACGTTTCTGGAGACACAGGAGAGGGCGGGAGAGTTTAATCTCAGTCCTCCTGATTTAGAGTCCTGGGGTAAATGCCGCTATAACAAGGCTCCAAACCAACAACAGGATGACATAAGCTCTTCCATTTCTAACCCAGTTACCCACCAGAACCCAAAGCATCTTGAAGCTCATGATGTATAAATTTAATTTCTCTTTTATGGCTGGAGCAGTATTTTCCATGATTTATAAATCATTTGGTCGGTGATTTCTTTGAAATCTTTGCCTCATTTATGCTCTTGACCTCTTGACCTCCTGATACATTTATTTATGCCAGAGATCTCTCTGCAGTGGTGCAGTTTAATGTCATTTGCCCGAGACTGGGTGGCTGAGAGGCAAAGAAACAAAGACAAACATTTAAGGAGGTTTGTGACGCAAAACTGTGTGTTTAAAAAGAAGGATAAACAAAGGAAAATGTGAACACTTAAAACATATTATTCCTGCACTATTGATTTATTGCAGGAACCTTCTATTTATTGAATACTTTATGGGTATCTGATTATATGGCAGTTGATGGGCAATGAGAGAATACTGATCCTCACAGGAAAAAATATTTGCTGTAAATGTCATGACATGCCTTGTCTATAATATGATTCTTTCCAGATGGTTATTTTTCAAGTTTCAGAAATGGAAAAATATGCCTTAAGACAAGTATACATAAAAATGATGTCTCTCTCCTTTGTCTCTTTTTGATTTTCATTTATTAATACTCTGCTGTTTACCATGAAGCAGTGTGCTGGAGAAATCTGGTCAGAATGACATCTGATTAATTGGGCAGGGCACTTCCTACATAGCTCTTTGCTGATAACCCAGCTGTCCAAGAACCATTTCATTATAAGAGATGCAGAGGCAGGCGACAGTCACAAAACCACTGGGAAGCTGGGTCTGTTCTAACAGATTGGCACAATTTGTATCACTGATGCTCAGAACCTACAGGGCTTGCATAGCCTAAAGCCAAGGACAGGGTTTATCTCTTGGGACAGCCTCTATTTCTCTATGCCACTTACTCCCTATTGAAATGTTGTGAAGAAAACAGCTCCTCTTTAACACTCCCAATCATTTACCTGATGCAGAATTAGTTGTTATGGTTTATATATACATATATGTGTATATCTATATACATACATATACACATATATATAGTGAAACTCACATGCTAGCACACATACAAACACATAAATGTTGTCTTAAAGGTATATTCTAGAGGTGAAATATAATATTGTTAGCTGTTACACCTAAAGTTAACAATGCACTAACATTGAGCAACTGATTTTCTATGCTTTAGAAGGCTAAGTGTTTTACTTAGCTCCTCTTGCCACTCTGTTTTACCAAGAAAGTATGTAATGTGCACATTCAAATTACATAAATTCAACTACTATGTACTAGCTCAGTGGAAAAAATAGTGAAAGGAAGAGAGAGAGGAGTGTAAACTGTGTGTGTGATTTTGCCTTCATTCACTCAAGACACACATATCACAGGGAGTATGAATCAAGCAACCTGAATTGGTGGTTTTGTTTTCCTCTTGCTTCTCACATTATGAGCCTCTTGAGGCACAGGGCCTGATTCAAGGATAAAGCTGACTACATTGTTGGTTTTTTTTTTTTCACCATACATGCTGATGCTACATAGAACGGGGTTAATTGCAGCCCATGTCACAGCTAGGAATCCTATGTGAACAAGCAGAGTGAAAAGTACAAAGAAACATCAAATAACAAATCAAAGAGAAGAATGTCCAAAGGCAAAAAACAGAAGTACCAAATAAGAATCAAGCTCAGTTCAAGCAACCAAAAACACAAAGGTCAAAGTCAGTAAAAGGTGACACCAGTAAATGCTAGCACCAGTTATTTCGGGGATGGCTATTTACTTCTTAATATATTTCTTCATTTTACAACTTGTCTGCAAGAAGCATAGGTCAGTTTTATGATGAGAAGGAAAGAAACTATTAAGACACTAATGGAAATGAAAGTGCCTACAAAAGAGAAAGAGATAGCATAACACAGCCTAAATCTGGAGAGTCCAAGGGCTGGGAGGTCACCAGAACAGGCACTGGGAAGCTCAAGTTCATTTTCTCCTGCTTCTCAGTGTGATCCTGGCTCAGAACACAGGGTCTAGAGTCAGAGATGCCTGAGGTCAAATTTTGACTCAGCCACCATTAGCTTGTGATCTTGAACAAGTCATTGGACATCTCTGAGAAATGGTGTGCTGGTAAACATTGCCCAGCCAGTTCTGGCTAGAAGAAATGTGATTTGCAGCATCTGCCAATTTCTACAAATGCAAACACTCCCAATGGTTTCAATTCAAGCTCAGTCTGTGGTCAACCAGATCACAAAATTCCTAACAATTTAACAAAGGGTTCTCCTACACTGGTATGATAAGACAGCTCAGCACACCATGGTCTCTGAGCCTCAGTTTCCTTCTCTACAGAATGGGGATGTTAACAATACTTGAGTCCCCCTGCCCCTACCAAAAAACCCAAGTCCCTGTTCATAGGTAGGTATATTGTGATAGTTGAAGGATCAATGCATGTAAAATGCTCAACAGAGTGTCAGGCTAAAGATGAGCATTTAAATGTGCATTTAAAAACACCACAGACACACGTATTTGCTCATATATGCATAAATAATCTCTGGAAAATTTACTCAAGAAATTGGTAAATAATCATCTCTGAAGAGCAACAGGAAGGAACATTTTGATGTTTACTTTGATACTTTTTTTAACTTTGGTACCTTTTAATTTTGGAGAAGGCAATGGCAACCCACTCTAGTACTCTTGCCTGGAAAATCTCACGGATGGAGGGGCCTTGTAGGCTGCAGTCTGTAGGGTCGCTAAAAGTCGGACACAACTGGGTGACTTCACTTTCACTTTTCAATTTCATGCATTGGAGAAGGAAATGGCAACCCACTCCAGTGTTCTTGCCTGGAGAATCCCAGGGATGGCAGAGCCTAGTGGGCTGCCGTCTTTAATTTAGATACATGAACATGTCTTTTGTACACTAAAAAATAAGTAGGACTTAAGTCATTTTACAAAAATAAGAATTAGGTGATTTTTAGCTCTCAGGACTGGCTGCCTTCACCAACCAACATGCTCTCCTGCTGAAACCAACAAAACTGCACAAATGGGCTCAGTGTAAATTAAAACACCCGGGACATGAAAAAAAATCAGTTAGTAGGTTTATGTGAAAGATTTCATTACAGATGACACACCTCCAATTTTTACATTGGACATTGGTTGATGGAGTTAATGTCAGATATTAATCCCTTGTTGAACAGGGACTTAGTTCGTCAATGGTGGTCACAATAATCATATCACTAAATAGTCTTGATTTATTAACCAAAAATCTTATAACTATAGAAATTAAATAATGGAAATACTTCTCTAGAATTTCCTCTTTTCTCTTTTTTTCCTCCCATTTACCATCCTTTCTTTTCTATTGTTTACCAAATGTGTTTGTCTGCCCAGGTCCCCAAGCCTTACCAACTTGACTGCTAGATCTTAGGGGATACTGTCCTTGAAAAATTCCATCCCATTTTTCATCTAGGAGAATAGGGGATGGACAGAGGTTGGAAAGGGGAGGTGGCAATTGCATTACTTTTGCTGCAGCCTGCCTCTTCTGCAGTTCTAAGGACCAAAGTCTTGGGTCCATCACCCAGGCCTCAGAGGGAGAGCAAATTGAACCTCCTCTTGCCTGGAACCCCCAAAGTGAAAGAAGATTTTCTATTGATTCTCCACAGCAGTAGTGAAACAAGGCTCCAACTTCTAATAAGACTTTACTTACAATTCAAGAACAGAAGAGAACTTTTGAGTCAGCCAAAAAATTTCTTTGGGTTTTTCCATAAGATGTTATGGAATCTTAAGGCAATACCATTCCTTCCCAGAGCAAGCCCTACCCTCACTCACGAGAATGTGGTCCCACTCTTTGGTCCCAGTGCAAACTTAATATAAGAAAATAATAATCCAGAATCAGGGCACTTCTCAAAATCTGGATGACCAGATCTAATAGATCACTGAAAGCCCAGTCCAACCCCAAACCCTAGGTCAGCCTGATACTCCCCACATGAGATAAAAACTGTGTCTTATCCTTATCCTTCTGGAAATCACTTCCCTGGAAGACAAAAGCTCAAATAATAATCTACAGACCACCCCAGACACAGGTGGCCATAGTTAGGGCACAGTGCAGTCTCAGCCCACACAGATAAAAGAAACACAGGATGCTCTGCTCACACGCAGGCAACAAAAGAACACGACCACACAGGGCATTTGGTTTCTCAGTCAAAGGTGTCTCGATGAGTTCACAAGCCTCCCAAATAATAGCCAGCTTCTTGCTTTACATTTCAGTAACATAAAGACAATTCAGTCATTTTTCTAGAACAAAGAACTAGTCTGACCCAGAGAAGTTCAGAAGGCTGATTTTCTTACGAGACAGAAAATCTTTGCAGCTCTTAAAAGACAGGATTTGTTTCAGCTTCTCCTCGTAAATGTTTCAAAATCTTCAGACACATTTTCAGTTAGGTCATCTTGTTACACTCATATAAGTTTGACATGATCATATTGTGGATAAAATATTGTATTTGACCTTTCTTTACTTAACATAATGCATGGGAATTTTCACATCTCATCTATGTTGTTTAGAATTAGATTGTTGAATGTTGTAATAATAGTGATATCCAACCTGGAGAAAACAGGCTCTCCAAGTGGAAAAGGTGGGAAGCCAGTGCAAACTTAGACAAACTCTGTAAGTGTATCATTTATTTCCAGAGCTAGTCTCCTCCCTTCTGAAACTCTCTGTTAACAGGAACCTTTATCTCTAGCACTTGGCACAATGCCCAGGGAAAGCAGGTACTCAGTAAGTCTGTTGGATAAATGAACAATTGAATAAATAAGTGAATGAATGCTATTTTCCTCTGCAAGGACCTCTCTAACTTGTCTCCACTGCAGTATCTCATGCCCTGGACCCACCAAAGCATTCCTTTTTATCAATATAACCCCATTCTGTACCCCCTGCAATTTTAAGTTATTGCCCAATAAAAGCAAAACTTACAACCTCCTCATCTTGGGAAACATATTGGATCCCAAAGAAGACCCTTCACGAAATAGGCCAATGCCTGTTAAAGAACCAATGGCTTACGTGACCTGGGAAATCAGGGCTAGCCGTGTGTTACAAAGTTGTTCCAGATCTGTACTTTCTGTTTTCTGTTCTTTATGCTCTTGTTCAATATTCCTCTGGTTTCTCAGGAGACATGATCTCCAAAATAGAGAGGGGGATATAAAGCCTCACCAGAAGCCTCAAAAGAATGTCTTAAAAATGCAGGGTTCAATGCTATATTTAAAATGGATAACAGACAAGGACCTACTGTATAGCACAGGGAACTCTGCTCAATGTTATGTGGCAGCCTGGATGGGATAGGAGTTTGGGGGAGAATGGATATACATATATGTATTGCTGAATTCCTTTGCTGTCCACCTGAGACTATCACAACATTGTTAATTGGCTACACCCCAATATAAAATAAAAAGTTTCTCCAAAATTGCAGTGGTTAGAGGTATAAACTCTGATGCCCAAAAGACGTTGATTCAATTTCTAGAGAGTGAATCTCACGGTCCTCATCTGTGAAATAGGAGTAAATAAGATAATATGTGCAAAGTGCAAGTACTGCCTGACATGTAATAAGAACCCAATACATGTTAGCTTTCATTTTTTAATAATAATGGAAGCCAAAGCAGCAAATTAGAGACAATTTTTTCAGTATTAGAGTAAAGTAGTGGAGAAGCTTTTTAGGGAACAGACATAGCATTTGTTACAGTTCAAACTGCAGAATTTAGATCACCAATATTAACTATGCACATCCAACCAACATTCTTCCCCTCCCCCATCCCTGCAATGTCTATGAGAGACATCACTAATCAAACCCAGATTTGACCTCAGTCATCTCAAAGCTGATTCTATCAATCAGTATTGTCACAGGAAAGAAAATCTATTTGCCACTTCATACTTAGTTGGCTCCCTCCTTTGCTTGTGCTAACATCAGTCCAAAGAAGAACACTTTTTAATTAACAGTTGCATAAAATTTTCTTTAAAGTAAGGCATCAGGCTAAATTACTCAGTTGTAAGCCTCTATTTAATCTTAGGGTATAAAGTCACTGAGTACCAACACAGAACTAACAAACTCATGTTTTTATCCTCAAGGAAGAGCTTTAATCCCCTACACTGAAGAGAATCCTCAATGAATAAACGTTGGATTTCACACTGTTTCAAACCCTGAAACTGAAATGTATAAATTTATCCCTGTTAACACTATTTCCCTTTGTTTTCCTTTCTCTTCACTGTTTCTCTAGACATTTTCTTTGATTGTCATTAGCTAGCTTCCCAAATGAAGTCTAAGTTTCAGGAATTGTGTATGTCTTCTAATGTTGGACAAAGCCCATTTGAGGACCAGCTGACACTTTATTAGACTATTCACTGTCCCAATATGAGGAGCAAGTGAAATAATATGCCAATTGTTCTTTAACAATAACAATAGCAAACTAGCTCAAATTACAGAAGAATAAGTATTTTAAGGGACTCTTTTATTGATATAACTCTTTTGAGGTCATAATTCAAGGTCTTTTCCTCAGGTTATAAAGGAACCATTTAGATGAGCTTGTGTTTTCTTTCTCAATTTTATGCCAAATAAATATCTGGCCCTAAGGCAAGACAGCAGAGGACAAGATGATAAACACAGTTTTCTGAATTCTCTTTAAGAACTTCCATCTTACCTCTGGATCCCAGCATGCCAAGGCATGTGTTGGTACATCACAGCTGTGTTTATACAAGGAAAGTGAACTGGGAAGTTATACATCCAGCTAGTGAAACTGATCCAAACTGGCTAATTGGGGTCCCTAACTTATCTTTCTTCACTAATGTTTATTTTGGGGGAGTCTGAAAACTCCTGAAAACTGCTGTAATTATATTATCCCTATAAACATAGCTAAGGTGACCTGTTTCAGCCATGCTTTAAGACTAATCAGTTTATTTCATACCATCAGCAAGGATCATGAGAGAATCCTGATTAATCAAATCTGGAGTGGGAATTTCTAATTTCATTTGAACAAATAAATCAAATTCAAACCAGTGGTTCAGATAAGGGGCTTCAGAGTGAGTGAGACCAGAATTCAAATCCTATGGGATTGCAGACAATTTATTCTGGCACTCTAATCCCCAGTTCTTCATATATATGATATGGATGTTAGAGCTCTACCTTGTAGGATGGTTGCGAAAATTAAATGAGATAATGCATCAATCATTTAGTGCCTGATATGATACTGAATCAATAACAATGAGAATTGGTGACTGTGTTTTTATTTTCTCTCTTATCACCTCAGTTTCTTTTATTACATAAGAAGATACTCATGCAAAGTTCAAACTAGCTATAACAGATATCTGGGCAGAGTTCAGTTCTTGGGACAGTGTGATTTCTTATATGGAGCTTTGAGTATTTTCTTTTTTCAGCAAAAAAATTACAATGCTCAAACACTTCCAGACTACGCTTTAGTGTACCTGCTGCATCCTGCCATCACTTGTGAGCCATGGAACATGCATTCCAAACATAAAGCCGGGAAGAACTATGCTGGCTTTGATGAATGCAGTCCTGTGCTTTTACCAACCCCATGTAACAGGCCAACAAATTATGCTCCTTCTCCCCTGCTGTGCTTTGTACAGCCCCAGGAGGATTGTACCATCGTCAGCTGAAAATCCCCAGAGTGGCTGGCTGGGAAGCAAGGAGAATGGCTCGGCAAGGAATAGCAAGAATATTGATTGGAGGGCCACCTCTCTAATTAAGGGAACACTAGGTTTGTGATTCTGAGGAGCTTACAGTACCAATTTCCCAAATCAACTTGACATACTTGCTTTTCTAGCTGATGTCCCCTGAGGTTCTACCAAAGGCTTTCTAGTCAGTGTAAGAGAAACAAGCCCTGCAATGGCACCAGGGCAGCTTTTCATTTGATTTCCAAGGGTGGACAGTACATACTGAGACCAAATGCTTCAAATTAATGTTCCTACGACCCAGGCAGCACAAGCTAGAGTGAAGGGAGAACACCAAGTTCTACCTATGATGGGTCTCTACTTTGCCAACTGTCCTACTCGACCAAGACCACCACCTTCTGAACTGAAAGAAAACTGGGATGATTACAATCTAAGTCACAGGGCAAGCAAGATGGCATAGGGGTTCATGGCATAGTCTCTGAAGTCCAAGAGTGGCGTGTTACACTGCTAACAAGTTCCTGAAACTCTCTACTGTCCACTGTCCTCATATGCTAAGTAAGGATATAATAATAGTGTCTGCTTAAAATTGGGTTATTGAGACTTGAATGATGTTAATTCATTAAAATGTTTATATGATTGCCTAGTAAATACTGAGTGTTTAAAATATGTTAGCTGATAAGTAACTCATCATTCAGCAAGAGGTTAAAAGTTCTCTGTTGAGATGAATCATGAGCTTAGCCTAGCTAAATGGAGAGAATTAAATTGCTGAAGAAGTAGCAGTGAGGTTTTTTGCCCTGCAATTATATAATATTAGGGTCAGGTGGTGGGCTTCCCTGGCAGCTCATTGGTAAAGAATTAGTGTGCCAGTGCAGGAGACATGGATTCAATCCTTGGGTCAGAAGATCTCCTGGAGAAGCAACCGACTTCAGTCTTCTGCCTGGGAAATCCCACAGACAGAAGAGCCTGGCAGGCTACAGTCCCTGGGATCACAAAAGAGTCAGACACAACTTAGCAACTAGACAACAACAATGGCCAGGAGTATGAAAATACAGACTACAGCCATTCTTTCAGGTAAGAGCTCAGGGGTTATATGTGAGCAAGTAATAATGTTAAGTGGAAATCAAAGTAACATTTTTAGCACAGGTGTTGGCTCTAAACCTCAGTGCAAAGAGTTTTAGTGGACTGGACAGAACCATATGGAATACTGTTTTTGCCTAGGTAGACAATCAATCGATCACACCTGCCAGCTCCAAAATGAATAAACCCAAACATCCACAGACTACAAACGAGCACGCTCCAGCACTTGGCATCAAACTGCCCCGGCTGTGGTCATATGCAGTAGCTGTAGACCTAACCGCTGCATGAGAAAAGAAAGAGCAGAGAGATAGCTCAGCTTGCTCCTGAGGTAAGGATCCTGGCCAGGTCACTACTTAGGCTGCATGGAAGGAAGGAACAGAAAAGAGGAAAGGTAAATGGGAGAGACCGAGAGGAGCAAATACAGACACCAACCATTTGATGATGTACTTCTGATCCCAGGAAGAGAGTTATCCGGAAATCGAGAGACAGAGAATTCCTCCACTAGTACGTGACCTTGCCTACATCAGCACATACATAATGACTCGACTCCACACTAACATTTTCGGTCCAATCATTGTGCTTGAGTGCTTGATCTTCACCAAGCCTTATCAGAGGAAGATAAAAAAAATGGGACTGAACATATTCAGTGTCAGGGAGATTGAATGAAGAATTCACTGGAATAGAAGCAAAAGAAAAAAAATCAGTGTGATTCCGCTTCACATTTGCTTCTTACCCTTTCAAGCCACATACACAAAATCAGAGTTTCTCAAAGTTGGCACTATTGATATTTTGTTCTATATATTTTGTGCTGGGTTCTTTGTTGTGTGGGGCTGTCCTGTCCATTGTAGGATGTTTAGCAACATCCCTGATCTCTGCTGACATGCCAGTGGAACCCCTACACCTTGCCCCAGTTGTGACAACCAATATGTCTCCAGACAGTGTCAAATGTTTCCTCAGGGGCAAAATCACCAACAGGTTGAGAATCACTGCACTAGATTATACTGTTATGCAAATCACCAACTCACAACCAGTGATCTTCATTTCTTGCTTCCACTACAAGCCCATCATAGTTAGGCTGACGACTCAGCTCCAGTATCAGACTAATTGAGGAGCCACCACCTGAAGCATTGCTATTAAGCATGACACAAAAACACAGACTTTTGTAAGCCAAAGCAAATCACATGACCATACATAACCATAAGGATCAGAGAAATGCCATTTCATTTGCTTGTAAGTAGAAATATTTCGTGAACAGATTAATGACAACCTCAGTTAGCATTTGAAAAAGTTCAAAGTTTCCTCCTCCATTAATTTTTTAATCTGTACTAGTTTCTTGCTTTTTATTTTTATTGGTATTGCTTTTCCAACTTAGGGTGTTTGCTTACTAATTTAGCCTTTCTTCTTTTCTATTATACAGCTTTGAATTTTCCTCTAGCACTTCCTTTCTTATATCCCACAAATTTTAATATGTCATGCTTTATTTATTCTTCAGATTCAAGAATTTCCTAATTTCCACTATAATTTGCTTTGGATGCATGAGTTATTTAGAATTATTATCATTTCTTTTAGTTTCTCTAAAAATAAGGTACTTTGTAGGGGATTCAGTTTGTAATCTCTTACTATGGGAAGAGAATAGTGTGTATATGAATCAATATTCATATGATGCTGATTTTTTTAATGCTGATTTTTAAAATTTGTTCAGAGTTGCTTTATAGCCAAGTAAAGAGCCAATTTTTGTTAACTGTTATATAATCCTTAAAACTGAGGGTCTTCTTACTGTTAGGAAATTGTTATTATATATGATACTTAGATCAATGTTGTTTTACTTAAATATTCCTTATGCTTACTAATATTTTAACTATTTGAGCAGTCAGTTTTTGAGAAAGAGAGGTTATGTTAAAGTTTACAATGTTCATTTGTCAATTTCTCTTTGCAATTCTTGCAGTTTTTGTTTTATATAATTTGAAGGTGCACACAAATTTTAAAATATTACCTATCTCTGAGGAGTTGAAATATTTTCATCCAAATGGGAACACTCTTTATCTTCAGTCATGCTTTTGCCTTAAAAATCTACTTTGCTTGTTATTATTTATCACAGCTACACAATTTTTCTTTTGGTTGCCTGGTATATCTTTTTCTATTCTTTTATTTTCAACCTATGTCCTACTTATTTTATTTTTCATTTTGCTTCCCTCAGAAGAGTTTTAAGTTTTTTAATTAAAGTAAAATTGATTTACAATGTTGTGCTAGTTTCTGGCATACAGCAAAATAATTCAAATTATATATATATTCTTAGAAATATATATATATTTCGTATACATTTTTTCCTATTATTTTCCATTATGGTTTGCTACAGGATACTGAATATACTTCCTTGTGCTAAACAATAGGATCTTGTTTTTTATTTATTCTACATATACTAGTTTGCATTTGCTAATCCCAAACTCCCAATCCATCCCTTCCCCCTCACACCACATTGACCACCACAGATCTGTGCTTTAGGTTTGTGTGTCTTCATAATTTTAGACCAGTCTCTTGAACAACATAAAACTGGGTTTTGCTTTCTTTTTAGTGCTATTTTTCTTTAATCAAATCCTAAAATATTTGTCTTTTAAATATATCATTTTTCCTATTTATAATTAAACTACAGTTACATTTATATTATTTCTACCATCTTACTGTGTACTATTTGTCCTGTTTGCATTTGTGTGGGTTTCCTTTCTTGCTTTCTTTTGAAGTGAGCATTTATTTCATTCTATTTTTTTTTTCTGAGATTATTTCCCTCCCTTCTAAAGTTTATCCTTTAGAAGTGATTTTGTTAAGAATTGTTGGTAGCTTATGAACATTGTTTTTATTTGTCTGCAAGTTTCCTTTTTGCAACTGTTTTTGAAAGATGCATTAATTGGATATATTATTCTAGGTTGACCAATTTCCTCCTTTGATTTCTGAAGCAATCCTCTGGATTCCATTGCTGCTACTGAAATTCAGTTCTCATAGCTTAATTGTCTTCTACTTGCAATTAAATGTATAGGTAACCTGGGGGAAGGATATTTTTCTGTTTTGAAAATTTCTTCAGTTTGCTATTTATGAGGCTTTGTTCATAAATTTGTTTTGTCCTGTTTGATATGATTTTAATCTGAGAATTCATGTCTTTCATTAACTCTAGAAATTTATTATTCATTATCTCCTCAAATATTGCCTCCTCTTCTATTCTCTTCCACAACTGTTTAGACAGTTTAGAGTCTTTTACTCTATCTTCCAGGCTTCCCTGATAGCTCATTTGGTAAAGAATACACCTGCAATGCAGGAGACTCCAGTTTGACTCCTGGGTTGGGAAGATCTGCTGGAGAAGGGATAGGCTACCCATTCCAGTATTCTTGGGTTTCTCCTTTGGCTCAGCTGGTAAAGAATCCACCTGCAATGAGGGAGACCTGGGTTTGATCCCTGGATTGGGAAGATCCCCTGGAGAAGGGAAAGGCTACCATTCCAGTATTCTGGCCAGGAGAATTCCATGGACTGTATTCCATGGTGTTGCAAAGAGTCAGACATGACTGAGCAACTTTCACTTCACTTCACTCTATCCTCCACAGCTCCTAACATTTTCTATTTCTTTGTTTCTCTGTGTTGCAATCTGTAATTTCCTCTGATATATCTTCCAATCTAATAATTTTCTTTTTAATTGTATATAATCTGCAATGTCCACTGACTTAATGGGCATGAGTTTGAGTAAGCTCTGGGAGTTGGTGATGGACAGGCAAGCCTGGTATGCTGCAGTCCTTGGGGTCTCAAAGAGTTGGACATGACTGAGCAACTGAACTGAACTGAATCTGCAATATGATCCATCTATTTTATCTCAATAACACTATTTTTTAAATTTTATATGCTGTCTTTTTAAAATCTGCCCAAGAGTTTTATTGATTCTTATTTATTACTCTCAGCATAATTCTCTCATGGAAGGTCAGTATAAAGAGCACCCAAAAGGAAAAAATCTCATAACAAGAGCAATCAAGACTTGATGATGCTACTAACATAAATAACTTCAATGCAAATTTCTCCCTTAGTTCAAATTTAGAGAATAAAAGAGGTTGTCTTTTATAATGCTATCTTTTATTGGATAACAAGAGTATGCAGATATTTTCCTTTTGCCCTAATAGCTCAAAAACTTGGAACTTATATTTATGCCCAACTGCAACAGATTTCCTCAGCCTAACTTTTTTGATTCAATCATTCCTTTTTCCATCCTTCCTTTAAAAGAAACAAAAAGCTAATATCCATGTACTCATTTCTATTTTAATATGTTTTCTCTATTACGAGCATACTCAGATCCTTGAGGTAGTATGTGAGGTATAATCATAACAACAAATGTCCTGAGGCTTCAGTCTCATCATTGGTCAAATGATATTTACAGTTTTAAAATTTTTAATAGTGTGGCATAAAGAAAAATGGAACTTCCAGCAAAACATAGCTGAAAACTCATGATAATTCCTCCAAATGAAGTCTTTCAATCCAGAGAACATCTTAAGATACCAATATAATTTAAGTTTATTTGGAGGAATCATTAAAATAATAAAATGATCATTAAAATAATACTGTTAGATAGCGATAGCTAACTGATACAATTATAATCACTATTATTTCATTTCATTTGAGTCTCTTGCCAACCTTGAGATAAGCAGGATGGATAATATCCCTCATTTATCAGGGAAGAAAAGAGGCCACATCACCTCTCTATCACAATGGACTCTCAAACGTGACATGTGAAATGATTAACATGGATGTGAAAACATGACACATGTTGTATTTATCTTTATTTTTGCCTAAAAAAGCAAATAAATGGAACCTTACCAATATACAGCAAGAAAGTAATATATATAATTTATAACAACTGTGCACAGAGATGCACACTCAAAAATATATTATTGATAGTGATGTGACATTAAAAAGTTTAATGGCATTAAGTTTATAAGCAATTGCTCTAACCAATATAGCAGAAGGTACAAGATTAGAATACAGATCTATGAATATGTATCCCTACCTGGACTATAGGACATCCAAACCCAAAGAAAAGGAAGAACTGAGGAAAAGTTTTCAATGAACAGGAGATTTACTACAACAAATAATAGAAATTCCAAAGACTAACTGCCTTCCTTTGAGAAATTAAGCATGATAGTTAAAAGTTCAAATTATATAGTTTTCTAAACTAGAAATAAAATATCTCAGTGTGGAAGGAATGCATTTTTTAAAAAGCAGAATAGATTAATTTAGATTATACCCTAGTGGACATTTCATAATTAGGGTTATATATGACTGCATCTGGAAAACATCATTCTTCTCAATAGGAAAATTATGCAGTATGTATTATATTCTGGAAGTATCACATAAAATTACTTTAATTCTCTCATCAGCATGTAGGTCCCAATTTGCTATAAGAATAATTGTGAAACAATCCTATCATATATGCTTTGTGGAATAAAAAAAAAAAAAACCTTGAGTCTCAAAATTCAACATATAACCAATATGAATAAAAAAGTATTTCTGGAATTCATCAATAAGAACTTTAACTGGGTTTAATGTCGACAATGGAAATGTATTAGAATCCAGTTCTCTGATCAGCTGACCAGGCATTCTTACATGGCTGTGTTTATCAGGAATTATGACGATTACGTGGGTTAATACATATCAAACTTTCAGAAAAGTGTCCATCCATTTTGTCTTTGCACATGCACACACCAGTAGCTCCAGGTAGGAGACACTGTCATTGTCAGCCCGGGTGCCTCAGAACTGATGATCATCTAAGTCAATCCTCCTAGAATCTCTAGTTCTACAGATGAAGAAACAAACTTAGAGGAAATAATGAACACTTACAGGCCTTCGCTCTTTCCATATATTAGGCTGCCCTCAACTGTCATTCCAGGACAATGTAATTTTCTCTCAGAGCTAATGTGGTTCTTAGAAGGAACTTTCCAGACACTTTGGGGTCCTCTCCCTTCTTCTAGATTCTAAGCTGAGCTGCTCAGTTTATAACCAAAGAGGTCACAAGCCTGAAGCCCAAAGATGCAACTCCTGGTTGAGGTCCCCTTGCTCACACATACATAAACCCACATGGTTTTACAAAAGCCTTTTAAAGCTTTGCTTTGCAACATTTTCACCTTCAATAAGTGTAACACATACACATCATTTATACACATTGTGAAAGGCAGGCAAAATAAACCCTCTTTCAGAGTTCAGCTCAGCCTGGGCTTTCCTTTAGTACAACAGCTCTCAACTAGGGTGATTTTCCTCCAAGGAGACATTGGCAGTATCTTGAGACATTCTTGATTGTTACAAATGGCAAGGAGAGGGTGTGCTACTGGCTTTTAGTGGGTAGAGGCTAAGGGTGCCGCTATTATCTTATGTACAAGACAGCCTCCTACAACAAAGAATTATCTGACTCAAAATGCCAATATTGTCATAGTTAAGAAACCCTGCTCTAGTAACTGGAAAACTAAGGTGCCTCCTATAATAGCACAGATATTTCCTGGCTGACCCAAGGCAAGCTTCTTTGACTCTGGCAGCCTCTTTTGGATTTGTCAATAAAATGAGGGTAATAATAGAACATTAACTGGATACAACAAGACAATCTATGTTAAACCTTCAATATGGTGCCTGTTTTGCAATCAGCAATTGATTAATTCACTCAGTAAACATTTATTGAGCCCAAGATGCTATGGACATAGAAGTTCGTGAAAACACTGTTTCTGTGCCCAGAGAGCTACAATCTAGAGAGAAGATATTAATCAGAGTCACATGAACAATAAAAATCAGCTATTGTTATTATTAATAAGAGAATTCTCTGGATTTCCCCATCTTCTACTTCTAAGCCTTGCTGTGATTTTCCCATTACAACCCAAGAAGGGCTAATATCAAAGATAAGTGGGCTAAAACTCTTCCATGCCCACACAGGGATGGAAGAGCAGGAAAGCTCTTTGCTCATCTGTCAGCTCATCGACCTCTGAGAGAAGCTGCCCTCAAGTTCTAATTGCCTGCTGCAAACTCCACAGTGTCTGGGGAGGGGGGCACGTGATCCATGGACAGCCCTGCCATCACGCTGCGTTGCTATAGTAAGGATGCCCCTTATTGATCAGACTAGCCTGGAGTCATGTAACTCCCTAGGCTGCCACTGGGTTCCCCAAGGGGCAGTTGGCAGGAGCAGCATCTCTCTGGACCAAGAGTGACCCCCAGCTCTGCCCTCTCTCCCACCCTGGACACATGAAGGCTGCCCACAAAACACCTAATCCTTCTTTGTAGTATCCTGTCATTCACACACTAATTTGAAGTCACAGATCAAAACTGGATAGACACACCAGGGAAAAGAGATTTGAAGATTCCCTGCCTTCCCTAAAGCAACACTACAGCCCTGCATCAGCAGCCAGCAAACCCATTGTTTTCCCCAGAGAATCTCTCTCCTACCCTTTAATTTCACCACTTTCTAGAGTCCTTCCATCTTGCCAACATTTTTATTATAGGAAGTTTGACACTGAATCTTAGCAGAAGTGCAATATGTCTGCTACCGATTAGAAAGCCAGTGTCCTGAGAGGTTAACAGACATATTCAAAGGTCATAATGCTGGTTAATACAGCACAACAAAGAGAGAGATCCAGGTTTTTGCTTCTTTTTACCATCCACAGAGAATAAGGCACCCAGAAGGTGTTCCCACATAGGCTTTCCTTTTCTTTAGCTTTCTAAAAGACAAGTTTAATTGTTTCTTCATATATCTGCTTAGAAATATAGGTGAGAAGCCATTATTTCTAAAAAATAAGATATTAAAATTTTCTTGCATCCTCCAGAACTCCAAATGTCACTGAATATTCACATTTATTTATTGAACACCCACCCCCATCGCCTCCCCCCACCACCATTCACATATGTCAGTGATCTGTGAACTCACTATGGGTCCTTGTTGGTGAGAAAGCTCGAGTAAAGTAGTCACATGACTAAATAAGTCAGCAGCAAGGCCAGAATTTAGGGTTCTGCTGCTGCTGCTAAGTCGCTTCAGTCGTTTCCAACTCCAGTTAATGGCAAAATCATTTAAATCAAAGAAGGAAAATACACAGAAATTATCTTTCAGCTATTTATTTTTGTGATGCCAGTGCCAGGCAACACTAATCAATCACAGCACTCTTTTTATTGGAAACTTGGATTCAGTCTCAGAATTTCTAAGATGATAATCCAAACATCTATTACTCATCAAGTTCAACATGTACTGATTCAGAAAGGCCTCTTCTAGCAGGATACAGTTCAGAGGGGATTTAAGGGTGAGACAAAGGCAGACATGTAAAGATTCAGGGGAAGAGCATTCTAGGTGGAAGGAACAACATATGAAAATTGCCAGATATGAAATGATATTGACATATCCAAGGAACTGGAAGAGATAATTGTGGTTGCATTGCAGTGAGCAAAGAGGAGTAGAAGGAGATAAAGATGGGTTATGTGGGAGTTCAGGGGACAATGGCCTCCTAACACCGGAGTGTTAATTAGTGTGACTTCATTTGATAGGTAAGGTTAATACCAAGAAGACAAAGTTTCTGCACAGCAAAGGAAACTGTAAACAAAATGAAAAGACACCCACACAATGGGAGAAAACATTTGCAGATGAAGCAACCAATAAGGGATTCATTCTCCAAAATATACAAACAACTCATGCAGTTCTATGTCAAAAAAAAAAAAAATCAAAAAATGGGCAGAAGATCTAAATAAACATTTTTCAAAGAATACACACAGATGGTCAAAAAGCACATGAAAAGATGCTCAGCATCACTAATTATCAGAGAAATGCCAGCTAGAATGGCTATCATCAAAATATCTACAAACAATAAGTCCTGCAGAGGGTATGGAGAAAAGGAAACCCTCCTACACTATGGTGGGAAGGTAACCTGGTATAGCCATCTATGGAGAACAGTACTGAAGTTCCTTTAAAAGCTAAAACTAGACGTACCATATGATGCAGCCATTCCACACCTGGGCATAAATCCAGAGAAAAGCATGATCAGAAAGGATACATGCATCCCAATGTTCACTGCAGCACTGTTTACAATAGCTAGGACACAGGAGTGACCTAAATGTCCATCAACAGAGGAATGGATGAAGAAAATGTGATAGATACAATGAAATATTACTCAGCCATAAAGAAGAATGGAAAGTCATTTGAAGTAACGTGAATGGACCTAGAGATTATCACACTAAGTGAAGTAAGCCAGAGTAAGACAAATATTACTCTTCTGTGAAACCTGATTTTTTTTAAAATGAAACAAATGAATTATTTACAAGATTGAAGCAGACTTACAGATATGGAAAACAAACTTATGGTTACCAAAGGGAAAACATGGGGGAATGGATAAATCAGGAGCTTGCAATGAACATATACATACTACTATATATAAGATTATATATAGATACCCAACAAGGACCTACAGCATAGTACAAGGAATTCTATTCAATATTCTGTGATAACCTATATAAGAAAAGAAGTCTAAAAAAGAATGAATATATGTATATGTATAACTGAATTACTGTGCCATACACTCAAAACACAACATTGTAAATCAACTACACTCGAACAAACTTAAATAAAGAAACATTGGTATAAGAGGGAAAAAGACAAAAAAGACCCCCAAAGAATAGTTTTGTGTAGAGGACCTAAACACGAAAAAATAAACAGAAACACTGGGTATCTTGGTAGAAAGTAAGAAATCACTGTCAGCTCAGCTCTGTGAGGGTACTACCAAACTGCACACGTCTGGATTCAATCAGAAGCAGGACCACTAGAAGGCAGATGTATGTGTATCTGTGCATATTATAGGATTCGTTACAGAAATCTGACTTTGCACAACTGTGGGAACTAGTAAAGCAGTATCTTTAAGGCTGTTGTCTTTGCATCTTATGCTGGTTCTTAGAGCCTGCAGGGCATGCAGCAAAAAAAGGAAAGATGGACGAAAAGTGAGGAACAGCAAAGACAAGCTGGAAGCCACTGTCTGAGCTGGAGTTCCCGTCAACTGGAGCCTCTGTCAGTTCTCATTACCTCTGACCCGATGGTGTGGATTTCCTGCGGAAGTCAGAGCCTTTTACCATGGAGATGAGCATGCACATTGCCCAAGAGTCAGAGAGAAGCTGAAGGAGGGTCCTGAGGAAGGAAAAATAGTTGCAGATCTGCCTGGCTGCAGCCACATGCCAAGGAGGTGAGCCTTCAGATAAGGCACACTGTGTGTGAACTACAAAAATGACTCCTACTTCCCTTCCAGCCTCCAAATTTCACATACAGACTCTCTCTGCAGCCCACCCTCACTGGAAATACACCAGGAAGGAGGCTTCAGCCTAGATGTTATATTACATCACCATCTATCAACCAGAGGGTAGACTTGTAAGGCCAGTTTTTGCCTACTTACCAGCACCCCTTCTACTCTGCTCCCCTCTTCAACCCCACAAGGCCATGGTCATCTCTAGGTACACGTGATAGGACTAAAAACTGGCCTCTTTCTCCCTCTCCTCCTCTCTCATTTGAACCAGGACACACACACACACACACAGACTGTTAGATACCTGAGAGGTAGAGTAGGGTGTAGAGGACTTGCAGAGGTAGAGGAAGGTGGAGGCTGAGGACAGGTGAATGGGTCTGCAAGCAGGGAGAGCTGGAGAAGAGCAACAAGCAAGGATGAGAGAGATTCTGTGACTCCTGAGAAACAGAAAGGCCCCTCAGTTCCTGCCTTTCTCTGAGGGGCCTAATTGTGCTTTCCTTCCTGCGTAAACATGTGACGGCCAACTGCAATTATAAAAACTCCACTCACACCTTTACTTTTGCAAACTGGGCTTTGTTTCTGGTTCCTGGAGCCAATCCATCCCTAAGTCAGACAGTGGGGGTTGAAGATGATCTGTACCTGCTTCCCAGTTCTCCCCAGTTACTATATTGCACAACCCAGATGGCACAGTTTAGAGGTGCTTTGATTCATAACCACAAAAACAGGCCACAAAGTCATAGTAACTTGGAGGAAATGGCAAAAATAGGGAGAACCGAAAGGATCATGGAAATCTCTCCCACTCGTGCTGAGTGCTGGGCACGTCACGTCATGTCAGCAGAGGCCTCATAAGGTAGTGGAGAGGTGCAGTTTCAACTTCTGCATCTCCTAAAATGTGCACTTGAGAGATGGCGCTCTTCCCAGAGCTGTCAATCTTCCAGCATTCATGATCCTGAAAACTGATTTAATAGAACATTTTAAGGTAACTTTTTCAAAACTCTATGCCAAAAAGAAAAAGGAAAGTGCTAATTGCACTTTAGAGCTTCAGGGGCTTTTTAGTCCAGGATCTCAAAGTACTTGATGAATGCTCGTTTCACACAACCTCACCTCACCCCTTAGTGGGAATAGATCAGTATTGTTGAGCTCATCTTACCATATGGAGAAACCGAGGCCTTTCTCAAGAAAGAGAAGAATGTCACTGCTTCCAATTTTCCACCTTAAGAATTAAGGAGTAGGTGGCTCATTCAGACCAAGGCTTGGTAAATGACGCAGCCTGAGACATCATATCAGGCATAGTTCTGTTGCAAATATTCGATTTAAGGTGTAAGTTTCACTGGCCAGTAAGCTTCACCACAAGGTAAGAGAGACACAAACAACTGATAGCTCCCGTCCTTGAAATTCTACGAACAAAAGTGGAATGAAAGTACATTCATCAAAGCTTCATTTTTCTAACAGTCTTAAAGAAGAGTTTTGACTGAGTGCTTTGGATCTGCATACCCACACCTGGACCAACTGCTGAGGACCACAGAGATGGATACTGCAAATCACATGGGTCACCTTGTGGCCAATGGGAACAGGAAATACTACACAAAAAGGAGAATTAACCAAGACATAACCAGCAGAAGAATTGCAACCACTTTAAATTGTTTCTTCAAGAAATCTGCCTCAGCAAAATGCCCACCTCTTATCCTCTCCCTGCCTCAAGCACTCCATCCGGGTCTCTTATGTCTCCTGCATTGGCAGGTGGGTACTTTACTGTCTGAGCCAGTAGGGATACCCAAATATGAAGATGACCTGCAGCTAAGCTTTTGTGTACGTACACATATGATTCCTTAGGGTAAATTCTTACAAGTGGCACACCTGAGTCAAATGGTACTCATATTTTTTGAAGATATTAATCCTTTGTGTGGAGCTGCTTTTCAGAAAAGGGTACAAATTTATATGCCCATATAATATGTAAATGCATTATCACTATTCTCTTATCAGCTTTTTAAGGAAATGGTGAGCATGCAGTAAAATGACCCAAAGAAACTGGTGAAACAGAAAAGAAGAAAAGGACCCAAATATATTACTGCTTAAACAATTAGAATCTGAACTAAGAGCTGTTTATACTGACAAGGTATGAATGAAATCAGGCAAAATGAAAAAGAAGCTGGATCTTGTCTCTGAGCAAGGGCTGTGACCTTCCAGAATCAGGCAGCAATGTAAACAAGAAGTTTTCTTCATGCCAGGCAACTGAGCACTTAGAAGGAGCTGGCTGGGCATAGCTTACTTTCCCAGCCTTCACCCATAGGAAAGCCAGATGAATGCCTGGCAGTATGCCATGGGATTACATTTCTCAAGGATCATGGCTCTTAAAGCATGGAGGCATACCTGTCAAAGGCAGACACTCTGGCCCATAATTGCCCCAACACACTGTGGGCTAATTGCCATTGCTGAAAATAATCTCTGAAGATTATAGCCAGCATCATAAATAACTGGGAGTTCTGCACCTACACATTATGACAAGGTCTAAGTCCCTCTTATCTTTTACTAGAGTGGAGCTCGTGCATTTGTGTTACTAATGAATCTTTTTCATTTGTGCAAGTGATGTTTCCATTTGACAATGACATGAACATAAAGTGGAGGTTAATTTACTCCATTGCGAGAGGTTCATTATTTAACTTGATGTTGAAGACAAAACAATGTAGCTTAATAGATGACAAATAGAAATTAGTTGTGATTAATTTTGCCATTTAAGTCTAGCAGGCTCATTGAATGTTTGCCATAAACATGGCAAGAAAGCCATCAATGGCAACCCACTCCAGTACTCTTGCCTGGAAAATTCCATGGATGGAGGAGCCTGGTGGTCTGCAGTCCATGGGGTTGCTAAGAGTCGGACACGACTGAGCGACTTCACTTTCAATTTTCACTTTCCACTTTCACGTATTGGAGAAGGAAATGGCATCCCATTCCAGTGTTCTTGCCTGGAGAATCCCAGGGACGGAGGAGCCTGGTGGGCTGCCGTCTATGGGGTTGCACAGAGTCGGACACGACTGAAGCGACTTAGCAGCAGCAGTAGCAGCCCTCTAATTCTACTATTTCCAAGGTATCACCCAAGAATTGGGAAACTCTCATTGGGAAGTTACACTGGGAAATGAGCAATTCCCAGTTATTCAAAAGACTTGAGACTAATGGTGATACACTGACACTGGGTCAGATTTTTCTTTTTATTGGATCACTTTTCTTTATCACTGGATAAACAATTAACTTACATAGCTAAACATTAGAAGTTGTATTGAATTTTGATAGCTGTTACCATTAGCATCTAAAACCTACACTTGCGCCTTTTTATTCTTCCATATGGAGACAGCTGAGTAATGAAAGAGCTATAATTCTAAAATTAAATAGAGCTTATGTTGGAATCCCAGACCAGTCAGTTACTAAGTAGGTGCTTTTAGGTTAGTTATTCAACTTCTCCTATCCTCAATTTCCACATTCATAGAAAGGGAGTATTATTACTATTTACCTCACACTATAGATGGGATTCTGAAAAGGGAGTGATACATATAACTTAGAATTTTTTAAATTAATTAATTTATTTATTTTTATTTTAGTTTACAATACTGTATTGGTTTTGCCATACATTGACATGAATCCGCCATGGGTGTACATGAGTTCCCAATCCTGAACCCCCTTATAAAGTCAATTTCCTTGAAAAATGGCTAGCGATTCAGTCATTAATTCTGATGCTTTTCCGCTCCATCAAGACATGCAATCTGTAAGAAAAGCAGGATATGTCATTTACACCTTCATCCCATCAGTAGACTCCTTCTCCCAAAGGTATTTGCATTCATAGTCAGTTCAGTTCAGTTGCTCAGTCATGTCTGATTCTTTGCGACCCGATGGACCGCAGCATGCCAGGCTTCCCTTTCCATCACCAACATCCGGAGCTTACTCAAACCTATGTCCATCAAGTTGCCATCCAATCATCTCATCCTCTGTTGTCCCCTTCTCCTCCTGCCTTCAAACCTTCCCAGCATCAGGGTCTTTTCAAATGAGTCAGTTCTTCACATCAGGTGGCCAAAATATTGGAGTTTCAGCTTCAGCATCAGTTCTTTCAATGAGTATTCAGGACTGATTTCCTTTAGGATGGACTGGTTGGATCTCCTTGCAGTTCAAGGGACTCTCAAGAGTCTTCTCCAACACCACAGTTCAAAAGCATCAATTCTTCAGTGCTCGGCTTTCTTTATGGTCCAACTCTCACATCCACACATGACTACTAGAGAAACCATAGCTTTGCTTAGATGGACCTTTGTTGGCAAAGTAATGTCTCTGCTTTTTAATATGCTGTCTAGGTTGGTCCTAGCTTTTCTTCCAAGGAGCAAGTATCTAAATTTCATGGCTTCTGTCACCATCTGCAGTGATTTTGGAGCCCCCCAAAATAAAATCTCTCACTGTTTCCATTGTTTTCCCATCTACTTGCCATGAAATGATGGGACTGGATGCCATGATCTTAGTTTTCTGAATGTTGAGCTTTAAGCCAACTTTTTCACTCTCCTTTTTCACTTTCATCAACAGGCTTTTCAGTTCCTCTTCACTTTCTTCCTTAAGGGTGGTGTCAGCTGCATATCTGAGATGATTGATATTTCTCCTGGCAGTCTTGATTCCAGCTTGTGCTTCTTCCAGCCCAGCATTTCTCATGATGTACTCTGCACATAAGTTAAATAAGCAGGGTGACAATATACAGCCTTGACATAATGTTTTCACGATTTAGAACCAGTCTGTTTTTCCATGTCCAGTTCTAACTGTTGCTTCCTGACCTGCATACAGATTTCTCAGGAAGCAGGTCAGGTGGTCTGGTATTCCCGTCTCTTTCAGAATTTTCCACAGTTTGTTGTGATCCACATAGTCAAAGGCATTGGCATAGTCAATAAAGCAGAAATAGATGTTTTTCTGGAACTTTCTTGCTTTTTTGATGATCCTACAGATGTTGGCAATTTGATCTCTGGTTCCTCTGCCTTTTCTAAATCCAGCTTGAACATCTGGAAGTTCACGGTTCACATACTGTTGAAGCCTGCCTTGGAGAATTTTGAGCATTATTTTGCTAGCGTGTGAGATGAGTGCAATTGTGTAGCAGTTTGAACATTCTTTGGCATTGCCTTTCTTTGGGATTGGAATGAACACTGACCTTTTCCAGTCCTGCGGCCACTACTGAGTTTTCCAAATTTGCTGGCATATTGAGTGCAGCACTTTCACAGCATCATCTTTGTATTAGTGCATGCCTTTTCACTGAGGAAAGACTTTGTCCTCAATTTAGGTCCAACTGAGAATGTAATGAGAGAAAAGAAAGGCCATTTTAGGAAAAATGTGCAAAGCTTTGCAAAGGCTCTGTGTTATTGAGGAGTGTGGAAAGTACAAGAGCCTGAAAGAAATCCACCTTGTCTAGAGCATAGAAATTCAGAAGATTATGGTAAGATAATAGGCAGAGTCAAGATTTTGCAGACCTCAGAAGGCCACGGTGAAGAGTTTTGTTTTGTCTTTATCTGAAAAGCAATGAGGGAAGGCCAAGTGTCCCAACCAGGACCGTAGTACATTTAGATTTTATTTCAAGGAGATAACTCTGAAAGTAGTATGGAAATGAGATTTGGAAGTGGGCAAGAGTAGCTACAGCCTGAGCAGGCTGGAAGCTACTGTAGTGGCCCAGATCAAGACGGCAGTAGCTTAGATGAGGCAGAGGAAGATAAAAAAGTATGGAAAGGTTTGGTAAATATCTAGGAGGTGAAATTCATTAGACTTGGTAATAGATTCGATATGAATATGGGGATAAAGAAAAAGGAGGTATCAATGAGTTGCATAAATCATCAGGCCCAGTATCCTTGTTTAGAAATTAGGCTCATAAAAGTAAATTAATTTTCTAGAAATCAACCCACATCTATTAATGACTGAGCCCATAACATGTGTATGTATATATAGTGTGCAGGCATGCATGCACATGATGTGTGTATGAGAGAGAAAGGATGTTTTTCTATATACTGTGTGTTCACATACAATAGTTTTATATTTCTAAATAAAGGTTAGAACGCTTGTGCTCATCTCACACCTCTATTAAGTGCATCCCTGTGCTTATTTTTCTAAACTGGAGTGTATATGCAACCCTCTACACACTTTTTTATCTCTCCACTGTGTGGTCACCTCATTTTTATTGTTATTCTGGCTTCTATTCAATGTATTAGTTTATGGCTTATGTGAGCATATTTTAATAATTTTGAAGGAATCTTTTCATCATTGAAGTCTGCCTAAAGAAGGCCTGAAATAATCAGTATTTCAGATTTTTACTGCTCTCCACGCCCCCCCTCCCCAACCATGCACACACACTCATATATGTTTTGCTATTTTAAAGAAAGAGATTTAACAGCCATAAGGCACTTTTAAAAATAACATTCACATCTGGGCTGACCACCTGTATGCCAAAATTTAGCTTGATGTTAATTAAAACAGGCATGTTATAAACCTCAGGAAATGGCAGCTGACCCCTAACTATGAATGTAATGCTATAATAATACGTAGTAAAAATAAGACATTTTGAGGCTGTTGCCCAAACCACTCATGCATTAAAATTCTCACCACTGTATACCCTTGTGCGAGGACGGGTAAATCAACTGCAGAAGTGGTCCAACGAAAAACTAATAATGATAACAATTCAAGGGGTAAGAGCCATTCATTCATTCAACAGATGGCTTTAAATGCCTGTCCTGGACAGCCATTCCACCTTCTGAGAAAGATTCTGCATGGAGTTTTGAAGAACAATGAGATTTACTGTTCCAGATATTATGATAGTATCAATGTGGCTGACATTTATTGAATATTTTACCATGAGTCTAGCACTGTACTAAGTACTTAACATAGATGATTTCATTTAATCCTAACAACCTTACAAGTCAAGTACTATAATTATCCCCATTTTACAGATGAGGAACCAAAGGCTTAAGTGATTTAGTTAACCTCTCTAGGTGGTACAGTGGCGGTACTGGGATTGGAATGCAGCCACCTGACCCCATGGCCCAGCTGTCTCATAATGGCTCCACATAGCCGCAGAAACTTGTCTTCACTCCTACTTGGACCGTATTCCATCTGCAAACTTATCCCATTCTTTTTAGATCCAGCCACAAGTGACCTCCTGCATTTTCCACCACCTCTTTTCCTGACCCTTTCTTTGTCACTTTCTCCCAGGTGACCCCAGAGCCCTCCTGTTTCCTTTTCACTTCCCCATCAGCTCTACTCATTTGAAACTACTTCTTTGAATTGGCTCTGACACCCGGGCATTTGGCAACTCAGCTTTTGCTCTGCTTTTCATTTGCTCCAGCTATTTATCACTGCATCTGGATTCTGAAATGGTCCTCTACTGCTCACACCTTCAAGTGTTGCTTCTTCAAGCAGGGTATTAGAAACTTGCATTTTAGGACTAGATGGTGTGTATTTATACTGCAACTGAATTAGAATACACAGACATGGGCATTGCTTTCAAAAACAGAAATTCTCTACTGTAAAAACTACACTTTCCTGAGTACCCACTGGCACAACTATGAAAAGCACCTGAAGCTGTGAGTCCAAATTCATATCTGAAATGTCCATATTCACTTCCAAAGGTGTACTTGTACAAAGATTTTTTAAAACCTCTAAAATTCAACTGTGCTGCAGTTCCTGAAGCTATAACAATAGCCCTACAAGATGTGCGGTAGTCATTAAATCCATTGGTATGCAGAATGCAACAAAATTCGACCCAACTCTGATCCACAGGACCTGAAAGGCTTTGGGCATCCTGGTCAGGACACCAGCTTTGAATCAGAGAGATCAAGGTTTTATTTCCACTGCTCTGCTTATTAGCTAAGTGACTTTGGACAAGTCTTTAACTTCGCTGAGCCTTGGTAAATTACCTTTAAAACATAAATGGATCTTATAGGACCTTCCACATAGAATTCCGATGAGAATCAAAGGAGATAATACATTTCAAGTGCCCAATCTCATGTGTACTCAGTAAATGATACCTGTTGTTAATACCAATTCTTTCATAGTTGTTTTAATACTAGCAGTAGTGGTTGTAGTGGTTACTGCAAGAACATATCCAAGTTCTGTGCTACAAAAATTCTGACTGTTCCTTCCCTCTTCAACAGTATCTTCAGCCATATCAAATTTCTTATGTTTACCCCAAAACACCTTTCTATATATTCTTCTCTTTCCCCAGAAAAGGCCCTATAAATTGGCCTGATAAAATACAGCTCTCAGATAAAATACTAGCACTTCTGTGAAGTTCAGTCTTACTCTCCAAAATAGCCTTAAACATTCCTTATCCCATTTTTTATAGAAGTATCTCCCTATTAGACTGAGCTGGTAGAGAAAAAGGACTATGTTTTATTTTGGTATTATATTCCCAACAACTTGTATCAGTTCAGTTCAGTCGCTCAGTCGTGTCCGACTCGGCGACCCCATGAATCGCAGCACACCAGGCCTCCCTGTCCATCACCAACTTCCAGAGTTCACTCAGACTCATGTCCATCAAGTCAGTGATGCCATCCAGCCATCTCATCCTCTGTCGCCCCCTTCTCCTCCTGCCCCCAATCCCTCCCAGCATCACAGTCTTTACCAATGAGTCAACTCTTCTCATGAGGTGGCCAAAGTACTGGAGTTTCAGCTTTAGCATCATTCCTTCCAAAGAAATCCCAGGGTTGATCTCCTTCAGAATGGACTGGTTGGATCTCCTTGCAGTCAAGGGACTCTCAAGAGTCTTCTCCAACACTACAGTTCAAAAGCATCAATTCTTTGGCGCTCAGCCTTCTTCACAATCCAACTCTCACATCCACACATGACCACAGGAAAAACCATAGCCTTGACTAGACAGACCTTAGTCGGCAAAGTAATGTCTCTGCTGTTAGAGGGTTGTAAATTGTAGAGGCCTATGTAGGAAGCTTTGGCTCCAAGTACCAGAAAACCTCATCTCAAACTGACTGAGCATTAAGCAAGTGTGTTATCCAATACAACATGAAGTACAAAGACAGGGTGATATTGAGGGCTCATTCAATGATTCAATATCCACACCCCTCATCCACTCATGCTGTTGCCCTAATCTCAGACTTCTAGCCTCCAGAAGCACTTGAGAAGTAAACTTTTGTTGTTTATAAGCTTAAAAAAAAAAAAAAAAAAACCTTTCTCTTCCCGTCTCCCTGCTGCCATCTCAGTGAGGCAAGTGTTACCTTCAAGTGGGAGTCCTCATGGGCATAAGATAGATGCCATCACTCCTATCCAGGTGCAACAATGACAAAAGAAGAAAGGAATTATACTGTCCTGTGCCTTTTTTAGAAGAGCTAGAAACCTTTCCCAGAAGCCCTTGGCATACTTCTGATATTCCATTTCCCAAGATTAGGTTTTATGTTCATTCCCAAACCATTCATCCACAGGGGAAATGAGATTACCATGATTACTGCTGGACAGGAAATCAGCAAACTTTTTCTGTAAAAAGCCAGATTGTAAATATCTTAGATTTGGCAAATCATACATGTCCGTTGCCACTCCTCAAGGTGCTTCTATAACACAAAGGCACCCATAAACAATGCGTACATGAATGAGAAGTTATTTTCCAATAAAACTATTCACGGACACTAAAATTCAAATCCCATATAATATTTGAATATCATGAAATCTTCTTCTGAATGTTTTCCAGTCCTTTAAAAAATGTAGAAACAATTCTTTGTTCCAAGGCCACAGGAAAACAGGTAGCACAGGTTTGGCCCGAGGGCTGTAGTTTATGAGCCCTTGGCTCACATTACTTGGAGTCAATCGTACATTTAAGTCTTATTTACCACAATTTCCAAAGTGCATCATCAGTATTTTAAAAATTAATAAATAATCACAGAGAACACAATTCTTGCCTGAGTGAAGTTCAGAGAATATACATGTATATGGTTTCCTGAAAGATGTGTTTAAAATTACTGCTTTTCCTACTAATGGTGGAGATACTAGCACTAAACAAACAAAAGAATTGTTTTGTGACAGCTTAGATATCAAATTGTGAAAAATGGAAGGTAAATAGTATTTGGTGTTACGATATGTGGGAAATACAGATTCTAAAAACTCATGAATATAAAGTCATAAAAGGTTTGCTTTGATGGTACGTAGGTGAAAGAGATTACTTAATGCATGTTTTCTATGTTAACATTTGACTTCACAATTTTCCAAACATAATGTTGTATGTATCCTGATGCAGGCAAAGAGATAATTATAGAATAACTGCTTGCACTCAGTGTAAATTAATCAAATGTAAATTAAATAAACTGTAAATAGAAGATACTCCTTAGTTGATACAGCAAGTGAATCACCTCCATTATAGACTCATTTTTGCAAAATTACATCTAATCATAGTATTTTAAGATAGTGTTTGGTGAAACATCTCTAAATCTGTCAACAAAAGCAGCAATTACTTCTTTGCAGCTGAATACCTTTGCCAACAAACACCCATCTGTCTGGAAAGATTTATGTATGTTTCTGCCTAAAGACAGGGCTAAAATCTCAATGACCTCTGGAGGTTTCTTTCACCTTTGTGCTCTGAGAGTCAATAAAAATTCATTTTAGAGTAATTTTACTGTGAACCTTAAAAAAAAACTACAAATCTAAAGATGTAATTAAGTCTATTCTAAGAATCCCCAAAATAAATATTTTTCTGCGTCATTGTAGAGCTTATTTTGCTCAATCAACATTTTAATCTTCCCTGTCAGTTGCTGCTTTAATAGAGTCCCAACTTCTTCATACAGCTCATAAGACCCACTGTGGTCTCAGTTGCAGTCAGCACCACTGCTCTTTATGCTCCACTGGACTGGTTCTCTACGTCCATCAAGCACTTGCTTTCAGACCCTGCCCCCATGCATTTCCTTCTTCCCGGGCCACTCTTTCCCTCTCCCTATCTCACTTACCTCTTGACACAGTTGGCTTATCCACTTCCTTCATGCCTTGTCTTAGTTTCTGCTCCATCATAAAAACTACTGGCCATGACTTTAATTTAGGGCATTTTTCTGCCCCTTTTGCTAGCTGCCTTGGGCTCTCCAAGTTTCCCAGTTCAAACTCCTAAGGGTGAGATTCAGATTTGTTCAGCTCACTTCTCACCCTAAGCTGTGTTCAGTTCAGTTCAGTAGCTCAGTCATGTCTGACTCTTTGGGACTCCATGGACTGCAACACACCAGGCTTCCCTGTCCATCACTAACTCCCAGAGCTTGCTCAAACTCATGTCCATTGAGTTGGTGATGCCATCCAACCATCTCATCCTCTGTCGACCCCTTATCCTCCTGCCCTCAACCTTTCCCAGCATCAGGGTTTTTTCTAATGAGTCAGCTCTTCGCATCAGGTGGCCAAAGTACTGGAGCTTCAGCTTCAGTGTTAGTCCCTCCAATGAATATTCAGGACTGATTTTCTTTAGAATTGACTGGTTTGATCTCCTTGCAGTCCAAGGGACTCTCAAGAGTCTTCTCCAACACCACAGTTCAAAAGCATCAATTCTTCAGCGCTCTGTTTTCTTTATGGTCCAACTCTTACATCCATACATGACCACTGAAAAAACCATAGCTTTGACTATATGGACCTTTGTCAGCAAAGTAATGTCTCTGCTTTTTAGTATGCTGTCTAGGTTTTTCATAGCTTTTCTTCCAAGGAACAAGTGTATTTTAATTTTATGGCTGTGTAAACTGAAATTTTATTTATTGGTCACCCTTGAGTCAGAGAGTCATCCCTAATCTAACTATTTGTGACCAGCTGCATGGAGGTACAAAGAGTAAGGGAGTTTCCCTTAGCAAGTACTGTGGGTTGGAAAGTACCTGCTGAATTTTTTAGTACAAGGAGTTTCCCAGACCATTGGAGTTAGGAATAAAATAAGTAAATAGAATGCCTACCCTCTATTTTGGCCTTCCCCAGTGGTGCTAGTGGTAAAGAATTCACTGGCCAATGCAGGAGACATAAGAGACAGTTCAATCCCTGAGTCAGGAAGATCCCCTGAAGGATGGCACAGTAACCCACACCAGTACTTTTGACTGCAGAATCCCATGGACAGAGGAGCATGGTGGGCTACAGGCCACAGGGTCAGACATGACTGAAGTGACTTAGCACACACGCACAACCCTCTATTTGGAAAGCACCCAGGCAGAAAGTTCTTCTGGAAGGAAGAAAGGTTGGAGATACTATGACTAAACCCTAGGTTACTGACCTAGATGTAAAAGGAGATTTAGCATATTACATGGTAGAATGTCTCTCATATAGCTCTCAATCCAACTTCCTTTATAGGAACTTGTTCCAAGACCCTGGAGATAAGAGCTAAACAAATAAGTTGAATATCAGAAGAGAAGTTAGAAAAACTAAGCCATGCTGTTTGGAATCCTCAGCCAAAGAACGAGATGTTGGCAGAGAAAGAGGAGAAACAGATGGCCTGGCCATGTACGATGGCTGGTGAAAGATCAAGACGGCCAGGATGGCCATGATTGTCCTTCCTACACTAACAAAGAGTAGAAGCAAACACCCAGGATAATAAGCCAAGAGTTCCGGTTATATCATGGCATTTCTTAAAAGGCATCAACTGATGCCCTTTGATTTCTATAAGATTTTATTTCCACCCAGGCACACAAAGAATAGAATAGTGCCTAATGGTATTAGCTATCATTGTTCTTTCCATGGAAAGAGAACACGTATCTTTAGTAAATCTTGGCACACATTTGCTTCTCTCTTTTGAGAAGTTGTCCAATGAGCACTGAGAGATTGTCTTCCAAACATGGACTGTGCCCAACTACCAGCCAAGGATGTCTCCAAGCACTCAACTGATTTATCTTCTTGTGCATCTACTCTGTGCTTAGAATTCGGTCAGATCTGAGAATGATATTGATGGAGGCACAGAAGACTCCAGAGCAATTAAAGAACAGAGAACAGTGTGTGGTCAGGTGTCACATAGGACAGTACAAATGACAGACCAAGTAACGCAAGGTTAAATGAACTAGAATCATGATAATGAGGTCAGTGATGAAGAGAGGATTAAACCTGAGCTAGCCTTTAGGAGCCAGCCATAATGGCCATTAAAAATACTCCAAAGGATTTCCCTGTCTCCCAGCCTCAAAAATAAGCTAAATAATAATAGTATATAAATAATTCAATTTTTAAAATAAACAGATGACCCACCTGTTACTTTTAAAAGGCAGGGGGGAGAGGTGTTAGCAAATCAGACCATTAGGTGTCACAAATCCAAGAAGGTTGGAAATCACCACATTCAAGTCCGCCTTGGATTTGGAGAGATTTATGCTTCTTAAGGGCGTCCAGACATTAGCGGTTCAAACCCCTACACTGTATCCTGGCTTCATTTAAAGGACCCAAAGGTCAGACCAAAACACAACAGGGCTTTATATGCCAATTTTTCTTGACTCTCTGTGGGTCAAGGGAAGTTAAGCTCATGTAATTAGGGGATAAAGACGGAGGCTGTGAAGGGGGGTGGAAGCATGATGAAAGTTCCAGAGTTTAAAGTCTCAGTAGGAAGCCAGAGGAAAAGTCTGATAAAGTCATGTCTTTATGAAACATGTGTTTTCCATGGTAGAGTAAACGTATTTTCCATTTCACTCAGGCAATCTCTCTGCAACTTGGCACTCACACCTACCTCTGGGACAAGGACAATTCAAATTCATCATGATGGGGGCCTTCCCAGGTGGCACAGGGGTAAAGAACCTGCCTGCAATGCAGGAGACATGGACTTGATCCCTGGGTGGGGAAGATCCTCTGCAGTAGGAAACGGCAAATCCATCATGATGATTGTGACGCCGTTGTTATCCTGAGTTGCCTTCTTACTCAAATACAACCAGTTACCTTCATTCTAATATCAGCACTAAATGCATTTCATTGCACTAACTTTATTTCACAATTGATAATCCAAGTGATTTTTTACGATAATTCTCTTAAAAATTATTACACATATGATTATATAATATGCCTGAATTATCCATAAATGATGCCAAAGAACATGGAGATTCCTATAGATGACATAGCCAGAGTCAGAAGTGTAGTGTCAGCATGTAATCATGAAAAGAGATCAGGAAGAAAAGTCCAGCAATAGTGAAAACAAAGCAGTGAAAATTAACAACAGCCATACTGAGAAAAATAAGTGGAGAAAAGCCCTGAAATCCTCAGAACAAATACACAGAAAAGAATCTCAGATTGCCCCAGTGACAAACATTAATACTCACACTAATGTTGGATCCCAGAATCAGTCCCCAAGATTCCAGCTGTGCTACTAACAAGCTAATGAAGCCCATGATTCCTTCAGACTGGAAGCTAGGGTTATGGACCTGGTGAGCTTCTTCTGAAAATTAAGTATTACACTGATGACCATTTGTAGTACATACTTACACCATTCACCAGGAACTATTATCACTAGTACTCTTATGACATGTGGTGGTCAGTTTGTCAATTAGGAATTTCTGGTGTATATCATTACAATGGGGAGTGATTTTTATGTCCTTGAGTTTTTCAGTCTTTATTCATGATCATAATCCATCCATTCTTCCATCCATCCAACCAGCCTGCCTTCCTTCCTCTTTCCTCCTTCATCCTCACCTCCCTTCTTCCCTCCCTCTTTCCAAGAAACGTGTACTGAGCATCAGCTAAATGACAGACACTATTCTGAGCTTTGAGGAGGCAGTGGTATACAAGAAGCACAAGGGCCTCACTCCAGAGTAGTTTATATTAATAGTTTAAAGAGAGAAAGCAGATAAGAATCAAGTAAAAAAAATACACAAAGAAAATTTCAGTTAAAGCCTGGAGCTGAGGCGGGGAAAAAGTAACGGGAGAGCGTGGTTGCTTTAGAGAAGGTGGTGGGGAAGACCCTTGGTCTGAGACAGAAGTGACATCTGAATGTTGAGAAACATTAGCTATAACTCAGGGTTTCTCAGCTTCAGCATTGGTGACATTTTGGACTAGATAATTCGTTGTGAGGGATTATCTTGTGCATTGTAAGATGTTCATCAGTATCCCTGGTGTCTGTCCGCTAGATACCAGTAGCAACCCTACATCCAAGTCAGAACTATAAAATGCCTCTCCAGACGCTGCCAAATTTCCCCTAGGAAACAAAATAACCCCTACCTCTGTTCAGGAACCACTGAACTTTGTGAAGATCTGGATCAAAATTATTCCATAGAGCAGGACTGGCGCAGACAAACCCTGTGATGAAAATGAGCTTGATGTGCCGAAGTAAGAAGAAAGCCACTGTAGAGTGCAGTGAGCAAAGCAAGACGAGGTTGGGAGGGCCCTAGTTAAAGCAAGGACCTCAAACACCAGTGTAGGGTCTATACTAAGTCATGAAAACACATTCTTGATGTGGAAGCTGTTAGTCCAATGGAATGAAAAATAAACATATGAACTGAATATAGAACTGTCTACGCTTTGGTATCCTTGAGCTAGCGTTCTATAGTTTGAGGATTCATGCTGCATCTAAATGGCCATACCGACAGCAACACTAGAGAAGAATCACCTAGGTACCTATTTTACCACCATTCTAGTAATTACCTCCTCAGTAGGTATTGTATTTCATTCATCCCTCTTCATAAAAATGTTCCATTTCATCTTCGAAAGAGTTTGCATTGAACATCACCAATACTACATGATGAAGTACTTAATTTATCATCCTCTGTGGCTTTGGATGGGACCAGAATTGTCAATAATATAATAAGTCTTAGGTCACACTTAATTTGCATTCAGTTTACATGTTATTCTATCAGAGGTTAACAAAAAAATTAGGCTTCGAATTGCCAGCATAGGAATATCTTCTGATACAGGAATAAATATATTCTCTTTTTTCCCAAAAATGAAAATGACGTCATTCAGTTGTTTCCAACTCTTTGCGACCCATGGACTATACAGTCCATGGAATTCTCCAGGCAAAAATATGGGAGTGAGTAGCCTTTCCCTTCTTCAGGGGATCTTCCCAACCCAGGGATCGAACCCAGGTCTCCTGCATTGCAAGTGGATTCTTTACCAACTGAGCCACAAGGGAAGCCCAAAATAGAGTAAAATTAATTATTCCCCCAAATAGAATAAAATTAATTATTTCCCAAATAGAATGAAATTATAAATAAATGAGTTATAAATATAAATAAATTATGAATAATATAGATTCCATAAAATAGAATAAAATTAATTACTCCCCCAAACAGAATAAAATTAATAATGCTAGCCCCTCTTGAAAAATGAAATAGACACAACTTAACACAGTAAATCAAATAGACATTCTCAGCTGGGTCATATCTGGAGAAAGTAGTGCTGAAAGCTGTAAGTAATTCTTCAACACCTTCCAAATTTAAACGAACACAAAAGTTCCCTTCAAAATTACACGAGCATGATTAATTGAGCTGCAAGCTAAGAAAGTGACTATATGTCAGGCATAACAATAAAAATAGAGTTTGGAGCAATTTGTAAGTGGTGTGGTAGATACAGACCTTGGGTCAAGTAACAGAAAAAAAGGCAAGATTTTGCACAGAAGTAACATTGACAAAGGGAACAGAAGTGCAAAACACCTGTATCCTCCTTTCAGCTCAATACTCACAGAGGCTACATGCTCTAGCTTCTGGCCAGTCTGGGGTGAGGAAATGCAGTTTCTAACTTACCACCACCAAATAAGTGTCTGACGTTGGCATAGCTCCATGTCCTGCCTCTACTTTTCTTACTAGTCAAATGGGTGTAACAGTAGCAGGTGTGTTAACTCACAGAATGGGTCAAATAATTTAACATTACAAATGTGCAAGAAATTACATATAAAGTATCAGACTTTAAAAATATGTAGAGTGTGGTCAGCAAATCACTGCAAGGCCTGGGGTTTTATCCTATGAGTGGTCTTTTTTGACTGAAAAGAAGAAATTTCAGAAAAAAATTTCTTTTCAAATCATCACATAATCCACAGATCCAGATGATTCTCTCTATAGAGAGAATTATCTATTCATTCCCCTCACATAGACACTGAGATACCAGAATGAGACATAACAGTAAATTTTCTAGGCCTGTCCTCAGTAGTCAATTTCACTGATCCCCAAGCACTCGCTTCCCATGGAGGGCTAGATTCATTCAACAAGTCATTATGGAACACCCACTCTGTGCAGGAACAGTGCTAGGCCCTGGGATATGGAGAATCAAACTAGGTGTTTGTCCTTGAAGAGTTCACTCTACGGTTGACAAAAGGAAGAGGGAGACCCTACCATTTGTTGAACACAGCACTAGCCAGGTACTTTCTCTATGGTCTTACACATTTCATGACCATTTTGCAGGCAACAAAATGAGAAATGGCATTTAAAAAAATTCCTCCTAAAATTACAAAGCTGCTAATTAGAGCACAGCATGCTAGCCCATTCTTTTACTCATGCACTTTAATTCCTCATGGATCACCTACTATGTGCCTGGCACAATGCCAGACACTGGGGACACAGCACAGAATGAAATACACAAAATTCTCTCTTCTCACAGTATTTACTTGTGAGGGAAGACACAAACAGCAATAGACACAGGTCTGCCTGAACCATAATCTAAGATCCTTCTACATGCTGCCTTCCTCAAAGTCGTCACTTTGCGGTGGCAGGGGGAGAGAGGGAAAACCCGTATACACAAATAATAAAACCAAACTGAATATCCCTAGTAAACCAGAAATCTAGAAAGAATAAAGCCAGATGAGAGAGGCTGCCAGACTTAGAATGTCCTCTTCCAAAATTGAACTTGATTGTGTTTGGATTTTTGTTGAGAGCCTGTCAGCTCAAAGGCAGGCTGCTCGCAGACCACCAACAGCAGCAGCACAAGGACAATCCCCGTCAGGCCACAGACATGAAAACCAGCTCTCCACCAGAAGGACCTGAAGTTTATAGGAATTAAAAGGCCTGGGTGCCTGGCTCCAGGAGATGGTGAGACATGATGAAAGCATACGTCTGCCCGCCTGGCAGCGGCTCTCCCTGGCCTAGAGAGAAGGTGTCTACGCCAGCCAAGGGAAGCTGGCAGCAGCCGTGGCCTCGGATGGAGAGAAGCTGCCGCCTGCCAGCACCAGCACGGGACTTCCCTACAGGCGGCTCTTGCTGAAACAAAGAGGGGCGAAGGGAAGAGCACGGATGTCCAGCCTCCAGGCTCAAATCTAAATTCGAGAGCAGTGCTTTGCTAATGGGATGCCGGATCTGCTCCAAAACCTTCACACCATCAGGGATGCAATCTGAGTAATTTCCTGATGACTCTTCTCTGCATAATGGATTTGAGTTATAAAGGAATTTATGCCCTCAGGACCAAATTACCCAGATAATTGAAGATACAATAAGATGGAGGGGGAGAAGTGAAAGGAGAGAGAAAGGCCTCTATTATAGGGATTTCTCCTCCACTCTGAGGAACTCTGAGTTTGAACTTTTGAATTCACTACAGCGTTTAATTTTTAAAGTCGTTTTACATCCAAACACTGCCCTGGTTTGCTCAAGACTTCCATTGCTTTCTTGAGTACAGTGAAGCTGCATCAAGATCTAATTTAACACAGGCTTGCAAGTTTGGGAGACTAAACCCACCCACTTTCCCCTGCCCCCATCCTCTGAGATGTGACTCCGCTTCCTAGTTTAAGCTTAGCAATCACAAATCAATCTGTAACACTGCATTACGGTTAGGAAGGCTCAATATTAAAACAGGGTCAACTAAAGCCTGTAGGCTGTCAGGGTTAATCTGGGAGTGCCAACTCATCCCCCAGTCATACTAAGGTTTTGATGGTGATTTTAAAGATAGGTTGGTTTGAATTTCTCAGAGCTGCACACCTACTCTGTTCCTCTTCACAGTGGTTCTCATACTTGAAGGTACACAAAAATTACTTGCAGGACTTTAGGCACAAAACTAGTAACACTATCCTGTATGGGTGCATTAAGGGACTTTCAGAGTTAATTTTGTGGGTCGTACAGAGTTGGACATGACTGAAGCAACTTAGCAGCAGCAGCAGTGCTGACTTGACACCCCAAGCCCAGGGAAACTGTGTCCCCAAGGACACTGCTTGTAGGCCTACTTTTGGGAGTAATAACAATAAGGCAAGTGCAAAATCTTGCTCCATTCCTCACTCAAAAGAAATTCATGAAATGTCAGTGTCTAAAAAATTCCATAAAATATCCCTTCATCCATGTGCTGTCTCTCATCCGGGTTCTCTACCCTGCCCTAGGAGGTGGGAAAGGGACACCAAGAAACTACTTTAGGAAACTTTCCCAGGATTTATTTGAGGTTTACTGAGAGATTTAGGCATCTTTACTATAGATTTGTTATTCATCTGAGCACATTTTACTGTATTTAAGAGCCTCATTTTGTCAATATTTACAGAACTTGATGGACAAATCCAAGTCAAAGGCTCTAAAATATGGCTGGAGTCTTGAAGTCCCAGAGTCAGGGCTAGAACACATGATGGCAAACATTGGTAAACTTGCTAAATTATGCATAGAATTTGCAAGGCACCCAACACTGGCCAGCTCCAATAAAGTCCTTCATGAAATACCAAAGGGCTTGGTGGATGAGGGTCAGAGGGTGGTGAGTAGTCTGAACAGGTGTTAAACCACTTATTCAAGCACTCCTACAAATGGCCTAAAAGATTTTCCCAGCATCCTCCTGCTCTCGATGAGTCACTGTGGGAATGGCAGTGAGGTTTGGAGTTGAGTTATAACCAACCATTCAGTGAAGCATTTCCCTTCAGACTGTAAAGGAAAGGAGCTATGTTAGTAAATTTATTGACTATTTCATTAGATCAATATGGAATATGATTTAAAGGGCTCTGCCCGGGCTCTTTAAATCTATTTAATCAAACCAATTAATGAAAAAAAGTAAGAAGTTGAAGCATATCCTGTAAGGTGCATCATAAATATATTCCCTTACTTGGGCTTTTGATCTCACCCAGGTAATTAACAGCTTTAGTTAAGTTCAGTCATTCCTTCATGCCTGGCTATGGTCATAAAAATCCCTAGGCAATGTGTAGCTCTTGGATTTATTATGTTTTTCTTACTGCAAAAACGTCTCTCACATTCCACTTTCTCCCCGCCCTCCCCCCCACCTTGAGAAAGTTTATGTAGCCATTGCTTTTGCAGCTGTCATGAAGCCTACACTGGCTGGTGAGCTTTGTCCTGCTCAAGAGGCTGGATACTCTCAGCTGTCGGTCCCCAATTTGGGAGCCTCTTTATGCTCATCTAATTGTTGGTGGGAGACACTAACATCCTAAAACCCTGACTTCTAAGATTCTCTGCTTCTACTGTATTTTTTTTTTTCATGAATGAAATGGCCCCTCTTTTACACAGAATATGGCTTTTCTTGTGGAAATGGTCTGGTATCCCTCCTTATAACCACTGAAAATCAACCATTCTAATCAGCAGA
Organism: Budorcas taxicolor; assembly: GCF_023091745.1. Lineage (NCBI taxonomy): Eukaryota > Metazoa > Chordata > Mammalia > Artiodactyla > Bovidae > Budorcas > Budorcas taxicolor. The sequence continues at coordinate 69,245,178 of NC_068916.1, read as the reverse complement.
AAACAACTCCACTCCATTAATCGTACTTCCGTCTCATTAATTCTTCATTAAGTCCTTCTTCTATCAGTTCCTCAGATCCCTAGCTACAAAGCTTTGAGATGCCTGGACAAACCAACACATTACCCAGAGATGGACAATGAAGTTAGGCGTTCCAGAGTTAGTGCCAGCCTGGCCTCTGAAGCTGAGCTTATAGCTTCCTTATGCTTTACAGGCAGAGGAACCTGTGTTTAGAAGGGTAGCAAATGTTTCCCTCAAAGCTCTTCTCTATCTGCATTTGAGGAGAAGCTTGGTATGATTACCCAGGTAACTGCTCCAGGGTCCTTCCACAGCTGAACGCAAGGACTGAGAAAATGGTCTGGTTAGCTATAAAATTCAAACTGTGTGTCAAAAGATGACCTTATTAAATATTCTTTGTGGAAAAAGAGAGATGAACCTCTTGATGACCACTTTTCCATGGACAATCAACTTGTGTTGCCATGCACCAAAATCTATAGTATATATAGAAAGTCACTTAGTCGTGTCTGACTCTTTACAACCCCGTAGGCTATGCAGACCATGGAATTCTCCAGGCCAAAATATTGGAGTGGGCAGCTGTTCCCTGTTCCAAGGGATCTTCCCAACCCAGGGATCAAACCCAGGTCTCCTGCATGGCAGGCGGATTCTTTAGCAGCTGAGCTACAAAGTTGGGAAGGCTCAAAAAATTTTATTGAGGGGCTAAAATCGGGGAAATTGTTTTCCTCATTTAAGAACAATAGTAGCCCATTTTACTTTTCCCTTCCTCTATTTACTTTTCCCTCCCTCTATTTACTTTGATCCAATTAAGTAAGTATATACCAAATACCTACCATCCTATGTGTTGTCAGAAAAACACAAAAGAAATACGTGACACACAGTGAACCCAAGGATCTTTTCATCTTTGCAAGAGACAAAAGTAGGCTGAGGTTAAATGCTCTGTTTCACTATCTTCCCCTTGACCAGCCTAACAAATACTTGTTCACACAAACACTGGGCCATAATTTATTCAACATTTATTGAGCATTTACTCAATACTATACACCAAGCAATAAATAGTATGTGTGTGACAAAAAGATAAGTGAGCAATTACTTATTTCTATGGGTTTACTGTAGAATAAAGGAGATATAAGATACTTACAAATAATTCCATGGCTCTTCATACTATGGCATTTACATGAATAAAACCCAGAAGAGTTTAATTCAAATCTTCACCATCATTTTAACACAGTCTAAGCTACCAATTCTACTGTACACTGAAACCCCAATTTGTTTAAAATATGTAAAGGTCCATTTTATTCAAGCACACATCTGCTTTAGACAATACTTAATAAACTGGTATTTTAAAACTTGCAGTGATTCAAATTACTGTTAGCAGAATGTTTAGCAGAAGGTACACTTGGATAACTAAATAGAAATAATGTGATTTCAAGGTTTCTAAGACACCTGAGGGGACTTGAAAACTGTTCTGAGTTTATTAACCATTGCAATCATGTTACATCACTGCCTTAAACAGCAAATTTTTTCAAGAAACTCATCCTTCCTAGATTAAATTTACAAAGAAATAACCCCTTCAATACTTTAATAAACTTTAGCTTGGCCTCTAGTTAAATAATCCCTAATACTGACTTGCAGAAATAATATTCACTATTATATCTAAAACTTTTGAGCCCTTGCAGAAAGTCTCAGATATTGGGCTATAAGTGCTATATTGGATATAAGTGCTATAAGGACATCGTATCACTGACCGTCACAACAACCCTGTGAGATAAGTTGTCTTATTAGTTCTATTTACAGATGAAAACACTGAAGCCAAAGGTCCCACAGCTTGTGAAAACTGAATTCAGAGTTCATACTTTTGAAAGTCAAAGTCATTCAGTTGTGTCTGACTCTTTGAGACCTGATGCTCTATGCAGTCCATGGAATTCTCCAGGCCAGAATACTGGAGTGGGTAGCCTTTCTCTTCTCCAGGGGGTCTTCCCATCCCAGGGATTGAACCCAGGTCTCCCACATTGCAGGCAGATTCTTTACTAGCTGAGCCACCAGGGAAGCCCAAGAATACTGGAGTGGGTAGCCTATCCCTTCTCCAGCAGATCTTCCCAACCCAGGAATCGAACTGGGGCCTCCTGAATTGTGGGCAGATTCTTTACCAACTGATCTAGTAGGGAATTTTAAATGAATCCAAAAATCAATGAAGTTATGTCACACCTATGCTGTTCAGGGTTAAAATAAGTAAGTAGGTTGGCACAAGTCCCAAAAATATCCACCAGCACACAGGGAACAAGTGTGATTTTTTCCCTACCAATTTCCTTTCAACCTTCTGATTTCTAGTGGGACCGTTTTTGCTCTCAGACTCCTATTCTTTTGCCTGCCCTCCAATCAAAGATGCTCAAGTGGCCAGATCCACTTAAAATATAGAAAATGTTCCTTCCTCTTGCTTCAGGTGCTTGTCTGTATGAGGCATCTCTGGGATGCTTCACGAAGAGGGAGCTCAGAGAATGGTGTATAATTCCCATCACTAAAATTAAATTATTAATTTTTTTATCAATTAATTGGATGAGGATTGGTGGGAAAGACAGGCCCCAGCTCAGCAGAGCTCTACTGGGTGCTAGATGAAACAAGAAATCTGCCCGGGTGAGATGGGTAGAGGGGAAGAGAAGCCACAATAGTAATAAAAGTGAGAATCCCCCAGCTTCAGAAGAGGGAGAGCAAACCAGCTCCCAGGAGGAGAGATGCAGAACCACTCAGATTTCTCCAGGGGGGACTTGATGAAATCAGCCCTCCAGGTCTTGTAAAAAGAGACTCTGCCACTTGCCCAGGAGTCGATTTTCTTAATTCTCTTGCATACTGAGGAAGATCAAATCCCAGAGAAGAGAGGCTTCAAGCCTCCTTTTAACAGATGAAATGTATTCTTATTCAGAGTACTGTTCTTTAAAAAAATTAAAATAGCTCATATTTTCTAGGTATATAAATAAATCACATTCATTATAAAAAATAAACTATTTAGAACACATTTTTCAAAAAATTGTTTTCTATTTACATGAAATTCTACTACGAAGATAGCAACGTTTAACAATTTAGGGAGCATCACTCCATACATTTCTTTTTGCTGATAGGGAGGTAGGGAAGAGCTACAAATAACCCGGTATTAAACAGATATTTACCAAATACCCACTCTATGCCCTGGATCATAACTACATGTGCTTTTTTAAACTCTTTTGTATTATTCAATAATATGATGAGGACTTATTTTTATGTCAATAGAGATCTGTGTAATTGTTTTGAATCATTTCATCATGTTTCACCAAAATTCCAGAGATGGGTCTTTAAGGTTTTCCAACTTCTTGCTATCAAAAATAATAATGCAACAAGAATTCTTTCAATATTTCTTTGATTATGTCTTTCAGATAAAATTCACTGAAAATTCAAAACAGCTTACATTCATATAATTCTTCACTACTCAAGTTGTTGTCATATTTACAACATGGCAATAAAGAGACTGGTTTCTGTAAAACTCACATCAGAATTGGTCTCACTGTTTCACGGTTACATCACATACTTCTGGCTTTCCCTAATAAATCTGAGAGACCAAGGTTTTGACAGATGAGGAAACTGAATCACAAAATATGTCTGTGTGAACAGGAGGGTAAGAGACACCTAAAGATAATTCTCTGAAACTAGAAACCAAGTATCTCAACACCAGAGTGAAGCACAGCACATGTGTATCCAATATACCAAAGAAGGCTCTAGTAGCCTCACAGACCCTTCTATATGAAGGATCCCTGAGGGTGGACATTATCCTGTCTTACTCACCAGTGTACTTCCAGGACCTAGCTTACAGCTTGAGATATGGCAGGTACTTAATAAACAGTTCTGGATTTAATGAACAAACCACAAAACAGGTTTTCCAAGACCACTGCAAACAGTACTCAACTTCCTACCCTTGTGCCCACTTGGTCATAGAAACTGTGAAATAAAGCAAAGGAATCCATAGCTGGTAATTACATATAGCTTTTATCTTACAATGAATTTCTTGTTCTGAAGGAGCTGTGAATAATAAGTCTCCTCCAAAGCAGTGTCAGATCCTGAACTGAAGGACTTAAGCCAAGGGAGACCGATCAAACAGTAAACAGAAAAAAGAATTCTCTCAATGAGTGTTTTATTTTGCCCTTCCTGAAATTTTCCTTCCAGCTTCTATCACCAAATTCCATTCATCTCCTCCATTTCTGCCCCTCCTTCTCAACCCATAATATTACCTCACCGTCTGCTGCTTTGTTAGAAATCTGTCTTGCGTACTAATTTATATATACACACACTGTATATGTAAAGGAGCATTACCAAGTGGGTGGTTCTTGAAAATCAGCCATTCATCATGCATATTGATCACCAAGGTAGTACGGTATGAATCAGAGAGCAGCAATCATTAAATCAAAGACTTATGCTAGTAAAAGAGCACCAAAGCAATTCGTCAATTCCATACCACCCTCAGTGATTAATTAGGTTGCAACCTGACAGCCTGGAAGCTGGTTCACAATTAACACTATTACAGTTAGAGGTTGGTTGGTTGTTTTTTTTCTCCCCCTTCCCTTAAGGAATAAAAAAGGGAAGGCATTAGTCTTCTGGCATTCTGTACTTTTCCTTCATAGCTTTTACCACAGTTGGTAAACAGTTATCAATAGGATTACACGTTTAAATTCTCTTTTAGTCTCTTAGATCCCCAAAACTTAAGAGCCTATAGCACATAGTAGGTGCTAGATCAATATATGTTGAACTAATGAAGTTTTAAGTAGATGCTTCTGATTCTTTGAGTTCAGATGTAGCATCACTTATAATGGAGTTTCTTATGTTCCCCCTGGGTCCTATCCTTTAAAAAGTTAAACTGAATGTTTTTAGACTGGAGAACACTCTGGAAAACTGTTTGACAGCATTAACTAAAGACAAAACATGCGTTCCTATGACCCAGCAATTCTAATCCTGGGTATGTACCCAACAGAAATGTGAACAAATGTTCAAAAGACATGTACAGGAATTTTCACAGAAGCACTGTACTTAATAGCCTAAACTAGAAACAGTTGACTATTCATCAACAGAAAACGAATAAGTAAGTCACAGTCTGGTCATACAGTGAAAAACTACACAACAGTTAGGATGAACACCTACAGCCTCATTCAACAACAGGGATAGATTTCACACCTCTATGTGGATGGAATGAAACCAGACACAAGGAACTACACGCTGCATGATTCTATTTATACTAAGCTCAAAAATAGGCAAAACTGATTTGCGGCATCAGAAGTCAGAACGATGATTGCCTTTGAAGGCTTAGTACATGGGAAAGGGCATGAAGGAGGCCTCTGAGTGCTGGTTATACAGTAAGTTCACTTTGTGAAAATTCATAACCTTTTCTGTTGCCTCATTTGGGGATAATAGAGCTATATGATTTACTGTCCTTTCCTATAACAGATGATAGTTCAACCAAAATTAATTTTTAAAAAACAAGTTAATATTTTCTCTGTGTGATAGAAGAGTGATAAACATCTTTCATGAATATCCCAGGCCCAGATCCAAATTTCAGAAGGTATCTCTTGGTGGGATTCCAAAGAAAGAGGTATTGTTTCAAAAACAGGATTAAAACTACAAGTCCTTCAGGGTCCCTTCCAATCCTAAAGTTCTACGATAAGTAACCTTTTGAAAACTGATGGAGAATTCAATGCCCATGGATTTCTTGTGCTAACCTTGGACATTCTCAGAAGAGGGAAATGAGACAGTTAGAGGAGACTCTTTCTGACTTACATTCAGGAGTCTGCATCACCTTTTATAATTTCCTCCTGCAACACTTGCAAAGCAAGTAGGGGCCTCCTGTAAGTCAAGGGGGTTTAGAAGAAATGGATACGGTAAAGAAATGCTGTGGGTTTTGGAAATTCAGAGATTTCTGACAATTCCTAGAATAAGACCAGAAAGCTAAACCCTAAATTTGTTTAAAGCCCTCCATTTTTTGAAGGACTCCTGTATACCAGGCACTGGGTTTATGTACTTTTTACATATTGTTTCATTTTATACTCAAAAACCCTCTTTGAGACCAGCACAGATTCCCTTTTACTATAGACAGGGTGAGTCATTTTCACTGCCTGAAACTCAGATTCTAATCTATACAATTGGGAATAAAATACATTGCCCATATAGGAGTGGTTATGAGAATAAGTTCTGGAAAAAGTTTAGCAGCGTAGAAAACCAAACTGAGGAACTTGCTAGGTGTGTAACCTTAATAAAATATTTAACTGTTCTCTGCTTCAGGTTTCTCATCTAGAAAATGAGATTGCTGATAATATCTACCTCACATGATCATTATGAGAAGTACATGAACCATGCATAGCACAGAGGAAGTCATCAATGGCAGGTATTTATGAATATTTATTTTATTATATACATGTATATACTTTACAGGAGTGCTGTACAACCACCAAATATTACATATTCAATTAGCCTAATTTTTAGTAAAACAAATTAACAGTAATACTTCTCTACTAGTTTAGGATCTGTTGGGGATATTTTAGTCTAGATCCCTGAAATATAGAAGAAATAATTATCAGACTCCAAATTTTTGAAAGTAAGATCACACTGGTCTTGCTCACTTTTGTATCCCTGAGGCCAACCACAAACGCCTGGCATATAGTAAGCACCCCAAAAATATTTGATAAATGGTTTAAGTACTTCCATAGTGTACCTACTTCATCTCCCCACTTCGTACTCATCCAGATGAGAGCCAGTTGTTTTCCGTAATTTTCTGTTAACAGTAATAACCACAGATATGCTCTAATTTAAAAAGGAACTATTTTATAAGATAAATATGTCTTTTCAAAAGAACTTACTATGTATTTTCAGTATATCAAAATCTGACTTACCCCTGCCTGCTTTTTAAAAATTGCTCATCCTCAAGTTAGATACAATGAGACTTTCATCCTTGGTACATAAACCTCAAACCCATTCATCTGCTCGTTCATTTATTCACCAACTGTACATTAAGCACCTTGTATCTGTCTTTAGTAATCTAAGTCACAAATTACAGAAAACTCAAACAGATTTGATAATAAGGGAACTTATGGCACATAATAGAAGTCCACAGGAAGCTGTGCAGGTTTCTTATTTGGTTTGATTCAGTGTCTCATTATGTCATTAAGGACCCAGATACTTTCATCTGTCCACCTTGTCATCCTTTATGCTGGCTTCACTCAAACTGCTGGTCTAACAACTACAATTGTTGTAGGGTGTGGCCAACCCTATTGGTTATCCATCCAACAGTCATACTCTCTCCCACTTCTTTCTCTCCAAGAGAAGCCCAGTTTTATTCAAGTATCAAATAGTATATTTCATCTTCCTAAGTGTAGATGTTAATTATCTAAGCCAATTATGGTCATTTCTTTCATCTACCCACAACTGTTTGAAGAATGTACATGTAACAACTCTTAGCAACATAAGAGGAAGTCAGCTTTGGCCCTTCTAGGAATGTTTTCCACACAAGTCAGGAACTTGCCACCTTTCCTGCCTCTGGACACTTGCCTGTCCTGTGTGAGGATTCCTGGAGCTGCTACTATCATCTTGTCAGCACAAAGGAATCTCACACCCCTGGGATTAACCAACCCTGTAACCATCCTACCTCTGAAACTCTTATGTCAATGGTTATAAAATAAACATGTATTCTTTAAGCTGATTGTAGTTGGGTCTTTGAGAAAGTTATAAAACACTGAGATATGCACAGTTATCACAACACAAACATAGCTACTTCCAAAGGAAAGAAAAAGATAATCTCTTTCTGAGAATTTCCCTTAAAATAGAAGAAAACTGACGCAGATACCTAACTTCTCTTCCTCCCCCGACATCCTCTCAGTTCTAATTGGCCAGTATCAGATCATATGCCCACTGTTGAACCAATCCCAGGATAGAAAAATTGGATTGCTAAACCTAATCAGGCCCACCCTTGGGATCTGAAATTGGGATCAGCTGTGTTTAATTGGCCACATGGGGCAGGGTGACTGCAGGAATAGAACTGAGTTGTTGGGAAGAAGAGGTCGGCTATTAGATATTGATCTGTAGCATCTTGCTTACTACCATATGCATGACGTGTACTAGATTTGGGACTCCCCAGTAACTGGAAACGTTTAGCACAGCTGTACTTCAATAATCAAAGTCTGCATCCTTCTTGAGACCCCTATGTTTGGAATCTCAAAATCTTTTAAATCTCAGCCAAGTCATCAGATCTCTAACAACTCTGCTAGCTAACAGATTTCATCTAAAGAAAGGTTGGAGTAGGTTTCTCCCTACCTCTCACTAGTTGTGTGGAGCTGTAGAAACCATTCTTAAGCAGGTATATATATATTCAGGAATATTAACTTACTCCCAGGCACATTTCTAATATTCTCATTTCTGATAAAATTTTTCTGAATCTAAGTTCTCAGACTTCCGGGAGCCTAGAAAACCATTCCCCAAATTGGAAAGAGGTTCTCTCTTTGGGGCAGTATTTGTAGTGGTTAAGAATGGATTCAGATCCTTGATCCACCACCAACTAGGTGGTCCTTGAGCAACTTACTTAACTTCTCAATGCCTTGATTTCCTCAACCATAAAATGTGAATGATAACCATAGTTCCTAAATCATAGGGTTGCAGAAAGCATTAGTCAGTGCATGGAAATGCTAAGCACAGTACCTGTAAAATAAAATGCCATCTTAATAAGTGTTCTTGTGTTTCTCCATCTCCAAGTCTTCCCTCTTGGTGCATCATCATAGAGATGCAACATCACAGTTAGAGCTAACTGATGAACCTTTCTGGTTGGGTGTTGTCAGCCAATCAAATAGCTTAAATTTTTTCTCCATTTGATTAGACAAATTCACTATTTGGTATAATAGTTAACTTGATCAAGTAAATGAAAAAAAATAAAGCAATATTTATACAATAATTATCTTTACTCTTGAGCTTCCTCAGACATCCTAAGACTGAACCTTTCTGGACCAAGCCTTTGGAGCCAAGGGTGGCTTCATCCCCTTCAGGCTGCATTCCTGGATTTTAGTCAGTTCCTCTCCACAGCCTCAGAAAGCCTGAGTTCTGAGAGTGCCTTGGGGACTCAACTTCATTGACTCACAAAATCAAAATATACAAATTCCCCTTTTAAATCTTGATCTATAACTGGGAGAATATTGCCTCTCCACTGCATTAAGGCCAGCCCTATTACCTTATGGAATTACCCACAGTGGCAGAAATCCATTCACCTGATCCACTGACACCCTGGGGGCAGCTCAGATAGCATAAAGCCAATTGATAGATGTATATTTGATATATATTTTATGCCTGGAATTTATGTCTTCTGCATGTTTCATTTGCTATTCTGACTCACTTTATGCCACAGGAGAGCTGGGAAAATTTTGAGAGGGACCAAGAAAGAAATGGCATAGAAAAACAGGGTGGAAATCAAAACAGCCATTTTTCTTTCTAATCTAAGCCCTTAAACCTGAGCATCCTGATAGCTCTAAAAGCAAAGAGGAAGTACTCCCTCCCTTCCTCCTCCCAGGAAGGGATGATGAGAAGGAAAGGAGCTAAAACTGGTAGAAGAGAAGAATCCTGCCCAAGTAGCAGCTGAGCCAGGGCCCCACGACAGTGTGTGTGGTGGGGAGAGCAGTGGTGGTGATAAAAACATAAGCAGTCATAGAACTCAAGTTGCACATTTTAATCTACAGTTATCAAAATTCTACCACAAAGTTCAGCTCACTTCACTCTCAAGGTAGTCAATACTGGCATTTTCAGCTCCATGTTACTGATATTCCAGAGAGGAGAATGGCTTATGGCAAAACTGGGATTCAAATTCAGCCTTCTATCTCTCTAGTGTGTGTACAACTTTTAGAAGGCTTCTTCCTAAGCTTCTGTATATAAAGAGAGAATTCGTCATTATGCACATTATTCAAAGCCCTACCATGTGTCCTGTCTTTTCCAAATGTTTAAGTTTTAAAAAAAGAATTTATACCAATTTATAATAATAGCTCACATACACATACATGCTGCTGCTAAGTTGCTTCAGTCGTGTCCGACTCTGTGTGACCCCATAGACGGCAGCCCACCAGGCTCCGCCGTCCCTGGGATTCTCCAGGCAAGAACACTGAAGTGGGTTGCCATTTCATTCTCTAAGTCATGAAAGTGAAAAGTGAAAGTGAAGTCGCTCAGTCGTGTCCAACTCTTAGCAACCCCATGGACTGCAGCCCACTGGGCTCCTCCATCCATGGGATTTTCCAGGCAAGAGTACTGGAGTGGGGTGCCATTGCCTTCTCCAATACACATACATACAAACACACAAATTCAGTTCTCACAGTAACCCTGTGAAAGCAATACAAGGGAGTCTGACTCCAGGAACTGTGCTCTTTCGTACTCTGGCATACGGTTTTTCCCTATTATCTCATGAGTGGAGAAATGGAAGTCTACCTCTAAAAGATAAAGTTGGCAATAAGACCAGGTCTCCTATTGGCTCAATACTTGACATATTAAGGATGGGGCCAAAGTAGAGACAAAAATCAACTGAACCCAGTCCCCTTAATTAGTTTCCTCTTCTCTATTGGCTAAACTGCTCCATCGGCATTGTTTATCGTGGGTGACATTTCACTTCAGCAAGTAATTACTGACCACAAAGCTCTATGCCAGCCCCTACTTCAATGTGAACAAAACAGACATGGTCCTCATCCTCACAGAGCTTTCAGCCTGAAGAGTAAAGCAGATACTAAACCAGTAACAATGAAGAGTGAAAGCAATGAAGCAGCCAGTCTTTTTCACAGATTCTCCATAGGAGAAGACTGAAGAAGTCATGTAGTCTGACCCATTCAATGCAGAAGTCTCCTCTATAGATGGTCATGCAGACTCCCCTAGAATACTCAAGGCCAGAAAGCTCCCACTTCCAACAGCAGCACATTCTAATTTAATCATGAAGTTTTTGTAATGAGTCTATCTTAGGCCCCATAATATAGGCTGTTGTTCCAAATACTTCTGCAGCCCACAGAACAGGATCTAACCCTTTTCAACACAGCAGTCCTTCAACAGATTTGAGGACAGTTATCAAGTGGCCTAAACTTTTCCTCTTTTTGAGACTAAACTGTTTCTCTTCCCCTCAAACATGATTCTTAGGCCATGGCTTTCCAAACTCTTCCTTACTAGGTAGCACGCTGGGTGCTATCAAGTTTGCCGATGATTCAGGTTAAAAAAAAAACTGAAACGAGTACTTTAAATGTAACCTGACCAATAGGGTGAAGTAGAACTGTGGTCTACCTTGGACAGGATGTTGTCCTCCTATTAATTCCTGCATTCACTGTTTTAATACTGATCACACAAATTGTCACATGTTGTACTCAGGTAACTGCCCACATTTTTAAAGGGAAAGCTATCAAAGTCAGGTCTCCTCCAGACCTCTACTACTTCAGGCAACAGATATATTTTTTAATCTACATGCAGGACTTTACCGCTGTCCTTTTTAAACTTAATTTACCTTCTTGGTGAAACTCAGATGACATTGACATCTTTGTTGAATAACTGTCTTAGCGTCACAAAAATGATTTTCCTAAGAATCTATCAAGACTTAGCCCTTGAGTGGAATAGGATTCTACTGTAACTGAAAATCCCTTCTCTGAAGCTCCGTACTGCCTTCCCCACTGGCTGTAGGGTCTGTGTCTCATCGACTCCAACCTTTCTGTTCACCTGCCCCTTCTCCACCATCCCAAATTCCTCTCTCCTCTCTTATGAAAACAATTTCGTTCACCTCCAATTCCAATCAAGGAATTTATCTCAATGCACACAGAAAATAAAGTTTAAAATTTCTTTTTATGTAACAGGCCTACCCTTCTTAGAAGAAAATATATGTACATAGATGATAATCATTATTCAGAAAGCACTTATTGAACTCATACTATAGGTCAGGCACTGAGCTCCTGGAAGGATGCAGTGATGTGTAATATCAGACATGATCCATGACTTCATGCCACTTACTAAACAGTAGAGGAAAAGATGACATTAACTACACAGAGTCAACGTAAATTACAGACCTAACAAAGCACTGGGAAGATAAGGCAGTTCCATGTAATTAGAGGATTTAGTGTAGTCAGAGGGTCAGGAAGGGGCTCTCTTAAGAAGTGGTAAATAAGCTAAGAAACAAGGAAAAGGGGTGGACAAGTATATTCATTGTTACTTACAATGTTGAAAGATGGAAATGACAAATCAATGGCTCTATAAAGGAACAATACATGGCATTAATTTGTGGTATAGCCACATGATAGACTACTTGGAAACCATTAAGAACTAAATTTTTGATAAAAGATAAAACATGCAAACCAGCCTAACTTTAAAAATAGTAGCATGAAAAACCCTAAAAATCTTAACAATGAGAATCCAGCAGTACATTATGCAAATTGATTCATTCCAAGAATTCAAAAGTATTTCAATCTTAGAAAATCCATTAATGAAATTCATCATATAAATAGGTCAAAGGAGAAAAATATGATTACCAAGAAAATTATCAAAAGTTTTTAATAATATTCAAATATATCACTTGCTTTAAAAAAAACTTACCTTTTGAAAAAGGACATATGTATCCTCCCTCAAAATTAAGAATTATGCTAACTATTGAAACACTAGAAGCATCCTCACTCAAGTCAACATTATGACTTGAGGTTGTTCTTTTACATTTGTTATTTAACACTGTTCTGAAAGTACCAATTAGTGCATATAAAAATCAACAATAAGTGATACAACTATTGGAAAATGAACTTGCAGTTATTATTTGCATATGATATGATTATACGCTTGGGAAACACAGAAGAACAAAAAAGTAGAAACAAAAAAGCATTCATGAAATGGGCAGTTACAAACACAAAAATCAAGGAAAAAATTCCATTCACACAAGTAAAAAATAATTAAGCCTAAAACTTTAACAAAAATTTAGTGTAACATATATAAAAAATAAAATTACTGAGAGGTACAAATAAATAAAGAAGAGACATAACTTGTTCCTGGATAAGAAGATTCAGTATTATAGAAATACCCATTCTCCTCCAAAAATCTAAAAATAATCAATGTAAATCCAGTGAAACTTGACCAATAATTATAAAAGTCACTTCTGGGAGACTATTCACAAACAAATGAAAACATCCCAGAAAAATCTGGGGAAAAATATCAATGAGGAATGATTTGTCTTATGTATCATAAAGCTATTGAAACTTGAACTTGTTCTTCCTAAAATAAAAAATACACTCAAAGAAGGAAGTAAATAGTAAAATCTAATGCTTTAGAAAAGAGGAAAAAGTAAAATCAATCAACAAATAAAAAATCTGTCTTTGAAGAAATCAACAGACAAAGCACCAGCTTACTTAATTTAAAAAAAAAAAAGAAGGCACAAACATCCAAAATAAGGAAAGGTAAACAGAAAACTGAAATACACCATTAGAAAATACTTTGTATAATTCTGTGTAATAAATTTGAAAACCCAAATCAATAATTTTAATACCACTCACCAAACTGATTCCAGTAGACCAAAGTTTGAACACACCAATTTCCTATGAGAGAAAAAGTGAGTTATCAAAGACCTACCACAAAACAACAAAGCATCAGGCCTAAAGGATTTCATGCAGAAACCAGACCTTCAAAGATACAATCCCAGGGCTATCCAACCTGTTCCAGAGAATAGAAAAAGGAGGAAACCTTCCCAATTCCCTTTGTAAGGTAAGTGTAACACTGATACCTGAATCTGGTAAGTAAGTAAGTGCTAGTCGCTCAGTCATGCCCGACTCTTTGCAACCCCATGGACTGCAGCCCACCGGGCTCCTCTGTCCATGAAATTTTCCAGGCAAAGATACTGGAGTGGGTTGCCATTTCCTTCTCCAGGGGATCTTCCCAACCCAGGGATTGAACCCAGGTCTCCTGCACTGCAGGCAGATTCTTTACTGACTGAGCTACAAGGGAAGCCAAAAAAAAAACACTACAAACCAATTTAACTTATAAACACGGAAGCAAAAATAAATATAACATTAGCAAACCATCAATTAGCCGATTAGAATAATGTTCCAGCCATGCAAGGAGTGCTCAGTCTAAGGAGATTTATCAGTATAATTCACTGTGCTAATAACTCAAAGGAGATCATACAAACCATGTACACTGGGAAAGCATTTGAAAAAATTCAAATTTTTATGAAATTTATAAGAATGTGAATTTTAAAAAGATCAGTCCAGGAGCCAGAGGAAACACTGGCATTTCTGATTGCTTGAGGACAAAGCACACTGACTCAGGCAGACAAAAGTAGCTGCGGCAGTCGATGCACTGCATGGGGGCCACTCCCAGGTGGGTCCAGGGTGTCTGGGCAGGATATGGCACTCTGCCTCCTGCCCCTGCCGTGCTAGAGAACAAACTGTGATGGTAAAGTGTCACTTTCATAGACTACTACGTTACAAAATGCAACAGAAAACAACAGGCCTTTAGAATGGAGAAACCTAGCTAGGTATTTTTTACGTGAGTCATCTAATTTAATCCTCCCCACCACCACCCAAGAAAAAGGTAGAATCATCTCTATTTCATAGACAAAAATTTGAGGAGCAGAGATGCTTAGTAGTGTACTCAGATAGAGACTGGGTTTCTAAAACTGCTTTAGACTTAGTCATCCCTTTAATTGTCTCATCGGGGATCTTGACTGGCCAAATCCTAAAGTAAGCCAGAGGGCAAGGGAAAGAGTGGTAGATGTGATTCGTATCTGTCAGCCTCCTAGGCACAGAACAGAATGAAAGAGTAAGGTACACACCTGGAGGGGCCAATGCAAGATAACAGATATATCCCACTTGTTAACATTAAGACAAGAATAAAAGTAGTCCCTGCTACATAAGTTGTTCAAAGATTAAGATGCTGCATGCAAATATCTCAGCAACTTTTTGGCACTGATAGAACTCTCAACAAATATTAACTATGTCATTAGCGTGTATTGCTTCAGTTCAATCCAGTTGCTCAGTCGTGTTCGACTCTTTGCGACCCCATGGACTGCAGCACACCAGGCCTCCCTGTCCATTGCCAACTCCTAGAGTTTACTGAAACTCCATTGAGTCAGTGATGCCATCTAACAGTCTCACCCTCCGTGGTCCCCTTCTCCTCCCGCCTTCAATCTTTCCCAGCATCAGGGTCTTTTCAAAAGAGTCAGTTCTTCGCATCAGGTAGCCAAACTATTGGAGTTTCAGCTTCAGCATCCATCCTTCCAGTGAATATTCAGGACTGATTTCCTTCAGGATGGACTGGTTGGATGGACTGGTATCGGTAAAATAACCTGAATTATATAAACTTCATTTTCAAAGTTTAGCTTTTATACTTAAACTTTAAGAACAAAGAGCAGCCGAGAAAAAGACACAGCTGGTTCCATCCACCAATATCCCCTGGAAAACTGGTTAAATATCACAAACTAACATCTGGGCAAAGAAGGATGCCTAAAAGATGAGCAACACTGATTTCGCCTCAAAACAACATTTTAAATCAGTTTTTATAAGTACTGCCAATGAAGAACAGTCTTACTAAGAGAACATTCTTTTTGAGCTCTGGTCTCATTCTGAGAATATGCTCTTTGCACCATCTCCGAGATGCAACAATTCACATTTAGTAATTTTGGTCATAAATGGCCACCTAAGTATGTCAGGAATAATTTTGAATCTGTGACCCTTAAAGCTTAAAATATAGACGAATGTAATTAACCTACTTGCAAAAGTATAAAAAAAAAATCTGCTCTATACTCTCCTGACTTGGGAACATATGGTGTCGGATTACATGGTTGGCACCTGGCTGACTGCTGGGTCCATGTGTCACATTCTTACACAAACAGGCAGAGGCGGCACAAAGCCTGCCCGGAGGAGTCTCGGCCAAATCCAAAATAGGCAGCAAGAGCCACAGGCTCGGCCAGAAACTACTATAACAGCCTGGAGGAGGAAATGGAGCTCTCAGCACCACCTCTGAGCCCCGTTTCTCCTTCTGCCCCAGTACCTTCTCATAAGTCTCTTGAGAAGGACCCATGAAGGTTGGTTTTTCTGTTGACATGTATCTGTCTACACTCCTGGCTTTTTTATTAGGGAGAAATTAAATGAGTTTTCAACTCATCTTCAGGGTTGGCTCTCTTAAGGCATTTTGAAGCAAATTAATCCACACAAATGCTTTCCAACCCAATTAAAGTTGTGTTTATCATTCTCCCCACCCCCAGCTCCCAAATCCTGGATTGTCTGTACCTAGTAAAGGACATTCACCTCCAATGTAGGACAAAAAAAGCAAAGTGGAGAGTCAGCAGCAGCTCTGCATCCCTTCTCTGTTCGTTCTTGAAAGTGCACCAGTTTGAACCAGTTTTGCCTCCTTAAATAGGTTGTCAATTAAGTCAAACAGCACCAGCTGAAAAGGGTTTTGCTGCATGAAACAGGTTGTTGGTTAATCAGATCTTAAGTTACTTTACAGAGACACAGCACTAGACATGTGCAAAACAGGAACCCACATCCGCAAGATGACCCTGGAATCAAGAATCTTCAGTCTACAAAACCCAAAAGAGTAAAAATGTTGTCACTGGAGCTCTTTACCAAGCAAGAAAATTTTCAATTACGAAAACCTGGCTTCCAGCAAGACTAGTAGTCTATATGGACTAATTCTAAGACTACCCAATCAGCTTCCACATTTGAAATTCCTCTAGCCCTTTAAATTTCACCTTAACCCTGGATCAGGGAGACACATTTGAGAGCTTTGCCTCATGCCTTCTTTGCCTGTCAACCTCACAGTAAAGCTCTTTCTTTTCTTGAAAGCCACTGCCATAGTACTGGCTTCTCTGCTCGTAGGGTAGCGAGTCCTTGCTTGGTAATACTCAGCCCTTATTGTAGAGCCCATCTCTATTTCTGAAAAGCAACTCAAAATGCACTGAGGGCTGCCCCTCCACAGCCCAGTTCCCCAAATTTCCCATTGCAATACTGAATGTCCCCAAACTATATTATTTCTTCTTTCTCTTGATTGGTATCCCTCTTTTTTGCTTTTTTTTTAAAAAAAAAAATATATATATATACCTACCCAGTTCAAGTTGAATCATGAGTCAAGAGTATTTAGCCGACCTCTGTTGAAGGGAGGTAAGAAGCCCTAAGGAACTGGGTGGAGCTGGTACAGTTAGAATGAGGAGCAGCCTAGGGAAAGAGCCTGAGTGGCAGATGCATAGCTGTTTTGGCTCGCCTGGGGCATCCCTTCACAACAAGGTGCGATATGCAAGGTATTAGTGACAAGGAGGACAGGTCACTGAAGGGATTTAAAAATAGGTCTTTTTCAACCATCTAGAAGGATCTCTAAGATCAAAAGAGAAAAGACCAGCTGCATCCGCTAGTAAGGAATATACTCCTCCTACCTGCTTCCAATGCATACTGTCTGGTCAGAATGAGACGGTGAATGGGAGGACTGTTCTTTGCTTCCCATGCCCATCCTGGTGGCTGTGGTAGACATCTGCTGTTTCTGCTCACCCACAGTCTCTTCTGTCCTGTCTCTTCTGTTAATAACACTCCTGTTTTCTTAATGGAAGACTTCTTTCTTACTCTAACCAATTGTGATGAAGGTGCCAAGCTTAATACCTCGCCCCCATCCCCATCACCATTGGCCACAGGGATAAGCATTCAATCCAAGTAAGTGAGGCAGCTTTTTCATTTTGTTGGCATAAGTGAATTAATCCCAAGAAGTGGGCATGTAACCCAAACCAGGTCAATGAAAACCTTCTCTGATATTTACATAAAACTGGAGTCTAAAGCATTCTTTTTCCTCTGGTGTCATCAAGTCGGGACTATGTAAAGCCGGAGCTGCCAATGCCACATCCGCCACTATGTGGAGGAAGCCGTGACACAGTCTGTATGAAGAGGCCACAAATGGGATGAATATGGAGGAGAGAGAGAGATGGCACAGAGGGAAATGAGTTGACAGGAGATAAAGAAAGATGGGAGAGAGGTTGGGGAGGATGATGAGGGAAGAGAGACGGAAGAACAGAGAAAGATGAAGATGGGGGGAGAGAAAGAAGAAAGATAAAAATTGGAGACAGAACATGGTGCAAACATGGGTAGAAATGGGATGAGAGAAAGATGAAAAGAGAGAAAATGGAGAGATGGGAGAGGGAAAATGGGGGAGAGAGAGATGAGATAATAGAGTGGTGCGGGAAAGAGAAAGTTGGGAAGAGGGGTGGAGGAGGGAGAGAAATGAAGGAGAGAGAGAAGTAAAAATTGGGATGAGAGAGAAACATATAGCGAAGGGCAGATTGGAAGAGAGACAGGAAGAGGTGAAAGAGAAATAAGAGACAAAGGAGAGAAGACAGAAGCCCGGTGGCTTTGCTTGGAGTCCTGCTTCCAGGCTACCCCTGAGGCCCCTGGTACCCTTGTGTACACGAGTTTACAACCAGGTTTGAACTGATCCTAACACTTGCAACCAAGAGTGGTAACCACTCTGATGCCCTTTATTAAATCCAAACCTATTTACAAGCCTCGCTGTCACAGCTTTGTTCTAGAACTCCAAGTTGAACTGGAGGTTTCACCAATCACCACAAAGCATAATCACTCTTAGAATCTGTCCACACTTCAAATAAGTGGAGAAAATATAATTTCCTTTCCTCTGCCTGAAGAGAGCATGTAAAAATCTTTATTTCTCTGATATCTGGCTTTCAGAAACCAATCTTCTGCCAAAAATACAAAAGAAACTACTTGGACGTTAAAAGCAGCATTTAGGAGAAATAATGTTGTACATCATACCAAAATTTAATGTGGCTTTATGCAAAATAGTAATGTGTCTAGTAATGCAAAGATTCTTCTAAAGTAGGTTAATAACAATCCAATATTATTCTCCTTTAAAAAAAAAATGAAAATGTATGTTAAAAAAAGAGGCCTAAAGTAGCTGAATCTTGTACCCATTGATGGAGCTGATTTACATAGATAGCATTTAACATTCCATCATCATTATGCTATCAGTCTCCTGTCTAACATGCAAGTCTAAAGACATTTGGTGTGCTTAGAGGTTAAAAAAAAAAAAAAAACAAAGTCTATACCCGCCAGCCAAAATGGTAGTAAATGACAAAAAGAAAAAAGAAAGAAAAGAAAAAACAGGAAAAAAAATTTTAGGCAGTCAGATGAATATCGACTGGGATGAGAAAAAGACCGTCTCCCCCCACCCCACTTCTGTATCAATATAGTAACCTAAAAGATTGAATAAAAGAAAACTAAATATTTAAGAATAAAACGTGATTATGAAATGGGGATCAGGGAGAAAAGGGAAGCATTATGATAATAGTCGAGTCTGCTAGAGGAAGCAGCTTTGAGAGTGCCCGCACTGACTTAAATGGAAAGCAAATGTAAATGAACTCCAGTTCTTTGAGTCCTTCAGACTCAACTGTGTGAATATTCTCAGATTTTTTTTTTCTTTTAAAATGTTAAGTGAATTTAATTCTGATGAGAAGAATCAGAGAGAGTGCTCTGGGGAGACACGTCTGTCTGTGCAGTGTGGAGACGGGAAGCAGGGGGTCACATGTATGGGCATCCTCCTCAGGTTGAGAGCTCCTTCTTGGCCATGCATTGAGCTGTGACCTTGCAGATCTTACAGCCTTTTTAGTGCCTCTGCCAGCATATCAAGAAGGCCAGAAGGATCAGAGGTACAATGGAGTCTGGGGGTGTGTAAAGCCATTGACCTCCATCACCCTAACCTCTAGGGAGTTCTAAACTGTATCCAGACAAGCTGAAAAGAGCCTTGGTTATGTCACATGTGTGCAGCCAGGGTGCGTGTGCAGAGGCACCCTTTAAAGCACCTGAAAAAGAGGTATATGGAGGCAGAGGAAAAAGGAGAGGAGAAACAGTAGAGCTTGAGGAGAAGCAGCAGGCAAGTAGGAGAGGGGAGCAAGAAGGCAATGATGAAAGAGAAGATGAGGAAGAGGGGGAGGAAAGATTAGTCCGGGAAATATGTATTTTCTTCACTTCTGCTCATCTGGTTTCTTACCCTGAACATGTGAGCCTTCTAGCAGTTGCTCCAAACATAGCTGCCCATTCCAAGCCCCTGGGCAGCCATCACCCCCACGACATGTCCAAGTACACATCAAAATCCTTTCAACACAGCTTGCCGACTGCCACCGCTGTTTAAAAGGACAATGCACTTAACATACAAGTGCCATCTCTAGGCCTTTTCCTTAGCATTATATCCCAGACTGTGTCCTCTAGCAACTGTCAATAGCCTGGCATTGCTCCTAACATTGTTGAAATTTATTTACAAGGCAAAGGGACAGAAGTCAATTAAACAGAGTGTGATACCAAGAGAAATATGCAGAAACTTCCTTTTTTAAACTAACAACCTTGGGCCATATCTCTTTTTGTCCTGCTCCACAGTGTGACAAGACTAAACCAGACAAACCAGGTTCTCCCAGTCAGCAGTCTAGTCTACGAAAGAACAAAGATAAAATAAAGTGACAGCTTTTGAATATTAATAGGGCATATCAGCAAGGGTGAGCAGCAAACAGTAGAAGTCATCCACAAGTTCTAAAAGCAGTTCCTAAAAGCCCGAATTCATCTCATCACTCCCCACTTAAGAATTCCACTAAGAAAATGAATCTTTATTTCAAAAATAAACTTCTGAGATGACTAGAGATGAAAGCGGAGGAAGAAATACTGAAGCACCACAGGACCAGCCTTCACTCATCTTCTCCCCCCAGGGCCCAAGCATATTATAGATGCCCAATAAATGTTTGTGGCATGAATGATATGAAAAGAAAAGGAATGTTTTAAAATCAACTTCAGAATGGGAAGGGGCTTTGAAAACAGGCTGGCCCCAATCAGGATCACAGAAATAGAAAATGGAGTTTGAGGTCACTGAGATCTACTCCAGACATTACCTATAGAACCTTTGGAGAGTTTTCCTTTCTAAAGAAAAGTGGAAACAAAGTTTCTGGGGCACCCATTTCTATCTTTCCTATTCACTTCCCTACAAACTCATGTATTCAATATTCCTTCAATAAATGTTACTGAGTGCCTATTATGTGTCAGGCACTGTGCAAGGCTCTCAGATACTAGTGATAAAGACAAGTAAGGGACCAGTTCTTAGGAAACTTATATTTGCTTTGTTCCTCCTCTTTGCCCTAAACCTAAGCCTAGGCCAAACCATGACATGCGTTAGATATTTCAACAGCCTGAATTGCTTCCCTAACACAAATGTCCTCCACACCTAATTCATCTTTCCCATTTAATTTTTCTAAAAGATTGTCATGTTGTTCACCTGCTCCAAAATCTCCAGTGCTTCCCTATTATCTATGATTCACTTTGCATGCTCAGTCGCTCAGTTGTGTCCAACTCTTTGCAACCCCATGGACTGCAGCATGCCAGGCTCCTCTAGTTCATGAAATTTTCTAGGCAAGAATACTGGAGTAGGTTGCCATTTCCTATTCCAGGGGATCTTCCCCAACCAGAGATTGAACTTGTATCTGTTTCATTTCCTGCATTGGCAGGCAGATTTGTTACCACTGAGCCACCTGGAGAGTCCATAATTCACTGTAAGACCTAGTTATCAGTCTTCCCTTGTGATTCCTTTGGGCTTTCCTTGTGGCTCAGCCGGTAAAGAATCTACCTGCAATGCAAGAGACCTGGGTTCGACCCCTGAGTTGGGAAGATCCCCCTGGAGAAGGGAAAGGCTACCCATTCCAGTATTCTGGTCTGGAGAATTCCATGGACTGTATAGTCCATGGGGTCGCAAAGAGTCAGACGTGACTGAGCGACTTCAAAGTTATCAATCAGATACTCTGTATTAGGCATAAGGCTAAGATAAAGTCTGCACTCCCCAACACACACTGAGGGCTATCTTGATTATTTATTGCTATATAGCAAGGTACTCTGAAACTTGGATGCTTAAAACAACAAATAAGTATTATCTTCCAGTTTCTGTGGGTCAGGTAGCCAGGAGAAGATTAGCAATTAAACTGACATTGCAGTCAAGTTGTCAGCCAGGGCTACAGTCCTGTTTTCAAATTCTGTTGCTGGAGAAGACTCATGAGAGTTCTTTGGATAGCAAGGATATCAAACCAGTCAATCCTGAAGGAAATCAACCCTGAATGCTCATTAGAAGGACTGGTGCTAAAGTTGAAGCTCCAATACTTTGGCCAACTGATTCAAAGAACTGACTCATTGGAAAAGACCCTGATGCTGAGGGAGATTGAGGACAGGAAGAGAAGGAAGCAACAAAGGACCAGATGGTTAGATGGCATTACCGACTCAATGGGCATGAGTTTGAGCAAGCTCCAGGAGACAGTGAAGGACAAGGAAGTCTACCATACTAGTTCATGGAATCTCAAAGAACCAGACATGACTTAGCAGCTGAACAACCACAACAGTCACCTGCAGGCCCAATCAAGGCTGGAGGATATACTTCCAAGAAGGCTCACTCACATGGCATTGGTGGTAAGCATAGTGACTAAGACGCTGGATATTAGGCCACCTGGATTCAAATTCCACCTCTACTTTTAGCAAGTTACTTTAGCTCTGCCTACCTTGATTTCCTCACCTATAAAATAATCTACTCTATATAAGTTTGTCATGATAATGAAATGGATCAATATTTATAAATTACTAAGAAGAGTGCTTGTTATGTAATAAGTTCTATTATCAGTTCAGTTCAGTCGCTCAGTTGTGTCCGACTATTTGTGATCCCATGAACTGCAGCACACCACGCCTCCCTGTCTATCACCAACTCCCGGAGTTCACTCAAACTCACATCCATCACATCCGTGATGCCGTCCAGCCATCTCATCCTCTGTCGTCCCCTTCTCCTCCTGCCCCCAATCCCTCCCAGCATCAGAGTCTTTTCCAACGAGTCAACTCTTCACATGAGGTGGCCAAAGTACTGGAGTTTCAGCTTTAGCATCATTCCTACAAAGAACACCCAGGACTGATCTCCTTTAGAATGGACTGGTTGAATCTCCTTGCAGTCCAACGGACTCTCAAGAGTCTTCTCCAACACCACAGTTCAAAACCATCAATTCTTCAGCACTCAGGTTTCTTTACAGTCCAATTCTCACATTCATACATGCCCACTGGAAAAACCATAGCCTTGACTAGACAGACCTTTGTTGGCAAAGTAATATCTCTGCTTTTGAATTTGCTATCTAGGTTGTGCATAACTTTCCTTCCAAGGAGTAAGTGTCTTTTAATTTCATGGTTGCAATCACTATCTGCAGTGATTTTGGAGCCCCAAAAAATAAAGTCTGACACTGTTTCCACTGTTTCCCCATCTATTTCCCATGAAGTGATGGGACCGGATGCCATGATCTTTGTTTTCTGAATGTTGAGCTTTAAGCCAACTTTTTCACTCTCCTCTTTCACTTTCATCAGGAGGCTTTTTATTTCCTCTTCACTTTCTGCCATAAAGGTGGTATCATCTGCATATCTGAGGTTAATGATATTTCTCCCGGCAATCTTGATTCCAGCTTGTGCTTCTTCCAGCCCAGCGTTTCTCATGATGTACTCTGCATAGAAGTTAAATAAGCAGGGTGACAGTATACAGCCTTGACGTACTCCTTTCCCGATTTGGAACCAGTCTGTTGTTCCATGTCCAGTTCTAACTGTTGCTTCCTAACCTGCATACAGATTTCTCAGGAAGCAGGTCAGGTGGTCTGGTATTCCCATCTCTTTCAGAATTTTCCATAGTTTATTGTGATCTACACAGTCAAAGGCTTTGGCGTAGACAATAGGATCTGTTAAATAATATAGATATTGTTCTTCTTCAAGTTCTATATTTCCATACTATAGCCCATAGTGAACTCCCCTTCACTAAACTGCAAATATTGTAATTGTGACCCATTTTAACCCTGGTCAGAGCTACAAATTATCCCTGAATTACCGCATCTGCAGACATTTCATCTTTTCTCCCAATTGTTGTTTCCTGACAGTCTTTAAATGCTATACCTCCTTAGAGTACCTAGGAAAGAGTAAGCCTTCAATTCAAAAAATAATAAAAGGAGTAATTAATTCACATTAGCCCCGAGGAAAAAAAAATTCATGCTGCTATTCTAGTCTCCCCAAACACCAGGAAACCACACTCTCATTATTTCCTTGTGACCCTCTCATATCATAGAGTTGACCCAAATTAGACTTTCCTGCAAGATCAGCCATATATTGGTCCCCTTCCTCACAAAGGAAGACTAACAAAAGCACCCAAGACAATGGGATGGGGTCTCCTTGGACCTGGAGGTAGAAGAAGACCTGAGCCTCATACAGGAAGGCCCAGTATTGCTATAAAGTTCTGTAAAGCAAACAATTCATATCATGGGATTATTAAACCTTAAGGAACCTAACATTTCAAAATCATTACCAACAAATGCTCCTTTTCCATCCTGGACTCAAACATTATGGAGTTTTAGGACTCTCTACCTACACTTTTTCTTAAAATTGTGGTATTTCCTTCCTTAGTCTATAAAATGAGGAGCTTGGACAAAGTCTCTAGGGTCCTTTTCATTCTAAAAAAAGATTGCTATTTTTCTGATTCTAATGCCTGCTCTGCTTTGCCAGGCAGGGTTTCTATGAAGATGAAGTTAGAAAATGTGCATGAAAGTGCTTTGAAAACTATAAAGCACAAATCAAAATGTGAGGCATTATCCTCGTTGTTGTTGCCATAGCCCCAAAAATCCCTAGAGAAAACTTTTCAAAGACCTGCTTGATAACATCCCACTGGGATCCTAAATAAGAAAAGCTCTTCCTCAAGACTTCTCCTGCTGCTGGGAAGTCCACAAGGTTGTTTCTGTACATTAGCAGCTTCTCACAGCAAATGCTTTTCAGAGACTAACTGCCCACAGGAGGGGGAAGAAATTATCATGTGACCTAATCCTGAGGTCTAGTCTAAGTCCTGAAGGAACAAGGCTGTGCTCAATTAGTGATGTCTGCCGAGAAGGCAATGGCACCCCACTCCAGTACTCTTGCCTGGAAAATCCCATGGATGGAGGAACCTGGTAGGCTGCAGTCCATGGGGGTCGCTAAGAGTCAGACACGGCTGAGCGACTTCACTTTCACGCATTGGAGAAGGAAATGGCAACCCACTCCAGTGTTCCTGCCTGGAGAATCCCAAGGATGGGGGAGCCTGGTGGGCTGCCATCTATGGGGTCACGCAGAGTCGGACACGACTGAAGTGACTTAGCAGCAGCAGCTATGGGCCATGGGATGGAGAAGTGGTCTCCAGCTGATTGATATTCTTAGATTAGGTCCTTTTATAGCTGGAATGTATAAGCCTCAATTATGTGCCTGGCATTTTACTAATGGTTTTACAAAAATGATTTCATTTTTGAAGTAGGTACTAATGTTAATCATTTTATAAATGAGGAAACTGAGACCCAAAAAGCTGACTAAGATCACACTGCTGGTATGAGCCAAAATTAGAAACTAAGGCTGAGCAATCCCAAGGCCAATATACTTTATTATAACATCACACTGAACTTTAGCTAGGATCTTAAGACAGCATACAAGGAGCTAAACCAAAGAGGCTTCCTTATGCTTTTCCTGAATAATGGATGAAGTTTCTAGTATCAGCTCAAGGTTGGGAGATTATTGGCAGAATCTGGATTAGTACAGGGAGTGAACCACTAAAGCAGAAGTCTGTAAACTTCTTTTATTACACACTCCATTAGTTAAAAATTGTGTCATCCAATCCAGTATATAGATATCTACTTATATATGAAGGTATTTATTTTCAAATTGCAAGTATATATCACAATGCTAATGTATTAATACATATTAAAACACATCAAAAATAGAATATTTTAAACTGAGAAACCTACACAAATACAAATTTTAACATTTTCTACCCCAACTCCAAAGGGATTAGTGTGCCCAGTCTCCAGGGTACACACAGCCACTTTCTGGTACACAAAGCAAGAATGATGTGTTTTCTTTATTATACCTCTGTTTGTTTCCTCTTTGGGCTCAAGTACAGGGCTAGAGCTGGGCAAAATATCCAAGAAAAGGATCACTTCCTCTCCCTACTCTCCTTTACCTTTGCTCCCCATCCCCACACTTCATCCCCACACTCTTTCCCAGGTTCCCAGGCAACCAAGCAACTTCAAGCTTTTCATATCCACTGCTCAAAGTCTCCCCTTTGAGTCCTTGTCCAGGGCTGGGACCTCCTGCTACGGCCAGCTCAGTCGCTCAGTTGTGTCTAACTCTTTGCGACCCCATGAATCACAGCACGCCAGGCCTCCCTGTCCATCACAGTCTCCCGGAGTTCACTCAAACTCACGGCCATCGAGTCGGTGATGCCATCCAGCCATCTCATCCTCTGTTGTCCCCTTCTCCTCCTGCTCTCAATCTTTCCCAGCATCAGGGTCTTTTCCAATGAGTCAACCCTTCACATGAGGTGGCCAAAGTATTGGAGTTTCAGCCTCAGCATCAGTCCTTCGAATGAACACCCAGGACTGATCTCTTTCAGGATGGACTGGTTGGATCTCCTTGCAGTCCAAGTGACTCTCAAGAGTCTTCTCCAACACCACAGTTCAAAAGCATCAATTCTTCAGCACTCAGCTTTCTTCACAGTCCAACTTTCACATCCATACATGCCCACTGGAAAAACCATAGCCTTGACTAGAGGGACCTTTGTTGGCAAATTAATGTCTCTGCTTTTTAATATGCTATCTATGTTGGTCATAACTTTCCTTCCAAGGAGTAAGAGTCTTTTAATTTCATGGCAGTGATTTTGGAGCCATCCTCAGTGATTTTGGAGCCCAAAAAAATAAAGTCTGACATTGTTTCCACTCTTTCCCCATCTATTTCCCATCAAGTGATGGGACCAGATGCCATGATCTTTGTTTTCTGAATGTTGAGCTTTAAGCCAACTTTTTCACTCTCCTCTTTCACTTTCATCAAGATTGAACCCACGCATTTATACATTCGTGCGTTAAGACACTTACTGAGCACCTGTTATAGGCAAACACTGTAAGAACCTGGGAAATCCAAAGCTGAACCAGTTCCAGGCATACCCAGACCAAAATAGGAATTAGTGCACACAAATAACTTGATATGATACTAAATTGAAAGTGGTAAGTTCACTAAGAGAGACATGGGAAAAATGACTTCTCGTGAAAGGATCCATGGAATGTGTGTGAATAAGGAGACTGTGAACATGAGTCGGTGGGACTCAGAAATGGTAGGAAGTTCCCTTCAGGATCAGGAGCCAATGGGGAGGAATGGAAAAGAGGTGGGGTAACTTTCTAAGCAGAACAAAAGATATGGGCAAGAGTTGGTTCCATGATATCTGGCACGACAACAATGTTCAAACAGAAAGAGAAGAGCAAAGGGGCTGGAGCAAGCAATCTAGAGAGGGCAGAACTCGATGGAGCTGACTGATGGCCGCGGCACAAACCCCAAAACGCTCACAGGCTGAGTTAATTCATTGAAGGCAAAGTGTGCAGAGCAGCCAAAATCAGATTTCCCTCAAGAAATGCTGCTCCCACTGCAGTGTGCAGAGTAGACAGCAGGCAGGTAAGTGCTGGGCACACCCCAACACTTTCCTCTGGAAATGAGCGCATCACCCCAGATGTCCCTTGGAGCATTCTGGCAGGGTAAAAGACTGCTCTGAAGAATGTTCTTAGCCTAGCCTAGTCCTCAGCTACTCAGGAACCCATCTTCCATCAGAATTAACCACGGAGCCCAGACTGCCAAAAATTAAAATTAAAAAGGCAGGAGAGCTCCTACTCCACGCCTTGCACATTTTGTACACAACCCATCTCTACTGCCTGGTGACTTCAGGAAAAGATTTCCGGCCACTGGGCCCTTGACAGCCTGGGCTGGGTCTCCTCCTGGCAGGGCAGATTCTTCTCTTGGTCAATCAGAAGCTGGAGAATCAGATTTCCCATTTGGTTCCCAGGGTGCTCTGGCCTGAGCTGACACACTGCTTCCTTAAACATATTATGAAGATTATCAGCAATGTATCAAGGTGTCTTTGCAGAATGGTATAAACTTCGGCTGCACTACTTATTGCCATAAACCACACTTTCAGGTTTTTATTTATATGCGCATTAGTTCAATATGATTGGATCTGTAGGCAGCAGAGGGGATTGAGGTAATTTATATATATATCAATAAAGGTCTCCAGCCAGCCACTGGGTGCTCTAAGGGGAGCAGTAGTTCCATTTAAAACATTAGGAATCAGAGAAATTGAAAATAACTCTCTATTTAGAGACCAAGGATTAAGGCATTTTGCAGGGAAGGTCTCAGCCCAGCCAGGATATGCTAAAAAGGTTGTTAAAATGTCATTTGGCTGATAGTTAAACCACAGAATTTATCTTAACCCCTTCATTTCAACTGGATTGTTTTCTGTGAAGCATTGACCCTAACAGGCAGACAGCACAATGTGGTGGGAAAGGTGGTTGAGGGTATGAGCATATGCTCATGTTTGCCTCCTAATGACATTTCCACTTTCTACTGGAAGCATCATCTCTGCTACACCCACTGAGTGAGGTCTTCCTGAGACTTTTGGTCAAGGTTCTCTGCAGTCCCCAGCTGGAAGCCTCCTTGTCCAAGCTGAGCCAATCAGACTATCTTCCTCAGATTTCAACTATTGATAAAGTGCCACAGGGGGGAGAAATGGTGAAGCCACCTCTTCCTGGTAGTGGTGCCCTGAAGAGATTGTTAGCTCCTGCCGTCTACTCCGATGGAGCTGCCCACACGCCTGGGTCTTGTGCTTTCTCTTCCATTTTATGAACCATGATATAGTCTTCTAACGACTTTGGCTTATGTTAGCCAGTGTTTTTTGTTGCTCGCAACTAAGAAGCCCATCTAAATGTACCCCTGGGGCCAGGACCCCAGGGCTTGTCTCACCAGCAGCTTTGTGACCGTGGACAGGTGACTCCCCTACTCGCGGGTGTCAGTTTCCTCACCTGCAAAATGAAAGCCCTGGAAAAAGCCAATGGTTCTTAAAGATTAGGAACTGTACGAATCATCTGGGGATCTTTTCGAAAATTTAGGTTCTGATTTCATCATTTTGGGGTGGGGCAGACATGTACTTGGCAACCAGCCATGGTGCCTATCAAGCTTTAAGAGCTCATTTTCAAATTATACTCGCCAGTATCCTCAGTTCTGGGAAGGACCCAAAGTGACAGCTTCTGAGTGAAAGAAAAGATGACGAAGGTGGCCTTCTTGTTTCAACTAAGGCAGCTCTTCTATTATGTTTTATATATTCAGATTCTTCATTAAATTTCCTCTGTGAAAAGGGATCTACTACTGACAGAAAAATAATTGATGTCACTGAACTAAGATCCCTAGGTGATCTCCAAGAAACCTTACTGTTCTGATCCCATGAGGCACCTCCTGCATGGATTCCGAAGGGAAGCAGGTGTCAAAGCCTTTGGGGAACTGACCACTGCAATTATTTTCACTTGAACTTGAGCTTAGAGAAACAAAAGCAAGACTTCAACCCTGAAATCATCTTCCTAACAAACCCATGAACAGGAGTTGATTACCCCACTGGTTACGATGCAGCAGGTGAGGCCCTGAATGCTGCCCAGTGCGATGCAATTAGATAACAGTGGCGCCCAGTGACCTCCGTCACATCGGAGGGCTCTTCCTATGGTGCCTCTTCCTGCCGTGATATTTGAAACACCATAAACTAAAGCCAGAGGAGATCCATAAACAGCCCAGTTCTTATTTTTTTTACTTTAGAGTCCCTATGTGGCTTCATTTATTTTCAAAAGAGCATGTGACATGTTCGTTGGCACCTTCCCTGCCATAAAATATCTGTTGACATTTGTGGTTTGGGCCTGGATTGGATTAGTTGCTGTTTCATTCCACTTACCTACTGCATGAAACACCAGGGGAAACACCACTCTTCCCTGAGCCCCCTGCCACATCTTTTGTTCTTTACCCAGAACAACCCTTATATGCCCTCTGCTGAATGGGAAGATAGAAAAATAACTATTCTATCTTTTATCAGCTATGCAGCCTTAGACAAGGCATGTCACCTCTGCCTCCATTTCTTGGCCCATAACTACTTCAAGGCGGGAGGAGAAGGGGACAACAGAGGATATGGTTGGATGGCATCATCGACTCAGTGCACATGAGTTTGAGTAAACTCCGGGAGTTGGTGATGGACAGGGAGGCCTGGCGTGCTGCAGTCCATGGGGTCGCAGAGTCAGACACCACTGAGCAACTGAACTGATACTGAACTATTTCATTGCAGTGCTATGTTCACAGTGCTTGTCCACACCTGTTTGAAAAGTTTGGTGTGTCAGGTAGAGAGAGGGCTCCTAGAGTATACTGGAGGAATCAGATGTGGAGGGTGATTTAGGATCAAATAATGCAAGATAATAACATGGTGCAATGGAAAGAACCCCAGCCTAGGTGTGTCCTCACTAGTAGTGGGAAAATACTCTCATCAGTGAAATGAAGGAACGCAACCCTACCTTGGAGACAGCATGTAAAAATATCAATATATGCATCACCAGATAGCAAGCACTCAGTAAATGCAAGTGATATAATGTGTGGCAACATGCTCAAAGGCAATGAAGGTAAAATATTGTCATTCATATAAAGTATCATTATATATTAGAATAACATAGAGTTCCTTCCCAGATTATAAAGTCAACTCAGAGTTTTCTTCCATAAGTTGAACTCACAGAAGCATGAGTCAAAACTCCACAGAAGCTAAAACAAATAAGCAACAAACTCATAACCATCTCCTACCCATGGGTCAAAAGTCTTGAAATTCCTACAACAGGAAATCTCTATTATACGTCAAGGCATTACATATGAAGGCAATTTGAGTATTAACCCATGAGGAAGCTAATGTCTTTTATACTTATCATCAGAAAGAATTTCTATTTAAAATGCTGATGGATATACTTTTAGATATATTTCTATATACACATGTATACTCACAAATAAATATTTACTTTAAGGAGATTGTATTATACATGCTAACATTGAAATAACTTTTTTCTTAAAAATAGGTATATTCTATACCAATGAATACAGATACCCATCATCATTTAATGCCTTCTAAATACTTTACTTATATAGATATACTACAATCGACCAATTGGAAATTTAAATGGCTTCCAATTTTTGCTATTATAAACAACACTGAGACAAATAACCCTGTGATATAATTCTGTATGCTTATTTTTTAATGTCTTAGGATAAATTCCTAGATATGTATTTGCAAGGTCAAAGATACACACATTTAAAACTTTGCTATTGGAGTCCATTCTAAAGGAGATCAGTCCTGGGTGTTCTTTGGAAGGAATGATGCTAAAGCTGAAACTCCAGTACTTTGGCCACCTCATGCGAAGAGTTGACTCATTGGAAAAGACTCTGATGCTGGGAGGGATTGGGGGCAGGAGGAAAACGGTGTGACAGAGGATGAGATGGCTGGATGGCATCACCGACTTGATGGACGTGAGTCTGAATGAACTCCGGGAGTTGGTGATGGACAGGGAGGCCTGGCATGCTGTGATTCATGGGGTCACAAAGAGTTGGACACAACTGAGTGACTGAACTGAACTGAACTGACTGGAGTTTTCAGGTTGGGAAATGTATCCAGATGCTGAGAGGAATGCATCCCAGTTCCACTGGGACAGAAGCTCTTCCTCTAAGGACCTCTCTGGACTCTGCCCCATGTAATTCTTCATCTGGCTATTCATCTATCTCTTATAATATCCTTTGTAATAACCTGGCAAACAAGGGGCTAAGAAACAGAATGTAAGATCTGCCACTGATCAAGTGCAGGGCTAGCATTAAAAACAAGTCTGCTGTTGCTGCTGCTAAGTTACTTCAGTCATGTCTGACTCTGTGTGACCCCATAGACAGCAGCCCATCAGGCTCCGCCGTCCCTGGGATTCTCCGGGCAAGAACACTGGAGTGGGTTGCCATTTCCCTCTCCAATGCGTGAAAGTGAAAAGTGAAAGTGAAATTGCCCAGTCGGGTCAGACTCTTAGCAACCCCATGGAAGCAGCCTATCAGACTCCTCTGTCCATGGGATTCTCCAGGCAAGAGTACTGGACTGGGGTGCCATTGCCTTCTCCCAAAAACAAATCTATTGGACACCAAAACTCACATTCTTTTTGCTCTTGCTGGGCTTGCTCATGACTTGTTGGTCTAAGATTCAGGTTCTGGCACTTGGCATGTTGAGAACGAAACCGCAGAATGAGATGACTGTGGCCAGTGAACAAGTCAAAGACTGAACGATTCTTAACTGAC
Organism: Budorcas taxicolor; assembly: GCF_023091745.1. Classification (NCBI taxonomy): domain Eukaryota; kingdom Metazoa; phylum Chordata; class Mammalia; order Artiodactyla; family Bovidae; genus Budorcas; species Budorcas taxicolor. The sequence continues at coordinate 69,212,935 of NC_068916.1, read as the reverse complement.
ATGATTCCAGCAAAATTGTTAGCAGTGATGAAGCCAGCAGACTAAATATACCAAACAAGAACCTGTAAGAAACTAGGTATAAGTTTGAACAGAGGAACATGGCAGTGGGGTGCTGAGAACTTGAAAAGCTCTGGAGTATGGATATCAGACCTATGGCGAAGAGATGAACAACTTAGAGGTTTCATAGCATGAAGAAAACAGGACTCCGCAGTAACTCAATAATGAATATGTGAAGATTTATTCTCTCAGACTGCCTCTGAATCTATGATATGTACATGACTTGATATGTTACCTTACACACAACTCTCAACATTTACCCTTGAGAGGGTTTAAATAAGGTACATTCACATCTAAATTTTCTTTTAATTTTAAAAATAAAAGCTGTGCTATATATTTTCAAACTGTTTTTCTCCAGAAAGATAGTTCCTTAGGAACCTTAGATTATTATGGACAAGTATAAGAGTAGAGTGATTTATTATAACTAGTTGGTTGAACCATACAAAATTGTCATATTTGTAAATCAAAAGTGTTTGAAAAGTGGTAAATTCATATAGCTCAATCTAATCATTCATCCCTAACATGAACCAGGTTTTGCTTTTTCCATTTTAAGCACTGTGTTGACCATTCAGAAAGGGGCAATTCACGATTTGCATTGTGCACCGTTTTAGGTAGGACGTGAGGATGGAACAAACGGAGACTGTTTCCACAGCTCCTCTGAAAACGAGCAATTATTTGAAGAACTATTTTCCAATCTGAAAACAGTCTGTTCTTAATAAGGTAAGGCATTGACTTTGAGCAGAGTGAGTTGTTCCTCTACCACCCCATTTTTGTCGAAGGATAATTTCAGTAAAACTGAAAAGAAATTGGTGTGCATGGTCATACATTCTTGAGACCATGTCTCTAAACAGAGACTAACCCTAAAGAGCCTTACAGTAACCCAGCCATTCCTGGATTGTGTTCCAGGGAGCACACATCCTGCAAACGGTCTGAGAAGAAAAAGGTTTATAGTCAGATATGTTGGGGAAATAGGACATCTTTAAGTTTTTAATTTATTAAAAGTAAAACTTTCAATTCTCCTGGCAAGCCATTGTGCACTGAAAACTTCAAGGCTCTGAAAAGTCTTGCAGGAAAGAAACCTGCTTCTTTCACTGAACCCTGTGTCTCTCACACTTGTTTGGCCAAAAACCTCTTTGATCATATAACATTGATTAACCATCCAGGGGGACAGACTTTCTAAAATGCCCGAAACTCTCATTTTCTTAGAGAAGAACCTAGATTACAAAGGTGATACGGGATTAGAACAATAATCTCAAGCCATTCAGCAGGTGTTTATTGAGAACCTGCTGTGTGCCAAAATGCATGCCAGGCACTGGCATATGGTTACCAAGGCCTAACCCTTGATCTCAAAGTCATTATGCTCTAGTGGGAGGAAAAAAGAAATCAACAGGCAGTTTCAACTTGTAATCATCTAGAACATGTGGATATTGAACACGAGCCATGTGCTGTGGATATTGAACACGAGCCATGTGCTCTGGAATGTGTGGCTTCTGAAAATGAAGAACTGGATTTTTAATTTAATTTTAATAAATCTAAGTTAAAAAATTAAAGCAGTGTAAAATATTGTTCTATTAATTGCACCTTGGTTGTTTTGGCAGGACTAAGCTGTGCGGTGCTTAGTTGCTCAGTTGTGTCCGACTCTTTGGGACCCCATAGACTGTAGCCCCATAGGCTCCTCTGTCCATGGGGATTCTGCAGACAAGAATACTGGAGTGGGTTGCCATGCCCTCCTCCAGTGGATCTTCCCAACTCAGGGATCGAATCCAGGTCTCCTGCATTGCAGGCCGATTCTTTACCATCTGAGCCACCAGGGAGGACCTGGCAGGACTATATTTCACCTTAACTGCTGAAAATTCAGCATCTAAACTGAGTTGAGCTTTTGTGAGTGTAAAATGCACACAAGATTTCAATGACAGCTCCCAAAACTGTAGACAATCTTATTAATAATTTTGTATTGACTATGTGCTGAAATATCAATATTAATATTTGTGGCTAAATAGGAAAAAATGTTAAAATTAATATCATCTGTCTCTAATTTTTTAACATGGTTAGGAGAAAATTTGAAAATACATACATGAAAATACATCATTATATTCCTTTTGCACAGAGCTGATCTAAAAGATTTAGACTTCCCTGATGGTCTAGTGGTTAAGAATCTGCCTGCCAATGCACGGGTCCCGGGTCCCAGCCCTAGCCTGGGGAAACTCCATATGCCACAAGGCAACTAAGCCCGTGAGCCACAACTACTGAGTCCACATGTGGCAACTACTGAAACCTACATGCCCTGGAGCCCATGCTCCACAACAAGAGAAACCACCACATTGAGAAGCTTTCCCACCACAGCTAGAGAGTAGCCCCAACTTGCCACAACTAAAGAAAGCTTGCACACTGCAACAAAGACCTAGTACAGTCAAAAGTAAATTAATAAAAAATTTTAGATAAATTAAAATGTTTAAAAGGATAAAAGATTGAGAGTGCACAGGAAGCAGGGATACCTAACCAAGATCTGGGGAAAGCTTCCTAAGCAACAATTTCTAACGTGAAACCTAAAGGAAGAGGAGAAATGTGATAAGAAAAGAGAGGAAAGAAAAGTGCTGCTAACAGAGGGAATGGCTATTCAGAGGCCCAGAGACTGCCTGGGTCCAGATTAATAGCATTTTCAGTGCACTGCACCTTCTCTTCTCCAGGCCACCAAATATTCTATAGATCACTGCTTCTAAAACCACTAGACATTCTTTACTCGATATGAAACATCTCTGAAACCACCCACAGATGTGAAGGACTTGGGAAAGAGTACTATGTTCATATTTCCTGTATCTTCAAGCTAAATATAGATTCTACTCTAGCATAGGCTCCTGATTCATTCAAAATTGCAGCAATTTTTTATGTGTGCAAATGAATATTCTTTAAGGAGACAGCTTACAGCAAAGCAAACATCATGTTACTCCCAGTAAGTGTAAGGACAATTGGCTGTGGTGAGGACAGGTCGGTGGTCTGGTTCAGGGGCAGGAGGGGAGCTCAGAGGCAAAGGATAGGCACAAAGGGGGATGTTACGAGGCCGTCTAGCACAGTGGTGAGCACTCAGGTCCTGGCAGCTCCACTACTTACCAGCTGTGTGACAGCAGACAGTCACATAACCACTGAGTCTCAGTTTCCTCATTGGTAAATGAGGGAAGGAGCAGCACCTACAATCGAATGTCCTAACTGCAACACTGCAGACATGCAGACCAGACAGTTTTCTGTTGGGAGTGTCTGCTTTGTGCACTGCAGGAGCAGCATCTCAAGTCTTTACTGATCAGATGCCAGGAGCACCCCTCACTCGGGTTGTGACAACCACGAATGTCTCCAGACATCACCAAATGTCTCCCGAGGTGCAAAATCACTGCCCACTGCGAACCACTAACACTGAATGAGTCATTGTGAGGATTAAATAGAATCCTGCATGAGAAGTGGAGGCACAGTGCTCGATAAAGTTTTGCTAAATAAATACCCAAAACAAAGGGATGAAAAGTTCCTATAGGGATGAAAATGGCACTGAGAAGATCTGCCATTTTGTGAATTTAACCAGCCATCACTTTAGCCCAGGAACTTTCATCTATTCCCTCTCCCCCTCTCCCCTCACCCTAAGAAGCTAGGCCATGGGTCTCCCGAGTAATGTGGGCAGAAAGGCCCTGCAAATGGGACATGACTGCCTCAATGGATTTAATGGTGCTTTTTAAATGTGGATAATTATGGGGCCTCTTCTAAGCAAGTGCATCAGTGGCAGGAGGCTGTGGGCTCTGGGGCACTGTGGGCCCACGTAGCTCAGCTCCGTCGAGCTGATGGTAATGTTATTAAATGTGCTCTCTCCTTTTATTAGGCATCTTAATAACCTCTAAGTTGCACCCAGGAGAGTTGGTGCAGAAAAGGAATTCTGGCCAACCTAATTTGTATTTGAAAATACCCCATAGGCCAACGGAACAAGATTCAGATGAATTTCACAGGCAGCTGAGGGCTACACAAGGCAAGTGTTTCCAAATTGCACTCCATTGTTGAATGCAAAAAGCCTGCCTCGCTGCCTTCCCCATCCCCAGGCTTTGCCCTCCTTTTCTGCCCATGCCCCTGCGTCCCCACACATGCATATGCAGTTTGCACTTTAGCCGCTGGTTAACAAAAAGATGTTATGAGGGTGCTCCTTGTCTACAGTGAAATGATGATAGGAGTGCACGCTTACTGACCATTTATTACCATGAGCTAGACCCCAGTGCATTCCTGGGAACAACTCAAAAGGTAAAGCACTCTCGTTAGCCCCATCATACAGTTAAGGAAAATGTAATTTGCAAAGGTTAGTATCTTGCTTGAAAGAAGTGTACAACTAGATGATTACAGAGCATGGACATAAACTTTGTTCCATCTAACTCCCAAACTGCTGATCTTCACCACCACATAACATTTTTTTCAATAATGGGGTAATAACAGGGAGCGAGTCCATTTATTAGTTTACCAAGACTAGGTGACATATTCCAAACATATGTGAAGTGCTGGTAAAAAAAAAAAAAGACAGTGCCCCTACTCTCAGAGATTTCATAATGGAAATTATACACAATGGAAAGAACATTTTAAAGGACTCAGGAAAGAGGAGTCATAACTCTCATTCAACAGACATTTAGTGAGAAGCTACTGTACTCCAGGGGACTTTCCTGGTGACTCAGAGGGTAAAGAATTTGCCTGCAATACAGGAGATCTGGGTCAGGAAGACCCCCTGGAAAGGAGAATGGCTACTTACTCTAGTGTTCTTGCCTGGAGAATCCCATGGACAGAGGAGCCTGGTAGGCTATAGTCCATGGGGTTGCAAAGAGTCAGACACAGCTGAACAACTAACACTCAACTATACTCCACGCAGGGTTCTATCTGTGGGGGGATATTGCCATGGCCGCAAAGTAAAGGCAATGGATTTGAGAAACTGCAGGTGTAGAAAAACTTGCCAGTCTTGACTGCTCCTGTAAGAAACAGAGAGAAAGCAAAGAGGACTCTGCTTACCTAGTGCAAGAGAGACAACAGAATTCTGTAAAGCAATTATACTTCAATAAAAAAACAAATTCGAAAGAGAGTAGCTGAGGTTGAAGGGTGGGATTTGGGGGAGAAGTGAGTTTGTTTCCAGGTATGTTAAGACAGATTTGCCATGAGACATTGTATTAGTCTCCTGTCGCGGCTGTAACAAACTGCCATGAGTTTAGTGGCTTTAAACAACACAATGAGCCTCAAGAGAATAAAAATCAAGGTGTTTGCAGGGCTGGCTCCTTTTGGAGGGTTCAGGGGAGAATCCACTCCTTGCCTCTTCTAGATTTCAGAAACTGCTGGCATTTCCTGGCTCCCGGACACATCTCTGCTTCCATCATCACATTGTTCTTCTCCGTCCTCCTATGTCCCTATTTTAACCACTGCTGTAATCACATCATTCCAAATAGAATAATCCAGGAGAATTTTTCCTTCTCAAGAGCCTTAACTAAATCACATGAGCAAAGCACATGAAATATTCTTAATGAGATGGGAATACCAGACCATTTACTTGCCTCTTGAGAAACCTGTATGCAGAACAAGAAATAACAATTAGAACTGGACATGGAATGACGGACTGGTTCAAAATTAGGAAAGGAGTATGTCAAGGCTATATATTGTCATCTTGCTTATTTAATTTATATGCAGAGTATATTATGTGAATTACCAGGCAGGATGAAGCACAAGCTGGAATCAAGATTGCTGGCAAAAACATCAACAACTTCAGATATGCAAATGATATCACTTTAATGGCAGAAAGTGAAGAGGAACTAAAGAGCCTCTTGATGAAGGTGAAAGAGGAGTGAAAAAGCTGGCTTAAAATTCAACATTCGAAAATGAAGACCATGGCTTCTGGTCCCAACTTCATGGCGAATAGTTGGGGGAAATGTGAAAAGAGTATCAGATTTCATTTTCTTGGGCTCAAAAATCACTGCAGCCATGAAATTAAAAGACACTTTCTTCTTGGAAGAATAGCTATGACAAACCTAGATAGTGTATTAAAAACCAGGGTCATTACTTTTTAGACAAAGGTCTGTATACTCAAAGCTATGGTTTTTCCAGTAGTCATGAACAAATGTGAGAGTTGAACTGTAAAGAGGACTGAACACCAAAGAACTGATGCCTTCAATCTGTGGTGCTGGAGAAGACTCTTGAGAGTCCCTTGGACAGCCAGGAGATCAAACCAGTCAAACATAAAGGAAATCAACCCTGAATATTCATTGGAAGGACTGGTGCTAAAGCTGAAACTCCAGTACTTTGGCCACGTGATGCAAAGGGCCGACTCACTGGAAAAGACCCGGATGAATGAGAGAACGAGAGCAAGAGGAGAAGAGGGTGACAAAAGATGAGATGGTTGGATGCCTCATCGACTCAGTGGACATGAGCTTGAGCAAACTCCGGAAGATAGTGAAGGACAGGGAAGCCTGGCATGCTGCAGTTCATGGGGTCACAAAGAGTTGGACGTGACTTAGTGACTGAACAACAGCAACAAGGTAACATTGACAGGTTCCAGGGACTGGGACATGGGCATATTTCAGGAAGCCATTATTCCACCTACTACTGCTATTATTCCGGAGAAGGCAATGGCACCCCACTCCAGTCCTCTTGCCTGGAAAATCCCATGGACGGAGGAGCCTGGTAGGCTGCAGTCCATGGGGTCACTACAAGTCAGACACGACTGAGCGACTTCACTTTCACTTTTCACTTTCATGCACTGGAGAAGGAAATGGCAACCCACTCCAGTGTTCTTGCCTGGAGAATCCCAGGGATGGGGGAGCCTGGTGAGCTGCCATGTATGGGGTCGCACAGAGTCGGACATGACTGAAGCAGCTTAGCAGCAGCAGCAACTGCTATTATTCAGGAAGAGATGTTGAAATAATAGACATTAATTCATTCAATAATCATTTATTAAGCAGCTTATACTGTGTCCAGAAGATAATCACACCCAACAACTTGATTCAGAACTCATCCTCATAACTCATAGGTGATGGGTATACAAAGAGTGAAAATCAAAGAACTGAAGAAAACATTTTGAGGAAATCTACACATTTATGGAACAGACAGGAAAGGGAGAACCAATGTGAATTTGTCCAGGCTAAGACATGCAGCACCATTTAAAGAGATTTATGTGTATTATATGAGTGACTATAGGTGATCATATATATATAGGGTTTCCCAGCGGCTCAGTGGTAAAGAATCTATCTGCCTACAATGCAGGAGACACAGAAGACATGGCTTCAATCCCTGGGGCAGGAAGATCCCCTGGAGGAGGGCCTGGCAACCCACTACAGTATTTTTGCCTGAAGAATCCCATGGACAGAGGAGCCTGATAAGCTGTGGTCCTATGTGATAGGATCACAAAGAGTCAGACACAACTGAAGCGACTTAGCACACACATAAATGCAGAATGTGATTTCAAAATATGCTGTCTATTGGCGGTATTAGGGAGGAATCCAAGTAGATTCTTCTTGAGCAACAGCATCTCTGGAAAGTCCGTTCTCTAGGCTATGATCACCACTGGTGACTGTGGTTCTGGCCTGTTCTTTCCCCCTCCCTTTCTCAGCCAAGTGCAGCCATTAAGCACTTCACATCCAATCACTACAGCCTGAGTTCTTGGCTGCCCCAGTAATGGAGGCAGCAAGAATTTAATCCATGGCAGCCTCAGGTGCAGAAAGATGATACTAAATATTTCATCCCTGGGATGATGGGAACTGGAAGCCCCTGGAGAGGATCTGGCTGAATCTTTTAAGTGAGCCCTTCCAGGAATCCATTGGGTAGCCATGCTATTGGCAATAATGACTGCCACTCAGGCCTTAACTTCCCAGTGGGAGGGGAAGCAGCATTAATGTGCACCAGTGCTAAAAGGCCAGCTCCAACTCTGGTTCGAAGAAATTAATTTTTTAAAAAATCTCTGCTTTCAGAGGTTTCTCGTCACCTCTTTGGAGCCAAAAGACATTTGTCACCCATTTTTCCCCCTTTTTTGTTTTCTGTAAAGAGCCAAACGAAAGGAGAATAAAAAGATCTAACAAAGAGAAATCATTTAAGGTACATTTCTTCCCTTCAGGAAATTACCTGCTTTGGCTTACATCTTTAATGCCTCTCAGTCTTTAATAGCTAGCATAAGAAAGACAGTAAGTGTGAGAATGGAAGAGAGAAAAACATGCATTATCTTGGTGGGAAATTGCTTAGCTTTTGTTGGTAAGTAAATACCATTTGTTAAGCACTGAAGTACTAAAATGAAAAAATAGACTGTTTTTCCTTAAAAAATTAAGTGTTTGGAAAAACTGGATTAGATTATTTTCACTACTCTTCACAAAATTGAAAACAGATGGTGTGACTGTAGACTTAAAAAAAGAGAGAAAGTGGAAAAGTTCAGCTGCAGTGAAACAGGGAAGTAAGATGACCTGAAATATGACCCCTTTGACCTTAAAACCTGAATTCAGATCTGGTTTGTGACCTTGGTTGGAGCTACAGTCCCTGAAGGAGCGAGGTGTGAATTGGAAGTCAAAGGAGCAGGGGGCTGGGCTCCCACAGGCACTTGGATGTGCCCACTTCACCTCTCCTCCCAACTCTACCCTCCTTCCCGAGAAAGCCCCTGCAAGAAGCTCTACTCCCCGGTCCAGTGAATTTTGCCTCCTCTGAACTTTTTTGTTATCGGGACCACACCCTGTGTCATGGGTCCTGCTTACTCAGTGCTCTGTGGTGACCTAAATGGGAAGGAAATACAGAAGAGAGGGGTTATATGTATACATATAGCCGATTCACTTTGTTGTACAGTAGAAACTAACACAACATTGCAAAACAGCTATACTCCAATAAAAATTAATTTAAATGAGTAAATAAGGTAAAATAAAAGAAAGAGTGAAAAAGATTGAGAGTTCCTTAAGGGACAATTGGGTGGCAACCATTAGGAGCGTGCGTGATCCCTTTCCCTGCACCCAAACTATTACCTGTTTCCTAGATTAGCCTGAGGTTGGCTTGATATGTAGGTGGAGCAAATATTTAGGCATATTTATACCCTCTGTGTTTCCACGGAGTGGTAACTGCTAAAGGAAATGTGAAAGATGACTTCAGGTGGTAGCACACAGGTATTCTATAAAGAGAAAACATTACAAACAGTAAGCATTACTATAGCCTACATAGAAAGCATTTTATATTTAGTATCAATGAAATTGCTTGGTATTCTAAAAATATGCACATTAAGAAACTCAAAATATCATGACTATGAAATATAATAAATTTATATTAGCTTTGTATTAACAAAAGTTCACATGAAAATTTAGATATGGAAAAAAAATCAAAAAGACGATTGATGTACCAAAGCTAAAGTGTTAGAAAACACTGCCCTATACCATTTAGTACTTTTTAATTGTCTAAAAATTATTTGTCAGTTGCTGTTGCTGCTGCTGCTGCTGCTAAGTCACTTTAGTCATGTCCGACTCTGTGCGACCCCATAGATGGCAGCCCACCAAGCTCCCCCATCCCTGGGATTCTCCAGGCAAGAACACTGGAGTGGGTTGCCATTTCCTTCTCCAGTGCATGAAAGTGAAACGTGAAAGTGAAGTCGCTCAGTTGTGTCCGACTCTTAGCGACCCCATGGACTGCAGCCTACCAGGCTCCTCCATCCATGGGATTTTCCAGGCAAGAGTACTGGAGTGGGGTGCCATTTCCTTCTCCAATTTGTCAGTTGAGTGTATCCCAAATACTGTTTTTTGCGTATTATTATCATAGTATTTTTTTATCCTGAAAAAAATCTCAAGAATAAAGAAATAGAAGCTTTCAGAGCAATGACATTTTATTGCTTTGATAGTCAAGGCAAGGAACTCTGGAGTAAGAGCAGACCTCTTCAAGTTCTGGCACTATAGTTTTCTAGCTGAACTTCTGTATATAATTATGCACTCAGTGCCTCAGTTAGAGTGTTATGAGAAGGAAATTAAATAACGCTTGAGGGACTTCTCTGGTGGTCCAGTGGCTAAGAATTCACCTTCCTATGCAGGGAACATGGGTTCTATCCCTGGCAGGAGAACCTAAGATCCCACATGCCACAGGAAAACTAACTAAGCCTGAGTGCCACAACTAGAGAGCCCACATGCTGCAACTAAAACTCAATGCAGCCAGACAAATAAGTATTTAAAAAATAATATTACTTGCAATGCACTAGCTTGGTGCCTGGCACATAGAAAGGACCCAATGTATAGTAGCTGTTATTTTAACAATAATATTAGCATCAACAATAACAATAAAAATTGACATTTGTATGGAAATTCATATCTTTTAAAGGGCTTTTATCCAACCATTAGCATTTGTCTAACCCATCTCCTAGGTGCCAAGTACTGTGTAAAACTCAGGGTTTCAACCCTAGAATGAGAAATTTATGACTTCAGGGTAGGCATGGTAGAGACACAGACTCTAGAATCCAGTTGCCTATTATCAAGCCCAAGCTTTGCTACCTCTCGTTGTGTGGCCTTAGGCAAGTCACTTACCTTTCCATGCTTCAGTTTTCTCATCGATAGAGTAGGAATAATTATAATAACCACCTTTACAGGTTGTTGTGAGGATTAAATGAGTCTAGGTGTATAAAGTATATCAACATGATCAGAAATGTACCTGCACATAATACAGTCAGTGTGCTTTAGCTTTTATTGTTGTATTTGCTTGACCTCACAAGGCTATCGTATAGTCTTCCACACTCCTTAACATGGGCAGCTGCTTTCCAAACTGTGCATTTGCTGCAAATTATACTCAAGGAACAAAGGTGTAGGCATATAAGGATGTTTGAGCTTTATCTACTGAGAGCATTTAGCCACTGAGCTCAACCAATTACTTCATATGGATTCAGATGAAGCTGGTTTTATAATTAGAGTAGAAGGTCACCTGCAGTGTGTATTATCCCAGTCACCAGGAAAATTTCCACCATCATATGCTATACTTAAACACTAAAGCATGCACACACACACACACACACACACACCTCCTATTGTGTGAAACTTCCTTATTGAAAGTTGTGTTATTCATGTAAATATCAAACAAAGCAACAACATGCTTCGCACATAAACCTCAGGTTGGAGCATGGAGCCTTCTGTAGGAATACCAGTGATTGTCTGAACACATCTATACTATCTGTGCAGGGCCAAGAAGAAATATAAAAAGGCTAATTCTTTTATAATCCAACTTTTTTTTTTTTTTTTGCGTTATTAAGAAAATCCAGACAGGTATCTGAACAGTCAAATTCAACATGTAGATAACAAAGCTGCATGACCAAGCCCCAGAAAGTGTCAGACCACCCATTCTTTTGACAAGCGAAATCAGCCAAGTCAAGACATTTCAGCCAGAAACTGTGGCTGCTCCCTCTGATGGAAAAAACTGCTTCAATCCAGGCTGTGCCAATGCAGCCCCAGACATAAAAGTGATGAAGAGCCATTTTCAAAGCCCAAAGTCTTGCCTCAGGACCATTTAGAAAACACTGCTGGCTGGGGAGCCATCATACACACAAGTCAATGAAATATTACCCTTAATTGAGTGGGCCATTTGAGAATGCAACCAAGAGTGTGGCAAGGAGTCAACACTCCCCTTTACAACTCCCTAAGCCCCTCCTGGGCTAGTATCCATTTAAAGAAAGAGAAAAAAAGACCACTTTCATCACTTAAGTGTAAATGAATCAAAGTATGCTATGGATAGTGGAGGAATCAGCTTCCACTGATGATTGATCTGTTAAAGGAAATGCAGGGCTATTCATTCCAGACATGGTACTCCTAAAGCACACTGCTGGCTCATGGGTTCCTGACTCCCCAAAATTCCACAGACACAGGAGGATATTCAGGAATTCAGCTGGGATGAAGAATACAGGAGAACTGTGGCCTGTAAAAATGAGAAAGCTTTGGAAGAATCAGATCTAATCACCAAGGGCAAGCGAACTTGATCTCTAAGTCATTCTTCAAATTTTCACTTAGAAGACTCTTGGAAAAGCCACTTCTGGAAAAAACAGGTATATTTCAATACTAAAGAGGCATACTAAAGTCAGCATTAGCAAACTGGTTTGCTTTCTTTGACCCAAATAGTGTTTTGTTGTTTTTAAATAGTTGTCAGTATTTAAAAATCAGGATGTTTCAGAATTTTGCATCTCTTGAAGATCATCTGATCCTTCGTTTCTACATGGACAGTCAGCTGCAGCTGAGCAGCAGTCACCTCTTCCTACAGTCCCCATGGTCTCCACCTGGCCTCCTTGACACACGTGTGTTAGTGTGGCTTTCAGACACTGACTTTGCAACTGTCATCATGAAGTTGCTCTGATGCCTGTATAGACATCAGTATAGAAACCAATGTGATCCTCTGGACCTGAATAAGGATATATGTTTTGGACTGAATATAAATAAAAATTCATCACCAATTGGCTTGACATGAGCCCTCACCCAAAAGAAGCTTCATGCCGGGTGGTGATAAATTGGCTCACTTAGATATTCTCTCTTGGAAAGTGTGACTCATCTATGATGTCGCCTGAGCTAGCTCTCAGTTTTCCATGAGGCCTGGTGTACGTCCAAGTGTTAAAAGTATCAGAATCCTTGCTCACTGAGGGTCACTAAACTTCACAATAATTTCCTATTTCTGAAGGTAATCCAAGTTTATCTCTTTTTAGTAATATTAAAGACAAAAATATATGCCTTCTGCACATCTCAAAGCTCACCAACCTGGGATGATACTGTTATTGAGAAAGCATAGCAGAAAAGGGATAAGCAGGGCCTCTGGACTCTAAATGGCTAATCTGAATCCCCATTCTAGCCTTTGCTAAGCGATGATTTTACGCAGGTCTCTTTACCTCCCTGAGCCACTGACTCCTCTTACGCAAAATGAGGTTAGTATCTACATGACAGTACATTGTAGTAGTTGTAGTAATTAAAGTAATGCCTGTAAAACACTTAATACAGTACTTGTTTATATATATATAAACATATAGAATATATAACATATATTCCATAATTATAAGCTTAAAAACAAAATCTACAAGTGAAAGCTTTCACCTATAACTTGTTTAAATCCTTCACTTTAGTTTTCTCTTTCCTACCACGGGCTATCCATATATAACCTGTATAGCCTTACATCTTCTACTTGTGTCCCGAGAACTCCTTTCTCACTGGTATATTCTTTTTCCCTCTGCATTTAATTGACTAAATCCATATATGAAGGCTTAATTCCAGTTCTACTTTTCCAACAAAGCCTTCTCTGACCATCCCAAGTATAGAATGAACTCCCATTCATCTGTAATCTAACCTGTGAATTGGTAGATATTCCAAAACTGTCTAGATGGTCGCAATGAAAAGAATATTGTCGTTCACTAGCACAGCAACCTGAAAGTGGCAACGAGAAGGAATGAAGTCTACTTTTCCTCCTCCCATCACGAGCAGTATCTAGAATTGTATGATATGACATGGATGCTTCCCATTGCTCAAAAGTTCAGAGGCATTTCACCTCAAAATTCCCTGTAATAAAGTCTTTATACTAACAGCAAATGTCTGCTTCACAATCACTATAGCTACTGATCCCGATATGGCAAAATTGTAGGTTATTAAAATAAGAATTTTTAAAATCTCTGCTGGAGAATAAAGCAATGAAACAGAGTCAATAGGACCAGTTGCTAAATTCATTTCAGGGTTTGAAGAAAAGAGCAACAGAGGATAACTCCTAGGTCTGGAGATTAAACCACTGAATGAACAGTGGGCTCTTTCTAATACAAGAGACACTGAGGGAGATGTGGGAAATTTCTTGGGAGTGATAAGGAAATCAAGAGTTCTGGCCACATTAAATTAGAGGTGCCTATCAGACATCCAAATGGAGCAATGTGAAGGCACGTGAGGAGAAATATCAAAGTTTGAAATATAAATTTGTGAGTTATTACTCTAGAGATGATATTCAGAGCCATGGTACTGGATCAGGTTACCTAAGGAGTGAAGATGGAGAGAGGAAAAAAAAAAAAAAAAAAGAGGGCTGAAGAAAGCACTCTAGAGGCAGCTAGCCAGAGTAAGAAGAGGTAGCCAGGGAGGTGTGAGGAACACCAAGAGACTGCGGCATAGCGCAAGTCATGTGGAGGAAGAAGGAGGAGTGGTCAGCTGTGACAAACACTGACGACAGGGTAAACAAGATAAGGCTTGGCTGTCAGTCATTTAATTCAACAAAATGGCAGTCTGAGCTGTGAAGAATAAAGCATGATTAGACAGAAAGGAGAGAATGGTAGATACGATACAGTAAAATCTTCTGAGATGTTTAGTATAAAGGAAAGTAGCTATATGTGTGGTTCGGTTCAATTCAGTGCAGTCGCTCAGTCGTGTCTGACTCTTTGCGACCCCATGAATTGCAGAACGCTAGGCCTCCCTGTCCATCACCAGCTCCTAGAATTCACCCAAACTCATGTGCATCGAGTTGGTGGTGCCATCCAGCCATCTCATCCTCTGTCGTCCCCTTCTCCTCCTGCCCTCAATCCCTCCCAGCATCAGTCTTTTCCAATGAGTCAGCCCTTCACATGAGGTGGCCAAAGTTTTGGAGTTTCAGCCTCAGCATCAGTCCTTCAAATGAACACCCAGGACTGATCTCCTGTAGGATGGACTGGTTGGATCTCCTTGCAGTCCAAGGGACTTGCAAGAGTCTTCTCCATCACCACAGTTCAAAAGCATCAATTCTTCGGTGCTCAGCTTTCTTCACAGTCCAGCTCTCACATCCATACATGACTACTGGAAAAACCATAGCCTTGACTAGACGGACCTTTGTTGGCAAAGTAATATCTCTGCTTTTGAATATGCTCTCTAGGTTGGTCATAACTTTCCTTCCAAGGAGTAAGCGTCTTGTAATTTCATGGCTGCAATCACCATCTGCAGTAATTGTCCACAAAGGGTAAAAGTCAAAGCAAGAAGACCAATTGGAGGTTATTAAAATTGTCTAAGTGATGAGACATGGTGACCTCTCAGGTGTAAGATGGTTATCCAATTCCACTAAAACCTAAAAATGTAAAGCAGCTTTGCTGCCAACATTTTGGCATAATGGAGGAGTTGAGGGCATAATGTTTGCTTTTTTAAAAGACAGAATTAAAAGTATTAGAAATAAGGAAAACTTCACATTATCTAATCAACCATAATTGTCAGTCAACTGCCATTTTCCACGTGAAGACTACAGAGATGAAATTATGTGTCCAAGGATGGGATGTATCTGTGTAGAAACAAAATTAGAAACTGGAATGCCCTGGTTAGTACTCTCTCCTCACAGCACAAGCTTCCTCATGTAGGAAGCTACAGCACGTCAAAACTCCATTCAACCAAAGTCAAGAGGGAGAAATGTTTGCTTCATGGAGGCAGACATTTTAAAGTAAAGGTTAAGAATATGAGCTTTAGGCTCCAGTTCACACTTGGCCAATTATTATCTACCTCACCCTGGCCAATTTACTTGCCTCCTCTAAACCCCAGGTTTTGCATTTATAAAGTAGGATAATAATCATACCTGCTTCATAGGGTTTTTATGAGGATGAACTGAATTGATGTTCATAAAGTCATAATGCCAGGCATGCAGTAAGGAGTTCATGAAGATAGGTATTAGTATGACTCTTTGTCTTATTATCTCTAGTAATTCAGATATAAATCCAGAAGCCAAACTCAAATCCTTGTGAAGAATCTTAATAATTGAGAATGATTAGGAAGCGATAGTCCAAGGAGAGAAAAGATTATGACCAAAGTCATCAAGGTGGTGGTGTGGGTCATGTTTGAGGAAGAGTAAAACAGAAAACAATGACAAAACTTTATTTATGGGCTTAAATCATAGATAGAAAAAAGGAAATACAAGTTCACATGGATAAGTTTAATTTTTTGGAAAATGCTAGTCTATCACATCTGGGGATTTTTCCATGATTCAAAAGGCACAGCTATGAGTATTTGATTCCCCAACCCTGCAAGATAAACTAGGCAATTACTGTCATTACTGTGCCCATTTTAGAGATAAACAAATGAGGCTAAGAGCGATTAGGAAATTTATTCAAAGGTTTGAAATATAATAAGTGCCAGAGCCCAGATTAAGCTCAAGTCTTCAGAATTTTCCATTTAAGTGTCTGATTACTTGAGGGAGCCTAGGTACAGCTTCTGTAGCATTTGATGATTTTATGATGTGCTTTGGGATTTATGGATGTTACTTTGTTGGTACCTCTCCACCTCATAATCTACCATGGTAGTGTCTGCCTTTTGTCTATGAAACATATAAAAGCACCCAGAGGTTGTTAAGTGGTGGGTGCATCCAAAAAACACATAAATCATAAAAATACAAAAAACATATGATGACTGGTTTCCTTTCTGACAAATCTGTTTCCTTCCTGACAAGAGATGCTGCCCTGTGGTTCCTCATGTGGGGAAATAAATGTCATAAGTTATCAGCCATTTAGTATTATGCCTTATATGCACCTGGAGTCCTGGGGGGGATTTAAATTTCAAATTGAAGAACATCATTTATGAGAGCTGGCCTAGCCCAGCACATAGGCAAAGTCAGTGGGTTCCTTTAAGGTGTTATTTGAGAACACTTAAAACTGTCTCTCCTGTCCCCAAAATATTTTCTCTCACTATGTTGACAGTTTCTAAAATTCTACCTTTATGCAATTCTTTGGACTAAGTTATTAAAGGTCCTTCCTTCATTATTCCAAAAATATCTGTTGCACTATGACATCTCAAATACTGTTCTAGGTGTTGAAAATACAGCTGTAAGCAAGACAAAGATCTTACCCTCATGGACCATTTATGCCATTGAGGGGTGGAAGGGTAGATAAAAGGCAGGGTTGGGAGACAGGAAATGAGTAAATAAATAGGATATTGTTAAAAGTTTCCATTAAGCAAATATCAATTACGGTGCCTACTATGTGCAAAGTTATCATAGGTCTTGAGAGAGTTTACACAGAAAGTTATTCAGTTCAGTTCAGTCACTCAGTCGTGTCCGACTCTTTGTGATCCCATGAACTGCAGCACGCCAGGCTTCCCTGTCCATCACCAACTCCCGGAGTTCACTCAAACTCATGTCCATGGAGTCAGTGATGCCATCCAGCCATCTCATCCTCTGTCGTTCCCTTTTCCCCCTGCCCCCAATTCCTCCCAGCATCAGAGTCTTTTCCAATGAGTCAACTCTTCGCGTGAGGTGGCCAAAGTATTGGAGTTTCAGCTTTAGCATCAGTCCTTCCAATGAACACGCAGGACTGATCTCATTTAGAATGGACTGGTTGGATCTCCTTGCAGTCCAAGGGACTCTCAAGAGTCTTCTCCAACACCACAGTTCAAAAGCATCAATTCTTCATCGCTCAGCTTTCTTCACAGTCCAACTCTCACATCCATACATGACCACTGGAAAAACCATAGCCTTGACTAGACGGACCTTTGTTGGCAAAGTAATATCTCTGCTTTTTAATATGCTATCTAGGTGGGTCATAACTATCCTTCCAAGGAGTAAGTGTCTTTTAATTTCATGCCTGCAATCACCATCTGCAGTGATTTTGGAGCCCAAAAAAGAAAGTTATTAGAATAATTTAATTTGTCGGATTAGTCAGCCAGTCACTAACAACCTCAAAGAAATTCAGATAGTATCAAGCCCTGTACAGTTTCTGGTCTCTCTACATCTCCCCTCCCTGTCCCTGAAATCATTTGGTACCACTTCATCTCTAGGACCAGTCAGTTCTCACCATTCATGGATGGAAAGGTTTTAAGCAATGCCAGTATCCAACTCTTGGGAACTCCTCAAATTATCCTGAGCTTCCCTCAATTGCTCAAAAAATGTTCTTTAGTGTCTATTATGGATTGAAGGTTAGAGATACAAAGATGCATGAGATAATCCCTACTCTAAAGACCTTACAGCCTCTAGCAAGAAGAGAGACAAGTGAAAAATGAATTATAGCCCAGATGCTGAAGCCCTATTATTACTCAGATTTCCCTGAGATTCCTTCTAAATAAATTCACCATCTAGATTTCCACTGGTCCAGAGAAATGCTGTCCAGTAGAATTTTCTACAGTGATGGAAACATTCTAAATGTATGCTGTCAAAGATAGTAGCCACTTGCCACATTTTGAGTTGAACTGTGACAAGCGCAACCAAGGAACTGAATGTTCTATTTTATTTTAACTTAAATTTAAGTCTAAGTAACTATATGAAGCTAGAGGCTACCATATTGGGACAATTCAAGTCTAGAGTAATGCATGTTGTCAGGATGAGCAAGTCTTGATATGAGCTCTTAGAATCCAGATTCTGTGAGGATATAGTTCCCATGAGCATATAGTTCTGCTAGTACCCATGGCTGACTCACCAAAAATGTAGCCATTTTCCTAGAAGTTTGCTTGGACTTTTCTACTTGGAGGACATTTTTTCTCCCCGTTGTGATTCATGATCCAGGCACCTTTCATGTTATAGCTCCATATCATCCCCAAGGGCTTCAGAGGCCTCTATATGTAAGCTGTAGATGGGAAGAGAGTAAGCAGAGAAGGCACACTGGCTTCTTGAAAAACCCAGATAGAAAGGGTTTCTCTCCCATTCCACTGAAGAAATAGTCATGTGGCCACATTTGGATTCAAAGGAAGCTGGGAAATGTGTAGGCAACTGCCTCCCAATGATAGCTGCATTCTATGGAAAGAGGATAGCAAATTTCTGGTGGACAGCTATCCATCCTTGTAACAGTCAGCACTAGCCCTCTGTTGGGATTCTGGAGTTGAGCTGGGGAAAGCACCTAATGCATGGCCCCAAATAAAAGCTACTGCTCTGTCAGTGAAAACAGGAATGGCATTAATAAAAGTGTCACTAAACTCAATTTTCCAAACAGGAATTCAGAGAATAAATTTGTGGCAAACATCTACGGACAAAATGCCCTTCATAGCTAAGCAGAGAATGTCCCCTTTCTTGTGAATGAGAGAAAGCTTCCCTATTTTCACTGGTTCTTCTCATACTAGACTTTCAACTACCCTCATTTACCAGAAAGTGTGCAGACGGGCCCAGCTGTGATCTTTCACCCTCCATGATCAGCTTCAAAAGTGCCAGACCTTTGGATAGCTGGAGTCCAGTTGGAGGGGAGAATTTAGGAAGTGTGAAACAAAATGTTACTTTCACCTTCTTAGCCCTGAAATTCTAAAGCTGTACATGTCATAACAGGAGAGAAAGTTTGAATATTTGTGATTTATGGCTTTTATTTTTGTTTTGGCAGCTTCAGCTTCAGAGGTTTCCTCGATGGTGAGACCACATAGAATGCATTGCTCTGTTGTCAGGATCATGAATTACAGTTGTATTGATGACACTGGAACAGTGTTATATGAGTATCTTTCCATGAATAAATACAATGTAAGCTGCATATTTCTTGTTGTTTATTAGAATGGCCTGAATCACTAAAGCAGGAACATTCCTATGCCAGACAATTCTTCCCTAGTAATTTCACTGTTCCTTTACTGCAAGAGAAATCAGATTATCAATACGTACACTCACTTCTGTAATCATGTTAACACTAAAAACTGTGTATAAATTTACATTATGAAAAGTGATCAATGATGCCATTGCTATTACTCTGTAGAGAATAGAATCTGTTTGCTAGAATTGTTGTGAGATAGGAATAAGATAATATATAAAAAGCACTTAGCACAATCTCTAATACATAATAAGTACTTATTAATATCAGCTTTAATTATTATAATTAGGCTATATAGTGGACATATATAACCCTTTTGGATACTAACACTTCAGTCTTCTTTTGAGAATTATTTCTACACTAATATCAACCTATGTGCTTGGCAGTGGAGAACTATCATGATCTCCAGTCTCCAAGGGTGAACCCATGCTAAACTTGATCAAATAGTGAGTGACTGGCCAGTTCAGGGATTGGTAGGTGACCCATGCCAAGCCACAAAAGCACCCCCTGGAGATCTGCTGAAACCAATGAAAGAAAAGTGGCCTAGGATTTCTGTTATCTTCCTAGCTGCTAGAAATAAGCTTAGAGCAGTCAAGGATCAACCTGTGGTGAGGGTGAACATACAGATAAAGCCAACATAAAGGAAAGAAATTCTAACAGATGGAGAGAGAACAAAACCTCAAGATAGTATTTAGAACTCTGGGCCTGAAGAATTTCCCTCTCCCCTAAACAATTTCCCTCTCCCCTAAACGATTTCCACCCTTCTCTAGAGCTTATTTGCATGGGATTTTGTCATTTTCAACATAAAAAAGGTTAAAAAAAGAGAGCGAGAGAGAGAAAGCTATTAGGAGAATCTAATAATCAACAGGCATCTTTTATAAGTGAGAGCATAAGAATAATAACTAAAATATAAAATTTACAATTGTTTTAAAATTTACAGAGGACTTTCATATGTTACCACATATATTGGGTTATTAACATAAGCTGATACAACAGATAAACTTTAAAAGCTTAGCACAAAAAGGTTTATTTCTCATTCTCATCACAGTCCACAAGACCTAGGTATAATAGATAGCCCTTTTCCACCTTGTTGCTACACATTCTGGAACACATGGTCCTCATGGCAGGGAATGAGACTGCTGGAGGATCACACATGAGGACGTATATGCCCAGTCATGCAAATAGCATACATCACTTCTGTCCACATTTTATCCGCCAGACTCAGTCACATGGCTCCAACTTAACTGCAAGGGGGGCTGGGAAGTGCAATCTTCCTATAGGCTCACAAAGAGGAAATAACATGGTGAACATGACATGATGTTTGCCACATCTCCTTTTATTTGTTCCATTAGCTCCCCTTACCAGACAAGAACCCAGGGGTCTGGACCCAAATTGGATTAATGGGTCCCAGGAGTCTATCTGAGGTACAAGATGAAGTTGATTACAGAATTTGAAACTAAGGTTAGTGAGTGGCAACATCCCAGAGTGAAACTAAAAGTAACCTGCCAATCTAAAGAAGTCAGAGGGAGGTAAAAGAAATCAGGTACATACAAATTCATAGGATAGATCCAGAGAAAGCAGATCCTGATCAGAAAAAAACAGAGTGGAGGCTTTGAGGTATAGTCTGTAGGAATTCCTCAACTATGAAAACAGACATGGTCTCTTTTTCTAAAGGGCAAGAAGCTTCCACCAAGCAGAAGAGCATGGGTACCCATAGTATATTCTTGACATAGACAGGGTGGATATTCCTAATCCTCTTTGATGGTGAGGCTCACAGAGGCGAGGGATTTGCCCAGTCATGCAGCTGGTAAAATGTAAAAATAAGATTGAAACCAAGTCTCTAACATTCAATTCATGATGCAGGAGTTGAACTATTAAACCCATTCAGCCCTTTCCACTCTCTCTGCCCTCAGCAAATCCATGTGCCTGTTGATAAGCAAGAAAAGGAGGCAACTGATCCAAGATGTTCAAGTTTCTACTTAGTCAGGAATGTGTTGGAATTTCCACATCTCCTTTTATTTGTTCCATCAGCTCCCCTTACCAGACAAGCAGGAGCCCAGGGGTCTGGACCCAAACTGGACTAATGAGTCCCAGGAGTCTATCTGGGGTACAAGATCAGGAGTTGATTACAGAATTTGAAACTAAGGTGAGTGTCACAGAGTCTGTGACTGTGTTCCTTCTTTCCTTATTTGAAATAGTATGTAAGCTTTCACTGTCCCTGAGTCCTGGCAGCTGAGTTGGGTATATTAGCCCTGTGTCCACTCTGCCATTGTAAATCCTTCTGTTAGTATTTGTCACAGAGTGCTGTGATGGCTCAGTCAGCTGTCTGCATCCCCCTGTCTGTGATGGCAGAAGTGGTGCCTGTCTAAAACTCACAGATGCCCGCCAAGACCTAGCATAGGGCCTGGCACACAGTAGGCATTCAATAAATATTTATTGAATTAACGAGTGAATGGATGATCAAATAACATTTCTTCCATGGTTCTAGAATTTCTATCTCAACTAGAATTATTCAGCTCTCTCCCTAGACTCTAATCTCTATGAGGGCAGGTATTCCAACTGCCAGAATCTCCATGAGTGTAGTCCCTACAGCATAGTTTTCAGCACAGTGAGGATACTCAGCATGTATCTGTGTGGAAACATAAGTGAGAGAAAAATAGCTATAGCAATTTTTTAACAATTTCTGTAACTAGATTTTACACTTATAGTAAGCTTTTCATAAATCAGCCCTACTTGTATCACTTTCTTTAAACTCTTCTCTGGCTGCTTATTTTGCTTTTAGTGTCCAGACAAAACTCCTTAAAATTACCTCCCCTCCAGAGCATGCTTGGAGCCCTAACCAGGATAGGCTAGTATCTGTGAGTTACAAACCTTGAGATTCTGATGGGAGCTATGGTCCCCTCCTCTTAGGGGGAAAAAAAAAAATCAAAACAACCAGTTATATGTTCATTTACAAGGATATATTTTGCATGCAATTTTATAAGGTTGATGAATTCTCTCATGTCTAATCCTGGGCTCTCCTGGGGCCCATAACCCCAGGTTGGAGGTATCTCAGCAGCCCACCTAATCAGTCCTCAGAGTGAAGAGAGAGGTCAGTTCTGCCAAGGGCCTCCCTGCAGTTCCTCAAATGCCAGGATGCCCACCCTAACCTGAGTGCTAGTTCTGTTAGTTAGCAATTTAGAATGACTTATCAGAGCAATCCCTCAGTCTCCCATGATACTTGTCTGACAACCTCTTAATCTTGGCAAGAGCTGCATTAAACCAACCTGTCATCGTCATCGCCACACACAGTGGCAGCTCAGAGAAAGACGCACACTCACTCAAAGCAGACTGTACAAACCATTAAGAAAAAACTAGAATCTGGGGGGCCTGTTGATCCACACTAAGCACTCAGGAACAGACAGACAGGGCATGCCAAGAGGCACTGGGCCAAATTCAGGCTTGAGGAAGCCTGCTTCCATCCTAGGAGCTGTCAGGCGTCTTCAAAAGCAATGTTTAAACAATCACTACTCTCAAAACTCAGGTCCATGCCCCATCGGATTAAAACAAAGGAATGGAACCTTGAAATAAAAAAGCGTCAGGGGAAATTTGCGGAGAATGGGATTTATTTTGACAAATTCAAAGAGCCCTGTGGTTACCTTGGTTCTAGAGAAACTGTTTTATCAGTTACTTTTGTGACCTATGATATTCTAGACCCTTTCAAAA
The DNA here is from genome assembly GCF_023091745.1 of Budorcas taxicolor. Classification (NCBI taxonomy): domain Eukaryota; kingdom Metazoa; phylum Chordata; class Mammalia; order Artiodactyla; family Bovidae; genus Budorcas; species Budorcas taxicolor. Next base: position 69,189,750 of record NC_068916.1, on the reverse strand, counting down.
GAAAAAGTGAAATTAGATTCATCTGATACCCCAAAATATTTTGGAAACCTAAAGGACAGGAAAACAACAGTAGAAAAGTATGATTGGTCAAGCCCCTCTTCCAGGTTAGCCCTTTAATGAAATCCATAGTTTATGAGATAACTATTGTGATAGTTGTGAACTATCATTTTCTGGTCCTTTATTGTGTGCTAAGTACTTTTAAATTCTTTTTTCAAATACTTATTGAGACTCCATTCTGGTAGTTTGATTGCAAAATTGGCCCTAATTCTTCATCCTCCCACCTTGAACAAAGTGGCCTGATCATGACCCTAGGTTCTGGCAGGCAACTCACTTTGGCCAGTGGGATATTAGCAGATATGAAACAAGTAGAGACTTGAAAAAGCATTTCCACCTGCATTCTGATACCTCTGCCATTACTGTGAAAATGAGCTTGGACTAGCATTCTACAGGAGGAGGGCTCTGTGGAATAGAACCAAGTTGCCCCAGGCACCATAGACAACAGAAGGCTGACTCTCAGACCCACGAGCAAGCCCAAGACAAGACCAGCAGACCTACCTAGCCAACATCCAACTAACGCTTGACATGTGAACAATCAGCTCACACATTACTGCTTGCTATTGTATACCATAAAAGTTTTGTAAATAGCTATTACATGGCTTCGTGGCAATAGATAGCTGATACACCAACTATGCACTGAGCACTAATCTAAAGCGTGGCATATAAGATAAAATGGGTAAGGCCCTTCTTACATTCTAGACTATGCTGCCTAATTAAAAATGTATAATAACTTTATAAAGTAAGCTATAGTCCCATTTACACATGAGGAGAGCAAGGCATAAAGTGACTACATTGCTTGCCCAAGGCATTGTTGTTTAGTCACTAAATCATGTCCAACTCTTTTCTGATTCCATAGACTATAGCATTCCAGGCTCCTCTGTCCATGGGATTCCCCAGGCAAAATGACTAGAGTGGGTTACCATTTCCTTCTCCAGGGGATCTTTCTGACCCAGGGATTGAAACCACGTCTCCTGCATTGGCAGGTGGGTTCTTTACTAATGAGCCACGAGGGAAACCCACCCAAGAAATTACAACCAGCAAATAGAGCTAGGATTCCATTTCAAGCTCTATGATGTGGTGGATAAGATGAATAATTATCTGAAAGGTGAGAATAATGAGAACATACACCACAAGAAGTACTGTGAGGATTATGTGAGATCTTGAATGTCAAAGAGCTTAGCAGAGGGCTCTGTACATAGGAAACTCAGGAAGGTCTTGTCATGGATAACACAGTTTCTGTTGTCATTATTATCCTGGCTGCTGCTGCTGCGATAGCGTCAGAACCCAGAGCCTCTTTAAGCAGTTCTCTATCATTGGATTGCCTCTGGTCCAGTTTCCTGTCCTTTCTGCCTAAACAGTATACAGATAGGATTGACTGACAAGCCTGGTAAATGTCACTCCTTCTTTTCATAGGGAAACGATCAACTTTAATAACCTTTATCCGTCTGAACCCAGAGCAGGTGTTGGCCATCTCTGATAGATTCACAACCGAAGGAGGGTGTCAAACCATTCTGCTTATTTAACTAAGCGTGGGGTCCTTCTAAGTTAGCACCTTCTTCATGCGGTTATTTTGAGAAATAAATGAGCAGAGCATTTCCAGTCCTTGCGATATCTGGCAGAGAGTGAAGACTCAATCGTAACGGTGTAAACTGTGATAGTTAATATTACATGTTCGCTGAAGTAATGAAGGGAATCCACAAATGTGTACCCCTTTGACTTTTTCAAAATTCTTGGAAGACCATTTGCTCACATGATTTTTGTAAATAGTTCTGAGAAGCAGGCAGAGTGGAGTCTTCCCTGTCTCACAGCTAAAGAAACAGAAGCTCAGAGAGTGTTTGGGAATTTCCAGAGGCTATACACTAGGAAGGGTTAAAGTCAGTCTAGAATCAGGGATCCCCCCAATCCCTGTCATCTTTCCTCCAAATCCTCCTGGCTCCAAACTACACCTGGCCCTAACAAAATTGCCATGTGGACAGCATTTACTTATCTCAGGCTTCGATTAAGGACTTTCTTTGCATAGAGATACACACCAGAGGCCCCCAGTTCATTCTGTGGAGTCACCTAACACCCCGTGACTTGTACTAGAATGTAACCATGTCTTGTGAGCAAACTATGGGCTTCCCAAGAAAGAAGGGACAGGGAGAATCGTCCAGTGGACAATTCGCACACATGCCCTGGAGTGAGACATGGAAATTTGAATCCTGGCTCTACCATGTAACAAACAGTGTGGGCAACCTCTTAACCTGGATAGTTTCAGTATTGACAAGTAGGGTAATACTGACACTTTGGGATAGAAATTTCTTTGCTATGAGGAGATGACCTGTGAATTATAGGCTATTTTGCAGCAAAACCAGCCTCTACCCACTAGATGCCAGTAGCACACCCAAGCCCTACTCCCAGCTGTGACAACCGAAACTTCAGACTACCAGTTGCCCTCTTTGGGAGCTGGGGGACAAAATCACTCTCATATGAGAATCATTGACTTAGCCTCTTTGAGCTTCAGTGCCCTCAACTATAATCCTAAGACGATAATGATAAAGATGTCTGCTTCATCAGGCTCTGAGGGTTGATGAGATACTTGTATACTCATGTGGCATAGGGCCTGGCACACAGTTAGATGATCAATAAATATTACATGCTGTTATTATTACAGTATCAACCAAGGAATAGAGATCTTTGTAAGAGCCCCATTAGCTTACCAAATCTTGAGTTGAAAATTCAACTCAGCAAATAGATATTGAAGGTCCATCTCTACAGGTGTTTTGCCAACTACTGGGAATTACAGGTTGAATAAGATTTAAACCCTACTCTCAAGGAGCTCCCTGCCAAGTGGGAAGCTCACAATCCAGATCTGGTTCAAATTCTAGCTCTCCCACTTCCAAGAGTGACTTAAGGCAACTTGGCCACATTTGAAAGAGTCTTTATTATCTCATCTCTAAAATGGAGATAGTAATAAAAACCCCAAGAGAGTAAGCTCCTAACCATTAAACTATACTGTCTCTCAACAACACCCATGCCCCCCAGTTTCCTGTCTGATTTTTTCCCCTCACCATACTGCCTGCAGCAGAAAGAATAAGTTCATAGCATTCCCCAACGGAAGATGCTATTCCCTTCCTGTGAACATCTATAATCCTCCAGGAGGTGACTGGGGTCTGAGCCCTGGGCTCAGACTTGAACTCATGGCCTTCAAAAAGTCACTGCACTTCTCTCATCCATCAGTTTATCCACCTCTGCAATGGGGATAACAATGGTGCCTACTTTGTCCGGCTCTTATGATAAAGTGAGATCTCTCATGTAAAGCACAACAGAAAGCCCGGCACAGAGGAAGTACAGGATACCCTGTCACCATGGCAATGGGGGTGTTGAGAAGGGAAGAGGATGCTGACCAGGAACAGAAGGAGGAAGATGTGGCTCTCCATGGTCTGATTCAATAGCCTTTTGTGAGCTGACACAGAAACCCCAAACCCAGTCTCCCTCCCAGACCCTGGGGCATAACCTGCAAACCTTTCAACACCAAAACCTCTTCTCCTCCCCAGGCCCTCCTGGGCCAAATGTAACAGCTTTTTTTGCAAGCTCTCACCAAACAATTCAAGTGGATTAAAATATGTATGTATATATTTATGCAGACAAGAAAGACAGAAAGCGTAACTTCTAGTTAGAGCCTAAATTTCCTGCCTCCAAAGCCCAGCTGGATAGCAGGAGTTCTAACAGAAAACAGCCGCACAATTAGCTGGAGTTCTGTAGCTGTCTGCAGCGGACTGCTTACGCTGTTGTCTCGATAGGTGGTCTCCCAGTTCATCAGTTCATAAATAAGTAATTTGAAATGTGTTCCTGAGGGAAATTTTCCTCCTGCTCTCCCCAACAGACTGTACTCATCAGTTTTCCTGTTCTCCAGGTAGCTGCCGTCCTCATTTATAATGGCCAGAGGAACTACGCTGTTCTAATTCCTGCTTCATTACATTGTCTAATGCGAGCTTTCACCAGCCTTGCACTCTACATTTCTTTATATTGATAAGAAAAAATAAAGGGTTGCATGTATTGTTTGTTGGTACTTTGAAAGTAGCTATGCTAGTGGTTTAAGTGCAATATTTTTGCATACAAAACAAGATGGACAAGTGGAGCTCTGGACAGAGGTTTGGAAATGTTAATCAGCTCTCAAGAGGCACATATGTGTGCATACACAGAGTGCACAAACCACAAGCAACACCAACCATCACCTGCCTTTTACCTCTTGTACCTTGGTTTCTGCACACAGCACACATTTAGACTGGCAGATATTTTTGTACACATCTTGATGCATTGTTTCAGCCCTTTATTTTTTTCTACTTGAAAAAATGCACAACCAGATCAAAAGCACCTGGTGACTTAGGAAAACCAGGGTCCCCCACTGGCGAAGCTAATGGAGTCACTAATTTGCCTGGCCAATAAAACCAATGATTTCTGTACTAAAAGCCTTTGAGTGAAGCCTCCAGGGCTTGCTCCAGGGGTAATGGAGAGGGGCTAGTTTCCTCTTAGCCAATAACCTAATTATTTTTTTAAAGCACTAACTGTACCTTTCATTATAATAATGCATATAATTGATTTTACTGATTATGTCTTTCATGGCATCTATTAGTCACTGGGAACTATATTTACTTCTTTTTGTTGTTTTTATGATTATTTAGATTTGGAGTCTCATAATAGGTAATTAATAAAGTATGTTAATCTGAGAGTAATTTACCTAATGAGATCTCCAGGAATGCTTTTCTCTCCTGAAAAAGGAATTCTTCCAAAGGCTTTTGTGAAAGAAAAGGCTTTCCTGTGAAATCTTGGCACAATCTGAAACCTAAATTCAGATGTACTCATTTCCTTTCCTAGCCTCTGAAAGCTAAAGAATCCCATCAAAAGGATTTAAAAGTGAAAGTCAAAGACTATCCAGGTTCAGAGAAAACTCTCCCCTTCTCTGGGCTGGTTGTATAATCAACACTCTCTCCCTCAGTGATCACCATGTTAACCATGAATGGAGTTGGCCCTCCAGCTATCAGATGGCTCTGTAAGAATAAGACTATCATTTAGGAGGAGAGTAAGATTATTGTGATGCAAGAAAAACAAAACCAAAAGGGTGAGATGAAGAGAAGAAAGAAAAGAAAAGGGGCTAAACAAGGACAATCTTTTGACTACAGGAGACTTTCCACATAGAACACATCACGTGGTGAGAGAGGCTGACAAAAATCCAGACTGAGCTCCGCTTGGCAGGAGCAGTTCACCTAGACCTGTGAGATGGGCCGTGTACGGAGGAGCTCAATCTCTGGGATGCTGGTCAGACAGGACAAAGGATGTACGCAAGAGAGTGGTGCTTCCCACTGCATGTCCGGAAGGAGGCAGATCTGGCTCACGTGCAGTTCTGCACCTGGGACTTGGTAGCCTCAGTCATGTCATTTCTTCTCTTTTCACCATATTACCTTTCATTGGCAAGATCGGGAGTGGACAACTGTACTACCCCCATCAGATCTGTAAGACTGATGGAGACATATCTGTAATGAAGGCAAACAGAGCTTGGTATTCACTAGGGTTTCTCAACCTCAGTAAGACTGACCTAAGGGTCCAATAATTCTCTGTTGATGGCAGGGCGGGGGGCGGGGCAGGAGTTGCATTATATTTTGTGCAGTGGCATCTCTGCTTCTAGCCAGTGGGTGCCAATAGCACTCCTCTTTCCTCAGTTGTGGCAATCAAAATTGCATCCAGATATTCTCAAATACAGGAGATCAAACAAATCAATCCTAAAGGAAATCAACCCTGAATATTCATTTGAAGGACTGATGCTGAAGCTGAAGCTTCAATACTTTGGCCACATGATACAAAGAGCTGACTCATTGGAAAAGACCCTGATGCTGGGAAAGACTGAGGGCAAAAGGAGAAGGAGGCAGCAGAGGATGATATGGTTAGAGAGTATCACCGACCCAACGGACATGAATGTGAGCAAACTCTGGGAAATAGTGAAAGGCAAGGAAGCCCAGCGTGCTTCATTCCATGGGATTGCAAAGAGTTGGACATTACTGAGTGACTGAATAACAACAACATTCTCAAATACTCTTTGGAAGGAAAGGATAAAGACATTAGGCAAAATCGCCACCCCTGAGAACTACTGGCCAACACTAAAGAATCAATGGGCAGTAGCTTAATATTGGGATGATCTTTTCTGAGAATCAGCTAGCAGAATAGATGAGAAAACCACTTGAGGAAAAACATGTAGAGTGTTCTACAGTGAATTCCTTCAACTCCCATCATGATTACTGGGGATAATCTCAGACTTCAGTTTGAATGAGGGTCTCCCATTGACATGAAGAAACTTCTTTCCAGAGGAGGACAAAATCTCCTGAGAGGAAGGGAGATATGCCATAAACTGACTCCAGGTTATGTATTACATACCAGGATGTGTGGGAACCATCTCAGGCCCAGCTCCCAGAGAGCCAAGCCAATCTAAAACCAAAGGACACCAATATCAAGTATAAACACCCATATGCATATAGCTGTAGTTATAGATATATAGCTATATCACACACATAAGCCTCTGATACAGAAGCACAGAACTATAGTGAAGTCTATTGATTGAGGGAAAATTGAAAGTTACTTAACCCTTATCCATAAGAAGCAAAGTATGTGAATCAATAAAGCCTAAAACCAACTTGCCTCTCTTTGATTCCTATGACATATGACTTTCTCTAAAAATTCAAGTCCTAGATGCTTTCCTGATCCAGGCTACTTCAGGTTTGGAGTGGTTCTATCTTTTATGCAGTGAGAAAAATAACTTTCTACATTGAGTTCAGGCCACCGTATGAAAGGCTCTGTTCACATGTTATCTCATTTAGCAAACTACAGCCTGCCAATTTTAGCAATCACTTGATTGCCTCACTCTGTAGAAAAAGGAAATAAAAACCTGCATTTGTTATACATACATATCCACACACCCCCAGACAGATGCACTTAATACCATAGAAAACCACATAAACACAAAACTAACAACAGACAATTGCCCAAACATGTGTTCACACAACCCTCTCACACACTGATTCAAATATAAGTACCTGATGACATTCAAAGTCATAGACTGGATTTCCCAATAAGCAGAAAATTCATGTGCCAAGATACACCAGTAAAACAGGAGTCCTCAAAAAAAAATTTTTGTAAGGAATTCACTACTTAAAAATCATCAGAGTGAAATTAAAAGGAAAAATTAATTCTTCTTTACACTTCCATTACAATTTTTCATTGTTTTTATTTACTGTTACCTATGTTGGGTCAGCAGAGGTCAACACATTATTAATTTTTCAAGTCTTGAAAATCTTTTTTTCTTTTCTTTTTTTGGCAGTGTGGCGTGTGGGATCTTATTCCCTGACTTGGGATTGAATCCACGTCCCCGCAATGATAGTGCAGTCTTAACCAGTGGACCACCAAGGAAGACCCTTGAAAATCTTTACTGAGCCCTGAGGCACATCCAAATATTCACATCCAAACTGTAAAACATGGATACTCAGGCCTGTTTTTATATGTACTCTTAAGCATGACTCTGGATGATGGGAAGGCTCTGTTCCAGCAGTCAGAGACCTGTTTTCCACCTTTACCTTCTACTTAACCATTGATACTTTGTTCAGGTCTCAGTATCCCAATGTAAAAAAATACTCTAAATGGTGGGATTAGCATGATTTCCTACGTTCGATTTAGCTTTGACTGTGTGTGAACCCCACCTCTTATCCAAGGTCACCCTCAGCTGGGGGCCACAGAGTCAGAACTGGAGGTGATTCCTTCTCCTGGTTCAAGGCCTTTCCCACAAAGTTGTCTCCCCACACAGATGCCCCTTCCTGCTCTCTCTTCCCGCAGCTCCCCAGCTCCTCATTACTATGCATCTCTTCTCTCATCTCCTGTGCAGCCAACCCACAGTCCTCTCCCCACCTCCCACGGCTCGTGCGGCAGGTAGCACAGGAAAAGATAGCAATGGGGAAAGACAGCCAGGCACATTGAAGGGGTTACTTTGCCCGGGGACCCCTTTATCTGAAGTTGTCCTCAAAAGCGGAAATGAGTTGATTTGCATTTTCCCACTGAAGCATGCAGAGTAGCTGAGGAGTGTTTCTCGTTACCAAGTACCGTCTTCTCTGGTTTGCCCTGAGGCCTTCTCTGGGGCTGGAGCAACTCTGAAAACACCTGTATGCTGCCCATTTAAATACATGCTTCAGACAAATCTTTTTGGAGGTTTCAAAAGGGAAAGAGTAATGCTTTCCCTCCCCAGCATACATTATCCTTCCTGTGAATGCTGAAGGCAGAAATTAACTCTCTCCAGACTGGTTTATTTCTAGTCTGTGTAGCCATGCAATGCCTGCATTCCATGTTCTAGGACTGGCAGTTGACAGCTTTCTCATTCATTTGTTCATTCATTCATTCAGCAAGCAAGCACTTACTGAGCATTGGCTCTGTGCAAAAGCCCTATGATGACAGCATGTCACCTACAGAGATAACTTTGACGTGATTCTTGTCCTCAAACTGCTCCCAGCTGATCTGAGATCTTACTTGGGGACCTCATTGCATCTCAGAAATTGGCTTGGACAACATTATGGCTTGTTGCAACCCACACTTTTCCCCAAGACTTCTGCAAATTCCTGGCCTTCCTTCTCTTCTGTGCACCTGAGCCTGCTGCCATGACTGGGCACAAGCACCTCCTGACTTTGGTAACTTAGTGGAAGAACTGAGGGGAGTGGAAGGGAGTGTCATCATGCACCACGTGGTCTTCTGTCACCTTGGGGGCCCTTCTGCCTCATTCTCCATGGGCTGCCAAAGTCAGGGCTCTCCAAAGGGTGACCTGTCTCACTGTGTGCATTCCTCAGTGAAGGGTGAGCTCATCCTGCTTTTCTCAGTGTGTACATCCCACAGACGTCTTCCCTCCTTGATATTCTCAAAATGTACAGAATAAAGTTTTCCCTCTCCTTTTATTCCAATATTTAAAGTAGTAATCTTTGGCTAGCAAAGAGATCAAACCAGTCAATCCTAAAGGAAATCAACCCTGAATATTCACTGGAAGGACTGATGCTGAAGCTGAAGCTCCAATACATTGGCCACTTGATGCAAAGAGTTGACTCATTGGAAAAAGACCCTGATGCTGGGAAAGGTTGAGGGCAGCAGGAGAAGGGGACGAAAGAGGATGAGATGGTTGGATAGCATCACCAACTCAATGGACATGCATTTGAGCAAACTCCAGGAGATAGTGAAGAACAGGGAAGCCTGGTGTGCTGCAGTCCATGGGGTCCCAAAGAGTCAGACACAACTTAGTGACTGAACAACAAAGTAGGAAAGTGAGGGAAGTCGAAAGAGTATGCCTGGCCCCAGGCAGGCAATTAATAAATATAATGGGTGGACATACTTGAAGGAGAGGGTTGGAAAAGGTCTGTGGGTGTTCAGGGCAGGAAAAGATGGCTCTCATAAAGAATTCAAAGAAGAAAGGCTTTTCTGCCTAAGCAGGTGTTGGCACATGAGGCACCCATCTCTCCTGTTACCTAGTCATTTCTGAACCCTGTGTATATATATGCTTATTCTCTTCTCTTGTTTTGGGACAACTCTTCATGAAAAACAAGGAAATGAAGGGGATTTTGAAGGGCTGAACATAGGTCTCAGGAATCATACATTCCTAAAAGGTCCAAGCAAAAAGAAGTTTTAGAGCTCATCTACCCAGTTCCTCTGGTTCATAAAGGAGTAAACAGACCTATCCAAGGTTGTGCACTATGTTAATGGACCATAATGCACTCAACCCTCTTTTTTCTGTGAGAGAGAAAGCCAGACCTCTGATATACTTTATCTGATCTGTGGAGAGGTTTTTATTTTTTATTTTTTTCACTTCTCAAGTTGAATGAATGATGAATGTTTTAAAACCAAGAAATTTCACATAATCATCCAGAAAAAAAGTCAATGGTCTGCCAACACTGGGCTCACATTCCTGACCAGCAGCAGCGGCTGGAGCTGGGTGGCTATGGTTCCCTGTTTACACAGTTGCCTTCACTCCCAGTTGTCTCACACTCAGCTGGGTCCCTGCATCACCATCATGGTCGTGTAGGCTTTGAAACTGGTAAGCCCTGCTCTAAGGCAAGCTTCCTGCTCTGACCAAGAAAAAACTTTCAGCCTAACTAGAGAAGTTCTATATGTGATGTGATTCTAGAAGAACCAAGAAATTCAGTAATTCCTCTCCTCACCAAAAACTAATAAATTGTAGGCAAATAGACCTTTCCCTTTGTCTGGTACTGCCAGGAACTCCACTGTAGACTGGATTAAGTATTGTGATCCTCTACATTTTGGATTTGAAAGAGAAATGATGAAGAAAGAAGTGGCCCCTAGTACACATCTCATCTATTTTAATATTTTGGCTGGGGGCCATTCCCAACTATTAAGAACTCTCAGTCCCATTGTATTGTGTGCACACACACACGCACACACACAAACACACACCACATACACACACCCACACAATACACACCATGACACAGTGTCCTTGCTAGTTTTCTCTCTCTCACTCTCGAAATCAGTCACATATCCAAACTTGCTGAAATCTGATTCAATCAAAAACACAAACATTTCCCTTTAAAAAAGAAAACAATTTTCATAAAATAAAAATAGAGCAAATAGACCTCTTCGAAGATGCAAATGTGACGGTTTCCTCTAGAGAATCAGGGAGAGCATGAACCAAAGGAACAGACCCTGGAAGTAGAGGATTCTGCCTTGTCTTTATGTGAGGGTGACAACTTTGAGAGGCAGAAGGTATATGAACATGTACACTTTCTGTATATGGACAGAAAGAAAGGGAGAAAAGCTGTCATTTTAGCAAGAGCTATTTCATTGTGACACTGTGCTAACAGTTGGATAAATAACAAAATACTAAGCCAGACTTTAGCAGATCTTCTTCCTTTCTCTTGTTTCCATTGTGAGCTCTGGGAAATGGAGAGAAAAGGTAATGAAGCATATTTCTTCCTAAGCGGCATGTAGCTGGCCTCTATGTGGATCCTGTTTTCTGGCATCATTTTAATTAGGAAAGGCAAGAATATTATCGACGCTCCCCCACTGCCCTTCCCGGTGTCTAAGTGAGGGTTTCGCAGAGAACTGGCAACCAACACAATTTTGACAAAGTGAACTCCTTTCTCTTAGAAGCATTCCTCCAATCCCCAGATAATACCCCTCATTCCTCCCACATTAACTAACACACACAACTTTCTTCCTCCCACCCTCCTCCAGCCCACACTTCTTCTCTCTGAAACGTATAACATAATTGTGAAGGCTAATTATCAAATAATGCTTAAGCCTTTGGGAGCAAGATAGGGGGTTCTAGAAATGTTTTTGAAAGTCCCAAGGCTGCAATAGAAACGTGATTAACTGAAACAAAAATGCCTGGTGAAAAGTTTCAAACTAAAGTCAGTTAAAAAAAAAAAATTTAATACATACGTATGTGTATTACACATATGTATAGTAATATTGTAATATATAATATATATTGTAGCATATATATAATGTGCATATATATGTGTATGTATGTATATATATATATTAATTTTTTAATTCTAACTAAATTCTTTAACATTCTAGCACAGGTCCCTTAAAGAGAGACATAACTAGAAACTGATCCATTCTTCTCCTAATACTGGGCTATCCACCATGTGTTTGTGTCTACTTGCTACCTCCCCTGAGAGAAGACCCTCAGCTGGCTCTAGCAGGAAGTAGGAGCTGCCTTTAGTCAAATGGGAGGGGAGAAAAATTCTGGACAATATAATTCTCATGTTGGCCCAAACTTGAGCAGATAGGACCTAACATAGTCTTTATCATGCGGCACCCATGAACACTACATTTTATGAAGTACTGTACTGCATGCTATTGCAATGAGCAGAGCTGGGTGGTCCAGGAGGTTGGGAGAAGACAACTGGACCTCCTGCCTCTCTTGTCTCCTCCACTCCAAGCATGGGCATAGGTTTTATATCGGCATCCTCAGACAAAAAGAAACAGTGGGTGTGGATACATGTGTATGGGGGCCAAGGCCTCAGCTGTGATGTGTAGAGAAGTTAAAAATAGCACCCAGCTGGACAGATTTCAACTGTCCTGGGACCCTGAGCAGTAACAGAGCCAAAGGGGCAGGAGGTGGAAGAGGAGGAAAGTCTGAATAATAACTATGTATGGTCTATCATGCAAACAGCTGTCAAAAGAAGGTGCCTCACTCTTTCTTCAGTAGAAACCATGACCAGGATGCTGATTCTATGCACAACAAGCTCTCCAATGGGAAAGAGAGCCCATGCATGAACCCTGGGTCAGAAAAGCAAGAAAAATTCATTCTGAGAAACAACTTGCAAATGAGCATTCCATGAGGATCAGCTCCTGATTCAACAATGGAGGAGGGGCTATCCATGAGGTCCAGGGACTCACTTTCTAATTGAAGAGCAAGTCCTACTGGTTGTCTTTACCTCATGCCCAATGGAGACTTCCTGCCTTGTTCAAGGGACTCAGGCATGAATGGCAATTCTGGGTAAGAGACAGTCAGAATGTGTGAGCGATAGTTTCCCCTAGATTACTGGGCTGAAGCCTGGCTTGGAGAATTTTGAGCATTACTTTACTAGCATGTGAGATGAGTACGATTGTGCAGTAGTTTGAGCATTCTTTGGCATTGCCTTTCTTTGGATTTGGAATGAAAACTGACATTTTTCAGTCCTGTGGCCACTGCTGAGTTTTCCAAATTTGCAGGCATATTGAGTATAGCACCTTCACAGCATCATCTTTCAGGATATGAAATAGCTCAACTGGAATTCCATCACCTCCACTTGTTCATAGTGATGCTTCTAAGGCCCACTTGACTTCACATTCCAGGATGTCTGGCTCTAAGTGAGTGATCACACCATCGTGATTATCTTGGTCGTGAAGATCTTTTTTGTACAGTTCTTCTGTGTATCCTTGCCACCTCTTCTTAATATCTTCTGCTTATGTTAGGTCCATACCATTTCTGTCCTTTATTGAGCCCATCTTTGCATGAATTGTTCCCTTGGTATCTCTAATTTTCCTGAAGAGATCTCTAATCTTTCCCATTCTGTTGTTTTCCTCTATTTCTTTGCACTGATCGCTGAGGAAGCCTTTCTTATCTCTTCTTGCTATTCTTTGGAACTCTGCAATCAGATGCTTATATCTTTCCTTTTCTCCTTTGCTTTTCGCTTCTCTTCTTTTCACAGCTATTTGTAAGGCCTCCCCAGAAAGTGAAGAGGAACTAAAAAGCCTCTTGATGAAAATGAAAGAAGAGAGTGAAAAAGTTGGCTTAAAGCTCAACATTCAGAAAACAAAGATCATGGCATCTGGTCCCATCACTTCATGGGAAATAGATGGGGAAACTGTGAAAACAGTGTCAGACTTTATTTTTTGGGGCTCCAAAATCACTGCAGACGGTGACTGCAGCCATGAAATTAAAAGACATTTACTCCTTGGAAGGAGAGCTATGACCAACCTAGATAGCATATTGAAAAGCAGAGACATTACTTTGCCAACAAAGGTCCGTCTAGTCAAGGTTTTGGTTTTTCAAGTGGTCATGTATGGCTGTGAGAGTTGGACTGTGAAGAAAGCTGAGAGCCAAAGAATTGATTCTTTCAACTGTGGTGTTGGAGAAGACTCTTGAGAGTCCGTTGGACTGCAAGAAGATCCAACCAGTCCATTCTAAAGAAGATCAGTCCTGGGTGTTCTTTGTAAGGAATGATGCTAAAGCTGAAACTCCAGTACTTTGGCCACGTCATGCGAAGAGTTGACTCATTGGAAAAGACTCTGATGCTGGGAGGAACTGTGGGCAGGAGGAGAAGGGGACGACAGAGGATGAGATGGCTGGATGGCATCACGGACTTGATGGATGTGAGTTTGAGTGAACTCCGGGAGATGGTGATGGACAGGGAGGCCTGGCGTGCTGCAATTCATGGGGTCGCAAAGAGTCAGACACGACTGAATGACTGAACTGAACTGAGATTACTGGGCAAGGCCTGACTCAGCTATAATTGGGACTAATGACACCTCAATGTGCACACTTTTCTATGATGTGATGTCATGCCATCCAAATTAGACAGTTACTACTAGGGTGTATGCAGTATTCCATATTCCTTACAGCCATGGAAAATTCAGGACATATGTTCTCAGTTCAGTTTTCCTTTCGGTACAGGAAAGTAGGCTAGGGAGATTCTTATTATTAGTTAGTAAGAAGAATTGATGCTTTTGAACTGTGGTGTTGGAGAAGATTCTTGAGAGTCCCTTGGACTGCAAGGAGATTCAACCAGTCCATTCTGAAGGAGATCAGCCCTGGGATTTCTTTGGAAGGAATGATGCTAAAGCCTAAACTCCAGTAGTTTGGCCACCTCATGTGAAGAGTTGACTCATTGGAAAAGACTCTGATGCTGGGAGGGATTGGGGGCAGGAGGAGAAGGGGACGACAGAGGATGAGATGGCTGGATGGCATCACTGACTTGATGGACGTGAGTCTGAGTGAACTCCGGGAGATGGTGATGGACAGGGAGGCCTGGCATGCTGCGATTCATGGGGTTGCAAAGAGTTGGACACGACTGAGCGACTGAACTGAACTGAAGCATAAATGTAAACTAAAAAATTCAAACATTGATGCTGAAGCTCCTATACTTTGGCCACCTGCTGCAAAGAGCTGACTCACTGGAAAAGACCCTGATGCTGAGAAAGACTGAGTGCAGGAGAAGAAGGAGATGATAGAGAATAAGATGGTTGGATCGCATCACCGACTCAATGGACATCAGCTTGAACAAACTCTGGGAGATAGTGAAGGACAGGGAATCATGGCATGTTGCAGTCTGTGGGGTTGCAAAGAGTTGGACTTGACTTAGCAACTGAACAGCAACAAAACATTAGTCCTCAAAGAAATTGCAGGCTTCCAGGAGACTATTCTGAGCTACAGTCTCATCATCAACCTGTAAATAAGTTTACTTTTCTCTGTTATTAAGAATTCTTTTGTGCAAAAACCTTACCGATATGGTATGTTAGATTGTGGCTCCCTCCAAGATATCCATGTTTTAATCCCCAGGTCCTTCCTATGAATCTTACCTTAACGGCAAAAGGGATTTTGCCAGTGTGATTAGTGAAGGATCTTGAGATGGAGAGATTATCCTGTGTTATCTAGGTGGGCCTTCATGTAATCAAATGTGTACTTATAAGAGGAATGCAGAGTGAGACTTGGCTACATGATGATGGAGACAGAGACTGGAGTCATAGGAGTTGAAGATGGAAGAAAGGGCCATAAGCAAAGAAATACTGATGCCTAGATGCTAAAAAGGGCAAGGAGACAAGTTATCTGCCCCCAGAGTTTCAGAAGAAAACCTGCCAACATGTGATTTTAACCCATTTTGGACTTCAGATCTCTAGAGCTGTAAGATAACAAATTTGTATTGTTTCAAGACTGAACTGAACTGAACTGAAGCCACTAGCTTTATATATAATTAGTTCATTCCAGCAGCAACAGAAAACTAATATAAAAGTCCAAGTTAGGTGGATCAGCAACTTCACACTATTATAGTGAATGATGTTACTTCAAACCAGAGAACATAGGATGTTGAGGGATATTTATTGTATCCCTTCTCCATTAGAAGCTATTATATTAAGCCACAAAATATGTTCAGTTCAGACTGGTTTCCATGCATTTGTTCCTGCCTTGAGAGCTACCCTCATCTATCCTACTTTAGATTCTATTGTGAAACAATTAAATGAAATCTCCTTAAACTTATGTTTTTGATGGATGTGAGGTTTTTGGTTCCAAATTGTTATTTAGTCACTAAGTCATGTCTTGACTCTTTTTGCAACCTCATGGACTACAGCCCACCAGGCTCCTCTGTCCATGGGATTTCCCAAGTAAGAATACTGGAGTGGGTTGTCATTTCCTTCTCAAAGGGATCTTCCCCACCCAGGGATTGAACCCAAATCTCTTGCATTGGCAGGCGAGTTCTTTACCACTCAGCCACCAGGGATTCTACCTTTGGTTCCAGATCAGTTCAGTTCAGTCACTCAGTCATGTCCAACTTTGTGACCCCATGGACTGCAACACACCAGGCTTCCAAATAGGCTTTAATAATCAGAAAAGGCAACGAAAGATTTATAATCCTACAAAGGTAGTAAGGTCTTAGCTCCAGTGCCAGGCTCAGATTTTTAGACTGTATAATACAAGAAGTCTCAGGGTACCAAACCGTCATTTCTACCAGCCTGCAGTTGTACTGTAAATGTATATGGTTCATTGAAGACTATGATTCAATTTCTCCAATTCCTGCAATAAAATGAAAACATAATTTTTAAATAGTCAGTCATTACCCCAAATCATAAATCAGCTTTTAAATAGACACATACTTGCCCAGACATCTTATGAATTATCACACAAACCAAACAATTGAAACTTACATTTAAAAGAGTTAACTGGAAGATAGGCAAAGAGGATCCAATGCTCAACTAATAGGAGACTTCAAAGAAGAAAGCAAATAAAAGTAGGAATCACAAGAGAACAGTAACCAAAAAAACCCAAGAACTATAATTCAGCAAAGTTTTCCCAACATAAAAAATTATTTGAACTATATATTGAAAGAACATAGCTTATATTTGAGAACACTGACCCAGCATGACCACAATCAAGACACAGTCCAGAAAAATTATTGCATTTAAAAGAAAAAAAAAAAAAATCTGGGTATCTAGGCAAAAAGAACATATAAAAGAAATCAAATTAAATTATCTTCTGATTTTTTTTTGACAGCAAAGCTTTTTGCCAGAAGAAATTACAGTAAGGTATTTAAGATATTCAAGGAGAGAAAATGTGAACTAAGGATATTTTATCCAGGAAATCACAAACTGCTAATGACATGCAAAGATTCAGAGAATATTATTCCCATGAGTCCTTCCTAAGGAGTCTACTAAAGAACAAGTTTCAGACAGGTATTGCTGGTGAATATTAGATATATAGTTTCTTGTAGCTAAAAGACTAAATGAGGGTTAAAAGGTAGAGTTTCCAGTATGTAATGGCTATATGATTTAAAATGCAAATATATGACTATTTAAAAAAAAGGGGAAATGATTAGCATATGCAAAGAAATGTTTTATCTGCTTTCAGTAATAATAATGTCAGTGATAGTACAGCGATTATTATTCCGAGAATGTTGTATATGTGAAGTAGAAGAAAGCAAATCCTAGTAATGGAATATTTCTAATTCTACTATCCCTTGCACCTTCAAAAATTTTCTGGTGAAAGAAAGGAGTTACTAAGGCAATGTTAAGTAAACATCCTATAGATTTAAATCTGAATTAGAAATATCAGTATGAACTCAAGGTATTTGTTTATTCCAGTTTTTTCCATTAAAAGGATTTAGAAACAAAAATTAACCTGATAGCTGTAAGCATCTCCAGCACTCAGATTTGACTTTCAAGTGACATATCCCATTGAGCGAAACCAGGATTTCTTGGACAAATGGCTAATTTCAGGTCTGCAGCAGGAAGTATCCATGAGTTTGGAACATCTTAACATGAAGTTAGAAGGAAGTTGTAAAAAACCTCCAAGATCATGTCAAAAGAATTCAGGAAGCACCTTGAAGAATTTTCCACTGCCAAAGATTTGAGCTATGTAGAAGATTGAAGCTCATCAAATACGTATAAACCCATGAATGAATTAATGACATGCATTTAAAAAATAATAATTGGTTAACTTCAGACAAAACAATGATCCGGTTGTGATCTTGAAAACTAGGCAAATAAAAGGGTAATCAAACCTTGTCCTACCTATCCTATATGAATTGTAGTATGGTGTGACAAAGCAGCAGATGAGAGATATTATCCCTTTATATTTTTAAAATGTACCCCAAGTAACAAATAAAAATATACTATAGAATTAAATTATTACTATTTTTCAATTCCCAATGAAGTAATGAATGTCAACATTGAGCATCTGCTTTAATTAATATCAAAAAAGAGCATAAACCACACACAAGACATAACATCACCTATAACTTTATTAAAGAGATCAAATCTGTGTCAGATCAAGCCTCTCGGTTTAGCTTCCAATCTGCAGGAAATACAAAAGATAGAGGAAACACACTGAAACGCATCATGAGTGAAAGTGAAGTCGTGTCCGACTCTTTGCAACCCAGTGGATGGTAGCCTACCTGGCTCCTCCATCCATGGGATTTTCTAGGCAAGAGTACTGGAGTGGGTTGCCATTTCCTTTTCCAGGGGACCTTCCTGACCGAGGGATGGAACCTGGGTCTCCCAGATTGCAGGCAGATGCTTTACTCTCTGAGCCACCAGGGAAGATTCATGAGTGAGCAGTCAGCAAATCTGACTGTATGAAACTTAACAAGCCAAATGGCCCAGACTTGTCTACGAATAAATTGTAAGAAAGGGAAAGAGATAGAGGGGAAAATCATAGATTAAAAAGACCTAAAAGCTATATCAAGTTTAAAAACATAAGGGCAAGAATAAACTACAGTTCAGGGGTGCACACTTGAATGATATAACCACAAATAAATGCAAAGACATGATTACTATAAAAGTTAGGATAGTGGTTACTTCTGGAGGTAAGGAGAAATTGTGTTAAGATGAGGTACATGGAGAAGTTACAGGGGTGGCTGGTGATTCTATTTCCTGATTTGAGTGATAGTTATAAGGGTACTCACTGTATAATAATTTATTAAGTCTTATATTTGTTTTTGTTTTTTTTTCTATCAGTTCAGTTCAGTTCAGTCACTCAGTCGTGTCCAACTCTTTGCGACCCCATGAATTGCAGCATTTCAGGCCTCCCTGTCTATCACCAACTCCCGGAGTTCACTCAAACTCACATCCATCGAGTCAGTGATGGTATCCAGCCATCTCATCCTCTGTCGTCCCCTTCTCCTCCTGCCCCCAATCCCTCCCAGCATCAGAGTATTTTCCAATGAGTCAACTCTTTGCATGAGGTGGCCAAAGTACTGGAGTCTCAGCTTTAGCATCATTCCTTCCAAAGAATACCCAGGACTGATCTCCTTTAGAATGGACTGCTTGGATCTCCTTGCAGTCCAAGGGACTCTCAAGAGTCTTCTCCAACACCACAGTTCAAAAGAATAAATTCTTCCGCGCTCAGCTTTCTTCACAGTCCAACTCTCACATCCATACATGACTACTGGAAAAACCATAGCCTTGACTAGATGGACCTTTGTTGGCAAAGTAATGTCTCTGCTTTTCAATATGCTATCTAGGTTGGTCATAACTTTCCTTCCAAGGAGTAAATGTCTTTTAATTTCATGGCTGCAGTCCCCATCTGCAGTGATTTTGGAGCCCAAAAAAATAAAGTCTGACACTGTTTCCACTGTTTCCCCATCTATTTCCCATGAAGTGATGGGACCAGATGCCATGATCTTCGTTTTCTGAATGTTGAGCTTTAAGCCAACTTTTTCACTCTCCTCTTTCACTCTCATCAAGAGGCTTTTTAGTTCCTCTTCACTTTCTGCCATAAGGGTGGTGTCATCTGCATATCTGAGGTGATTGATATTTCTCCCAGCAATCTTGTTTCCAGCTTGTGATTCTTGCAGCCTAGCATTTCTCATGATGTACTCTGCATATAAGTTAAATAAGAAGGGTGACAATATACAGCCTTGACGTACTTCTTTTCCTATTTGGAACCAGTCTGTTGTCCCATGTCCAGTTCTAACTGTTGCTTCCTGACCATATATAGGTTTCTCAAGAGGCAGGTCAGGTGGTCTGGTATTCCCATCTCTTTCAGAATTTTCCATAGTTTATTGTGATCCACACAGTCAAAGGCTTTGGCATAGTCAATAAAGCAGAAATAGATGTTTTTCTGGAACTCTGTTGCTTTTTTGATGATCCAGGAGATGTTGGCAATTTGATCTCTGGTTCCTCTGCCTTTTCTAAAACCAGCTTGAACATCTGGAAGTTCACAGTTTACATATTGCTGAAGCCTGGCTTGGAGAATTTTGAGCATACTTTACTAGCGTGTGAGATGAGTACAGTTGTGCAGTAGTTTGAGCATTCTTTGGCATTGCCTTTCTTTGGGATTGGAATGAAAACTGACCTTTTCCAGTCTTGTGGCCACTGCTGAGTTTTCCAAATTTGCTGGCATGTTGAGTATAGCACTTTCACAGCATCATCTTTTAGGATTTGAAAGAGCTCCACTGGAATTCCATCACCTCCACTAGCTTTGTTCATAGTGATGCTTCTAAGGCCCACTTGACTTCACATTCCAGGATGTCTGGCTCTAGGTGAGCGACCACACCATCGTGATTATCTTGGTCATGAAAATCTTCTTTTGTACAGTTCTTCTGTTTATTCTTGCCACCTCTTCTTAATATCTTCTGCTTCTATTACGTCCATACCATTTCTGTCCTCTATCGAGCCCATCTTTGCATGAAATGTTCCCTTGGTATCTCTAATTTTCCTGAAGAGATCTCTAGTCTTTCCCATTCTGTTGTTTTCCTCTATTTCTTTGCATTGATCGCTGAGGAAGCCTTTCTTATCTCTCCTTACTATTCTTTGGAACTCTGCATTCAGATGCTTATATCTTTCCTTTTCTCCTTTGCTTTTCACTTCTCTTCTTTTCACAGCTATTTGTAAGGCCTCCCCAGACAGTCATTTTGCTTTTTTGCATTTCTTTTCCATGGGGATGGTCTTGATTCCTGTCTCCTGTACAATGTCACGAACCTCAGTCCATAGTTCATCAGGCATTCTATCTATCAGATCTAGTCCCTTCAATCTATTTCTCACTTCCACTGTATAATCATAAGGGATTTGATTTAGGTCATACCTGAGTGGTCTAGTGGTTTTCCCTACTTTCTTCAATTTAAGTCTGAATTTGGCAATAAGGAGTTCATGATCTGAGCCACAGTCAGCTCCTGGTCTTGTTTTTGCTGACTGTACAGAACTTCTCCATCTTTGGCTGCAAACAATATAATCAATCTGATTTTGGTGTTGACCATTTGGTGATGTCCATGTGTAGAGTCATCTCTTGTGTTGTTGAAAAAGGATGTTTGCTATGACCAGTGTGTTCTCTTTGCAAAACTCTATTAGCCTTTGCCTTGCTTCATTCCGTATTCCAAGGCCAAATATGCCTGTTACTCCAGGTGTTTCTTGACTTCCTACTTTTGCATTCCAGTCCCCTATAATGAAAAGGACATCTTTGTTGGATGTTAGTTCTAAAAGGTCTTGTAGGTCTTCATAGAACCATTCAACTTCAGCTTCTTCAGCGTTACTGGTTGGGGCATAGACTTGGATTACTGTGATATTGAATGGTTTGCCTTGGAAACGAACAGAGATCATTCTGTCATTTTTGAGATTGCATCCAAGTACTGCATTTCGGACTGTTTTGTTGACCATGATGGCTACTCCATTTCTTCTAAGGGATTCCTGCCCACAGTAGTAGATATAATGGTCATGTGAGTTAAATTCACCCATTCCAGTCCATTTTAGTTCGCTGATTCCTAGAATGTCGACATTCACTCTTGCCATCTCCTGTTTGACCATTTCCAATTTGCCTTGATTCATGGACCTGACATTCCAGGTTCCTATGCAATGTTCCTCTTTACAGCATCAAACCTTGCTTCTATCACCAGTCACATCCACAGCTGGGTATTGTTTTTGCTTTGGCTCCATCCCTTAATTCTTTCTGGAGTTATTTCTCCACTGATCTCCAGTAGCGTATTGGGCACTTACCGACCTGGGGAGTTCCTCTTTCAGTATCCTATCATTTTGCCTTTTCATACTGTTCGTGGGGTTCTCAAGGCAAGAATACTGAAGTGGTTTGCCATTCCCTTCTCCAGTGGACCACATTCTGTCAGACCTCTCCACCATGACCCACCCGTCTTGGGTGGCCCCACATGGCATGGCTTAGTTTCACTGAGTTAGACAAGGCTGTGGTCCATGCGATTAGATTGACTAGTTTTCTGTGATTATGGTTTCAGTGTGTCTGCCCTTGATGCCCTCTTGCAACACCTACCATCTTACTTGGGTTTCTCTTACCTTGTACATGGGGTATCTCTTCAGGCTGCTCCAGCAAAGTACAGCCACTGCTCCTTACCTTGGACGAGGGCTATCTCCTCACCACTGCCCTTCCTGACCTTGAACGTGGAGTAGCTCCTCTTGGCCCTCCTGCGCCCACACAGCCACCGCTCCTTGGACGGGGGGTTGCTCCTCCCAGCTGCTGCCCCTGACCTCGGGCCTGCGGTAGCTCCTCCCAGCCACCACCTATATCTGTGCTTAATTTTACAATAAAAATATTTTTTAAAAGAGTTAATTGCTATGGTTTTGTTCTCTATGTTAATTATTTGGTCTTAATAAATAAGAAACTCTCCCCAAAGCAAGGGCTTCTTGGGTATCTCCAGGACTAAAACATAATAACTAGTGTTCAGCCATGAACACTGAATTTAGCACATGGCACAGTGATAAAGAATCTGTCTGCCAATTCAGGAGACTCAAGACACATGGGTTCAATCTCTGGGTCAGGAAAATCCTTTGGAGTAAAACAATGGCAACTTGCTATAGTATTCTTTCTTGCCTGGAGAATTCCATGGACCAAGGAGTGTGGAGGGCTACAGTCCATGGGGTCACAGAGAGTTGGACATAACTGAGCACACACACACAGAGCTCATTAAATTCCTGCTGCATGAATCTATGAATTAGTGAGTCTATAGATAATACAAACCCTCCATACTTTACAATGTTCTGTACCTTTCTACTAGATGGCCCTCCAGGCTAGGAAAGTCTTCAGGAGCTCTCTATTGCAGGTAGGAAACGCTTATACTTCTCAGCTTCACATTCCAGCCTCTTTTCCAGAAACTAGTTCCAATCAATCTTTCCAATCTTACCACAGTTACTAACTCAAATGCTCCAGTCTAGCCAAACAGGTCTACTTTCTGGATTCTAGCTCCTATTTTTCCCGTTTCCCGACCCTCAGGCCTTCTCTCATAGCTTTCACCTTTCTCTGTACTTGCATAAATTCTACTCATCTTCGAGCCACTTACGGGGTGGCTCTATTCCCATGTCTTCTCTAAAGTCAGTTCTTATTACTCCTCCCTATTTTGCTTTCTCTTTCTTTTGCTCTTTAACTACACCTATTATATCATCACTACTAGACCCCTAGTCCTTGCTTGCACTGTTGTGAGAAAACATTTTTCCTTTATTTGCTTGGGGTCTGCAAATATCTTCTTTATCTCGTAAGTCTAGAACAGTGGCTGATGCTTTTAAAAGTTGTTGTAGACAGCCTACCACCACATTGTACACATAAAATGCTCCCAACCACTATTTGTCATTTGGCCAGTTAGGAGGGTAGGTGGATGAAATGTATGGATAAATAGAAGAATGAGTCAAATTATCATAAATTTGAGAGCATTCAATGGCTACTGACAGACAAAAGATATGCAAGTTTATAGTCAATAAGGGCAGAAAAACAAGGGTCTATCTGACCCTGAAAAAGATTCTGGTCAGAGGATCTCTGGTCAACTATGGACAGTTAAAGATGTGGAGCATCTGGAGAATGAGATGCTGAAATGAAAAAAGAGGACATTGAGAAGGACTGAAGGAAATTACAGATAAACTCCCTTTCATTCACAGCTTTGTCCACATCTGGATCTATCAGTGATGAATCATACATTCAAATACTGAAATTTCAAGCAAAAATTTCAAAAATCCCATTCTATACTTTTTTTTTAATCTCTGTGCAAAAATCACTTATGGCAAGTTTGGGACTGGGCAGGACTATGAATTGTGTTGGCTGAGAGCTTTTTTGGTCTTAAAATCTAGGTATGAGCAATTACTGTGAAAAATCAGAAGCCCAACTCTTCGGTTACAAGGTGACACGTGCATAAAGAAGGAAAGAGAAAGTCCCTGAAATGTGTCAGCTATCCCAGAGAACTCTGAGCTGAAAGAAATCCCTGTTCTGGTCAGAACACCAGGCTAGTGAGTAGCCTGGTGCCCAAGACCTACTTCTTCTGGTTCCCTCCTTCCAACTAACCACAGGCCTGCCTTCCTTTTAAAGGAATGGTTCCAGGGAGAAATCTTCAAGGACTAGATCGATTGGAAAGAATAAATGAATGGGAGTCTGTGAGCTGAAATGTCAGCAGATATAAATAAACAGAATTTGAGGTGAAAAGAATGGGAACCTCCAGAATCTACAAACTCCTTTCCCCTCATGCTCAGGCATTTTCCCTCCAAGATAGCCTGGAAACAAGAGAAAGGCTGTCCGTGGATTGGATACCTCCTGTGTCATGAGAACTGCTTTTAACTGCTTCCATATGTGTAATTTTAATATCTAACCCTACCCCTCAACTTGCAAGGAAAGGATTATCTTCCCTATTTTACTGATAATGAAAACAAAGATTCAAAGAGATTAAGACTTGACCAAGGCCACACACCTAGTAAGTGTCAAAACCAGGATTCAAACTCATGTTTCTTTTTCATCCAAAGCCCTGCCCACTACATCTCTAGCAGAAACAGAATCTTAGCATGTTTTAGCTGAGGGATGACCTCACTGTCATGCCTGTCTCACAGATGAAGAACGTGAAGCTATTAAGGAGAAGCAACTTGCCTGATGACCTTCAATAACCCAGGCTTTCTCGTTTCCAGATTGCTAAGTCACGTCAGTCACGTCCGACTCTGTGTGACCCCATAAATGGCAGCCCACCAGGCTGCCCAGTCCCTGGGATTCTTCAGGCAAGAACACTGGAGTGGTTTGCCATTTCCTTCTCCAATGCATGAAAGCAAAAAGTGAAAGCAAAGTCACTCAGTCGTGTCCGACTTAGCGACCCCATGGACTGCAGCCTACCAGGGTCCTCCTTCCATGGGATTTTCCAGGCAAGAGTATTAGAGTGGGTTGCCATTGCCTTCTCTAAGTTTCCAGAAAGGAACTCGCAATCACTTGTACCCACCAGGGTCCTACAAGAATGGCAGACTCAAGTAGCATAATGAAGG
Organism: Budorcas taxicolor; assembly: GCF_023091745.1. Taxonomy (NCBI): domain Eukaryota; kingdom Metazoa; phylum Chordata; class Mammalia; order Artiodactyla; family Bovidae; genus Budorcas; species Budorcas taxicolor. Next base: position 69,164,736 of record NC_068916.1, on the reverse strand, counting down.
GATAGTTAAATGCAAGGGCACATTTAAAGGAAGTTAACAAAGGCTGGTGAGACATTCCAGGTGTAGAAGCTGCATGGGGGCCAGGACCAACCCCTATGCTGAAAGGGTTAGGTTAAGGCCCCGAACCCAGAGAAACCTGTAGCTGAGGTGGAAGCTATAGTTGTAGAGGGCTCTGAACTTCAGTAGAGAAAGCCCCTGCCCGCCTGTAGCATGCCCTGTCTCTTCTCCAACCTGCTGGTGCCTTTCATAAGCTGAACCATACAGAAAGCCAGAAAATGAGAAATTCCCAGGATGTGGCTTCCAAGGGTCAAAGCAAGACACAGAAGGGAGGATAATGGACATAGACGGGGAATGAAGACTTCTGAACACACTGCTACATAAGGATGAAAGTGAAAGTCACTCAGTTGTGTCTGACTCTGCAACCCCATGGACTATACCATCCATGGAATTCTCCAGGCCAGAATACTGGAGTGGGTAGCCTTTCCCTTCTCCAGGGGATCTTCCCAACCCAGGAATTGAACCAGGGTCTCCTGCATTGCAGGCAGATTCTTTATCAACTGAGTTATCAGGATGCTTCTCTGAATTGTGGTCCTTGGAATGAGTTCTGTCTCAGCAGCTCAAAGTCAACAAAACCATGTAAGTGTCCCCTCCTAGTCAATGTGGGACCAGGAAGGCTTAACACGGGGGAATATAGGGCAGCTAATAGCACAGAGCTGGATCTGTCACTGCCCACTACAGGAGTGTTATCCTAATCTGGCCAACTTGCCTGTGATGAAGGGGACAGAAGCCCTGCTCTAACCTTCTTGGGATCAAAGGCATGACCTTGGGACTTGGACCCAGGCTTTGGTACCCAGGTCAGTCCTGGTATTCACTGGGAAAGTAATTGGTGTTTCAGGTGAGCTTATGTGGGCATTTGAATATTCATAATAGGAGGCAGGAACATATGTGCTAATTACCAGTGCTTGGAAGTCCATGCCACTTTTAAAATAAAGACAGTCTTATCACTTCTCAGCCTTTTGGCTAAGATCAAGTATCTTATCAATTTAAATAAAAGCAATCACTAAATGAAGGCAGGTTAATCATCTCAGAAAGGCACACTCCTATTATCTACGCCTTTAGCACAGGCATCCTTGCTTTGATGCTATATCTATCTCTCAACACACACGCGCATGCACACACCAAAACACACACACACACACATGCGTGCGCACACACACATACCACACCACATCAGGTCTCTCAGGCCCAAACCAACCTTCCATCCCCTCCTGAAGTTTTAGCCCCAGCTTCACTGAGCACCACCTCCTCACCCTGATTTGGTCATATTTCCTATTTAGTTTAAATCAACAGTCTGATTTTATCAACAATAATGCTTTATGGAGGTTTATTTCTTCAAACAGACTGTGCTCCTCTTTGCTATAAAGTTAATTTTATGTTCTTTGTTCATTTTCCTAATCTGCAAATTACATACTCCGGTTCCCTGATTACTTACTATTGGAAAAACAGCCCCTTTTGCTTCCAGTTTGAATATTCTCTGCCTTATCTTGATGACCCTAATCTCTCTCCCCTGACTGGCCTCTCAAAGCAGCAGTAAGTAACCAGGCAGGGTGCAGCACAAACCCCCACAGCAGCTAGCCACCGGCCTGGGAGCCTGGCTCCTCTGCCAGCCCTTTTCCCCCCAGTCCTTTACTCAGAGTTTGGGAAGAAGCTCGGTTGCAGCAAGGAGAATTAAACATTCTGGGATCCACTCCACGCTCTCAGAAAGTCCAAGTGGGAAGATGGAGAACTTCCGACACTCAGAGAAACAAGGACAAATGCTTCGGAGGCTGACATTTGGCTGATACTGCATGAAAAATGACCTGACTCTTTTGTTGTAAACGCCTGGAGGGGGAGGGGCTGCAAAAGGAAGAGAGATCACTGGGAATGCAGGAAAAATAGAATCAGTTCTTACATGATCGGGATTTTTAAAGAGGATGGGGAAGAGATGACCTGCCTGTCAGAAATGTCAAGGAGAATTAAGCGTGTTTGTAACTGCATAGAGGGAAGGGAGGGAAATGGGGAAGGAGGAAGAAACTGACAGAAAGTTAAAAAGATGGAGTTGGAAGGAATCCTAGCAAACCTCTTGCTTTATGAATGAGAACACTGGGGTCCCAGGATCAGACTTCAAGTTATAATAGGAGTAAAAGATGCTGATATTGATGATAATAAAAATGGCAAGTGATATTGGCTCACTGTTGTTTATCAAGTCTATTCACCCTCTTACTGTCGCGTAGCACATGCCATGCTCATTTCTATCTCTGGGTTTCTAGTTTCCCAACAACAATAAAAGCTAATTATTTATTATGTGGTGTGTGCCAGACATGGCCTAAATGCTTTACATGTCTTATCATATTTAATCCTTCAAAACGTTTCCAGGAGGTAAGTATAATTATCATCTACATGTTACAAGTGGAAAAACAGTGAGATACACAGAGCTTGATAACTTGTTGAAGGTGACAAGTAAGAAGATGGAGCCAGGAATCAACCAGGTCTATCTCCTGAGCCACATTCAAAAAATATTTGTGGAATGAATATATGACTTAAATCTTGTATTTTTCACAGAGATCCTGCTCTACTCCAATGCTCTAGTGTTCCGGGAGACATTGCACCTCTCCGGGTTTCCTGATTTCTGGGGCAGAGTCATCTTCTGATACAATAGCCTGGGCCAGAGGTAGGGTAATTCTTTTTGTAAAGGGCAAAATAGGAGATACTTTAGGGTTTGCAGACAACATACCTTCTCGGTCATGTTTTTCTTTGTTTTTAACAGTCTTTTAAAAATGTGAGAAATCGTTCTTAGCTTGAGGGCTCCCTCTGCCCTGTTCTAGGACCCCAAACCTTGGAGTCGTGCTTAAAATGCCCCTTCTGTCAGTAGTATTGAAATATATGCATTACTATATGTAAAAGTAGATAGCTAATGGGCAGTTGCTATATGACACAGGGACCTCAACCTAGTGCTCTGTAGCAACCTAGAGGGGTGGGATGAAGTGGGAGGTAGGAGGGACGTTCAGGAGGGAGGGATGTATATGTATACCTATGACTGATTCATGTTGACGTACGGCAGAAACCAACACAACATTGTAAAGCAATTATCCTTCAAGTAAAAATAAATAAATTTTTTAAAACTGTCCCTCTGTCACTATCTATCTATCCAATCATAAAGATTTTGGGTTTGGGTTTGGAGTGCCTCTCAAAATACTCTTTACGTTTTTTCAGTTGCAGTTGGTGGCTGAGAGGTTGAAGCGTCTGCCTGCAATGCTGGAGACCTGGGTTTGATCCCTGGGTCGGGAAGATCCCCTGGAGAAGGAAATGGCAACCCACTCCAGTATTCTTGCCTGGAGAATCCCATGGACGGAGGAGCCTGGTGAGCTACAGTCCATGGGGTAGCAAAGAGTTGGACATGACTGAGCGACTTCACTTTCTTTCTTTACTTTCTTTTTACGTTTTTTCATTCCCCCCAACCCTAGTCCAGGACCACAGTACCTCATGCATGCTCTCCCGTTCTCCAAAACAGCCATGTGTCACCACTGGATCTATTTCCACAATCATTTTCAAAGATCATTCTTTTGTTAAAATACCTTCAAAACTAAGCCCCTTACCCTGCATTCAAGGACTGATCCCCCCAAACACAAACACACACACAGAGTTATTTGGTCTTTAGATGATAAAACAAAGAACAACTAACATTCAGTGAGCGTCAGTACAATCTAGCCACTCGGCCCCATGGATCATTTCATTCAAGCTTCATCAGAACACTATGAGATAGGCAGGATTATGAGTCCAATTTTACAGATTAGTAGCTGAGGCTCAGAAAGGTTAAGAAACACATGCTAGTTTTTACAGAATAAAATGGTAAAACTCGGAACCAAATCGTGGCTATAAGACTTCAGGCTCCCTTTCCTTAATCTCCATGCATTACTTTTAACATACCTCCTGCTCTGCCCTTCCAGAGCCTCTGCACCCTGTCTCACCAAGAAACATCCTCCAAGGGACCACTGATTCAAGACACAGTGAGCAGGTCACCCCACAGGATTCACATCTCAACTCTTGGCCTGCAAAGGGCAGAGACCCCCTTGGAAGAGAAGCCTGTGCCTGTGAACTTACAGCTCCATAAATCAAACAGGGATGACCTTAGGTACGGAGAGTGGGTTCTATCTAATGTCCCCAATAGCCAGCTGGCAGCCAACAAGGGGGCAGCCCAGAACAGCTACATTTCAAAGCAGCAGACCAGGGCAAGCTACTAACGTGTGGACACAACCACTCCACATTTGCTTAAAAGCCACGCTGTGTTTCCTGGACCATGGCCAGAGGCCAAAATACACACATTCCAGTTTTTACAGCTATAAGGTAAGCATTCTTTTAATGGTTCTTTCCCTGTTCCCTCACTCTCTACTGGGTTGTGTTTTGCTCATTCCCTCTCCGTGTTTTTCCCCTTCTTCCCAGCTCCGCTCTCTGCCTTCCTTGCTTCCGCCCTCCTGCTTCAGAGCTTGCTTGCCACTTTTTGCTGCCTTGCCTTTCTGCAACCGCCCCATCACAGTGGTTTTCCCCTCCTTTTGGGCCCTCGGTCAGGTTTTCTCTAGTTACTAGACTTCCTCTTCCTCTGTTTTCCTGTTTGCCTGGCAGAGCCTCCTTCCCCTGCCTTTTAAGTTTCCTGACTTTAGCACCGACTTGAAAGCCCCACTCTGGCTTCCCGGTCTTCTCATTTCCCCTACTGGTCCATCCTTTCTCCTCCACTGTGGCTCACTGCGTGGCCCTTTCCTTTCTTTCTGGCCCCCTCGTCCTACGTGTCCCTCTCGCCCCTCCTCATCCCTTTCACCCCTCACCTCTGTTCTTTGTTCCCTTGTCTCCTGTCTTTCCTCAACCCTTCCATCTCTGCTCTTCTGTCCCCTCCTGGTTTCCAGCCCCCCACCCCCACCCTTATCTTTGTTTTCCTTCCTTCTGGCTGCTGATAGAGGGGGAGTAGTTACAGACTGCATCCCTGATTTCACATGCAGACCCAGATTCAGCACGTCGGTCTCACACTAACATTGCCCAAGGAGAGGGAGTCTCGGCCCCCACAAGCAGTTTGCCCCAACAGTTTGAAGCTGAGCTAGAGGCTTTGGAGTAAAGCTCGAGGAGTGTGAGGCGTCTACCTTGGCAGGCAGCACGGAGAAAGGCCTGACTGTTTCTTTTTCCCACTGATCTCATATAAGTCCAGGCCAAAGACCAGTACAGGGACATGTCATTTGTAAGTTACAGCCTTGTGGCGGGACCTCAGTGATCTTCCCTGCCCCTTCCTCACAACACACACACACACACACACACACCTCTTATTCACTTTTGTTCAGAGAAAAAGGCGCTGTGACTTTTCAGATGTGATGTTATGAAACACCCACACTGTAAAATAAGATCTCTAAAGGGAACCAGAACCACCACAAAAGGAGATGCTGCTGCTGGGGAGAGGACTGGCCTCCATCCCCTCTGCCTCTTGCCCATCAATTCTTCCAACTTCAGTTGTTCCTGTTTCCTTGACCCTTAGAGCCGAGTTGGCGTCTTTCCTTAGAGGACAGCGCCATCTAGCAGGTGAAATGCCAAACCAGAGTGAGGAGCCCAGAAGAAAAGCGGCTTCCCCAGCTCCCAACCAGTTCCCAGCTTCCCTTTTAACCCTCAGCCAAATTCCAGCTGGTCTGAAACAGCGATTTAACCCATTGGCCTTGTTGGAGATTTCAGTTCATTTTCAGTCACCTCTACTTCTCTAGTGCCTGTTTGAGTTTCAGTTTGTAATCTTAGTTTCTAGAAAAGGTGAAAAAGTTCTAGGTGAGCCAACAGGCTCTGCCTGATGCTAGGGAGCTCCAGGTGACTTTTTCAAAGCAAAACAAAAAAGAACATCCTAAAGATATCCAAATGGCACAGGTCCTCTCTGGAACTCTGTAGCAATAGTTTCTTCTTTTTTGTTTTTCTAACATTTCATCTTCTCCCTTCTTTTCACATGTATTGAGTGCCTCCTGTATGCCTGGCTCTATGCTAATTAAGAAATAGTTCCTCTCTCCAGGGACCCACAGCCAATGAATGCAGTTGTCAGGCTCTTGGGTTTGCAGAATGTCTGATCTGGGAGGGGGTCTTTATAATCCTAGCTGTACTAAGGGTCCAGGGGGTGGAGGTAAGCAAGGGACGATATATGAGTCTATTAGGGATGCCATAACAGAATACTCCAGGGTGGGTGACTTGAGCAACAGAGATTTATCTTCTTGCTCTTCTGGAGGCTAGAAGTCCAAGATCAAGGAGGTAACTTTCTTCCGAAGCCCATAAGGGAAGGATCTGTCCCAGGCCTCTCTCCTTGGCTTGTAGATGACCATCTTTTCCCTGCATCTTCTCCATCTTCCTTCTGTCCAAGTTACCACTTCTTATAAGGATACCAGTCGTATTGGATCAGGACTTTTCTCAATGACCTCATTTTAACTTAACCACTTCTGTAAAGACCCTTTCTCCAAATGCATTCTAGGGGTTGGGACTTCAACATGAATATTTGAAGGGACAAGATTCAGCTTGTAAAAGATGGCAAATAGTTTTTATTTGCCTTGCAAATCTTAATCAACTGGTAGTGGCTGCCTAGACATCCTCCCCTTCTGCCAAAAAGGATAAAAAGACTCTAGACTGAGTCCACATGGAGTCCACACTGCCCATATAAGCTACAGGCAGGGAAGTGGGAAGTGGCAGCATGGTTGTCACACATCTGTCATTGGTGATATAGGGCATACAGACCGACTCCCAGGAGCAAGAAACATGTATCTCCATGAGGCATGTTGACGTACCCAAACATTTCAAAGCCATACTTCTGAAAGAAGGTCCATGGCAATCATGTGGTCCTCTCAAGCCCTTTATTTTACAGATGAGACAAACTGAGATCCAAGGAGGTAACACCTTGCCTAAGATCGCTCAGCTCCTCTGGCACAACATCAAGACCAGAATTTAACTTCATATCTTTAATCTGATGTCCTTTCCAAGACCTTGGTTGCCCCTATTAACATCCAATAAAGACATAAATGCCTATATTTTCCAAGCAGGATTCTTCAAATCCCCCGTTCCCTCAGACCTGGGAAGGAACCATGTGAAGGGAACTAAACTAAGAATTAGAGGTTCTGGTTGGAGTCTACGGTCAATGCCATATTGCCTGAACGACTAAGTGTTAAAGGATTCTGAAGCTGCATTTAGAGTTTTCCAGAGAGAATACCACCATTAATTAGTGATGTCTGCCATTGTTACAGACACAGGGTTGAGGAGTGGGGAGATGAATATTATATATTTGCTGAGTTAGATAATCTCACCCCACTCCAGTACTCTTGCCTGGAAAATCCCATGGACGGAGGAGCCTGGTAGGCTGCAGTCCATGGGGTCGCGAAGAGTCGGACACAACTGAAGCGACTTAGCAGCAGCAGCAGCAGCAAAGTGCCTTCCAAACCTGAGACTCTGATGAGAGCCTTGGGCAGAAGTCACTGGCTCCTTCCTTGAACTTAACTAGAAAACTGTGTTAAGACACAGGCTGTGATGAACCCAATGTCCAAACACAGTTATGTGACCTGCTCCAAGGGCTTTTAGCACAGGACTCTTCCTTATAGCTTCCTGACCCAGAAGCTCCAGCTATCCATTATGTACCCATCCATCATTCAGTCCCACTGAAGTTATCACTGGTGTTTCTCCGTGTCAAAATTTTCCCCGAGTCATTTGGTGAGACTCAGCTCTGAGTTCTGGATGAATACTGGTAACTTCCATTTACATGATGCGGCAATAGGCAAGAAGTGTTACTTGGAGAGTTATCGCTCTGCTATTGCAGGCCAGGGAACATGCATAGGTCTCTGCCTCGCGGGCCCTGAAAGAGGTCAACTGCAAAAGACTAGGTACCGTTTTTCAAAGGCTTTCCAACATGCCACAGTTTATATGAGGCTGATTCATGCAGTTGCTCAGGGAGAGGAAACAGTTGCAAGGGGAGTTGAAAACATTTGTAAAGGGATTCTCCTGGCAAATACCCTGGAGTGGGTTGCCACTTCCTGCTCCAGGGGATCTTCCTGACTCAGGGATCAAACCTGTGTGTCTTATGTCTCCTGCACTGGCAGATAGGTTCTTCATCACTAGCACCACCTGGGAAGCCCCCTATCATAATACCCATTACTACTGCCACTTTGCATATGAGGAAACCTATTGGGAAAAGAGGTAACTTGCTCAAGGTAGCACAATCAATGTTGATATGTAAATGAGGGAAAAGGACAGTTCTCCTCATCCCCACTACTACATGTGCTGAAACTGTTTCTAATGATCTGGGGGTCTGGATAGACTCGTGAGAAATGGAAGCACAAGCAATGCCATGCCCAGAACTAGACTGAGGTTGCAGCCTAGCACCCTACTTAAGTTCAGCTTGCCAACCCCTAGAGAGACACAAAGCATTCTGGGTCTCTTGGTCTTTTGCTGAGAGATCATAGCCATAGCATATCACTCTTTCCTTGTCTAATGCAGGCCAAGAAGAGCTCAATATGCAAATGACAAGTGTCGTTGACACACATCCCCAGTACCTTTCTAGATTAGAGGGCAGCCACAGCACAGAACACATGCCTGACTCTTGTTGCTAAGTTTCTGAGGCCATTCCTTGGCCAGAGGCTCCGGTCCCACAGGACGCCCCACTGGAGGGTTAAGGAAAAGTGACCCCAAGGTCAGCAATGTCTCCAAGGCACAGGCAGGCAGGCAGGACCAGCCGTGAGAAGCTGAATGGAGGCTGGCTGGGACAGCCTAGGGGCTGATCTGGGGAAAGCCCTGGGCACAATGTCTTTTGCATCTGAGGAAAAGAGGAACACCGCTGGGGGTGGCTTCTGGTGCATAAAACATGAGTACAGTAGGGTGATCGTGGGTGCTGGCTGCCTATCTGCTCCTGCTTCTCCCTTCTAGCCCGATGTCCAATTTTCTATTTTTTTCCTCCTCTTTCTCATCTTCTTTCTTATTTCTCACTACTAGCTCTAGATAAAGTTTTCTGAGTCCTAACCCCTGTACCAGGCATAGTGCTAAGTCCTTCACATGCATCATCTTGGTTAATCTGGATAACAACCCTCTGAGGTAAGCAATATGTAAAAGATTTCAGAGAGAAAGAAACTAAAGTACAGAGAGGATTAAATAAACTGCCCAAAGTCACAGATCTGATGCAGCATCCAAATCCAAATTCTTACTTTTGTGATCTTGTGATCTGCCCATTGTACTACCTCACCACAAAACCTGTTTGTGGAGAGGGAGCCCATGAGAACACTGCCTACCAGAGACTCAGCTTAGGCTAAATAAGTTTGGGGTTTTTTTTCTCAGCAGAAATTACCAGCTGTGTCACTGTATAAATTCCTATAAAGAACTTTCTTCAAAAGGGAGATATAGCTAGCAATTCCCCTACTAGGCAAATATGCAGAGAAAATCATAATTCAAAAAGATGCATATACCCTAATGTTGACTGAAGCACTACTTACAATAGCCAGAACATGGAAGCAACCTAAATTCCATCAACAGAGGAATGGATAAAGAAGATGTGTACATATATACAGTGGAATATTACTCAGCCATAAAATGAAACAAAATTGATTCATTTACAGAAATGTGGATAGACCTAGAGACTGTCTTAGAGAGTGAAGTCAGAAAGAGAAAAACAAATATTGTTTATTAACATATACATGTGGAATCTAGAAATATGATATGGATGATCTTATTTGCAAAGCAGAAACAGAGTCACAGACGTAGAGAACAGACATATGTATATTAGGAGGGCAAAAGGGAGGTGGGATGGGATAGGGAGGTTGGGATTAACATATATACACTGCTGCTGCTGCTGCTAAGTCACTTCAGTCATGTCCGACTCTGTGCGACCCCGTAGGTGGCAGCCCACCAGGCTCCCCGTCCCTGGGATTCTCCAGGGAAGAACACTATGCATAAAATAGGCAACTAATAAGAACTTACTGAATAGCTTTACTCAGTGCTCTGTGGTGACCTAAATGGGAAGGAAATCCAAAAAGAGAGGGGATATATGTATACGCATAGCTGAATCAATTTGCTGCACAGTAGAAACTAGCACAACATTGTAAACAACTATACTCCAATAAAAATTAAAGGGAAAAAAGGAGATATTGTGAGAGTACTAGACTGTCCTCAAACAGGGATGTAATGAAACCTTCTACCTTTTGAGGGATGAGGAGGGGATCGGGGGGAAGAAGCTGGATTAATGTTCTAGGCTAGTGAAGGTGTGGACTTGAAGCCAGCCTTTAGCAATGACTCTATTTATCCTTGGAAGACATTTGAACAAGTAAGGATATGCCAAGAGCCCATGAGGTCCTAGGGCAACCATGATGGGACCTGAACTGAAGCCTTGCCCAAGAGAGGTACAGAATGATGTTTTCTGAGTCATACATGGGCCAGTGAGAAACCACATCACTGGAAGATTGCTCATATTCCACTTCCCTCCTCAGTGAGTGTCCAGTAAAGACTGACCACCCTGTGGACTACTTAAGCAAGCTCTGGGGGTTGGGCCAACCCTACTTGCACACTGAGGTTGTTCCACAAGCAGCGGTATTGCTGACTTTTCCTTTAGTGTTTCTCCTATTGCTCTTTCTAACCTGTTGGTGTGGCATGACGTGACAAAAGAGCGGTTATCACAACTTTCTCAAGAAATCCATAACTCACCAACAAGAATGGTTTCTTCCCCCAACCAAGTCAGGGCCGCCATGTATAGCCGCCCAGGTTGTGCACTGCTCAACTCCAAGAGGTACTGTTCACACAGGCTATGATATGAATGGTTTCTCTCAGTGTTATGCAATAAACAGACACTGATTTGAACTCATCCATTTTTTAAAGTCAGGTCAAATACAACCTTTTCCACCCAGTCTTCCCCAAACAACTCAGCTGACAAGAAGCACTCCCTGTTCTGCATCCATAGTGTACTCTCTATAAGATTCTCTACAAGGTACTTCCTGCCTTGTAGTTACTGTTTCATGTGAATAGCTAATCTTTCCCACAAGGCTATGATTCTTAACCTTTTTGGAGACGTTCTGAGACACTTTTAAAATCCTATCAAAGATACAAACACTTTTGGGAAAAACAACTGCACAGACATATGTAATTTTTTCTCCAATTTCCCAAAATTCATGGATACCATAAAAAAATCATCCACAGCCATTTAGAAGGGAGCTACCAGGGGACCAAAGATAATATCTGCCTTGTTTATCATGGCATCCCCCAAATTAGCATAGTGCCTGACACAGAGTAGCATAATAAATGCACATTGAAGGAAGAAATGATTGAACCCTGGAAGGTTGTTGAGTGAAGGGAAAGTGTCAGAACACTTCTGCAGTCTCAGAGAGCTTCCTAGACAGTGGCCCCTCAAAGAGCCTGGTCCTTCCAGGCTCAGCCAGAGAAGGAAATTTCACCAAGCTCCAGAGGTCCCACCATGAAAAGACAATGTCCCTGCTCGATGGGTTTTTTTAGGCACTGACGGGGAAATCTTACACAATGGCTTTTCTGGCTATTTTGAGTCCTAAGTATTTATGTGTCCCTTCTTTTCTGCCCAAGGAGATAGTCCATTTAGTGAGGTGAATAATGCCGATAATATTAATAACAATCCCTTATTATAATGTTCAAATTAAATTGTCCTCCACATTTTGATATGTATAAGCTCCCCTAGTCTTCATACATTATCCAGTGAAAATATACACTGCCTTCATTTTCTAGATCAGGAAGCTGAGGCTCAGAAAGGCCAGGTTACTTGCCCAAGTCACACTGTTTGTCAAAGGCCAGATTAGCACCCTGGAATTCTGTTTCTCCAGCATTCTTTTGCTAACCTCACACTGCCATATAAACAATGACTGAATCCTACATTAAATGTCTTCATATGCAGATGTCAGCACACTCTGAAGGTTAACCTATCTGGGCCATGCCCCAGAGTCTGTCTGCACCAAGCTATAAAAGCTCATCTGCTCAGCAGGTACCACCTGCCTCAGGCTTCCAGCTCCCAAAGATCAGGCTAAATGTAGCCAGGGACTGCCACTAGATCTCCCCTAGGTCAACAGTCAGCAAACACGGTGGTCCAAAATGGCCACCCCCTCCTCCACGCCCAAACAATGGCCCCTGGAACCTCTCGGCCACACCTCCTCTTTCCTAAGAGTGGGTGAGCCGAGTCCTCACTCCTGGGCCACAAGGCAGGACAGAAGTGGAAGGCTTGGAATGTCAAATTCCACAAAGAACAGTTTAGATTATTGACAGAAAGAAAATGAGATTGGGAAATGAATTAAAAAGACCTCTCAGAGCTGGGGCCCCAGCTTAAAGGAAAAGAAGTCTGTGGAAGACACTCTGAATAATCTTTAAGCACATAAAAAGATGTGCTACTATGGATGATTTACACTCATATTTTCCCATCTGTATCATAGGTAAAGAAAGGTAAGAGCTCCCTTGTATCAGGCAAATTTTAGGTAAAGTGTGAATAAGGACCTCACAACTGCAGAAGTGAATGAGAGTACAGAATGCCCACCCTCCCTCACCCCACTCTCCACCCTGAGAGTTTCAGAGTGACATTTGCAATCCCTAGTATCAAATCAGTTAAGGGCAAATCACCTCGCACTGAGTTAAAGGTGTAGCCCAGTTGACCTCTACATAGATCTCCCTTCCCTATTTGAAATTATGTTGCTGCCTTAAATCATAGTAATGTCTTATATTTGACAATTCTGGAAGGTAGTCTGGGAGGCAATTACCATCTCCAGTTTATAGATGAAGAATGAGAACCTTACAGGGCAAGCTATGGAGAACCAAGCATCTTAACCAGCTGGAATCTCAGCTCTAAGCAGCTCAGTTGACAAGGTCTGAATCTTTGTGCCAATCATTGAGAAAGCCCAGGGAAGCCCTTACACAGACACTCTGGGATTGGAGTTGGAAAACTGCACAGCCAGAGCAGCCAAGAGTGAGAAATCACAGTGACACCCCTTATCTGGCCGGAGCTGCCTGTAGATAAGGTAGAAAATAGTGCACGTCACAGCCACTTCCTGGGTTTGTGTTCAGACAACTGTTCCCCCTCAGTCCCATTAAAAAAGACTCCAGTCAAGAAATGCTCCTCTCTTCCTTTCTGTTGTCTTCTTTCTGTTCTTTGCTCTCTCCCTAAGCCTCCTTCCTGATCTGATTGCTCCCTCTGCCTGAGACTTGACAGTCCTCCCCTCTCACCTTTCACTGCAAGGCAAAGAAACCACTTGGCACGATGACAGGCTGTGGGGAAAGCCCTTTCCCCCCCAGTCTCCCACTTTCAAGAGCTAATGTTCCTAAGAGGAAGAGTAGTCTTAGGTGTATATTGGCTGGTCAAATCTCTAGCGACTTGGTGGGAATTATTTTACCACAGTGTCTCCCTTTGCACCAGGAGTGATGTGTCTAATCAGAGATATGTAGCCCCAGGCTTCATGGTATTGGTGACCTGGTACAAGGTTTCCAACTCTGCAGCCGGACCTGCCAATGACATTCTCCCTTGTCATTCTCTATGTGTGCTGCAGTGTGTGAGCATTGGTCTGGTGGGCCAATCCAAGACTCCTTAGAGGGAGGAAAGAAAGGCATTGAAAGGGGAAGAAGACCTCAGACCAGAGAAGTGCAAGCCTTGAAAACCAAAGTTCCTTCACAATATGTCTGGAGTTTACCCCATTCACTGTCACGACTGCCACCCTAGAACATAGACACACTCGCCACAACCCAACCAAAGAATTTCTATAAACTGCCTTGTAATGGCAACCGAAGTGGGACTCAGAGACCTTATGACCACCTACCTACTTCAGTTTCCTAACTAGCTATTTCACTTTTGTCCTGGTCCTCTTGAGATGTGGGAGGTGAGGTGGCCCAAGACCACACAGGATATGAAAACAGAGTGGATGAGAAATCACCTCAGGAACCAAGGTGTCTGGATTTGAATCCTGGCCCATCACCTACCAAACCTACCAAACATGTGACCATAGGTAGACTCTTGCCTACCTTTCCTTGTCTGTACAATGTATATCTGAATAGTCCCTATATTGTTCCAGTCTACCAAAGAGTAAGTCAGATAATACAAGGAGTGCTCAGTAGCTGATACATAGTAATTGCTCAACAATATTAGTAGCCAGGTCTGGAGCTCTTTTCTTTTGTTTTGTTTTGCTTTTCCTTACCAAATTACCCTTTGTGTCACTGGGAAGAGGTTGAGATATTTATGACTCACTTCCTGATCCAGGGGAAAGAAAGATCCTTTGAAACGTCACCAGAAATGCACTTTGTTCTTTCTTCAGACTCAGATGAACACAATTTTGATACTTCCCCACTCTAAGACTCATGCCCTGTTTAGAGAAAAGCAGACCCCAAATCTGAGGTTTCCCCTACCATATCTCTCAAGACCAACTTCTTAAATCAAATCACAGAAGTATCCTCTTTTCAAATGCAATTTTGACATCAGACTAGCCAAAAAGATACAGTGCTCTGGTCTTAGTGACATGATTCTTACCACACCAGCGATCCTTGCAAAGAAAAGATATGAAAGTCTCATTCTTCCACAGAAGGGCTTGAGTAGAATTGCAGATGGTGCAGTTCAGTGAAGACTTGCTGTATAATATCTGAAATCACTAGACATTTGAAAGCAAAAATGTCTTTCTCCTTTGAGCATTGCATCCTAACTGCCATCTAGAGATGATTTATATGTGCTCATCCTTATTACAGACTACACATAATAAAGGCATGATAGAAATCATATCTGCATAGATTCAGGCAGCTCTGGGAGAGAGCCTGCCAGTTTTGTTTGACAAGACACTCAATCAAGCAAAAAGATTTAAAATATTCCAGGAGGATCCCATTGCCTGCTCAAGACTATATTTTTATCCAGATAACAGAAATCCTAATTGAGCACAACATTAGTACTCATTTTTCCTAACTCCTTCTTGCAATAGCACGTGCCAAAAGAAAATTACAAAAACGTTTTGCTCTCACGGGCTAGGGTTTTGGAGAGGAAGAGTTAGCCATGCCATGATTCCCGTAAACTCAGGCACCGCCCTTCAGTTGGGTGCTTCTAAGCAGAAAGTGAGGGCTTCTGTGGCCATCACACTCAGAAAGAACCGAACCCTGGGCTGAATTTTCCCCTGTATTTTTGACTCACTGGCTGAAAACTCTCCTTTAGGACTTCTCCACATGTTTCAATCCCTTTTAAAGTACTCTTTGCACTTAGATTTATAGCAAGGTCTGGAACGGGGGGAGGTGAGTAAGACACTCACTCACCCAGGTGTAAAATTTAAGGAGGCACCAAAAACCCAGGGATCAAAATAAGTAATATTTTAATGCAACACTTTTGATGATACAAATGAAAGCCAAAAAACTCCATGGAAAATAAAAGATCAGAATTTCAAACAAAACAAGACACCAAGTGTGCACTTGTACAACACTGCCTCACATACATCACCCCTAACCCCAGCCCTGGCCACCAAAAGATTTATTCACAAAAAATGATGGCTGGTCTGCAAGTCATATTTTGTTGATTTTATGTTTAATATTGCTTTAAGATATTATTTATCTTGATCCCTGCATATTTTGGTGCCTTTTTAAATATTGACAGGAAGAAAATTACCTCGTTGTCTGGTCCAGCCTCAATATGTAGACCAAGATGCTGAAACCCATAAGGAAATATAAAAACTCCAAATTTACTCATTCAGTTACCTCCTCCTCTCATGGCATCCAATGGCACCAAACACTTACTCCACACAAAGGATGAGCAGGGGAGGGAGGTAGGGGAACCACCATCTCATCTTCTAAAAAGAATCTCTTTCCTAGCCATTACAAGAGCTGACAGATTGATAAAACATTTAAAGGCGTAATGTTCAAACAGTGAAAAAAATTAAAAATGTAATAATAAAGTTAAATGTAACTGTTTTAAAACATAATTCTTCTGAGAGATGAGTTTTATGTTGGACCAGCATTTGAAGTAGCAGTAGTCATTATTAACGGGAACCTCTGAGAGAGAAGATTTAAATCACCAAAGTAATAAAAGCCGAACAAGGACTAGCACCTTGAAAGGCACTTGGAGAGAAGATTGCATACAAATGCAATTAAAACGATGCTTATAAAATACTAAGATGTTAATTGGGTTCAGTCCCAGAAGCCCCAGCAGTACAGTATGTCAGAAGTTAGCTGGTTTGAAGTTTAAAAAGAGTAGTTTAATTTGTACACCTTGTCCTAATTACAGAGCTTTCTGCAGCCTGCGTATCTGTATGGTTTATTGTAGCTTGGAGCTTTGTAAAACAAACACACACACCAGTTAATTGGGTTATTGCGATGGAAAACTGGGCTACAGAACAGCAACCTCTCTTGCTGGTGTGCCTTTACAGCTGGTAATGAATGCTCCAGCCACGCCAGGGAACCCTGATTTGTAAGGTGTGCCGTTTACAGCTTGGTGATTCTGTTGGTCTGAGGAATAGGAGGTGATGCCATGAAAACAAAGAGTCACACCAGATTATGTTCCCTCACGACCACGCTCCCACCCCAGCTGGCTATTCAGAACCTTTAGCACCGCCCTCACCCTCTGTCCCCGGTCCCTGCCCTTTCAAACATCCCAGCCCGTCTGAAGGCCACATTCTCTCACCAAAGCCCTAGGCCCCCAGGATGGAGCAAGGACAGCAGCTCCTTCAGTAGCCCTGTATTTAGAGCACCTGCAGGGAGACCTTGTGAGGTGGTGGTTTTTCTCCTAACCAGCAAATAAATACGTAAAGCTATCAAAATAGGATCATTAAATTGGATTAGAAGTGAGTGTGGCTGAACCATTTTCCAAGAGCCCAATGAAACACGCCTCTCACCATGTAGGGCTTCGACCACTGCATGCCTGGCACTACAAGCTTTCTCCATGAAGGAGGCCAATGGCTGTGATACATCGTGAGTTTATAGTCTCTTTTAGTCACTCTGCTGTCCCCTTCTACCTCCAGCTGCTAAACACGAATCCAAAATGAAATGAGATGAGAGTGTTGGGACTTTTATTTCTGTGCCAACTAAATTATTCATCTCTGGGAGGTTCAGAAGCAAGCAATAGGGTAGCAGACATTTGTGGAAAATTGCAAATGCAAGATTCCCAGGCTGGATCCCAGCTTATAGAAAATACAGAAGGGCCCCCTCAGTCTTTGACCATGAGCAACAAAGAAATATCATCTTCTGCCACAGCCCAGAGCAGTATTCCACACGGAGTCCATGATCTAGTCTAACCCAGGGTAACCACTCAGGGAAAACTCAGACCATCAGTATCTGACTCCAACTTCCCCTCCTCCTGGGTGCAGGGGTTCCTGGCTCCTCACTGGAAGGAAAGTAATCTGATCAAGAAAGCCACTCTAAGAAATTGATGTCTGAAAATTTCCTCCAAGAGTGTTTGCACTTTCAAAAAGAATCGCCATGGGTAGGCCATTCTTTAGAGAGATGAGAGAAGGAAGGCTTGGGGAGCCAGGGCCCTCACACAAGAGCCCATTTATCATGCTGAATGGACTTAAAAACTCTCTGGACAACCAGGATAAGCTTTTCAACGTGCTGCGTGCTATAAAGAACCTCAGAGCACAAGGTGTCTCTTGTCAATGAGCTGATATTTTGGAGAGGCAAAGCCCACCCCTGGCTCTCAGGGCTGGTCTGGAGGGTGAGTGGAGTTGAGAACAGTTACTATAGCAACTTTGTATGGTGTTAGGGTAATTATCTACACCAACAATTTCCCTGGACCTGAAAATTTGGAATTAAAAATGTTTACTTTGGACTAGTCAAAATCCTAAAGGGAAACTTCCCCTGTCCCAGAGCCTGGATTTTAACTAAGCCTGGCCATGCTTTCTGCCACTTAGCATACGGGAGACGTGGAGCAGAGGCCCAGCTTTGTGAGCAATCTTAGCCCACCGTTTAGCAGCTGTGTGGCCTGGAGCAAGTTCCTTATCCAGTCTCTGCCTCAGTGTCCCCATCTGTAAGCCAAAGACAATTACATAACCTTTCTCATGGGATTCTTAGGAGGCTTCAAGGCGATAATTCAGGTAAAACACTTAGAACACTGCTGGGAACATAACAAGCACTAAAGAAATGTTACCAATTATAATTATTACTATGAATATGATATGTGTTTTGCAGATGAGGAATTGAAGCTCAGAGAAGTTGAGTAATATGTTCAGGGTCTCTCGGTCTCTCTCACACACACACTTAGATGGAAGAACAGAAATTCAAATTCAAACCCAGGAATTCTGACCCCAAAGCCCAAGAGCTTAATTATTACAGAGAGTAAGTATTTTCTGAAAAGATGCCTCCTTACAACCCAGGACTTATTTCTTCAATCTGGGTCTTTTCCAGCCCATAAACTGGAAGAAAAGAGGGAAGTGGGGACATTTGAGAACACCGTGGTGCCTGAGCGGCGAATCTGAGGAAAGAATAAACTTGCAGATCTTGAATTCCAACGTCACCATGGGCATACCACCCATTTCACAATTTCCCCCAGATGGGCCCCAACCCTGGGAATCAGACCTAAGGACAGCAGCAAGGACAAGTCCCTGGTGCAAAGCTGCTATGTTTGCTGCTTAAAATTGACTCTGAAGTTGTATTAAGTAGCAAGAAAGCGTCAGCAAACCCAGCCTCCCTGACTCCGACAAGCCTGCGGCAGGCAGGTTATTATTATTATTTATTATTTGTTGATGGATATTCAAAGCCATCAGTCAGGTCTTCCCTCAGGCCAGGAAGCCGAGGAGAAAAGGCAGAGGAAGTCCCGTGCTTGGTTCCCAGAGCTGCTTGGGAACTGAGAGTTATTAAAGTACACTTTGCTATTGCTATCAGCTCTGTGGGGGTGCTTGACCCTACATCTGACTTCAGGCTTCTGCTGTCCCTGCAGCACAGGCAACAGAAAGTCTTACAAATTGCAAAGAGGGACGCTAGGGATGAAGGGCGAGGAAGTGGCGAGAAGGAAAAAGATGCTGGGGCTGGTGGAAACGGCGATTTTGTGCCCTTGTTTTGTACACTCTCTGCCTTAACTTTTCATTACTCCATAAGCACTGAACTCAACAAGACCTGAAGATGAAGACATTGCCCAAGGAAGGATGGATGGAGCTATGAATGGCAATAAAATTCATGGAATAAGGAAAGAGAAAGACTTATTCGCCACATCATGTCACAAGGGTGAATATTGACCATATTCCTCATTGGGGGTGTTCGAACTTTTTCTGACCTTGACTGTGCCTCAGAGTTAGAAATACATTTTGCAATATGCCTCAGACCTCCATGCACACACTTATAAGTATGTGTGCAAAAAAAAAATGCAAAATTTTCACTTGAATCAGTACTCACTTTTACCACACAGTATGTCCTCTGATGTTTTCTATCTTATAGTTATCTCTTTTTTAAAAAATCCTGGTGAAGACCCACAAAATTAACATCATACCCAACTTAGACCTTAGAAGTAAGAATCCTCTCAGAATGAAGTCAGGGAACCGACAGTTTTGACAAGCACCCCAGTGGTTTTCTTGCACATGAGATTATGCCTTCGACACTCAGCTGCCTCAACTTTCCTTCTCAAGAAACAACTATATATAAAATAGATAACTAATAGGAACCTACTGTATAGCACAGGGAACTCTTTTCAATACTCTGTAGCGACCTATATGGAAGTAGAATCTAAGAAAGAGTGGATATATGTATATGTATAACTGACTCACTTTGCTATACAGCAGAAATTCACACAACATTGTAAATCATCTGTACTCCAATAAAAAATCAACTAAGAAAATAAAGACAATTCAATTAAAGAGAAAAAAAGAAACTATTGAAATCATCCAGGAATTCCCAAAGTCTGGAGGTAGCCAGTTTCATAATGTCTAGCCTTGGTCCATGATGATTAATTTTATGTGGCAACTTGGCCAGGTTATGGTATCCAGTTGTTTGGTCAAGCGCTAATCTAGATGCTGCTGTGTAGGCATTTTGTAAATGTGATTAACTATTACAATCAGCTGGCTGTAAGTAAAGCCGGAACTCATGAGTGGAACTCATCCAATCAGTTGAGGGCCTTAAGAGCAAAGATTAAAAAGACTGAGAATTTTTGGAAAAAGAAATTCTGACTCAAGACTAGCAGAAATCCTGTCTGAGCTGCCAGCCTGCCCTACATATTACAGACTTACCAGCCCTCGTAACCTCATGAGCCAGTTTCTTAAAATAAATCTTTTTATATATTGTATGTGTGTGAATGTATATGTATATATATTCTACATATATATTTATATATTAATATATGTATTTATGTGTTCATATATGCATATATATATATATAAGCATATATACATAAAACTCTTATTGTTTCCTCCTAGAGGTTTGGTTTCTCTGGAGAATCCTGACTGATACAAAATCTAAAATCACATTTACTATTAAACTTAATGTTAAAAAGAGAGTATTTATACTCTGGTAACAATTAGAAATTGAAACTAAAGGGAAGGAAGAATGGATTCAGAGACCCAGAACAAGCCCCTGAGCTTGAGGAGTGGGAATGGAGAGAAAAGAGGGTGTGTTCCCAAGGCATTTATGAGCTATATCCCATGGAAAGTAACTGTCTATTTGTTACAGAGGTTGAAGGAGAAGAAGGAGGACAAAACTACATCCATAGTTTTGACTTGTTGAGTAGAAATACTAAACAGAGTGAGCAGTTTGTGGAGGAAAGACGGTGAATTGAAATTTATACATATTACATCTGTGATCTTGCAAAACTCTGCATGTGAAGATACCTAGTAGGCATCTATACAGCTGTATGTATGCACATGTGTCTGAATTTTAGAATCAGATCCAGTCTAGATAGAGATTTTGGAGTCATTCATATATTATATATGAATAAATAGTATTTATTCATGTTGTATATCTATAAATAGTATTTGAAGAGATGGGAGAGATATGCATAATTAGTAAAGACGCAAACTGTCTGGAGGGTATTTATTGGCTCATATGCTTAAAAAGTACCAAGATATGCTGGCATTAGATACAGCTGGGTAAAGATGTCCAAATGTTCAAACATCCAAGTGTTACCACCAGGAATCTGTCTCTCTTCATCTCCATATTTTATCTCTGCTTCTCCCCTGTCTAGGTGAGGAAATGGATGCCAGCGCCTCCTGGCTGACATCCTACAAGTTTAGGAACCACAAAAAAAGACCATCTCTTTCCACACAGTTCAAGCAAAAGCTCCACACTGTCTAAGATAGCTCCCTACCTTAGTCACTCATCTCACCTTTATTCTACTTTATCACTACCTGATATTATCTTGTTATTTAATTTATGTATTTAATTATTTATTACCTGTCTGTATAACTAGAATATAAACTCCATGAGCTCAGAGATAATTTTGGTCCTTTTCACATTGTGGATTTCCAGTCTCTAAAACAGCACCTTCTGGCACATATTAGGTGTTCATTTAATATGTCCTGAATTAGTAGCCTCTGATGGTGGTGAGAGTATTTACACCAAAGAAATATTACAAATTATGGCTTCCTCCCACCCTGAGTTCTGGTTGTTATTTATCGGTACATCAGAATCACATATGCTGAGAGACGTAGAGGTTTTGTTCATCCTATCAAAAGAAATCAATTTGCTTTTACTAAAGGAAGGGTGGATGGATACTGGGGGAATAGCTGATGACTGCCATTATAAAGTTAACTAGGAAGAGTTTATAAAACAAACAGAGGGATATATCAAAGACAAAATCTTGTAATACCCAACATTAAAAGGAGAGGTGGAAGAAGAGAAAGCCACAAAGAACGTAGTGAGAAGAGGCAACCAGAAATAATAAAATCAAGTCTATGGCGTTACAGAAGTCAAGGAAAAATTGAATTTCAAGGAGGAACAAATGGTCCATTCTACCTTATGCTGCAAAGATCAAGGTACCCTAAGATAGTCATTAAAAGCTACAGTCTTGGCAGTCCTAACAGCACAGTGGAGACTAGTGTTCTCCGTGTCCAGTCTGAGTCCTCCCCTGGGCGGGGGGCGGGGGGGGGGGGCTGCCACTCTTGCCTGTCCATTTCCTCATGGTGCTGTTCCGACGCCCGACAGCATCCACTAATTTAGAGAATAATGACAGAGGAGTTAATTCTAAACCTAAAAGTCATGTGACTATCAGGTGGGAAGTTTTAGAAGAAATTGGAAATCAGGTTACAACCCGAGCCACATAAGCAGCTCAGAAAACCCAGAACACTAAAGTGCCTGTTCCACCCACCAAAACAGCAAATGTCAACAGGCACCCGAAAACTACTGCTTCTGTGAAACCAGTACAGATGGACGTGTTGGCTCCAAAGGGTCCTTCTCCCACACCTCAGGACGTCTCCATGAAGGAAGAGAACCTCTGCCAAGCTTTTTCTGATGCCTTGCTCTACAAAATTGAGGATATTGATACTGAGGACTAGGAGAACCCTCAGCTCTGCAGCGACTATGTGAAGGATATCTACCAGTATCTAGGCAGCTTGAGGTGCTGCAGTCCATAAACATTTCTTTGATGGGAGAGATATAAATGGCCGCATGTGTGCCATCCTGGTGGACTGGCTGGTACAAGTGCACTCCAAGTTCAGGCTGCTGCAGGAAACGTTGTACATGTGTGTTGCCATCATGGACTGATATGCACAGGCTCAGCCAGTCTCTCCTAAGAAGCTTCCGCTGGTTGGCATTATGGCACTGCTCTTGGCTTCCAAGTATGAGGAAATGTTTTCTCCAAACATCGAAGACTTGTTTACATCACCAACAATGCTTACACCAGTTCTCAAATTTGAGAAATGTAAACTCTGATTTTGAAAGAACTGAAATTTGAGCTGAGTCGACTGTTGCCACTCTATTTCTAAGGCGGGCATCGAAGGCCGGAAATGTTGATGTTGAATAGCACACTTCAGCCAAATACTTGATGGAGCTGACTCTCATTGACTATGACATGGTGCCCTATCACTGTTTTAAGGTGGTGGCAGGCACTTCTTGCCTATCCCAGAAGGTTCTAGCCAAGGGAAATGGAAATTAACGCAGCAGCTTTAAGTTACACCGGCTACATAGAGAGCGAGGTGCTGAAGGCCATGCGGCACATGGCCAAAAACATTGGGCGCGCCAACAAACACATGACCAAGTTCACCACCATCAAGAATGAGCAAGCAAGTAGCAAACTCCTGAAGATCAGCACGATTCCTCAGCTGAACTCAAGAGCCATCCAGGAGCTTGCCTCACCTCTGCTGGGACAGTCCTGAGCTCCAGGGCCCTGGGGAAGAGTGTGTTGTCTGTGCACTTCATCTTGCTGATCTGGAATTCCTGAGTTTGTATATAGTCCTCTGGTCTATTTCATGAAACCTCTTCTCAGACCGGTTTTCTAAATGTATATTGAAGAAAAATAAAGCTATTGATTTTCTTAAGGTAAAAAAAAAAAAGCTAGGGTCTTTACTTGATTGATAAGATGGCAAGATTCTGACATCCACTGGTCCACATTTTTCTATTTAGATTTAATGCATCTAAAGTCAGTCAGTGAATAAGGAGATTTATCTTGCTTTATAAGACAATTATCTCTTTTTCTCAACTATTGGGGTTCTCTGTGCCTACAGAGTAAAAGCAGAGCTCTATACTTCATGTGGTTCATTGGGATAACATTGGCACAACAGGTACTATTCTCCCTTTGGGTGATCTCACCTTCAAAAGCCCAATTTGGAAATGGAAGATACAGATAACTAGTGATCCTATATGGAAGGACTTCCATATGAAGTCTCCAAACTAAGTTTTCAGCTTAGACTGGAAACCACTGTTAATTTTGTGTTTGGGGATATTTGTTTAGTGCAGAGCTACTAAGTTGAGAAAGAGGAGGGTTACCTGACGCAGGGCTGAGTTTGCCAGTCGCTTCCTGTCTGCATGTCCCAACACGCCATCTAAATTCTAGGAGTCTGATCAGGAACCATTAATATCACAAACCTAGGAGACAAGACCTACATCACAAGTCCCAAAATGTACACTAACACTAAGCTCTGTGATCGTGCTTAAGTCACTAAACTGTTCTAAACCTCTATTTTCTATAAGAAGAAGTGTTGGACTACACCATTTAAAATGTGTCTTCGGCTCTACATTTCTGTTTCTGTAGTTTTAACTACTCCTGTATTCCCAGTTCTCTACCATCATACGGAGTATTTCAGTAAATATCCGCTGAAGGATTGAAGGGAGAAGAGGCAAAATATTATCTAGCCATCATATCCATACCAGAAAAAAGGTGATGGGGAAAACATAGGCAAGCTACAACCAAGAAAATTAACATCAGGCCATGATGTTATAATTTATGGATTCAGATTAAGGGCTCTCTGTCTTGGCTCCCATTTGAAACTGGTTTATTACTGTAAATTCTAGGAGACCCTCTTATAACAGTCTCCTTTATATCATGACCCTACCCCATGGACAGTTTTGTAACACAATGATGAAGAGCCCTTTCCTTACTTTCAGCATTTCACTGACCACCATTGTCATTAGAATGGACCCCCACTAGCTAAACTGAAGAGATAATTTGTATCAATTAGAGCTTTTTGGTAGAAAGCAATAGAAATTGATTTAGGGGGAAAAAAAGTAATTGCAAGTCTACTGTGAGGCTTTGCAGAATAAACGGAAGAGTTGGTTAACCAAGCACAAGAAGGACAAGAACCCAGCAGCTCAGGGATATCAGTCACTCAGGATTCATTCTCCAGAGCATTGTTATCAGATGGCTCAGCTTTCTTCTGTCTCTATGTATCTCTGCCTGAGATTCAAATGCTGGGGGAAAAAAGCTGATTGGCCTGTTCTGGGTCATTATACTTACCCCTGGGATCAAAGAGCAGTGACTCGTCCCAGAAGAACGGCATGCATACAGTCTACACATGTGTGTGTATATGTATGCATGTAGTGTATAAGTACACACATGAGTGTACGGCACATGCATGTCTGTGCGTGTATGTGCGTGTGAGTAGCTACATCCGTATCTGGTATTTGTGTGTGAGTGTATGTGTGGGATTGTGGATACGGGTGTGCGTTGTCTTTTTATAGGTACAGGTGCACATGACAGCAGAAGAACATGCTGGGAAGATACAGTTCGCAGGATCAGGTACTTTTTGGTAAAGTCTTTAAGATGTTCTTGAATTTCAGTAACCTACCCTACCAGCTATGTAACTAGCTATATAACCTATTATGTCTTACTCTCGTTTATAAAATGGGAATGCCAATACTTACTTTGTTCTAAGGATAAAAAAAGAGAAAGACAATGCCTGTATGCAATAGCAGTAAAACTGGCACAATAACCTCAATAAATAGGAGTTAATATTCTTACTATCTTATTATCCCTGAGATAGGCTGGGATGTTCGTAAATAGGTCAAAATCAAGTCAAAAAAAAGTTCTATTCAATCTCATTCTTTCTGCCCCAAGAGCATCCACATTGGGAAAGTCACTCTGTCCCCGTCCCCAGGAGGCTACTCCCTCACTCTCAACTCAGAGGCTTTGCTAATGGGCTTCTTTCCACCTGGAATACTCTCTTTTCTTGTAATCCCAGTCCCAAATTCTAACCCCTTCAGGACTGCGTTTCAACCCACGACCCCCAGCAAGCCTTTGTTGAGACCTCCAGATCTCCAATCTCCTGCTCCTCTGAGTGACAACAACACTTACAGGGAGATGGTGACTATAGTCCACCGGGGGTCCTGCATTGAAAGGGCTTCTGAAACCAAGACCAGGCCCAGAATCAGCAGGAAAGAGGGCCACAGGAGTTAGAGTTGATGGCATGGGGCGCACGCAGTAAGTGCTGTGACGTACTTGGCAGGAGGTTGTGGTGCCTGCTGCACTAGTCTTTGGTTGTACAATGTGTTGGACTGCTCACTAAATGCCCCATGTGTGCTCTTCCCTTGAAACCAAGAACTCCATCTCATACTATTTGTTCCTATCCCACTCTAACTCGTATGGTGCTGAGCATGAGGCAGGGGATCAATCAGGGCTGGTAGGAGGCTGAATTCATTCCTTGACTGGTAGCCAAAAAGCATGAGGTCTTGTACTACAAACTGAGAGCATCTGGGGACAATGAACAAATGCAATCCCACAACCTTCTCAGCAGGGAACATGGGGACAGGGGCAGGATCATGACGTTCTGAGTTAGACTAAACTGAGTTTAACTCCAGTATACCTATTAATTGGGTCACGTTATGGCCAAGTCATATACCCACACCAAATTTCAGTTTCCCTGTCCAAAAGGAATGGCACTAACAATATCCACATTACATGTCATTGAGAGGATTAGAAAAAAAATCAAGCATATAAAAGATTTGGTCCAGATCTGGAAAGAGATGAAGCATTCAGTATATCTGAGTTTCATTTTAAGATATGAATGAAGGATTTGAAAAGAGCTCAGGAAGTACTGACATTATCATTTCCTTATCATCACCATGTGGCAATCTGGTTTCCCTGGAAGACAATCCATACCAATCTTTCTTGGATCATGCCTGTGTAGCTTTTGCAAGGAATCCCCTCTTCCCTTCCCACTTGGCCCCTAACATGACCTCCCAGAAAATGGTCTGCCCTCTCACCACCCTCTTGGCTGGTAATTTGGAAATCTCTCTACCATCACAATAGGCTCTCTTCACAAACTAGGTGTGGGGGCTGGAGAGTTCAGACATGCTTTCCACTGAATCAAGCCTGTATTTCTCAGGTTGGAGTTTAGCACACTTATATGTGTGAAATATCAGCCAGGATCAACAGAGACCCTGGGTTACCCTTGCTTATGTAATTTTCTGGGGAAATCCAGGGCATTAAAATCGCTAACCACGCAGCATCAGTTGACACAGTACCTCATTTTAGAGCTAAAAATCAATCTGCGATAAACCATATATTCCAAGCCATAGATGGAGCATTTACTTTTTAAAAGAGCACCTATTTATTGAGTGCTTACTATGTGCTAGGCAGTATGCTAAGAACTTAATAGACACAGTCATACTTCATCCTCCCAACAACCCTCAGTGGTAGTACAAACTATTGCTTCTCTTCAAATCTATATAAAACCCTGTCATTATCTGAAATAGTGTGTTTCACTGGTAACTAAAATGCACAGGGACATTACTGCCCCCTGGGCTATACCTCTGCCCTGCCAAACACTCGCACAATCATCAGGAATCCAATAGGGAGAGATGCCCCAGGGCAAAGCTCCCATTTCTGCTCCAGAGCACCCAGAGACTTCCTCCTAGAAAGTCCATTAGCCCTGACAGGCATCACTGGTGTAAATCACCACACAGCACTCAAGGAGAATATAGTTATTATAACAATTGCTGCATTGCATGATGCTCATGCCATCCAGAAATGTAGGTCTAATTAGCTCTAAGCTGCAGAAGATTTGAGTATAGTAGTTTCATTTTGGCTTAATGCTCAGTGCCTGGTGTAAAATCTGAATTTATTACTCCTCTTTTTAATCATTTCTGCATGGCTCAACCAATTGTATCAAAACTACTGCATGTTACAGACTTTAAAAAGTGATTCCCTGTAGGCATTTTAAGGTATAGGATCTATTATGGGAAGATATATATTTGACAGCATTCTGTTTATTACTCATTTCCGCTACATTGTTCGTGAACATAGTGAAAGATGTTCTCGTGGTAAGTAACATTTTATTCCAGGAAAAAGAAACAGGGGCAACTTCCTTCAGCATGTACTAGAAAGAGCATGTCAGCAACTACAGGACTAATGGGTGAATTCTTTGCATACTCCATCAAGACCCTCATAAAAAAGAGACTGTTTTAATACTACATATCACCCTAGATTTCAACCAAAAATATTTTCCCATTTAAAGTAGTGTGTTAGAATTCCCTGGCGGTCCAGTGGTTAAGACTCTGTGCTTTCATTGCCTGTGTGTGCAGGTTCGATCTCTGGTTGGGAACTAGGATCCCACAGTCTGTGTGGTGGGTATAAATAAAAATAGTATGTCTCAGCAGTGCACAATCTGTTACACTTCTGAATATTTTAAAAAGCCAAACCCAGGTAGCCTCATCTCTCCTGCTTTGGTCCTCAAGACCACCTGTTTAGAGATGGGAAGGGAAGACATCTTTGTCATTTGTTCTCCCCTTTACTTATTCCGTTTGTATCTGAACTAGCGCAGCTCTTTTCTCGAGATGTTGAAGGGAGCTGCCTCAAAGAGGTCCCACTTTCAGGAATGACCTACTTCCTAACTACACTCCACACTTGCTTGCTCAGCTTCAGTCTCTCTAATTTCTCTCCTTATCATTGTTCCTTGGCTCCCTAGGTGTGGCTCTGGTCAGATTCTCTGCTTGGCTCTCAGTCTGGCTTTACCGCAGATACTCACCTTAGGATTGCTCTGCAGCCCTTGGGTCACTCCCAACCCATCCCAGGGAATTTGAATCTAGGTCCAGTGGCCTGAAGACTCCAACTGTCTAAAGTTCAGGTAATACTTTTGAAGACAGGAGGTTTCAGGTAAAATGTAAAATTTACTGAGGCAACTGACCCTACTCAATTCCTGTGCATATATAAAATCTTTGGTGTGGGGTCCTTTCTGCTACCCTTCGTGCTCCTCACCAAAGTCTATGGAGCCCAGAGCTCTGTTCTTCATAATGGCTTAGTATAGAGCTGGGCCAAGTGTCTTCGTGGCAAAGTTGACCCAGAGCCCGACCTCACTGAGCTACCAAATCAATCAACCTAGGCATTACCTACTTCCAGAATTCTTCCTATGTGCAATTACTCTATCATTTAAACCCATTTTCATTGGATATTCTGTTACATGCAGCCAAAGTATTGTGGTTAAATTGCTAGGAATACTACAATCTTCCATTCTTGAAGTATACAAACAAGTAGAGCAGAATGGACATGGACCTGATACTTGGATCTTGGAGGCACATCTTAACTCCCTCAGTGGTGCAACTTCATTCATTGTTTTATCTGTCTCTCTGTTGAACTGTAAGCTTCTTAAGAGTCTAATTCCTTGTTTGGAGAGAAAGTATATTATCAATTGAGACTTTTACAAACTCAAACATCTTGATTGGATGCCACTGCCAATTACTAGTTGTATGATCTTGAGCAAGTGATTTAATCACTCTAATTCAAAAGAGTGAGAAAAATTATATATGCCATAATATCCACGTTATAGAATTATTGTACAATAAACTGAGATAATTCATGTGATAAAGAAACTTATCTTAGCACAAAATGTAAGAATTTTTAAAGAAGTTAATATTTTAGTTTTATATATTCACCATCCACCTAGAATGCATCTTGACGTTTAAAAAAAGACTGTTGAGTGAACAAGTGACTGAACAGATGGATGACTTAGTGAATGAATGAATGAATAACAACTTTGTTGCTTTGAGTATTCCAGGAGGCATAAATTTTTGAGATTTGAGACACTGAAAATCAGTTTATGGTGTGATATGACCTAAAATCAGAGACTTTTCAGTTGTTTTATATCAAATGTAATGGTTCCTTATTCATTCTTGCAAATATCTGGGAAAGATTTGCCCCAAAGAAATGGATTGTCTTAGTAAATATTCTTTTCTTGCTTTTGTCCCCAAGGACACAGAGCAGAAGTACCTCTCACTTTCAGGCCTGATATCAGCTTTCCAAAGCGGAAGGGCAGCTCTGGCTTCTGAGACTAGGCCTCAGCGGACCCTCTCCATCTCCTGACCTTGGGAAGCTGCTGCAAGTGGCTGCTTGGTAGTAAGCAAGGGTCACAGGGTGCACTGAGTTCTCAGGGTTGACAGCACTGGAACAGGACCAAAGACACCTCAGACGGAGAGTAGTGTCACAGCCAGAAAGACGTTCAGGCTCTCAATACCCAGGTATCCAGCACTTGGAGAGGGTGCTGGGGGACACCAGCTCTCCTCCTTCCTTAGGACCACGAGCTGCTTGAGAATACTGGCTACTTAGAGCTTTAAGGGGAGTCCCTCTGTGAGAACTGCTCAGAGAATTTCGCAGAAGGAAGAGGCCTTGCCCAGCATTTTGTTCCTTCTCCAGTAGCAACCCACCTCCAATGACTGCTCATTTCTGAGGCTTAGCCTCCTTGCCTTAATTCAGGGCAACCCAAGGGCCATCCCAGAGCTGAGGCCACGACGTTGCTGCAATTACCAATCAGTTCTACGTCTATCTCTATCCCATCGCACTTCCCCCTTTCACTTGCTACTCCTGTGAACAGGCCCCAGGAAATCTCCTGAGCACTAGTCACAGCGCTCCGTTCCAGGAAGTCTGACCTAAAATAGAATTGTTTTAGGTGGGCAATGAATAGCCCAGAATTCTCATGGACTTCATACTGGAGGGGAAGGAAGGGGGAAGGAATGAGAAAAGGAAATAAATAAAAATATAATATGTCAAACAGGGATAAATATTATGAAAACAAATGAAACAAAGTGAGGAGAATGAAAAATGAACGGGATGCTGTTTTCAGTAGTCTCATTAGAGTTCTCCTCCTTGATAAGGGGCATTTGAGCAGAGGCCTGAATGAAATGAGTGGAATGTGTCAGAATCTGAAAGAATATTTCAGGCAGAGGCAAGGGCAAGTGCAAAGGGCTTGAGGAGATGTGTTTAGTGTTTTTGCAGAATAGCGAGAAACCCTGAGTGGCTGGACAGAGTAAAAGAAGGGGAGAGCAAATTGTATTTCACGTTTTTAAGTAATTCTTCTGGCTACTATGTGAAAATGAGATTGGGAGAGGGGGCAAGGGTGACAGTAGAAAGACCAGTTTGGAGGTTAATATAATACTCAGACTAGAGATAGCCAGCCCCAGATAATCAAAGAATATGAGCATCTTCTTACATGCAGATCTGTGAGTTATGTTAGAAAACACACCCACCTGTGTATACGCCCCCCAATTAGTTAAAAGTTCAGGGTCCCTTTTAAAGGTTCTAGTCACCAATTGTAATGTGTGTTTTTGTGTGTGTATTAGATTGGAAGGGGGAGGGGGAGTCCTCCATACATCCAAGCAATTCTCTAGCACCAGTTAGGTATTCTACAATTCAATTCAATCCTTATACTGTTAGGGGAAGCACTCTGCTTGAAACCACCCACTCTGGCCAGGCACCATAGTAACCATTTGCATGAGCTGTTTTATGACAGGAGATCCTGATAAGGAATACGGAACTAATAAGCCACCACCAATCAGAAGAGTATGGGAAAGGTCGAAAGGAGACACCGCGAGTCCGTCCACTACCCAGAATCCCTCTCGCTAGCATCCATCTTTGCTGAGCAATGCGTGGGCCACCAGGAAAGACTCTGAATTAGAATGATTGGCCAAAGATCACCCGGAAACTAATTTCGTCACCATAAAACCCAAGACTGCGAGCCCTGTGGCAGAGCAGTTCTCCTGGGTTCCCTTACACTACTGCTCTCCACTCGGGTGCCCTTTCCCAATAAAATCTCTTGCTTTGTCAGCACATGTGTCTCCTCAGACAATTCATTTCCAAGTGTTAGACAAGAGCCCAGTTTCGGGCCCTGGAAGGGGTCCCCCTTCCTACAACAATACTATCTATCTGAATTTAGATTCCTTAGGTTATGAGCTCAGGCCCACAGGGCTGCTCACCTGTTTAGAGACTATTCATTCACAAGCCCAGATGCTTCTGACTGACCTGTGCTTTTGACAAACTGGTTATAAATCTGAGGTTCCAGTGACGTACTTCTTTGGGTTCAATTAATTCACTAGAATGGCTCAGGGAACTCAGAGAAACATTTTGCTTACTATATTACCAGTTTACTTTAAAAAGTATATAATTCAGAATACAAATGAATGCCCAGATGGAAAAGATGCATAAGACAAGGTATGTGGAAAGGTCATGGAACATTCATGCCACTCTCCCCAAATATCTGTGTGTTCACCAACCCACAAGCTCTTTGAACCCTGTCCTTTGGGGTTTTATAGGGCTTGATCACATAGGCATCATTGATTAAGTCAATGGTGATTGGTGTTGAACTCCATTTCAAGCCCCTCTTCTATCCCCAGAGGTCAGGGGACAGGGGTAGGGAGGGTAAGCGGGGGAATGAAAGTTTCAACTCTCTAATCATATGTTTGACTTCATTAGTAACCGGCCCCCATTCTTAACTGGATTCCAAAAGTCACCTCATTAGCCTAACAAAAGACAACTTTATGTTCTTTTCACATAGGAAATTCCAAGGGTTTAGAAGCTCTGTGACAGAAATGGGGACAAAGACCAAATATATATATTTTTATTATAAATAACAATATTACACCCTACAACCCTCATTTCAGAAGACTGTCAGAGGAAACTACTTTCTCCAGAAATGAGTTATCCATCACAGCAGGTATTTAACAGGAGACCCAAGGTCATAATAGTTACAAAGGTGCTAAGAAGTAATCTGACTCCAGGTATACAAAATACTTAAAGTAGATTTGCTGATGGATTAGATATGGTTTTGGAAAGGAAGAAAAGAAGGACAGAAAAAAGGAAGGAAAGAAGGAGGAAGGGGGACAGGAAAGGGGGAGAGAAAGAGGGAGGGAGGGAGAGAGTAAACAATAACTTTTGAGCTTTAGTCTGAGCAACTAAGATAAAAGATAAAACGAAATTGTAAAATTTTAAGCCTGTTAAGTTTAAGTCACCTTTAGATACTTAAATGAAGCTTTGAATAAGGAACTGGGACTCTGAAGTTAAAAAGAAAGATCCTAGCTATAGATATGAATTTCGTTGTTATTGGCATACATGGTATTAAAAGCTGTGAGCCCTGTGACCTCTTGATGAGGTCATCAAGAGAATTTAGGGCCCAAGAGTACTCCAGTATTTACAAATCTAGGTGGTAAGAAGGAACCAGGAAAGGATACTGAGAAGGAACAATAATGAGGTAGGAAAAAATCAAGTATGGTGTCCTGGAAGCCAGGTAAAGGAAGTATATAATAAAAAAGGGAGCAATCAGCTGCTAATAGATTGAGCAAGATGCATCCTGAGAATTGACATTTGGACTTGGCAACATGGAATTTAATTACTAGCAACTTTGATAAGAACTGTTTGTCGGTGGTGAGGACAAAAGCCTTTGGAAGAGTTCCCAAAGAATGGCAGAAGGGAGCTCCAGTTGAATAACAGAATTATCTGGAGTTCTGGGTAACTGAATAATAGAATTATCTGGAGTTCTGGTCTAAGACTCTGAAGTTAAGCACAACTTCAAGGACTGCTGTATTCAATTAGCAGTGTCTGCCATGACTACAGGATAGGAAAACTGTGGTATTTACGCCACATATTTACTATTCTGTTCCAGGAGATATAGTGACTCATTCCATATTTTCTATATAACTTTTTATGCTATCATCCATTTGAGGCACTCATTAACAGTTAATTTTATATTATTCCAATAAACTTTTGGTTTCTCAACATCCAGATGTTCTTGAGTACAAAAGGGTGTTTTACTAAATTATATACCTCATTTTGATAGTTTTAAACCACTTTCCAGTGTACCACATAAAGCAATTCATGAGATACTGCAGTGTCCTGAAAGAATTTGAGATGTCTCAAAAAGATATCACATCTCTCTGAATAACTAATTGACTGAGTAAAGGGGCTTAGAAAGGGTAGGAAAACATTTGTCTATATAGCGCACACTTGCATTTCCTGTCTCCCTCTTTCCTGGGAGTCAAGACTAGATAATACAGGTTTGTGTATTTCTATATATGTGTGTATATATATATGTGTGTGTGTGTGTGTGTGTGTGTGTGTGTATCGGAGAAGGCAATGGCACCCCACTCCAGTAGTCTTGCCTGGAAAATCCCATGGACCGAGGAACCTGGTGGGCTGCAGTCCATGGGGTCGCTAAGAGAAGGGCACGACTGAGCGACTTCACTTTCACTTCTCACTTTCATGCAATGGAGGAGGAAATGGCAACCCACTCCAGTGTTCTTGCCTGGAGAATCCCAGGGACGGGGGAGCCTGGTGAGCTGCCGTCTATGGGGTCGCACAGAGTCGGACACGACTGAAGTGACTTAGCAGTAGCAGCAGCAGTGTATATAGATATATGTATATATACATATTTTATACAGATATTTCATTTGCACTGAAGGTCAAATGAGGTTGCTCCATCAAATGGCCACAATGTATAGGAAGAGAAACTTGTAGAAACAAGAGGTACGCAGAAACATTAAAATTTAATTCAATGGGCAACTGATTCCCATTAAGACCATACTTGCTTCAGGTTTTGTTTCATCCTAATCTCCAGAAGCACTCACCCCTTTGGGAAAATATTTCTTTGCTATGGTTTTCAAAAGTGAAAGTGAAAGTGAAAGTGAAGTCGCTCAGTCGTGTTCGACTCTTTGCGACCCCGTGGACTGTAGCCTACCAGACTCCTCCCTTCATGGGATTCTCCAGGCAAAAGTACTGGAGTGAGTTGCCATTTCCTTCTCCAGGGGATCTTCCCGACCCAGGGATCAAACCCGGGTCTCCCATATTCCAGGCAGGCGCTTTAACCTCTGAGCCACCAGGGAAGCCCTTCAACAGTTAGTTTCCCTTTAAATTTGCATTCTAACACATAACTTCTCAGAGTTGGAAAATGTCTTCAACTATCTTGTTCAAACATCTACCCTCTTTTATGAGTGAATCCTCAGTGTACTGGGCCTGAGAGATGGCCCTTGGATCTCTGGTTAAACACCTCCTGTGAAGGACAACTCACTTGATCTGGAGAAAGCAGTTCCCTTCAACTGTCATTCTTTTGAAATGAGAGTTGAAGGGGGACCTGAACATTCAGATAACTGGGGAAATATGCACATAGGTGGTTGTGCTTTCTCACATAACCTACAAGTTTGCACAACAAGAGGCTCAGATTCTTTGGTTATCTGGCGTTGGTTTATTTTGATGATTCTCTGATTTCTGAGGCACCAAGACAGAGCAAGCATTCTTTATTTGTCAACTAAATGGCCTCCGCCTATGCCCAGACTTAAGAGGGCTCCCATTAAAATAAACTCAAGGCAGTCTTATTTTTAAATCTCTTTTGTTCCTGGTCTAGCAGACATGTGTATGGTCGGGAGGGTGGAGGGACAACTAGAATAACAACCTCCTAGTTCTCTAATTATGGCACCAATAATCCCCTTTATATTCTGGTGTTTTGCAGCATGTTTATGGTTTTCATCTTAGAGGCTGAACAAAAAAGCTCATTCCTGTTGCAACAAATTCATGAGGCCCCAGCCACAGGCCTCAAGCAAGGAAACAAACAAACAGAATGCATGGGAACCCAGTTTCTCAGATTAAATATGACAGTGGTGTAGAGTCCATATGTCACAGGAAAAGGCGGGTATTTAAAAGTCTCCAGGGTGCCCTGTCAAATCAGGGTTATCCAGGACCCATGCAATTGTTCAATTTTTATCCTCAGTGAAGTGTCATACGGATTCTGTCCTTCGCTTATGCTTAAAGATGGATAGCCAATTGTTTAAGCCTGGTGTTTTCCATTAATTAGGTCTCTGCCACCAAAGCTTTAAGTGAAGTCATCTAATTTAGACTTTGCCTAGTAGGCTACAGAAAATTGGTATTAATTACTATTTTTTGTTAATTTTTTATTCTCCATATGACTCAGATAGTCAAGGAGAATAGGGCTTTGAAATTTTACAAACCCAGTTCTCCACTGATAACAGAAAACATTCGATTCATTTTCAGGAGTGAGCAACGTCATCAACTGGGCCTAGGTATGCCACAAGCAAACAAAGAAGAGCAAGAAGGTGAAAGGCAAATTTTGTCTTTTTCCATGCATGGAGAGATAGAATAAGAATGTGTTTTAGTTCATCTGTTGATTCTAAATGCTGATTTACAGACCCACGTATCAAAACGACATTCTCTTTCATTCTGAAGGGAAAACGGTTTTAAAGACCAGCAAGGCAATCT
The DNA here is from genome assembly GCF_023091745.1 of Budorcas taxicolor. Lineage (NCBI taxonomy): Eukaryota > Metazoa > Chordata > Mammalia > Artiodactyla > Bovidae > Budorcas > Budorcas taxicolor. The sequence goes on along the minus strand of NC_068916.1, from coordinate 69,128,894 downwards.
GGTTGTATCCATCATTACCCTTAGTTAATGACCTACTTGTTAGTTAGCAGCTGCTATTGCCAAGGAAAGGTACCTGGTTTCTAACAGTAGTACCTCATTGCTGGTTAGAAAGAGAGAAAGAGAGAAATCAACGGCCTGCCTCAGGGCCATGTGGGTAAGTGGACTCAGCTTGAAAAGGATGTGCTTTTCTTCAAGTTGCCTAGAATAAATATGTCTTTGTGAACAAAAATAGAGAACAATAAAGAAAATAAAGAACAATACAGAACAATCGAGTACAGGGTTACCCTCAAAAACTGGACAAAGTCAATTGGAAAGAAGCAAGATTATAAGGAAAGTATTTTCAGGGCTCACATTTCCTTGGAGAAAAATATAAACATAACTTTGACAACAAAATGCCAATTTATCCATTTCTTGTGAAAAACTTGACTAGTAAGCAAAAAGAAAATCTTTGTGCCAGTATGATTGGGTACTCTCTTCCCGCTGTCAATTCACATGGAAAGTCAAACTTGAGGATCAGAAGGGAACCTGAAGCTCGTGAAATCATAAGGCTGCATAAATGGGATCTTTAATGACCTCCATCTGACAGTGACAAAGATCTTGCCAAATGGATCATACCTTGTCCAAGTCCTTCAGCTCAAACTCCTTACATTCATCGCCACATGAGCTCTAGCCACTAGAACCAAGAATAAAGAAACACAAAACTAAAATCAAGCATCTCCCACTGGTCTTTGAGCAGTCCACGGAGAGTTTAGTGGCTTGCTTTCTGGCTGATTTAGAGGCAGAAAATAACCAAGTCTCACAAGCATAAGCACAAATCCATGTATTCAGAATATTAAAGACACAAGAAAGCAGTGAAAGTGAAAGTCATTCAGTCATGTCTGACTCTTTGTGACCCCATGGACTATACAGTCCATGGAATTCTCCAGGCCGGAATACTGGATTGGGTAGCCTTTCCCTTCTCCAGGAGATCTTTCCAACCCAGGGATCAAACCCAGATGTCCTGCATTACATGTGGATTCTTTACCAGTTGAGCCACAAAGGAAGCCCAAGAATACTGGAGTGGATAGCCTATCCTTTCTCCATCAGACACAAGTGATATAGATTAAAAGTGCAATCTAGTGCTCAAGTTCTTGAATTAATAATGATTTTTTTTAAGAAAGCAAGTTAGTTATATTCAGAAGATGTTATGAACCAATTCATTATCTTTATGGTAAATAAAGAGAAAGAATCAAGCATCTCCTATACAAACTATGCCATTTGGTAGTTCAAGAATAGATGAGGGGAAGCATCTGTTTACAAATTTTCTAGCTAATAAATGAAAGGGAAATGATAGAATTAGACATCCCTATTTAGCAATTCCCAGGCATTGAGCATTGGCTAATGTTAGCATCTAAAAACATGCACGTTATCAGACTTCAGGTGCCTCCTGTTGAAAGAACTCAGCGACACCTACCAAATGGATTGAACCTGAATCTAGTGGGGGTCTCTGAATATAGTTCCCAACTTTAGAAAATACAGAAAACCTAGGAATTGTACAATGAATATATAATCAGCAACATTAGTATTTTAGGAAAACTCTACAGACAAAAAGGTGAATTGGAATAAAAAGAAAAGAATGTATGAGAAATCTGTAGATTAGGAGAGGCCTGAAAGACATCGATTCTTTTTTAATCAGAAAAACTAGAGTGTCTAAGGATGCTCACTTTCATGGTAAAACTATAACGGACACAAGGAAGAGATTACTATAAAAGTTCAAGATAGTAATTTTGGGGAAAGGGGTAAGATCAGATGGGGCACACAGAGCGCTTTCTGCGATAACTAACATACTTTCATCTCTTGATCTCAGTGGTGGTTAGAAGGGTGCTCCTTCTAACTCATTAAACTATATACCTATTTTGTGTCTCTTTTTATCTGTTTGCTTTAACAACAAATGGATTTCTCTAAAGAGACCAAAATGGTGACTTATCCATTTTTCATATGTCCCCTAAAAAGTGGCTCTGCTTCAGCAGATGCTTGCCAGTTTTTAATTTATCCATGACTTCTCACCCTACCCCACTCCCATATACCTCCTAACATTAGCTGTCTTGTTTCATCACTTCTCTAGGGTTCAGTGTACAGTGAGCAATTTTTGTGTCAGAAATTCGCTGTCATAACAAATAGATTTAACAAACTCAACTTACGTAAAGCTACCTGTGTTCTCTTCATATACCTGTAAAAAGATGTCCCTGACTGATTATGTAGTGTGAGAATAGTTAAAGATAGACCAGAAAGACTATCTGTGAATTAATTATCCCGCCTATGTAGAAGAACAGTGATCACTGAAGAAAACTGATTAGTTGTTACTAGCCAGTTTAACTTCTTCAAAGCCTCTGTTATTTTATTGCATACTAAACTAGTGAATTAGTTGGAGAAGGCAATGGCACCCCACTCCAGTACTCTTGCCTAGAAAATCCCATGGACGGAGGAGCCTGGTAGGCTGCAGTCCATGGGGTCGCGAAGAGTCGGACATGACTGAGCGACTTCACTTCACTTAACAATAAAAGACTTGCAGAATGAGTAATTTACTCTTCCTCTTTCTCTTTGGTTTTGTTTTATGGGTACTTGAGCCGCAGGAAAGCATCTAACCCTCCATAAGAAACTCAGCCATCAATCACTGCCCAGTGTCAAAATAGTTTGGAACTACTACATGATGGGCTATGTCCATTCTAATTTGCTGATTTTGGTATATCCTTGACTGACAGCTCTTATGGTTACTCTCTTATGGCCCCAAAACAACATTACTTAGAGGTCCTCCAGGAATACAAAGCCACCCCAGGAGACCTACTAGGCTTTGTATCTTAGTGGTGATAAGTAGGAGTTTGAGATGGCTGAAGTTATTGTCTTTAACAGTCTTCCTTCCTGTGGACCAGAGTGTGGTGGCAGTGTGTCTGTTGGGAAAAGGACAGTGACATCAGCATCCTAGTACATTACCAAGATGGAAAAAAATGATCTCCTCAAAGCTAGTCAAGAAATTATACACCATTTAGGATTCCTTCTTTCAGTAAAAAGTAGCAAAGCTACAAACAGTTCCTAAAAGCTTTCCAGGGCATGCAGTAGGGTTGGGGAGGTAGTTGCTAAAAGTATCCTAAAGAACAGAGGAAATGGGATGACTTCAATTGTATCAGTTTTTACAGATCCTATACAGCCCCCTTCCCCTGCCCAAGCAGGCCTTGGCTGCATATGTGTCTACTTGACCAAAAAGAGCTCTGGCACTTTCTTTAGAGGAGTCCATGCTTAGGCAGTTTGCAGCCAACGCCTAGATACAAGAAAACTGGTGCCTTGAAAGCAGAAGTGAAGACCTAAGCTATCATGAGGTCTACGCACTTGGTTTTGTAGCTCCCTGCTCCCAAATCATTTCTGACCATTATTTTTAATAATGATGGTGGTAAATTATTTTTGAAGTTCATGGCTCAAGACCACTTGAGACTGGCTTATATTAAATTGACCAATAAAGTGTCTTGAGTCAAGGCAAATTGTAAGGGAATACAGAGATTTGAGAGTATGGGACATGGGAGAAGAGGGAGCTATTGGAAAGAAATCTCTAAGCACAAAGCACTTTATAAGCTTTCAAAGTGCTTTTAAAGTCAATCTGATATGTAACTGAAAACTAACAAAACTGCACATGTATATCCCATACCTAGACTGCATTCACACAGAGCATGTAAAATCCAAAATGCAACATTTTATGGGAGCTGAAAGTCATGCTGTGTCTGCCTATCAGGAAGCTGATGAAACAAGACTTTTGATGACCTCAGTTGGTGGCACCCTGGAACCAGGGACAATAGCTCTGCCACACCCAAGCCCCTGTAAGGAAGTTTGGACTCCATTTCTTCAGTGGACAGTCTATGGACTCTGTGATAATAATTCTTGTATTAGAAGCCAGTTTGTCCAATATCCTCAGTTTATTGATGGGAGAACTAAAGTCTAAGGAGGGATACTTGCTTAAGGTCACCGAAGTAAACACTAATTATATCCTCCCCTTCTTCCCAATTTTGTTTGGGTAATTATTTGCCATACAGCCATGTGCTCAGAAAAGGGGCCCACTGCTGACTCCTGAGGGGTCAAGAGGTATGCCTGGTCAAAGCCAATCATAGCCTCTCATTGCCCTTAGCAGTGACAGGTATGGCACTGTTGTAAGACCAATCCTGACCAATAGAATCTTGAGACAGTCTACTGAGGAATTCCTAAGAAATACATTCCTCAAGTAAAAACAAGTAAGAAGAAAAAGAAAAATACTCTTTTTCTTCTTCACGGGATACTATAATGTCTGCATATGACACCTGAAACTTCTATAGCCACTGTACACCATGACAGGAAGGGCAAGCACAAAGATGGCTGACTCTCAATGATGTCATGAACTGCCACTCTGGACTTCTTGTTATGCACAATAGTAAGAATTCCTGTTGAAGCTACTTTCTTTTTTTCTTACTCTACTCTCAATTTCTTGCAGTCTGAAGCATCCTAGCTAATACAATCACAGAAAGTTTATGGCAGAATTAGAATTAGAAACGGTTGTCATGATTTCCAGGCCAGTGGAGGTTCTCTCCTTAAGAAACTGATGAAGTGTGTGAATAGCTGTATCAGTCTAGGTTATGTTGCAGTAAGAAACAACCCCCAAATCTCAGTGGCGTACAACAGCAAATTTCTCTTTCTTGTTTTGTAACATGTCCATCAAGGTTGGCTGAAGTCCTGCTCCAAGGCTAATGGAGAAATTCTTTTCTGGAATATTGCTGGTCTTGTGACAAAGAACAAAAGAGAGAATGGCAAACCCTGAACTGGCTCTAAAAACTTCTGTTCAGAAATTACATGTATCACTTTCACTTACATTTCATTAACCAGAGCAAGTTATATAGTCTAGCTTGGTATCAGTGAGAAGGGAGAAAAGGAAAATTTATTTACAAAACACCACATTTAATCTGTATTTAATACTTCTAAGAAATATTTAACCATCCTGGATTACTAAGGTGGCTGCTGAATTGTTTGTTTGTTTGTTTGTTTGTTTGTTTTAACCTGAAGCCACGAGGTAGCTTGTAGGATCGCTTCCCCAACTGGGGATCAAACCTGGCCAAGGCAGTGAGACCACTGAGTCCAAACCACTGGGCCACCAGGGAATTCTCTACTAAATTAATTTGAAAACATCTCTAAATTTTAGGATATTTTAGAAAACACATTTACCATTTCTTGTTTATAATAAAGTCTTCTTTAAAATATATTTTCATCTTAGAATGATCACATGTCCATTAAATTTTTTTTTCCAAACTGTTACATACTTGAATGTTTCTACAAGAGTAGACCTTAAATATTCTCACCATAAAAATCAAATGGTAATTTTGTGATGGGATGGAGGTATTAGCTAATGTTATGGTTGTAATCTTTTTGCAATATATAAATGTATCAATCATCATGCACCTTACATTTACAAAATGTTATTATATATGTCAACTATACCTCAGTAAGACACTTGCTTCTTGGAAGAAAAGCTATGACAAACCTAGACAGTGTATGAAAAAGCAGAGACTTCACTTTGCCCACTTTGCAGGCTTCCCTGGTGGCTCAGATGGTAAAGCGTTTGTCTGCAATGCAGGAGACCTGGGTTCGATCCCTGGGTTGGGAAGATCCTCTGGAGAGGGAAATGGCGGCCCACTCCAGTATTCTTGCCTGGGAAATCCCACGGACTGTGGAGCCTGGTAGGTTACCGTCCATGGGGTCGCAAAGAGTTGGACACGACCGAGCGACTTCACTTTCACTTTCACTTTGCCAATAAAGGTACGTATAGTCAAAGCTATGGTTTTTCTGGTAGTCATGTATGGATGTGATAGTTAGACATAAAGAAGACTGAGAGCCAAAGAATTGATGCTTTTGAATTGTGGTGCTGGAGAAGACTTTTTAAGAGTCCCTTGGACTGCAAGGAGATGAAACCAGGTCAACCTTAAAGGAAATCTAACCCTAAATAGTCATTAGAAGAACTGGATGCTGAAGCTGACACTCCAATACTTTGGCCACCTGATGCGAAGAGCTGATTCATTGGAAAAGACTCTGATGCTGGGAAAGATTGAGGGCAAGAGGAGACGGGTGCGACAGAGGATTAGATGGTTGGATGGCATCACTGAGTCAATGGATATGAGTTTGAGCAAACTCTGGACATAGTGAAAGACAGGGAAACCTGATGTGCTGCAGTTCATGGGGTCACAAAGTGTCAGACATGACTTAGCGACTAAACAACAACAACAATACCTCAATAAAGTGGGGGGAATAAAAAGCATTTTTTATTTCCAAATTAGTAAAAGTTAAAAAAACCTAGCTTTCCCAATCTTACCCACCATATAGCAATCACTAATAATTTGGTGCATGTTCTCCAGTCCTTTCCTATGTACTATATATATTCACATGTCTATACACACATGTACATTTGTACATGTAGCTATGGTTTATTGGAAAAACACCATTTTACACAATTATACATAGTATTTTGGACATTTTTTTGCCTGCAAATATATAGTACTTTTCATGTGGATAATTACATAGTACCCTATCATGTGTATATTAAAGAATTTATATCGCAATTTCTCCCAGGATGGACATTTAAGTTATTCTCATTTTCACCATCACAAATGATTCTGTACTGATCATTCTTTTACATATAGATATATATAGCTGCGAACTCCTATAGTATTTCTGTAGGATAAATTTGAAGAAGTAGAATTGCTAGGGGAAAAGTCATACATATTCAAATATTTCATAGATAATGTCCTATAGCCCTAAAAACAGAGAAGGCAATGGCAATCCACTCCAGTACTCTTGCCTGGAAAATCCCATGGACAGAGGAGCCTGGTGGGCTGCTGTCTATGGGGTCACTGGGAGTCGGACATGACTGAGCGGCTTCACTTTCACTTTTCACTTTTACACATTGGAGCAGGAAATGGCAACCCACTCCAGTATTCTTGCCTGGAGAATGCCAGGGACGGGGCAGCCTGATGGGCTGCCGTCTATGGGGCCACGCAGAGTCGGACACACTGAAGCAACTTAGCAGCAGCAGCAGCCCTCAAAAAAGATTATACCAATTATACCATTGAACTAGTGACCCACTGAATCCAGTCAACAGTGTACTGGACAGTGATCCTTTTAGACAAAAATATGTGCTGAGATCCTGATATGTAGTCAGTTAAAAAGATACTGAACATATTCATAATGGTCCCTCTTAACGAGCTTAAAACTAGTGAGGGAGAGAGAAGAGACATCAAAATACTAAAAATACATGAACACTTAGCATAAGAAACTGGATCAGGCGCATGCTGAGATGGCTGCAAGGAAGAAGCTCTGCGAAGGGAATTCTCAGAGAAAGGAAGGATATCAGTGTAGGGACTGGGAAGCCTTGCTGAAAAAGAGCAAAATCATTAATTACAATTGGTAGAAGAGGGATCTGAGATCAGGCTGATGGCAGCACTGGAAGCTCAAGTGATGGCATTTACGGGCCAGTGAGCTCACAAAGTTGGTGTGCTGAGCCGGTCACAGTAGGGTCAGTCTCTTCTTCAGGCCAAGATTTTACAGAACAGTCTGCGGTGGGTCATTTTCTGCAGACTGTCTTAGCAACTGGGGATTCTGTGGACAGAGGAGCCTGGCAGGCTACAGTCCATAAGGTTGCAAAGAATTGGACATGACTGAGCGCTTAACACTTTCACTTTCGCTTTCTGAATGAATGGCCAATCTGTAGAAGTGAGACTAGAAGAGTTCTGCCCTGCACATTAGAGTCCCTAACTATCAATATAGCTCAACCATTTCATCCTCGGGAGGAAAAAAAGTCAGCCCAAAGGATATATCCAATTCCCTAAAGGATCTGGATTCTTATGGCCCTCCTAAGTACCTTAACCTTAGCTTTCATAGAATCTTAAATCAAATATACTAATGTGGATATCATCCATTCCTCTATAAGCCTGGATTTCCATGGAAAAAAACAGAACTAACTCCAAGCTTAGAGGTCAGGATACAAATGAAGGATAAAAATGCTGCACATCCCCCTTCCCAAGGCCAAGACACATCTGTTCACAACATCCTTTCCCGTCAGACCTAGAAACAGCTTCAGAATGCTTTTCAACACAGCCTTCCAAGCACTCACTACCAATCAAATGGAACTGGCACTGGCACCGAAGCCCATCCATCATTTCTGATTCACAACAACAAATTAGCCCTTCCCTCATCAGACACTCCCTCCCACCAATTACTTCAGCAACTATAGCCTTTCTCAGAAGAAGCTATGGACATTGGGACCTCATACAGACCTGAATAGTCCACACTGGGAAGTGGGAGGAAGGCTAATTCATCTCTTCTCATGCCCTTACCCCTACCCCACAACAGTATCCACTCCTCCAAGCCCCCACATTCTTATAAAAGGGTTTCCCATGAAAATATTAGCTCTCCATCTGTTCTCGTCCCACCTAGAGATAGTGACTTCATTCATTATTTCAACAAATATTTAGTGAGTATCCACTATGTATCATGTCATGTTTTAATGACTCAGGATACAACACTGAAGAATATAGGCAAAGTCTCTGCCTGATTTTGAGGGAATGACACAGACAAGAAGCAAGGCAAATAGGTAAGTACATAGAGGGCCAATTTCTAAATGCTAAGAAGATCCCAAAAAGCAGGAAAGGGGAATGGAGAGTATCAGCAGATGTGGGGTGGATAAAAACTCTACTTGGGAGTTGACATGTGACAAAGACCTGAAGGAGGTAAAGAAGCATGTCATAATGAAGCACCTTCCTGAGAGCGGTCCTGGGGCGGGAGCAGGTCAAGAGCTGTGAAGGGGTAGATCTAAGTGGACACACTGGAAAATACAGGAGCAGATGTCAACAGTAGACGAAGAAGATCAACATGGGGATGGGCTGAGGGTTACAGATAGTAAAGGGTCTCGTTGTTGTTCAGTTGCTCAGTCATGCCTGACCCTTTGTGACCATGGACTGCTGCACGCCAGGCTTCCCTCTCCATCACCATCTCCTGGAGCTTGCTCAAACTCATGTTCATTAAGTTGGGGATGACATCTAACCATCTCATCCCCTTCTCCTCCTGCCTTCAATCTTTCCCAACATCAGGGTCTCTTCTAATGAGTCGGCTCTTCACATCAAGTGGTCAAAGTACTGAGGCTTCAGCTTCAGCATCAGTCCTTCCAATGAATATTCAGGACTGATTTCCTTTAGGATTGACTGGTTTGATCTCCTTGCAGTCCAAGGGACTCCCAAGAGTTTTCTCCAACACCACAGTTCAAAAGCATCAGTTCTTCAGCTCTCAGCCTTCTTATGGTCTAATTCTCACATCCATACAACATTACTGGAAAACAATTACATTGACTATACAGACCTTTGTCAGCAAAGTAATGTCTCTGCTTTTGAATATGCTGTCTAGGTTGGTAATAGCTTTTCTTCCAAGAAGCAAACATGTTTTAATTTCATGGCCGCAGTCACCATCTGCAGTGATTTTGGAACCCAAGAATATAAAGTCTGTCACTGCTTCCATTGTTTCCCCATCTATTTCCCATGAATTGATGGGACCAGATGATATGATCTTCATTTTTTGAATGCTTAGTTTTAAGCCAGCTTTTTCACTCTCCTCTTTCACTTTCATCTAGAGGCTCTTTAGTTCTTTTTCACTTTCTGCCATAAGGGTGGTGTCATCTGCATATCTGAGATTATTGATATTTCTCCTGGAAATCTTGATTCCAGCTTGTGCTTCATCCAGTCTGGCATTTCACATGATGTACTCTGCATACAAGTTAAATAAGCAGGATGACAATATACAGCCTTGACGTACTCCTTTCCCAATTTGAAACCAGTTTGTTGTTCCATGTCTGGTTCTAACGGTTGCTTCTTGACCTGCATACAGATATCTCAGGAGGCAGGTTAGGTGATCTGGTGTTTCCATCCCTTTAAGAATTTTCCACAGTTTGTTGTGAACCACACAATCAAATACTTTAGCGTAGTCAATGAAGCAGAAGTAGATGATTTTCTGGAATTCTCTTGCTTTTTCTATGATCCAAGTTATGTTGGTAATTTGATCTCTGGTTCCTCTGCTTTTTCTAAAACCAGCTTGAACATCTGAGAGAAGCCTAGCTTGGAGAATTTTGAGCATTACTTTGCTAGCATGTGAGATGAGTGCAATTATGCAGTAGTTTGAACATTCTTTGGCATTGCCCTTCTGATTGGAATGAAAACTGACCCTTTCCAGTCCTGTGGCCACTGCTGAGTTTTCCATACTGACATATTGAATGCAGCGCTTTCACAAAATCATCTTTTAGGACTTGAAATAGCTCAACTGGAATTCTATCACCTCCATTAGCTTTGTTTGTAGTGATGCTTCCTAAGGCCCACTTGACTTTGCACTCCGAGATGTCTGGCTCTAGGTAAGTGAATACACCATCGTGGTTATCTGGGTCACAAATAATTTACTTGTAAATTGTTACGAGTAATTTACTCTGAATGTAACACATGTGGTATATATATAAGGAGGTGGGGAACAAGGTGCCATGGGAAATACAAGAGGAAAACTCGATGGCATCTGATAATCTGGCAATGTTTCCTAGAAGAGAGACCATCTAAGCTGAGCCCTGTAGGATACGAAGAGTTTGCCCAGCAAAGAAGGAGAGAAGAAAGTACCAAGCAGAGAGGAAAGTATGTGCCCAAGAAGGTTGGAGGAACTGAAAGAAGTGCTTCACCCTCATAGCACAGAGGGCAAGGGGCAGAGGGGTGAGTTGTTAGCCTGGAAAACAGCCGGAATCCTCGAGGCCTTGAAAAACTTATGTATGAAGGATCTTTGACTTCATCCTAAGCAGAAGAGGAAGCTTTTGAAAGGTTTTAAGTGTAAACACTATCTGTCTTACCTTTTTTTTGTAAAAAATTACCATATCACTGTCCCTGCTAACCTCTTAGATCCTTGAAATGACACAATAAATCAAATTAAAAAAAAAAAAGTCATCCCTGCTTCTTTTCTAATTAGTCATCTTGAAAGCCCACGTTTCATTTCTGAACTCCCTTCCTGGCCAATGGAACTTCTGCCCCCCTGACTCATCCTTGCAAAACAAAACTTTGCTCACTCTTTACCTGTCCATCACTTGGGAGAGGGAGACCTGGAGATGCTTCCTAAGGCAAAGCATGACATGTATGTATGAGAACACTTCTCAGAGAGTGAAGAAAAGAAAAATCAGGTTTCCTCTTTTAGCTTTAGGCTTTTTCCATACTGAAACTTAGCATCAAAACCATTTCAAACTGGGATGAAACCATATGGTTTCCAGAATCACACATTGTTTTACAAGGTTCAGTGACTAAAACCACCTTACTCTGTTGGTAGAAATGAACCAGACTTTTCCCATTTGTTACTCGGGGTCTTTACATGGAGGCTAATTAATTCATTTGTAACCTGCATGGACAACATGTAGGGTATCACAGATGATCTGGAACATATATAACATCAAAGACGACATTCTTTCTTTCTGCCTGAAATCATTCTGAGTCCTGTTTTTCTCAAAAAGCAACATTTATAAATCTATAGGCAGTAGGAATTTGTTGTTGCTGTTTTGTTGTATTCTTTGTATTCTAAAGTTCTTGGTATATTCCATACTCTAAATTAGACCTCAAAAATATTTCTGATTAAAAATTTATACAGCGCATGACAGCCTCTTTCTAGAACATAGCCCCTAACTAATTCATGCTCACTTACCCTGCAGTTTTCTATTTATAATATGGTACAATTTCTGTGTGTTTGTATTATAAATTATTAAATGACATCAAGGTTTTTATTCTGATGAGAGAATTTTTGATGAATTTGACAGTGTAATTACTTCAGATCCTGCTCTGGATTGCTGGGAAAATATTTAATTTTATTTACCTCGATGAATAATTAAAGCATACACGTGGTGGGCTCTCTTGCTGTACCTTCTAGCTTCTTTCTTCTATTTGCTTCTCTCCAGTTAAAATAGTGATGCTTATATGAGTAATAGCTTAAGAAATAAATTACCAATTTGGGGAAGAAGGGAGAGGAAGAACAGGGGAAGAAGGGAGATGATGAAAACTTGGCTGTGTTTTAGTATGTTTTTATGGCAAAAGCAAGAAAGGGGAAGAGCCATCTCCTTGTTTATTTAGTGAACTATCCTCCCAATTCTAGGAAAACTTATCTATGAGCCTCCCCAACTGAAACAGCAGAAATAACAATGGCAATGATGGCTAGGGAAATACACCACAATTCCATAAAGCCCAGAAGATAATTGATTTTTATACGTATTGAATTCATGAACTGCATGTTTACAGGATTTCTATTTGGTCATCATAAAACTCCTATAATGTGGGCACAAGGCCAACCTTAATATTCCACCTTAAGGAAGAGAAAGTTGAGGTTTAGTTTGATGAACAGCCTAGTCCCACATCACTGGAAAGGATGAGGTCCCAGGTTTCCTGACTCTTAATCCACTGGGATTAAGGCATCAAGGAATAAATTTTTTCTCACCCTCTGATCTTAAGCAATCCAAAATAACTGTTAAAAACAAGATGCATATGTGTATGCTAAGTTGCTTGTGTTGTGTCCGACTCTTTGCGACCCTATGGATCTTAGCCCACCAGGCTCCTCTGTCCATGGGATTCTCCAGGCAAGAATACTGACTGGAGTGGGTTGTTGCTTCCTACTCCAGGGGATCTTCCCAACCCAGGGATCATACCCACACCTCTTACATCTCCTGCATTGGCAGGCAGGTTCTTTACCACCAGTGCCACCTGGTGATGGTTTAGTCGCCAAGTCATGTCTGACTCTTGTGATCTCGTGGACTGTAGCCTGCCAAGCTCCTCTGGCAAGGATTCTCCAGGTAAGAATACTGGGGTGGGTTGCAATTCCCTTCTCTAGGGGATCTTCCCGACCCAGGAATTGAACCCGGGTCTCCTGCATTGCAGGCAGATGATTTAGCAACTGAGCTATGAGGGAAGCCCTAAAAGCAAGATAACAGTCCCAAATAGAGTTGTTTATGTTAAACCCCAAGTCACCAAACCAAGATTTAACTTAATGATGGTTTTGGCTTGCTCAGAAATGGAATCTTTAACCTGTCAACAGGAATCACATGATCAGCATTAGTCAGTTAACCTGCCTGCCAGACCTCTGTCATCCCCTAAAAGAAACTAACTGCAATAACCAATCTGATTTTTTGCCTAACATAACTTCCTTGTTCCTGCTCCCTTCTGCTTATAAAAGTCTTTCATTTTGCGTAGTTCCTCAGAGTTCCTTTCTATCTGCTAGAGAATTGTTGAAGTAAGCCCATAAGATCTTCAAATTTTAATCAGTTCAATTTTGTTTTGTAACAATAAATGTGTTATTTGGCATTCAGTGTATTTGAATATATACCCACGTACACTGTGTGTATGTGTGAAAGACGAAAATGCTTGAGATATCAGTGGGTGGAGATAGTACTGAACTGTAGATCAGTACAAGTCACTGCTCTAATTTAGACTTGTTTCCTCATTCAAAAACAGAGACAATATTGGTATCCATCTTTTAAAGCTGCAAGCATTGAATGAGATAGTGCAAAGAGAACCCAGGAAGCCCTAGCTATCCCTCTGTTCAGTGGCAGATGAAGTTAGATATGATACTGGGAGCACCAAACACATCTTTTGTTGTTGTTTAGTCACTCAGTCATGTCTGACTCTTTGCAAGCGCATGGATTGCAGCACACTCGTCTTCCCTGTCCTTCACTATCTCCCAGAGTTTGCTCAAATTCATGTCCATTGAGTCAGTGATGCCATCCAACCATCTCATCCTCTGTCGCCCCCTTCTCCTTCTGCCGTCAACGTTTCCCAGCATCAGGGTCTTTTCCAATGAGTCGGCTCTTCCCATCAGGTGGCCAGAGTATTGGAGCTTCAGCATCAGAGCCTGATGGGCTACAGTCCATGGACTCACAGAAGAGTCAAACACACCTTAAAGACTGAACATCAACAACCACACCTTAGCCATCTCTGTATCCCCAACTCAGAATACAATGGAGCTTTAGGAAGTATGACCGAGTGGCTCTGGCTGGTCTGCGACCAGACTGAAAGCTCATAATTACATCATAAGGTACTGGAGGGCAGGATATTACCTTGTTCTTTTCCCCCACTCAGTGTATTGCTTGAACACAGATGATGCTTAAAAAGAAAAAATGCCTGCTGAGTCTTACTAGAAGAGAATACTCAGTATCATCCACAGAGAGCTGAAAAGGGTTTGGCAGCAGATTTTCCCAGGAGTGTTGCCTGAGGCAGGAGCTATAAAAATCCTGAAAGTGCCAAGGCCACCTTAGTAAAGAACAGGGCATTGTTTAGGGCCAGAACCCCTAGTGAGCGAGGTCTTTTTCAATCAAAGACCCAGTCACTCGCCTGTGTTCCACAAGTCCCTGGGGCTCAGCAGTCATTGTGTGGTGGGGCCCCTGAGGGTGGGGACGCCCACCTCCCAGACTGTATCGATTAGCTGCTCCATCTGCCACTCTGCAAGCAAGCAGTGCGGGCCCTCATTGGATGAAAATGTCACCCATGGTAACAGATCCTCACAGCTGGTGTCTGACCACAGGACCCTCAGGGAGCGAATAATCAGATCCTGAAAAGCAGTCAGACCACACCAAGCTAAATGCAAAATGAAAAAAAATAAATAAATGTCTATTTTAATCTCCCCCCTCCCTTCTCAACCCTGAGCTCCGGACCTTATTCCCAAATTGCAGTGTCACAGCAGGGGACTGGTGGCTCCAAAGGCAGGTTGCTGGAGGGTCGTAAGAATAGTCTGTGGGAATTGTAACTCAGAGACCTCCCCTGGCTGGTTCAGGAGCTGTAGAGAAAATGAACTGAAATTTAGCTCCAGACACCCTTGACTTCAGTTCTTTCCTTGGAAGTCTGTTTCTGCCTCTCTCTCTCTTTTCTCTCCCTCTTCCTCTCTCTCTATCTCTGTTTCTCTCTCCCTTCTCCTCCTCTCACCCCTCCTTTCCTCTTGGCTCTCTCTCCCTCTCCCTTTCTGTCCAACCCTCAAAGCTTTCCCAGTCTTCTCCTTTCTACTCCTCTCTCCCCCTCGTTTTGTTCTCTTTACACACAACATCCTTTCTTATTCTCTTTCCTATGTGACTCCTACTCCTTTTTCAGGCTTCGGCTTAAATATCTTTTCCTCTGGGGATTCTGACCCCTTACACCATGCTTTCCCTCTCACACTCAGCTATCTGTCCTGTCAGGCTGTAATTACCAGAGGAGCAGGAATCCCCAGCACTTAGCACAGTGCCTGGCACACAGCAGAGGCTTAATAACTATTTATTGCATGATTAAACAAACATTGCCAGGTGCAAAGCCATTCTTAGAGGGCTTCTGGATATTATCAGACTCCGAAAAGTCCATGCCACGAGATTCTTTGTCAGTTTCCAGTTACTGAACTAGCCTAAGTCAAGAATAACAGAATTTGTCATTAAGGCACTGGAATAGCTCAGAAAGCTCAAAGAACTGCTGACATGTTGGACTGGAGCATTCTTTGTCATGGGGGACTGTCATGAGTATTATAGGATGTGTAGCATCATTCCTGGCCTCAACCCGCTGGATGCCAGTAGACCTCACTGCCCCAGCTGTGACAATCAGAATTGTCTTTCAGTGAGGATTCCAAAATAACAGGAAAAGTGTTCAGCTGCTACCAGCCAAAAACAATGACAGAAGTCCACTGCATCTTTTCAGTTAAGACTACTGGTTCTCTGGGAATGATTTTGCCTGCCCACGTACAGAAACGTTTACCACGTCCAGAGACATTTCTGGTTGTTCCAACTAGGGGCAGGGGACGCACAGCACAGCACACTGCAGCCAAGATGCTCTAGTCCCCACACAGGGCCGTGATCAAGAGACCCTGAACTGCATGCATAAGGCAAACAATGTCACAGCTAGACATTTCAGCTTTTCACTTTATGCCTCAACTATGCATGTTAATCTTGGATTCCAAAAATACATCGGGCCCCTTGCCTTCTTTAAATCAGCAGAAACTCCTTCATCCTGTGGAGAGTGCCTGGAATGAACCCAGAAGACTGCCAAGAGCCCCAGGGACAGACCTCTGGTAGACAACATGGTGTGCTGTGGTGAGAGTATTATTGTCTATATTTCCTATGTTTTAAATCCCAAGTCTACCACTTCTAGTCATGTTCTTGGACAAGTCACTTAAACTTTCTGAATCTCAAGTTCCTCACCTATAATATGGGGACAATAACATAGCTACAAATGACAATCCAAGGAAAGTACATGACACATTACTTGGCACACGGGGAATATTAGCTGCTAGTTTATGTCACCGGGGAAGGCAATGGCACCCCACTCCAGGACTCTTGCCTGGAAAATCCCATGGACCGAGGAACCTGGTGGGCTGCAGTCCATGGGGTCGCTAAGAGTAGGGCACGACTGAGCGACTTCACTTTCACTTCTCACTTTCATGCATTGGAGGAGGAAATGGCAACCCACTCCAGTGTTCTTGCCTGGAGAATCCAAGGGACGGGGGAGCCTGGTGGGCTGCCGTCTATGGGGTCGCACAGAGTCGGACACGACTGAAGCAACTTAGCAGCAGCAGCAGTTTATGTCACAATAAGCAGTTGAGACTTGAGAACATAGTGTTTTTCACTGATTCAGCTCTTTTTTCTGATAATTCAGTGGCTATAATTATTTGATTAATCCATGGTTCTAACAAATGCTTTTATATAGATGAGCATTGTTCCTGGGTGCAAAACTGAAAAGGATGAGTACAGGGCATGTTCTGGACAAGGTAAGATTCTTGGCCTAGGAGGAGCTTAAAGTGCATGGTTGGAGGGGAATTAAGGTCAGTGGATTTCAGCCATACATAGAGGACAGATTACAAAAGGCCCAGCCAAGGAGTAGAAAAATCAGTTCCCCAGGCATCAGAGGCAAACAGGGACTATAAGCAGCGAGTGACGTATCAGGTCTGTCTTTTAGAAAGTTGCTATGGCAGCACATCGGTGATTGTTCCTTTCCCTCATTGTAAACTCAGTTATGCTCTCCCAACCCTGGTTCTTCAAGTTTCAGTGGAATAATTCTGGAGTGACAGGGGTAGGGTGGGGAAACAGCAATCTCATTTACCACTTGTAGTACTATAAACGCATGCCACCTTTTTAAAGTAGTTTGGCAATATGCCTTAAGTGCCTTAAAATATGCATGCCCTTTTGCCCTGGAAATTCCACTTCTAGGACTCTATCCTGAGGAAATCATGAAAAATGTGCACAAATATTTACCTACAGGAAAGCTCACTTCTTGGCACTGTTTGTAGGAGTGAAAAGTTGAAAACCTCAAATGTTAAAAAATAATTAGCTGGTTACGTAAATTAAGGCACGATGACTTAATAAGCAACCATTAAAGACACATTATTGGCATGTGAAAAACAGGTTACAAAAGAGGGCATACTGTAAAATATTTTTAAAAGACACACACACATACATGTGCACATATTCTTATCTTTTTCTGTTATATATACCCTTCTGTCCCAGCAAATTCTTTCTGACAATTTATCCTAAGAAAGTAATGAAGGCAGAAATAGTGATGTATGTAAAAGTGTGTGCATATATAAACTTACACAAATGCACACAGAATAGTCTGGAAGGGTATATACTAAGGTATTATGGGTGTTTACTATGCGGGAAGGGATTAAGGGGGACTATTTTATTTTCTTATTTTTGCTTTTGCAGATTTTCAGGTCTTTCTAAAAGGAGCCTATCTCACATTTATAACATTAATTTTTTACATGTAAAAATAATGATAAAGGGAAATAAAGCTCATCCCCAACAGTTACAGCCAAAACAGAATTTCATAAAATTTCTGATTATACTGCAATTTTTAAATCACTACAGGGATCCAGGCTAAGCCGTACTTTGAAAACTGTTGCTGATTCTCCTTAGATTTCATTATAACTAATACTGGGTGTATACTGAATTTACTAAATTGCCATTATCTGTTCAGCTACATACTAAGTGAGATGAGGTTACAAGAAAAGCTTAACCTATATGATTCCTTTCATCAAATTACTCACAGTCAATCCAGGATAAACCAGTCAATCTTAAAGGAAATCAATCCTGAATAATCATTGAAAGGACTGAGGCTGAAGCTGAAGCTCCAGTACTTTGGCCACCTGATGCAAAGAAACTGACTCATCAGAAAAGACCTTGATGCTGGGAAAGATTGAAGGCAGAAGAAGGGGACAACAGAGGATGAGACAGTTGGATGGCATCATCAACTCAATGGACATGAGTCTGAGCAAACTCCAAGAGTTGGTGATGGACAGGGAAGCCTGGGGTGCTGCAGTCCATGGGGTCAAAGTCAGACATGACTGAGCAACTGAACTGACTGAACCCAGGATAAATGATATACGTGAAAGAGAAATTAGGACAAATTCAAGGCCACACATGATGAAGTACTAAATTACAAGGCAGAGATGCTGGATTGTACTGAGGTTTCAAGAAGATAATTACAAATTGGAGGTGTCAGGAAAATCTTCCACACAAAAAAAGATGGGATGGTTAAAAAAAAAAAAAGAGAGAGAGAGAGAAAAGAGCAGCAACATCAAAGGCATAAAGGCAGGAATGATGATGTGAGTTTCAGAAGCAGTAAGAGACCAGCTTGGCTTAAGCACTGACTTCATACTGAGGGCTGAAGACAGAATAATTTAAGGAGAAGCCTAAATGCTGGGGTCAGAAATTTGGGCAATAATGTCTGTGTAATTAAAGCTCTGGGTCTAAATATAACAAAGAGATAAGTTATTTTAAAATATCAACTATTAACAAGATATTGATGTCACAAGCATTAATTATCTAGAAACCACCTAAGAGAAGCAAGTAATGTAAGGAGGATCATAATCACCTCTTTTAAACAAACCCTCAAAACCAAATCTGATAATACGTTTTGGGAAAAGGTGATCCTTTCAGCAGAAGCCTGAACCCCAAGGAAGTGGCAAGAGAGGAAGGGGCTGAAGGAAAGGGAAATCATGCTGACAAACGGTAGGTGAGAAATTGGGGTGAAATACTAAGTAGAGAAAATTTGATTCAGTCCCCAAAGTGGAAGTTCTGTAATGAGTGAAATTCATTATCTTAAACTTTTGGCTATGAGGTGTAATTGTTAACCTCTGCTGCTTTGGCTCAGGGCTCCCTTCAGTAAAATATATCGCTTGCCATCAAAGCTGATGTGGATTAGAAGCTGAGAGTGTGCCCGCCCTTTTAGGTTATATTAATATACCAAAATCGATAACATGCCATAGCTTTCAGAAGTAGCAATAAAATACCCTAAAATATTCCCAGAATATGTCTATAAATTATTTGTTCAATGTACTTATGTTAAAAAGGTTGTCAGTTACAATGCTCTGGAAGACTCTAAAATTACAAGCCATCGTATTTGTATTTGATAAAGCTCTTGCTGTTTGAGGTCACAGGGGGTTATGCTATGAGGAAAAAAATCATTATTTTCTCTAATAAATAAATTACTTGCCTATATTTCATGTATCACTCAGGCCAGCCAGTATTGAAGGTTTAAATAATAAATAACAAATAGCTCCATTCATTTATTAATAATGATGCATCATCACGTGTGTGTGTGTGTGTGTGTGTGTGTGTGTGTGTGTTCAGGATATGAGTTCTTTTTAGACTCTTAGGGTGACAGAGTGAACAGTAGTCATCTGAAAAGACAAAAGAAAATCATGCCTCTGAGATAATTAACATTTTTCCAAGTTAAGAAAATCGTCTAGTGCTGATATATCTTTTCACTTGGCCAGTGCCTGATACAGGGAACTGTCTTGAGATGAAGTTCTTGAAAGGCATAGAACCACTCAATGCCTTTATAAGATTTACTTAAGGGGGTCTTCCTTACTATTAACTCTTGTCAATGAAGCACCAAGACAGGGAGTTCTAGGGGAGAAACAGAGGGGAAAGAAGACAATCAGATTCACTCCAAAATTCTCTTATTTAGTAGAAGGAGGAAGGAGGCTAGTCATGTCTGCTCTGGGCAGTTTACATCATCATTAGTCTCAGTAATTAACTGACCCCCACAGATGTTAAGTATCAGTCTCTGCCATACTGTCACAAAGTGGCTGTCACCATTGCCTGCTTCCATTTGAAGCAGACTCAGGCAGGTCAACCCAGGATACCCATTCCCACAAAAAACTAGCCAAGAGATATTTTATGCTATAGTCCAGCCCCCAAGGAATACCTGGACCAAGGAAATGGCTGGAAACAGCTGGACCTTGCAATGAGTTCTTTTTGGCACTAGGCCAGAACAAAAGCAATCAGCCTTGCAGTGACTCCTAAAGCAGATGGATCCCCTCTGTTTGTTCTCCCCTTCTCCATACACCTAGGGCAATCACAGGGCTTGGCAGGAGCTCTAGGGACACGCACGTATATTTCAAAGGACATAAGTCTCAGAACTATTCTTTTATAATAAATTGCATACTTTTTCCCCTACATTATTTAGATCTAGGGCAAAAGAGCTTTCACCTCTGAAAATTCATACAAGATATCTGACCTGCTCCAGTGACCTAGCTAATCGGGCCCAAGAATGTTGGGTGGGAGAGCCAAGTTCTGCCTACTGTTTGGGGTCTGTTGCTGATCCCTTTTGCCCTAGGTAAATCTCTTCTCATTCTTTGGTCTCTTCTTTATGTGGCCCTCACCACCGAACAGCCACACAGAGCAGGGCACAGCAGGCTGCCACACTATCCTCCTTGTTTAAAGAACAGGGTCAGCTCCTTGCTGTGAACAGATTTTCTTCTGTTGAAACAGGTTCATGTTTATCTTTCAAGTTCCAGCAACAAACTCAGGATTGCCAACATGTGCTGCACAGCTGCTGCAGTGCCTGATTTATGAACAAATCTGCATATAATTGTGTTGGTTCTTTTTTTTTCATGGTCAATTTTTTTCTTTAAATAAAATGTCTCAGTCCAGGCCACATAAAGCCCCAATTCTAAGGTCATATAATTTTATGGACAAGGGGTGTGGGTAAAGTAGGAGGGGTTCTTTTGTATGGCACCTGAACTCATTAAAATCCTAAATTCCATAATTTTACACTACCATGTGCCACAACAGAGCAGCCTAATTGCTTACCGTCTTTATGAGAACCACAAATGGAGCAGGAAAACCAGGGAACAGGTGGGAAGGCTACACAGGGGTTTGGGTGCAAGCCCTGTCAAGAGGTGGTGATCAGACCAGAACTGGCTCACTTTGTATCATAAGAGATGTTATGTTCTACAAAAGTCTAGATGTTGCTAAGGCTCAGTGGTGGTGCCAAATATACATCAAAATGAAGTTTTCCCAAATTAGACATCTCCTTAATGTGATCATATAGTAGGGATTTTTTAATATAGGGCACTAGGGATAAGACAAGGAGAGATAGCTAACAATCTTATTTCTACCTACATATTAACAGGTACCTGCATACAGATAAAGGTTGACTCTTACAGTTCACCCACACAAAAAGTGATTTGTACATCAAGAGATCAGATTTTTTCCCTGGTCCCTCATGACAGCATCACTGATTTGAAGAGTCATGGATATGAAAACTCTTTAGCAACAACTCCACAGACAATTAAAAATTTTTAATGAATTAACCAGAATGACTGACTTTTTCAGCATTTTGATTACTTTGTTTTTGAAACAAAAGAAGCTAACCTCTTTGAAGAGGGTATTATAATTTGGTGATTATAAGAAGGGGCTCAGAAATGTACCATTAGGAAGAAGTTTTTGGTATATATTTTTTTCCTTACCTGCCAATTAATAACAAATACTAAGCCATCCAAGCCCCAATGGCTGGATCCCATTCTCAATTCTTCACTTAAAATTAAGAAAAAATTCAATATATCTCCAAAACTCAGTATTTCATTTAAGCCTCAAGAAAATTAATGGTGCTGGGGTTAGACTATCAGCTTATATAATCATGAGACATGAGAAGACCATGTTGATGAGATCCAGCTGCTGCTGCTGCTGCCACTGCTGCTGCTGCTAAGTCGCTTCAGTCGTGTCCGACTCTGTGCGACTTCATAGACGGCAGCCCACCAGGCTTCCCCGTCCCTGGGATTTTTCAGGCAAGAATATTGGAGTGGGTTGCCATTTCCTTCTACAATCCTTGAAAGTAAAAAGTGGAAGTGAAGTCCCTCAGTCGTGTCTGACTCTTAGCGACCCCATGGACTGCAGCCTACCAGGCTCCTCCGTCCATGGGATTTTCCAGGCAAGAGTACTGGAGTGAGGTGCCATTGCCTTCTCCGGATGAGATCCAGAAATCTGCTAAATGTAAAAGGGTTGGAAGATATCAAAAGATCAGAGAAGCTGGTAAATCTGTAGGTTAGCAATGGAAGCCACAGGTGAGAGTTTTTTAGAGCCAAGTACCAAGTCTAGTATGAAGAAAGCACTGAGGTTAAACAGATGAATGGATGGATAGATAGATGGAAAGACAATGAGTCAAGAAGACAGTTGATGAGATCTGATCTCAAGGAGGAGAGTCCTAGAGATGGGAGTGGTAAAGTGGTAGCCTGGGCACCCTGATGATGATCACAAGCACTGCTAACAAATGTTATCTCCTAACTAAGGCACAGAGATACTTTACTAGAGACCTGGTAAGGCCTAGAAGAATGGACAAGCTCTTATTCCCCAAGTGAATTTACAGAGAGTACTCCTAGGCCTGGCCAAATCTTTGACCACTCATCAGTATTTCCAACAAGCACTGCCAACTTCTTTAGAAATGTGTCGAAAGATGTCCTGCTTTCTGAACTGGAGGGACAGGATGTTTCAGCTTAACCCTCTGTGGAGGCCTGAGATCTCACACCAAGAACATGGTGTCTTGATTAGGAACACACTGAGACAAAATGAGGCCAGATGGATGACTAGTGTGCCAGGTACAGTCTATGGGAGGGTAGAGGTCTCTTATTTAGGCCCAGTAATTAGAAATTGGGTCTAATACAGAAGAAAGAACACTTGGTGGGGATTCTTGCTTCCAGCTTTGCTAACTCCAAAATCAGACCCAAAATACCAAGTAGGACAATTCTTTAGGTCACTTCATTTCCCCACTTTCTCTTCTCCTCATTGTGTTCAGAATCTGTTTCCAGGCACATTTCCTCACTAAACATCCCAGACATTCCTCACCTTTGACCAGTTCACGACCATGTAAGTACTTAAGAGCATTAAGTATTTTGCATTTATTGCTTCATCCAACATTAATGGCAACCTAGTAAGGCCAACACCATAATCATTCCCATTTAGCAGATAAAGAAAATGAGGCTCAGCAAAATTACATCATTTGATTAGAGATAACTTTGTTGATGCTTGCAGTTTCACATTTGGTCCACCACCTTCCTTGCTTGTCTCTTGTTTTATGGATCACACTGTAACAAAGCAATGCTCAAAATTCTCCAAGAGAGGCTTCAACAGTACATGAACCAAGAACTTCCAGATGTTTAAACTGGACTTAGAAAAGGCAGAGGAACCAGGGATCAAATTGTCAACATCTGTTGGATCATAGAAAAAGTGAGAGAAGTCCATATAAACATCTACTTTGGCTTCATTGACTATGCTAAAGTATTCGACTGTATGGATCACAACAAACTGTGGAAAATTCTTAAAGAGGTGGAAACACCAGACCATCTTACTTGCCCCCTAGAAACCTGTATGCAGATCAAGAAAAAACAGTTAGAACTGGACATGGAACAATGAACTGGTTCAAAATTGAGAAAGGAGCACATCAAGGCTGTATATTGTCACCCTGCTAAATTAGATTATATCCAGAGTACCTCAAGTGAAATGACAGACTGGATGAAGTACAAGCCAGAATCAAGATTGCCAGGAGGAAATATCAATGACCTCAGACTTGCAGATGGCACCACCCTTATGGCAGAAAGCTAAGAGGAACTAAAGAGCCTCTCAATGAAAGGTAAAGAGGAAAGTGAAAAAGCTGGCTTAAAACTCAGCATTCAAAAAATGAAGATCATGGTATCTGGGCCCTTCACTTCATGGCAAATAGATGGGGAAACAATGGAAACAGTGACAGACTAATTTCTTGGGCTCTAAAATCACTGCAAGAAAGTAGTTTGTTACTGTTTACATTGTTTCCTCATGTATTTGACATGAAGTGATGGAACCAGATGCCATGATCTTCGTTTTTTGAATATTGAGTTTTAAGCCAGCTTTTCCACTTTCCTCTTTTACTTTCATCGAGAGGCTCTTTAGTTCCTCTTTGCTTTCTGCCATTAAGGGTGGGGTCATCTGCATATCTGAGGTTATTGATATTTCTCCTGGAAATCTTGATTCCAGCCTGTGCATCATCCAGTCTGGCATTTCACATGATGTACTCTGCATATAATTTAATTTAGTACAGTGACTATAAAGAAAGCTGAGCATTGAAGAATTGATGCTTTTGAATTGTGGAGTTGGAGAAGACTCTTGAGAGTCCCTTGGACAGCAAGGAGATCCAACCAGTCCATCCTACAGGAAATCAGTCCTGAATACTCATTGGAAAGACTGATGCTGAAGATGATAGATACTTCAATAATTTGGCCATCTGATGTGAAGAACTGACTCATTTGAAAAGACCCTAATGCTGGGAAAGATTGAAGGTGGGAGGAGAAGGGGACAACAGAGGGAGAGATGGTTGGATGGCATCACCAACTCAATGGACATGAGTTTGAGTAAGCTCTGGGAATTGGTGATGGACAGGGAAGCCTGGCTGCTGCAGCCCATGGGGTAGCAGAGTCAGACACGACTGAGGAACTGAACTGAACTGAAAATCATTGCAGATGGTGCCTACAGCCATGAAATCAAAAGACACTTGCTCCTTGGAAGAAAAGCTCTGACCAACCTAGACAGCATATACAAAAGCAGAGACATTATTTGCCAACAAAATCTGTCTAGTCAAAGCTATGATTTTTCCAATAGTCATGTATGGATGTAAGAGCTGGACCATAAAGAAGGCTGAGCACCAAAGAATTGATGCTTTTAAACTGTGGTATTGGAGAAGACTCTTGAGAATCCCTTGGACTGCATGGAGATCAAACCAATCAATCCTAAAGGAAATCAATCCTGAATATTCATTGGAAGGACTGATGCTGAAGGTAAAGCCCCAGTACTTTGGCCACTTGATGTGACTCATTAGAAAAGACCCTGCTGTTGGGAAAGATTAAAGGTAGGAGGAGAAGGGGATGACAGAGGACAAGAGGGTTGTATGGCAGCATTGGCTCAATGGATATGAGTTTGAGCAAGCTCCAAGAGACGGCGGAGGACAGGGAAGCCTGGCGTGCTGCGGTCCACGGGGTCGCAGAGAGTCAGACACAACTGAGCAACTGAGCAACTAGTATCAAGAAGGCCTGGATTTCTCTCCAGCCTGCCAGGTATCTACTTACCCAAATAATGGCTCATGGCCTGCCACGCTCTGCAGACTGGTAATGAATATCACCTACAAACCATACAAATATGAAGTCTTATTTTACTGTGTGTGTGTGTGTGTGTGTGTGTGTGTGTGTGTGTGTGTGATGTATTCATCTCTGCTTCTGTCTGGTTTCTGACTTGTTACTTATAGTCACCTGAATTTCAGACTTCCTAAACAGAAGTGAGCATTACACACACATGCACAGTGAAGACTTCACATTTGTATAGTTTGTTATGGTTTAAAAAATACTGCAGATATGCCTGGTGTCCCCACTCCCAGCTCCTTTCAAATTTGGAAATGACTTGAGGCCATTTCTGTGCTAAAGCCAGAGGGGAGGTACTATCTTGCTGACAGAAATTCTTTATGAAGCATCCTCTCTCCCGGCATCTTATAACTCCCTCATTTGTCCCTATGTCCCTCCCACTGAGTCCCACTGCCCTTCAAATTGGCCTCATATGCACTCTTTTGCAGCTTGAAATTGCCTTTCTTATCATATTTCTGTATCAACAATAAAAAATTTCTATTATGTCAATGGGAAACAGTCACATAGTCATAGCTATACTACTTGAACATTTACCATATTTATTACACTGAGTTAAGCACCTTCCATGTAGTATCTCATTTAATCCTCACAATATTTCTGTGAGATTTCTATAATTTTTGTTTCCGTTTAATGGGTGGATGAACCAAGGTCAAGAATGTGCCTAAAATCATACATTAAGGGGCAAAGTAAAGGTTTAAATCAGATCTTATGTATGTTTCCAAAATATTATGCTCTTAGTTAGCATGCTGGAGAAGGCAATGGCAACCCACTCCAGTACCCTTGCCTGGCAAATCCCATGGATGGAGGAGCCTGGTAGACTGCAGTCCATGGGGTCGCTAAGAGTCGGACACAACTGGAGCGACTTAGCAGGAGCAACAGCAACAGCAGCAGTATGCTATTCTCCACAATATGAAAGAATTTTTATGCTCTGCAATGAAAGAAGGCTTTCCGATTCTTCTGGATTCACCAGGAATTTCCTGTAATCTCCAACAGTGCCCTGTCCTGACTCCCAGGTCAAGCATATTTTCAGTGGGGAACCACATATAGAACAACCTAGGCATAGTCTCTGTGTCAGCTGGTGACTTGGTTGAAGGTCCTATGAAATATCAGTTTCCTGATCACCAATGCAGGAAGCACAACTACTATCAAAGATCATGGAACAAGAAACACCTTAGTACACCTGAAAGAAGGCAACTGAATGCAACTTGGTCTTCCACATAAAAGAGAAACACACCGTCGTTTATTTTCACTCTATAGGGCTGATCTTCCTTCCAGATATTTAGAAACAAATGTCTTCCATTTTAGACCCTAGAGCCCATTTCAGTACTTCTTCTGCCCATCAGTACATTCCTTAAGTGTTGGAAGATAACAAAATCACTCATGTTAGAGGAATGACATACAGTATTTGCATATAAGAGTGTTTACTTCAATTCAATTGACACAAGCAAGTATTCTGAAATCTGATCTCCTAGGTTAAAAATCCTTGCTTCATCAATTTTTTTTTGACCTCTCTAAGCATCTGTTTCTTAAGTTGTTATGAATATCAAATAAAATAATGAAAGTAAATTACTTAGCCCAGACCGACAATTACAGGTAGTTAAGAAGTACACACAGATGCTAAATCAAAACAAAAAGAGTAAGAATACATAAATCAAGCCAAAATACAGAGGAGAGTGATCATGGATAGCAGAGCTGTAGTTCTTTAACTTAGCTATTACAGCCAAAGGAGAAACTACATATGTGAAATTAAACAGCAGGGAAGAATAAAAGCATGAAGCTCATCTTTCCCTAGCCCTTCTAAATGATACTGGGACTTGAGACAGAGCCTCTGCAAAGAGGCCAGATCTCTAGGTTGACATGTTAGTCTCCCCGCCCCTGCAAAACAGAAGTAAGGCTGATGTGGTGTAAGTCTGTGAAGAGTATGTGAAATATCTGAGTGTGCTTTCAATAGAAAACAAATCTTTGAGCCTACATACTAGATATCACTTCCTTGAATGTGACTTTCAAAATTTTCCAGTTTATTGTGATCCACACACTCAAAGGCTTTGGCATAGTCAATAAAGCAGAAATAGATGTTGTTCTGGAACTCTCTTGCTTTTTCCATGATCCAGCGGATGCTGGCAGTTTGATCTCTGGTTCCTCTGCCTTTTCTAAAACCAGCTTGAACATCAGGGATTTCACGGTTCACATATTGCTGAAGCCTGGCTTGGAGAATTTTGAGCATTACTTTACTAGCGTGTGAGATGAGTGCAATTGTGCGGTAGTTTGAGCATTCTTTGGCATTGCCTTTCTTTGGAATTGGAATGAAAACTGACCTTTTCCAGTCCTGTGGCCGCTGCTGAGTTTTCCAAATTTGCTGGCATATTGAGTATAGCACTTTCATAGCATCGTCTTTCAGGATTTGAAATAGCTCAATTGGAATTCCATCACCTCCACTAGCTTTGTTCGTAGTGATGCTTTCTAAGGCCCACTTGACTTCACATTCCAAGATGTCTGGCTCTAGATTAGTGATCACATCATCATGACCATCTGGGTCATGAAGATCTTTTTTGTACAGTTCTTCCGTGTATTCTTGCCACCTCTTCTTAATATCTTCTGAATTATTTTCACAATAAACTGTGGAAAATTCTGAAAGAGATGGGAATACCAGACCACCTGACCTGCCTCTTGAGAAATCTGTATGCAGGTCAGGAAGCAACAGTTAGAACTGGACATGGAACAACAGACTGGTTCCAAATAGGAAAAGGAGTATCTCAAGGCTGTATATTGTCACCCTTCTTATTTAACTTATATGCAGAGCACATCATGAGAAACGCTGGACTGGAAGAAACACAAGCTGGAATCAAGATTGCTGGGAAAAATATCAATTGCCTCAGATATGCAGATGACACCACCCTTATGGCAGAAAGTGAAGAGGAACTAAAAAGCCTCTTGATGAAAGTGAAAGAAGAGAGTGAAAAAGTTGGCCTAAAGCTCAACATTCAGAAAACGAAGATCATGGCATCTGGTCCCATCACTTCATGGGAAATAGATGGGGAAACAGTGGAAACAGTGTCAGACTTTGTTTTGGGGGGCTCCAAAATCACTGCAGATGGTGACTGCAGCCATGAAATTAAAAGACACTTACTCCTTGGAATAAAAGTTATGACCAACGTAGATAGCATATTCAAAAGCAGAGACATTACTTTGCCGACTAAGGTCCGTCTAGTCAAGGCTATGGTTTCTCCTGTGGTCATGTATGGATGTGAGAGTTGGACTGTGAAGAAGGCTGAGCGCCGAAGAATTGATGCTTTTGAACTGTGGTGTTGGAGAAGACTCTTGAGAGTCCCTTGGACTGCAAGGAGATCCAACCAGTCCATTCTGAAGGAGATCAATCCTGGGATTTCTTTGGAAGGAATGATGCTAAAGCTGAAGCTCCAGTACTTTGGCTACCTCATGAGAAGAGCTGACTCATTGGAAGAAACTCTGATGCTGGGAGGGATTGGGGGCAAGAGGAGAAGGGGACGACCAAGGATGAGATGGCTGGATGGCATCACGGACTCGATGGATGTGAGTCTGAGTGAACTCCGGGAGATGGTGATGAACAGGGAGGCCTGGCGTGCTGCGATTCATGGGGTCGCAAAGAGTCAGACACGACTGAGGGACTGAACTGAATGTGACTTAAGACAATCACATCGTAGAAAACAAACAAGGAGGATAAACAAACCCAGAGCTGTGGAACACATTCTTTCACAGAGTCCAAGAGTATCTCCCGTGGCCAGTTCTTCAGTAGCAGAAATCTTAGCATTTTCCCTGTTTAAGGGCCCATGAAACCTCTGAATGAGGGACAACTCATTTCCTGGCTCTCTCTATTACAATTCCTTCTAATTTGAAAATTATAATGAATGCGAACAATAATCAGTTTGTAAATACTGTTTTTAAGTTCACTGAAGCTTTGCCGAGATATTCCTTCTAGGTAACAAGTATGTGGCTCATTACTCTCTCATTAGCAAGATAGAAATAAAGATGAAAAAAAAAGGAAGAAAGAAAAGAAAAAACACCCTCTCCAAAGATATTGGTGGAGTCTAATTGCCTGCAAGGAATTCTTAATAATGTTTACTAATGCCTTTTCAGCCTTGCCAATTTTATAACGCTCATTCCAGATTCCAGGTGTGATGTCTGCGGTCCCTGCTGTGATCTTAGCTAGTGAGTTTAGACACCTAGAATAGCAGCTTTGGAGAGTTTTTAGCCCCATCTTATGTCCCCAGAAAGCAATCACACTCACTGGGGCTTTAGAAAGCAAATATGAAGCTCCAGCATTTTTATTTAAAGTGAAATATCTAATTGTACTAAAAAGCAGAGACATCACTTTGCCAAAAAAAGTCCGTATGGTCAAAGCTGTGGTTTTTGCAGTAGTCATGTACGATGTGACAGTTGGGCCATAAAGAAGTCTGAGAGCCAAAGAATTGATGCTTTCTAACTGTGGTGCTGGAGAAAACGCTCGAGAGTTCCATGGACTGCAAGGAGATCAAACCAGACAATCCTAAAGAAAATCAACCCTGAATGTTCACTGGAAGGACTGATTTTGAAGCTGAAGCTCCAATACTTTGGCCACTTGATGGGAAGAGCTGACTCATTGGAAAAGACCCTGATGTTGAGAAAGATTAAGGGCAGGAGAAGAAGACAGCAACAGAGGATGAGATAGTTGGATGGCATCATGACTCAATGGACATGAGTTTTAACAAACTCCAGGAGATAATGAAGAACAGCGAAGCCTGGCCTGCTGCAGTCCACTGGGTCACAAAGAGTCAGACATGACTGAGCAATTGAACAATAAATCTAACTGGACAGGGACTGCCGTTTACCTAGACAAGACACAATACCATCTCAACCTGGCTCAGTGAGAATGAGGCTCTAAGAATAGACCTTTTGCTAGACATTGCAAGTGGCTAAAAAGCATTTTTCCCCTTACCTCCTGGAAACTCTGGTAGGGAAAACTATTCCCTTCTCAGAAATATTGACTCTTTTTGTGTTTAATTCTATTTGGTGTTCTAAAAATCCAAAAACAAATGGAAAATAGTTTACAGAGTCTACATCAAATATTAGTTTCTTGAATCTCACCACTATTAAAGCAAAGAATGGCAAGAGGACTCAGCAAGAAACTAGAGTAGTTTGGAGTGGGGTGGTGTTGGAGAAAGCAAGGATTGTTTGTTTCCCTTCTAAACAATGTATAAGTTATTTAAGAATAATATTTAGGAAATAACTCATTGACTCTTGCAAGAACTTCTCGTGTGAAGACACTGAGGCAGGGAATCTGTAAATTCACTGAAAGTGAGAGACCATATCTACCAGAGGTTTGTCCTCAATATTTTGTCCCAGTCCATTCCTACTCTTTCCAAGCCATCTTCCTGCCTTGTTCTCCTGTACTTTAAGCATTGGAATAATCTTCTTAAGCCCATGAGGTCAAGGCTGAGATGTGAGACTTTCATTGCTGGAGGTCAGTTTGAGGGACAATTTTGAAAAGGACTTACTCCATCTCCTTAATGGTGGTTATCTCTATCTTTTATAGTTTTATAGTGAGAAGAAAAGGGGGAGGTGCGTCCTGACTCCATCAAAATCCCCTGCATTTCAGTGTTTAAAGAAAAACTTTTGGTATTGACTTGTTTGCATGAGTCTGCTGTTGATTACACAGGGAAACCAAGCAGAAAACTGTGAACAAGTTCCCCCAACAGGATTCATAAAATAAGATTGAAAAGATATAAGAAGCCATAATTTCAAAACCACCAAGCTAAGATCAGTCACCATGCCCAGATCTGGGTCCTTTCCTCACACAAGCCAACGCCTCCAATAGACAAGCAACAACTCCTTTTAGCCTGGGACAGGGGAAGAGGCTTGGACTAGAGTTCAAGGGGTATGCCTCCATGAAAAGGCATTTTTACCTGCTCCTGTTCCATAAACAAAATTTTGGTTCCAAACTCGCAGTTCACACTTGGCAAACACCAGTTCTCATCCTGGTCTATCTAGCTGCCAGCAAAGGTTTTCTGCATTCTCCTCTCAGAGAGAAATCTCTAGTTCTAAGCTGCTGCTAAGTTGCTTCAGTCATGTCTGACTCTGTGCTACCCCATAGAGGGCAACCCACCAGGCTCCCCCATCCCTGGGTTTCCCCAGGCAAGAACACTGGAGTGGGTTGCCATTTCCTTCTAGCTTTTATTAATTCATTGTCTGTATGACCTTGACCAAGTCATTCAACTTCTTGATCAATTTCTTTTCCTGCTCCCCTCCAAAAAATTATGAAATCAGCATCTGACTTGACTCTGGAAATAAACAAATGAGAATACAATAATAAAATACTCACAACTACCATGTATTGAGTAATCACCATGCACCAGACACCATGCTAGACATTTTACATATGGCATTTCAGTTAAATAGTTGTTCAGGTCAAAAACCTGAAAGTGATTCCTGAGTTTTACCCTCACACTCTATACCAATCCATGGGCAAATCTTCTTGGCTTTACCTTAGAAAAGAGAGTCAGACTACTTCTCACCAATTCGATCACTACCACCCTGATCTCACCAGCCTGCCGGCCCCTCTGCAGTTGCCTCTAGGAACCATGGCCCTCAGTTTCACGAGTTCTCCACAAGCAGACCGAGCAACCATTTTAAGAACATGAGTCAAATCATCTCTCTTCCCGGCTGAAAACTCTCCACGGCTGTCCACCACACACAGTAAAATGCATTGTGAACCGCAGCTTATAGGTCTGGCTCTCCTAACTTTTGCAGGGGCCAGGGCAAGAGTCCAAATGAAGGTCCACATACCATGTTCTAAATTTTTTAAATTTTAAATCAAGATAACAAACTGAAATGTTCTGCTTATCTACTTCATAAATATATGAATAATGAAACCTTAAAAATGTATAAATCTATTTTTAAATGACTAAGAATATAAATCTATAGTTTTTAAATACCTGAAAATTGGCAAAATATCAGAAACTGTTCACTCTATTATTATACATTTTGGGTGTTTTCTTGATGGACTTGTTATATAGAACAAATAGTAAATAAATATGTAAATAATTGAAAAACTATAATTTATAAATATTTTCTCATCTTAATTTCAGCAAAATTAATAATTGTATTATTACCATCAAGATTTTCATATAGTTTGCTTTCTATTAACAAAAATGTGTTTTCTATTAACAGAAATGATCTAAAGTACTAAAACATAATTTTATTCAAAGTATATAATATTTTAATACACTTTCATGAAAAATTTTAGTTAATATAAACTTAAAATCAAAATGCTTAAAATTATTCTCATGTTTACAAAAATGCTATTTTTATTCTAAAATATTCCAAATTATCTACTAGCATTAAAAGGCAAAAGGTTATTTATATTAATGAATGTCAATATTTTAAATCAAATTATTTAAATAAGGCTGAAATTTATTTACATTTGAAAATTTAATGAAATCTTATTAAATATTTTATAAAAGCAAAACTATTTGTAATTCTAGACTGAAGGTTCGTCTAGTTGCCAATGTAAAGATTCAGGGTCACATCACATTTCATACTTTGTACCACTAGATGTTTGTAAATATATATATATATACAATATAAAAATAATAGAAATTTTTTACATTGCAAAACATTCTTCAGCCATCATATGCAACTGTATTCATGAGTACTTTCAGAAGCACATTTTGGAATATGAAGCAAGAAAATAGATGCTTGACACTGCTAGGAAATAATTTTGCACTTCATTATGCAAAAATTTTTGATATCTGAGATATCTTGGAGGAAGAATTGATCAAATCAATTTGTCTTTTATTCAAATACTTCGTTTACTCAAATCTTTTCCAAACTCCAAATCAGTGTCTATTTCCAAGGTCAGCAACAGTACAACCTTCAATCAAAGCTCTACAGCGTTTGGATGCAGTGACCTTTTGCTTTGAGGACATAGGGCAAGTGTTCCTCTAAAGCTTCAGTTGTGGTAGTTACAAGGGTGGATGTTTAGTGTCTGAGTTGCTCTGTGTCAACACTGAGCACTGAATCACAAGGAATAGAGGCCTATGTGTTTGTTAATATGATTTGCTTACTTGTGATTGTGGTGTTCAGGACCCTCTAATGCTTTCACCTGGGAGTGAGGGTAATACAAAGTTCTATATGATCTGGTTCCTGGGTACTTTTCCACCCCATCTCCTGTCATTCTCTTCCTCAATCATGCAGATTCAGTGAGATTTGCTTTCTTGTATTTCCTTGACCACAACATCCACATTTAATGCTTAAGAGGATTTTCTGTCTCCAACTGGAATGTCCTTTCTCTGGATACTGGTGCAACTCACTCCCTCAAGACCTCATGTCTCTGTGCCAATGCCACCTTATCAAAGAAGCCTTCTCAGACCATGTTATCTGTAGCAGTATTTTTATCACTTACCCTTTCATGCATGCATGCTCAGTCACTTCAGTCCTGTCAGACTCTTCGCAACCCCTTAGGTGTAGCCCGCCAGGTTCCTCCGTCCATGGGGCTCTCCAGACAAGAATACTGGAAAGGGTTGCCATTTCCTTCTCCAGGGGATCTTCCCACACCAGGGATCAAACCTGGGTCTCCTGAATTGCAGGTGGATTTTTTACCTATTGAGCCATCTGGGAAGAGACCCTACTATTCCCTTAACCAACTTTATTTTCCACTTCATAGTAATTATCTACCTGGCATTAAACATAATATTTATACCTCTATTCCTGCTTTTTCAGATTAGAATGTCCCACTTCTGTTCACAAAATGAAGTACAGTACATTTTCAATAAGTTTTTGGTATATGGGAGGCACTCAATAAATACTGATTTCCTTTTTTTCCTGTTGCCCAGTGTCGTTCTTTCTTTGGGGGTGAATGGATATTTTCAGATGAGATTTCTTAATCTTGAGGAAGAATTAGTTGTAGTTTCTCAGAGACTTGAAAGCAGCACAGATGTACCTGGTGTATGTCTGACCTGTTATCCCCAAATGAGGGACAGAAGACAGAGGTACCTAACAGCATCTCAAAGTCACAGGAGCAGAGTCAATTGCAATGGCTATCTATGCCCTCTAGGACCAGTTACCTCTGCAAGTGATCCACACATCTGGGCATTAGCACTACTATGGGGAGTTAGTATCTCCCCATACCCTCTCCTCCATAGCCATACCCCTTTCTGTTGTAAGAAAGCTGGGGCCAGCTCTCTGCTACCTACATTCTCCTTTTCCTATTTCCTACCACTAATTAGTGCATCAAGTATAGGCCAAGTTGCCATGCTGTTTCATTTAACCTTAACATCCAACATATAAGCATGCATGTAAGCATGCATATCCACAGAGGAGGAAGGCAACATTCAGAAGAAAAACTTTTTTTCAAGGCTAGCAACTAGCTGAGTTATATTTCTTGTACAGTTTTGTTTTCCTCCAAAGCCCAT
The DNA here is from genome assembly GCF_023091745.1 of Budorcas taxicolor. NCBI lineage: Eukaryota > Metazoa > Chordata > Mammalia > Artiodactyla > Bovidae > Budorcas > Budorcas taxicolor. The sequence goes on along the minus strand of NC_068916.1, from coordinate 69,093,990 downwards.
GATCTTAACTACTATGTCTTCTGACTCCTCAACTTTATCTAGACTCTTCAAGTCAACTAAGACTCACTAACAGAATGCCATGGTAGGTGCCGTGGGGGACACAAGAATACAAAGACGCAGTCCGTATCTTTCAGTTGCTTTACCCTACAAGAAGAGGCAAGATTCTCACATATTATACCAAACCAAGAGCAAAAACTACAACACGTGAGTTCTCAGCAACACAAATGATATGAATAATAGTTGCTCTAGGAAGATGGGGGGGGAAAAAAAGCTGTTGTCTTAAGAATTGAGAAGTAAAGAGGAGTGATTATCTGAACTTAATCCTAAAAGGGATATAGCAATACAGTAAAATATTCCTGGTTGTGCAGGGATACATGTATAGATGATGTTTCTGTTCATTTGCATATTTACTGCACAGTATTTATTGATGTCTTATCATATGTCTGGCAATTTTCTGGGTGTTTGACAGCCTAAAATAAGCACTTTGTAGAGGAAAATCAAATAGCAATGGAAGAGGACAGATGTGGGCTCTGTGAAGAACAGGAGGCTGCCTTCCTGGCTCCAAAGATCCCATTAGGAGAAAATGTGTTCAGCATTCTTTCTTTATGGCCCAGAGTATAAGAACATTTTGTACTCAGGAACCACTAAGTGGACCCTGGAGAGCATCCATTCAGTCAGTTCGGTTCAGTCGCTCAGTGGTATTTGACACTTTGCAACCCCATGGACTACAGGACGCCAGGCTTCCCTGTCCATCATCAAATCCCAGAGCTCACTCAAACTCGTGTCTATCTAGTCGGTGACGCCATCCAACCATGTCATCCTCTGTCATCCCCTTCGCCTCCTGCCTTCAATCTTTCCCAGCATCAGAGTCTTTTCTAATGAGTCAGTTCTTCGCATCAGGTGGCCAAAGTATTGGAGCTTCAGCTTCAGCATCAGTCCTTCCAATAAATATTCAGGACTGATTTACTTTAGGATTGACTGATTGGATCTTATTGCATTACAGGGGACTCTCAAGAGTCTTCTCCAACACCACAGTTAAAAAGCATCAATTATTTGGTGCTTAGCTTTCTTTATGGTCCAACTCTCACAACCATACATGACTACTGCAAAAACCATAGCTTTGACTAGACAGACATTTGTCAGCAAAGTAATGTCTCTGCTTTTGAATATGCTGTCTAGGTTGGTCATAGCTTTTCTTCCAAGGAGCAAGCGGTTTTTAATTTCATGGCTGAAGTCACCATCTGCAGAGATTTTGGAGCCCAAGAAAATAAAGTCTGTCATTGTTTCCATTGTTTCCCCATCTGTTTGCCATGAAGTAATGGGACCAAATGCCATGATCTTCGTTTTTTGAATGTTGAGCTTTAAACCAGCCTTTTCACTCTCCTCTTTCACTTTCACTGAGAGGCTCTTTAGTTCCTCTTCGCTTTATGCCCTAAGAGTGCTGTCATCTGCATATCTGATATTATTGATATTTCCCCTGGCAATCTTGATTTCGGCTTATGCTTCATCCAGTCCAGCATTTTGCATGATGTACTCTGCATATAAGTTAAATAAGCAGGGTTACAATAAACAGCCTTGACATACTCCTTTCCCAATTTAGAACAAATCTGTTGTTCCATGTGCGGTTCTTCCTATTGCTTCTTGACCTGCATACAGATTTCTCAGGAGGCAGGTAAGGAGATCTGGTATTCCTATCTCTTTAAGAATTTTTAACAGATTGTTGTGATCCATATAGTCAAATGCTTTAGCATAGTCACTGAAGCAGAAGTAGATGTTCTTCTGGAACTCTCTTGCTTTTCCAATAATCCAACGGATGCTGGCAATTTGATCTCTGGTTCCTCTGCCTTTTCTAAATCCAGCCTGAACATCTGGAAGTTCTTGGTTCACGTACTATTGAAGCCTCGCTTGGAGAATTTTGAGTATTACTTTGCTAGCATGTGAGATGAGTACAATTGTGCACTATTTTAAACATTTTTGTCATTGCTTTTCTTTGGGATTGGAATGAAAACTGACCTGTTCCAGTCCTGTGGCCACTGCTGAGTTTTCCAATCAATCCAGTACCAGGTCAGGTTTCAGTGGTGGCTCTTCTATTTCTCCTGGTGAGACTAACTATAGTGGTGGAAGGAGAAACCTTGAATCCTGGCTTCAACCCATGAGTTCTGTGTTCCCAGGCAAATGACTTATTTTCTCTGAGCCTCATTTTCCTCAATTATAGAATAGGAAGGGTAATCCATACTTCTTAAGGTTGCAGTGAAGATTAAATGAGATAAGATCTGTAAAAACACTAGTATATGGTTGTTGGAGACCCAAAATACTTCTTTCTTGTCTTCATTTTTTTGGGGGGTGGGGGGGGAAGGAAATAGTTTATTGCTTTCTGAAAAAGAACTGTTTATTGTAAGGAAATGTGGTCTGATTTTTTTTTTCCCCCCGAAGCTCTAACTTTACTGAATTCACCCACTCCATCCACCTTCTTCCCTTGCAAAGTCTCACCACCCACCATGCTCACTCCAAACACATTCCCCAGCCAACCCCCTCTCACCTTCATCTTCCTCCCAGATTTAAAGCTTCAGCTTCCCTATTTAGGATAAGGATCTACACCGAATGTCTTAGAATTATTTAAACTGGTGTTCAGATCAGTTCAGTTGCTCAGTTGTGTCCGACTCTTTGTGACCCCATGAACCACAGCACGCCAGGCCTCCTTGTCCATCACCAATTCCCGGAGTCCACCCAAACCCATGTCCATTGAGTCAGTGATGCCATCCAACCATCTTATCCTCTGTCGTTCCTTTTTCCTCCTGCCCTCAATCATTCCCAGCATCAGGGTCTTTTCAAATGAGTCAGCTGTTCGCATCAGGTGGCAAAATATTGGAGTTTCAGCTTCAACATCAGTCCTACCAATGAACACCCAGGACTGATCTCCTTTAGGATGGACTGGTTGGATCTTCTTGCAGTCCAAGGGACTCTCAAGAGTCTTCTCCAACACCACAGTTCAAAAGCATCAATTCTTCAGTGCTCAGCTTTCTTTATAGTCCAACTCTCACATCCATACATGGCTACTGGAAAAACCATAGCCTTGACTAGACGGACCTTTGTCACAAAATCATTATAACAGGGCAATCCTGGGCATCCCCTCTCAATAATCGGGCTCCTTCATTGGGATAGATGACTTGGCCATCAGATTTATAGTTTACCCATTTGGGAACTGGATTATTGTTTCATAAAACTGCTACATGTTACTGTCATCATTTAATTATGTTGCCATAAAAAAAAAAAGATCATTTTCTCGAGTATAATTGTCCAGCACCACTCTAAGTTTCTTGGATTTAGGGGTTCTTTAGGAAGCTAGTTCTTCCAGCACATTTCCTGACTTCAAATGTTTTTGAGGGTGGAAGATGGAAGGTCATTCTGCTTGGCACACTTTCCTTTACCAGGCTTCTCTCCTAAAAGAGTAGTTTGATCTCTATTTAACATGCTATTTTAAATCCCCCAGAAAGTTGTGCTAGATTATATGTCAACATATTCCTTCCCAAAGCTATTATGTGTTTCATCTTCCTTTATATGTGTGTGTGTGTGTTTATATAAACATTGAGCATCCTAGACACTCAATGCAAGAACTAAATTCTTTAATGCTACATGATTGCTCAAAGGGGCACCTGTGGAAATTGCTCTTCCCCAACTATATGATAAATTACCAGTAATTACTCCTTAAAATACATCCTTTAGGGTTAATTTATTTTGTCTCTTTCAATGCAGAGACATTACTTTGCCAACAAAGATCCGTATAGTCAAAGTTATGGTTTTTGCAGTGGTCATGTATGGATGTGAGAGTTGGACCATAAAGACCGCTGAACACCAAAGAATTGATGCTTTTGAAGTGTGGTGTTGAAGAAGACTCTTGAGAGTCCCTTGGACAGCAAGGAGATCAAACCAGTCCATCCTAAAGGAAACCAGTCCTGAATATTCATTGGAAGGACTGATGCTGAAGCAGAAGCTCCAATACTTTAGCCATCTGATGTGAAGAACTGACTCACTGGAAAAGACCCTGATGCTGGGAAAGATTGAAGGCAGGAGGAGATGGGGATAACAGAGGATGAGATGGTTGGATGGCATCATCGACTCGATAGACATGAGTTTGAGTGAGTTCTCGGAACTGGTGTTGGACAGGGAAGCCTGGAGTGCTGCAGTCCATGGGGTCACAAACAGTTGTACATGACTGAGCAACTGAACTGAACTGATTATGATGCAGTGAGCCACATAAGATGTCTGAGGCTGAGGTAGGATGGAATAGTTGTAAGTATAAAAGAACCAAGACTTTCCTTAAGTTGATTACTGCAAAGGTTGGCTGGTGGCATTCAGGAGCTCAATATATACTATTCCTGCCACTTTTGTACAGGTTTGAAGTTTTTAAAAAGTTATTGTCTTGCGAGAGGTATTAGGGTCTGTTTCATGTACATTTTAAATCAATTTATCAGGTCTGATAAAAATCCTTCAAGAGACAATGCAAATAAGAACAATGAGAAACTGAAGAATGAAAAGCTTTGTGTCCAGCTCCGGAAGACTGCGCTGGTTCAGAGCAACTGTGGATTGTATTCACAGCTGGTAAAATGTGGCCGCATAACAGTGTAGAACTTTGAAGGAGAGGGAACTCAAGAAAGGTTTGAATAGCTAGATACTTCAAGTTGTTTGAAGGAGAGGTAGAGTTTGGATGGATGTAGGGAGAAAGGACAGAGAAGGCAATGGCACCCCACTCCAGTACTCTTGCCTGGAAAATCCCATGGACGAAGGAGCCTGGTGGGCTGCCGTCCATGGGGTCGCTAAGAGTCGGACACAACTGAGCAACTTCACTTTCACTTTTCACTTTCATGTATTGGAGAAGGAAATGGCAACCCACTCCAATGTTCTTGCCTGGAGAATCCCAGGGACTGAGGAGCCTGGTAGGAGGCCATCTATGGGGTCGCACAGAGTCAGACACAACTGAAGCAACTTAGCAGCAGCAGCAGCAGGGAGAAAGGAGAATACTCCAGAAGATGGAGAGGAGGTACTGAGAACAGCACAAACTATTTCCTACATGGTTTTTTAACTTGCCTCTTGCCCTTAGTCTCGTCTCCACATGCTAGTCATAGTATTCTTCCTAAAACACACATATGATCTTTTCTTGATCCTACTGAAATTTGTCCTCATTTTCTCATTGTACTTAGAATAAAGTTTCAACTCTCTATCACTGGCTACAAGTCTTAGTGTGTCTGGTAACCCTCTCTCTGGCCTCATCGTGCACTGTTTTCTCCTCACTCTCTTCTCTCCATGAATGCCAGAAAATGCACTAACATTTTAATAATGGCTCTCTTTGGGTCCACGGTTTATGGGTAATTTCTATATATCTTTTTGCTTGTTTTTCAGTTACTAAATTTTCTAAAATGAAACAAGATTATGCTTTTAGTAATAATAACTGGTTTTAAAGCCTTGAAAGTTGTATGAAGGGAAGTGGTATACAGAGGCAATTTTCTCAATAATGTAGGAGGCTTTAGAGAGAGCAAGTAGGATAAGAACTAACTGTGAACAAGAGACAGGGAGCTGCAGAAATGAAATGGCCCAGTAGTGGCAGCAGTCAGTCCTGGGGGCAGACCTGAAATCTCCCTGGAAGCACAACAAGACTGAAAGAAACATAATATTTAACATCTACTGTTCGGAAGAGCAAGTGGAAACAAAGGCGAGAAACTGAGCAGCAGGATGCGTTAGTCGCTCAGTCGTGTACAAAACTTTCCAATCCCATAGACTGTAGCCCATCAGCTCTTCTGTCCGTGGGATTCTCCAGGCAAGAATACGCTAGTGGGTTGCCATTCCCTTCTCCAAGGGGTCTTCCCAGCCCAAGGATCAAACCCAGGGCTCCTGCACTGCAGTCAGACTCTACCATCGGAGCCACCAGAGAAGCTCAAGAACACTGAAGTGGGTAGTCTATCCCTTCTCCAGCAGATTTTCCTGACCTAGCGATTGAACCCGGGTCTCCTGCACTGCAGGCATACTCTTTACCATCTGAGCCACCAGAGAAGCCTACCAGGGACCAGTGGTACTGGGAACAGGCACAGTTAAAGTACTTTGTTGTTATTTTTACTTGGTTTTCTTTGGTCTTATCTTGCTTTGATTTCGTTTTCTAACTTGAAGACATTCCAATATGTTTGCAAATAAAGGTAGTAGTCACCAAAATCTCTCCCCTTCTCAGTCTATATCACGTGTAGATTTTCAGTTGTTGTTTAGGGGATGATATTAAGAATAGAAAATATTTCAAACAAACTCTGTTTTCAACAAACTTTAGCCAGGTTTCACTTATTAAGTAAATAAAAAGCTATCCATAGATGAAAATATCATGAGGATTAACAAAGGTGTTTAGGAAAGGTCCATCTATTGATAATATCAAAAATGATTCAAGTCTCACTGGCTTCCAGCCTGATTTACTATATGTTGTTACTCTCACCCTAATTTCTGTCAGCCTCTGGATCTCTATATCGATGTTAATCTGAAAACATGGCTCCCAGTGACCCCTGGAGTCTAGCTTATAATGATTCAGTGAGTTAGGGGCTGGATAAATACATATTTTCAGAGAGTGTTTCCCACTAGTCTCAAGAGCTGGAAAGGGTTATTTAATTACATCATAAAGAGGCTAAAGAAATCGATGCTTGGTATCTTAAAGCAACATGTAACTCAAAGAATTAGCTAGCCTAAACCTCACTTTTTGGAAAGGAAATTGAGCCACAGTGGCTAAAGGATCTGTCCAGTGGCCCCCACAAAGAAATGCAGATTTGAGAACTCAGTGTTCACACTCTCGATCCAGGGCTTTTTCCATAGACAATCATTTTACTAATAGTGCTCCTAGTCAAAACAAACATTTCTTCCCTAGCCCTCCAGAATTTCAAACTCCCTAGTATTAGTATTTATTA